>NC_035442.2:155905653-156574442 GCF_002127325.2 Helianthus annuus
GTAAAACACAGCTGAGATCAAATTCAAACTTAAGACCTATAGCTTCAAACCCAAATCTTTATTTCTCCTTTAATGCAAATTGAGTTATGGCTCATTAGAATTTTTCTTTTTAATTGTATCTAAATTATAGAATATGCCATTGCTATATTAAAATAGCATTGTTTGTATCTAGAATACATTTACAAATGCATTGATTTCAAATGCGTACAAAAACCCTTTTCAACTACATTTTGGGCCACTTCATAAATTGTTTCTTATCCTACTCCAAGCATATCAAATTATTTGGCTTTGATGGCAACATAGTTGACAACAATGAATGAAGGCCATGAGGTTTATTTTATCATTTTTGAAAGTGATCTGAATATGAAAAAAAAAAAAAAAAAAAAACATTTTGTAAACGTAAATTACATGTTTATGTTTTTGTATTTACTTTTGATGCTGTCATATCTTATATGTATCAAGTATTAGTTTTTGTGTATTAATCACACATTTATATATAACAGTAATAATAAATAGAATAATAACAACAACAATAGTTATTATTATTATTATTATTATTATTATTATTATTATTATTATTATTATTATTATTATTATTATAAGTATCTTAGCACAAAAACATAAATTAAAATTTGGACTTTATAATAGGTTAACAGAAAATTTGCCGTCAAATAAATAAATAAATAAATAAATAAAAAATAATATGTTAACAGAAAATAGTACAATCATTGTGTTTTTCAACTGGGTTTTGGTCATTATATTTTTTTACTAGAGTTTCAACATATTGTGTTATTATCAGAACTTATAACACAATGTTATTTTGAATTCCATCCATTATGTATTTATTATCAGAACCTGTAACACAATGAAGATGATGTTATATTTGGGTTAGATATACATTGTGTTATGGGTTTTCGTCATTGTTTTAGTTTGTTATCCATTGTGTTTTAGTGTGTTTGTCCATTTTGTTTTTTGTTGAGCTGTCCATTGTGTTTAATCTCTTGTTTATTGTGTTTTAGTCAGTTGTTCATTGTGTTTTTAGTTTGTTGTCCATTGTATTCTTTTACTTGATGTTAGTTGTGTTTTTAGTTTACTTTTCACTATGTATTTAGTCTACTTTCCATTGCGTTTTTAGTTTAATATTCATTGTGTTTTACATTATGTTCATTGTGTTTTATGCTACTTGGTTTTCAATTTCCCCTAAAGTATAACAATAAGGTACTTATATTAAATATAAAAAACGCTCGATTTTTTGGTATATATATATATATATATTTAAAACAAATATAGTATAAAAAGTATATTGTTAATTTTATATAAACAACTTCTTACTCTATGATGACTTTTTACCCTTTTATTTATTTTAGCTTGGTATAACACTTAACCCAATATATATATATATATATAGAGTAAGGTTAACATACAAAAAGCCTTATCATACATCACGTAGGAGACAATGGTAACCGTTGGATCAGGGGTATAATCACGCATGGGACCACATAATCAAGCATGGGACCACATAATCACGCATGGGACTATAATCACGCACGTTCTATGATAATAACGCACGTTATATTTTTTGTCATGTATGTTAATGTAGGTTAAGCCTTGAAGTACATTATACTTTCTCTCTCTCTCTCTCTATATATATATATAAATATATATATACTATTTTATAATACATATAAGAAGGACTAAAATGTAATTTTATATAATGTTAAAAGTTTAAATAATACAATTTTTAAAACATAATTTTGAACCAACTTTCTCACGATTTATAAACCGACAATAACTTTTCATATGTTAATAATTTTTTTAAATGTTCACAATAAAATAGAGCATTTTATTCTTTTTAATTTAATTATGGTATTTTGTTAGTTTTTTTCATTAAGTATGGTATTTCGCAAATTTTTTTAGTTGGAAAAAATTAACATGTTCCGCGATTACCGGTGTATGTGTTCCCTGCCGCATTGTGTGGACACCCCTCTAGGATTATTTATATACATTTTTTGACCGACTAACTTAAAGACACCCTCGAATCCTACTCTTAAATCTATATATTTGTCAATTATAGTGGTCTTTTAATCGTTTATTATTGAGCTTTTAATCATAAATTTGTTGTTGGGCTTTCCATAAAAGCCCAATTTTTATTTTTGGGTACCGTAATTTTTTTTCAAGGGAAACAAAAAAAAAAAAAAAACGTAAAAATTTGAAAGAATTGCACTATGTCGTAAAAGTCCCTACTAATATGATATGTCCGCCCCTAAGGGTTACATAAAAGTTGTTTATATAAAACACCCATATTACACATTAGTAGTACATATACTATATCACTTAGGGTGTAAGAGGACACGGGGTGGTCCGTTATACCACCCCTATAACGTGTGATTCCACCACGCTACACCGCCGCCACCCTTTGTTTACCGCGTTATAACAATAACGCGTGGAGTAGATAACGCGTTGAACTATGAAATGACCGTTTGAATATTTTGACCGTTTGGGCACAAATATTACCGTTTGGGGGTAATATTTTGAGAGGCTTTTTTTATATAAATCATTCCCCACTCAAATAAATCATAAACTATCCAATTCAACTCCAAAATTTTACATCTCAATCTAAATTTTACAATACACATGGAAGGTTCAAGCAAGAGAGGTGGGGGTTCGAAAAAAAGAGGTTCGGGTACGAAGAAAAATCCCGTAAGACCCAAGGTTCGAGCGAATCTTGGCGAGCCGACGCGCTTTAGGTTGCAAGACGAACCCGACCAAGTCCCACCCTTTCAAACCCAACAATATCCACCCTTTCAAACCCAACAATATCCACCCTTTCAATCGTAAACGTACCATAACCAACTGTTCGTTCCACCGTTTCAACCTCACCAATTTCAATCGCAAACGTATCAAACCCAACCCCACACACTCGACCCACTACTAGAAGACAACACCCTCATTCATCATTTTGCAAACGCGTGGCGTGAACCACAACAAAGTCTTGACGAGGAAGAGGAAGAGGAAGAAGAAGAGGAGGAAGAGGAAGAGGAAGAAGAACAAAATGATGACGTTCAAGAAATCATTCCAATCGGCCGACAACTTTGGACGAGCGAGGAGGAGGTGTCCTTGACGAAGGCGTATTTGCACATCTCGGAGAGTAAGAAACATGGGAACGAGCAACGAAAGGATGCGTTTTGGAGACGGGTCATTAATCATTTTAGGCAACTTCCCGGTGCAAGGATACGAAACATGGACCAAATGACGTCGAAGTGGACGGATTTGAACGGAAAAATTAGCAAGTTCAACGCTTGTTTCATTCAAAAGGTATGTTTTTTATTAAAGTTTAATAAAAAACAGTTTTTTTTTTTTAAAATACAGAAACAGTTTATAAACAACTGTTTTAAAAAACAGTTTAAAAAAAACAGTTTAAAAAAAAACAGTTTTATAAAAAAAGTTTATAAAAAACAGTTTAAAAAAAACAGTTTTAAAAAATACAGTTTTAAAAAAACAGTTTATAAAAAAACAGTTAAAAAAAACAGTTTTAAAAAAACAGTTTAAAAAAAACAGTTTTAAAAAAAACAGTTTAAAAAAAACAGTTTAAAAAAAACAGTTTATAAACAACAGTTTAAAAAAACAGTTTAAAAAAAACAGAATTTTTTTTAAAAAAAAAATAACATTTTATTTTTTTTTAGAACCGAAACCCACAAAGTGGAGCGAGCGAGGCGACGATCATGCAACAAGCCACCGAAGAGTATTGCCGAGTCTACAAAAAGAGAACTTTTCCACACGTGGGGGCATGGGAAGTTGCGAGACATCACCCGAAGTGGGTCCCCGTTGAGTTGGTTGACATGCAAGGTCCTACGGCTCCAAAAAAACGAGGCGGTTCGAAAAGATCAAAGACATCCGAGTCGGGGAACTACACGACTTCCGCGTCGGATAACTTGCCCCAAATGAACTTAAACGACGACCCTCTTGACGAACCCGATCAACCCCTTGATGACCCCGTTGAAGAAGATACACCCACAAGGCCACGACGCAGACGAGGTGGTGAATCGTCAAGCAAAGGGAAGGAGGCGATGGCGGAGTCGATCTTCAGAATCGAAGAGGAGAAAATGACCCAATTCAAGAAGGCCGAACAAAGAAAAGAAACAATGATGTCCCTAAAAGTTGAACACGAGCAGGCGTACAAGGAACACTTGAAAACGATTGAAAGACAAAATGATTTAAAAATCTTGTGTGAAAACCACGGCCATCTCGACGAACCGTTCAAGTCAGTTGTCATTCAACAAATGCGCGCGATTTGCGCAAAGTGGGGTTGGGAGATGCCACCCGTTTATTTGTTTTTTTTATTTGGCTATGTAATTTATTTTTAAAGTTTAATGAAATTTATAATTTAGTGTTTTATTTTTAATTTCTAATTTTAAAATGAAAATTAAAAAAATTGGGAGTGATAGAATTCCATACTAGTGATTCCACCCCTCCTACATTTCTATCACTAGTGATAGAAATTTGGTTGATGACATGGCATGATTTGATTGAAGAGTGAGAGTGATAGAATCTATCACTAGTGAACCACCCCTCCTCCCCTAAGGAGTGGTTAAACACTTGAGAGTGGCAAACTAAAAAATCAACCAATCAGAGTGCGTCACGTCAATTAGTGAAAAGTGTTTAAACTTTGGTGAAAAGTATTGACAATGGTTATGAAAAAATATATTAAATAAAAAAATAACAAAAAGCTATATATATTACACACTTGGTGAAGTGGTAAACTTTAAAAAAAAAATGTGTGATTGGTTAAGAGATGGCATGGACCCCACCCACACTACCCTCTCTCTCTCTCATACCTCCCTCTCTCTCTCCTCCGATCATCTCCCTGCATCGGCATGGCTTTGCCGCCTGACCAAAGACACCAAATCCGGAAAGGGTCGGCGACGGTGTTTGCCGCGCGGCAAAACACTTTGCCGAGCCACACCGGATACCCTTACTTTAATAAGTTTTTATAAGGCTATTTTAATCTTAAATAAATATATTTAATATACTATACTTATCTAAGTTTAGTAGTTTTTTTATTTGATTTAAATCTTACAATAGTTTTTCTTTTAAGAATTAACATTTGATCAACCGGCTAGTAAATGGTGCAAAATGATCAATTCATTTTTTTATGGTCAACATTTTATCCCCTAGCACAATTGAGGTACCTGTTACTAGCCCAATCATAATATATATATATATATATATATATATATATATATATATATATATAATACTTTAGTTTTAACGTTTTGTTAAAATAATTTACAACCATTATTATTTCTTATAATTATGGGGGAATGATATTTGATAATGCCGAGCAATATGTAGTCGGTACGGGGTCGGGGAGTCCGACATGGCCTAGCTTGAAAATATAAAATTAATAAAAAACCACTAAACACAATTATATAGTTAACGAGTAGCGGGTGGAGTTATTGTAAAAAAGACCAAAAGTGTGAGAAAAGTAAGAAAGAATCTCAACCATTAGATTAAAATTAATTGAAAAGGGTAGGATTGTAAATGCATTAACAAATTCAAATATGGTAATCCTTGATTTAAGGATTTGGAGAGAGAAAAACCTGGATTTTAGGACTTATAACCGTCCATAAATATAACACCATTCAGAGCATGTTCATACATGGTGTTTTAAATATAACACAATTCAGAAAATATAACACCATTCAGCAGTAAATAAAAAAAACACTATTCAGTACAAGAATATAACACAATTCAGTACAAAAATAACACCATTCAGAGCATGTTCATACATGGTGTTTTTAAAAAAATATAACACCATTCAGCACAAAAAAACACCATTCACACAAAAATAACATCATTCAGCATAAACATAACACCATTCAGCACAAAAAAAAAAAAAAAAAACACCATTCACACAAAAATAACATCATTCAGCACAAAATATAACACCATTCAGCACAAAACAAAACACCATTCACACAAAAAATAACATCATTCAGCACAAAAATAACACCATTCAGTAAAAGAAATATAACACCATTCAGAAAAAGAAAAAAACACCATTCAGAAAAGAAAAAAACACCATTAAGAAAAGAAAAATAACACCATTCAGAAAAGAAAAAACACCATTAACAAAGGAAAATAACAGATGGAGATGAACATGCCAGTGAGATTTGTTGTTTTCACCGGAAATTTTCGCCAATGATTCGACGGTGATCGGCTCCGCTGCTCGCTCCTCCGCTCGGTTTTACTAGGTAACTATAAATTACGGCGAGATTGTTTCACAAACGGAGAACCTTTGAAGATTCTGTTAAACAGAACCGCGATGCTGAAGAATTCTTTCAAAGGGAAATCAGATTTTGCGACGAATCCTATTTCGGAAGACGGGTTTGAAGGGATATGGCGGTTTTACAATGATCAAATAGAAGCCGGAATGGCGCTCTTGGTGTTAACACCGTATGGAGGTCGGATGGATAAGACTCCGGAATCCGCAATTCCATTCCCGCATAGACTTGGATCGTTATACATGATCGAATATTTGGTTGTGTGGGATGGAAATGAAACATCACTGCATACCAGTGTTAATTGTTGCCGGATGACAGAACAGAACTAATATCCACCGTCCGTTCTCTGATTGATGTTTACGTTTTCTGTTTGCAGGGAGGAAGAAGAAAGAGAGAAAATAGGAACGTATGATAGAGAGAGAACGAAATTGTAGGGATTTTGATTTACAAAATGAAGATAAAAAGACACCATTGCCCCTAGATATTTCAATTCAATCCAAATTAATAAAAATATTTACATTTTGGTCCCTATTGATCTCAACCATTAGATCAAAAGATCTAATGGGTGAGATTCTTTCTTACCTTTCTCACACTTTGGCCCTTTTTTACACGATCCTAACTCAACGAGTAGCGATGAATAGTAATTTTATTTTTAAAATAATATATAGTTTTTTGTAATTTTTTTATTTAATATATTATAATTGTTTTATTATTATATTTACTTTTAATAACATATTTTATTTTATTTTTCCTTTTTTAAAACCATATATTTCCTTTACCATATTTATAATTCTTTTTTTCTTTTTTAGAGCATATATTAATTTATCAAATAATTAGATACTTTTTTTAATAATTTACGTTTGTAACTTTTTTCCTAAAAACTTAAGTACGTAGTTATGCTTGATTTTTTCCCTCGACATTCCGCTATAAGTTTTGTTAAAAACGAAGTTGTACTTAAAATAAAATGTTTTTTTTTTTGGTATCATAAAACGATACAATGATAAACTAAACCGTTCTAATGGTTTGACCTTTTAAACAACATGCTTTATTTTCAAATTACGTTTGTTTTATATTATCATTTGCTCGGTTTCGCCGCAATGCGTGACGTCAAAAAAAGCTAGTATAGAATGAAAGATCCAACCTAAATTTGTGGCATGTGGGTAATTTGTGGCGTTTCACCCCATCGTGATGTGCTTCGACTATCCTCCCTCTATTTCCTTCTGTTACTTGTAGTGGTACAGACTGTCAATCAGTCGTTGAAAAAGAAAAATATGTTATTGTTTAGTGGAGCCATTGTTGTATAACGGTGATGACATCTTGTAGAATTGCTAGCATATGCAGGTGATGGCTGGATCTAGGGTTTGGGGTAGCAACGGTCACCGTTGAGTAGCAGTTGTGTGTTGTAGTGAGGAACGACGACACTAGGGTTTGTGATGGCAGAGGCTGGGGTGGGTGTTGGTTGTTGCTATGAAAGTGTAGGAGAAAAGTATTATTGATTTAATTCAGATTATTTAAAGTAGTAAAGAAAGGACAATGTAAAGAAGATGGGTGCGGGCTGAGCAACGATGGTGGTCGGTGGCAATGTGTGGTGGTTGTGACCAAAGCTCTGATACCAAGATAACCTTGATAAATCTATTAGATTGTGATTATGCCACTAGAGACATAAGAGGTGTTTATTACACATTAGTTCGTGTACTATATCACGTAGTCTAATAAGTTTTTACAAGGTTATTTTAATCTAAAATATATTTAACATACTACACTTATCTTAAATTTTATAGTTTTTTATTGTCAATTCATCCACTCATGTTATTTTCATCATCATTTAATGTTTTCTTTTACACAATTCATTTATGTACGATCAATATTTTATCCCTTAGGCCAGGGGTGTGGCTTTACGTCACCCCGTCACCTCATCAAAATTAGCGCCCCACCCCACCCTGAGCCCGCCATTGAAGGGCGCTAAAGTCCTCTCGCCAGCCCACTAACGAGCAAAATAGCGTGTGTTTCGAAGTTTTTGGTCAAAAAGATCGTTGACAACAGTCGAATTTAAAAAAAAATTAATTAAGTTTTAATTTTTTTTATTTTAATACTATAAATACACTACCCCTTTACTCAAATTTTCATCTCTTCTTCATCTATTCTTCATCGAAAATCTTTACAATTTTTTTTTTCATATTCACACAATGTTTCCCAACAACCAAACCCGTGGGATCCCAACAATCCGTTTTGGGCAAATTTAGCAAACAATCCCAACAACGAGCAAGAAGAACGTTACCGAAGAGACCCGCGAACGGGTGAGCTTGGGTATTATCCGATGCCACCTACCACTCCAACCTCCACTCATCCGACCACGCCACCGATTCCAGAAAGATATGAAGTTTCTCGAGAAAGACTTTTCGCACCTATCAGAGGAGGACCGAGTCATTTTAGAGGCTCGTAACGCAAAAATCCGAGCGAAATATATGTAGTTTTTTATTTTCAAGTAGTTTATTTTTTTAAGTAACTTTGTATTTTTAAGGACTTTGTAATGTTTAATTTATTTTAATGAAATTATGTTTTTTTTATTTTGTTTTAAATAAAATTGGCATATAAATTAGTAAAATAAAATATATAAATAAAAAAGAATAATTAGGTAATGATGATAGGGGCTTTAAAGCATTTCATGCAAGTTAAATGAAGTGGCTTTAAAGCCCTTATGTGACATGGCGTTGATGTGGCGCTTATATGACGTGATAAAGCCTCTAGAGGCTTTATACCACCCTCTAACCTTAGCGAAATTGTTGTACCGTTGCTGGGTCCAATCATACTATATAATTATTTAGTTTTAACGTTTTGTTAAAATAACTTGCAACATGACCCATAATAAGTAACATGAAGAACCTAATTGGTAACTACAGAATCCGGTGGGAAAATAATACAACATTTATAAGACTTTTGCAGATCACTCAAATAGTTACAGTCTTACAGAACATTCCTATAAACCCCTCAAACTTTCTGAATTCACAAAAAAGCCACAACAGCAAATCATTAAATGTTCCAAGTTAAAATATGCCCATTCTGAGACCTTTAGACAATAAAGTCACCACCCAACATCACATGAAAAGCCATAAATAAACAATGGTCCCAACAACATGAATTGCACCCCATACCATCTTGGTTTCAATGTTTCAACATTTTTGCAAATTTATCTAACCTTAGGACACGAAAAGATAAGCGTTTGTAACATTTATTATTCATTATACGGGGTGAAATATCATTGTTGAATTTAAAAATTTTAATACATGACTGATAACTAATTTTACGTAAAGAACTGCAAGAACTGGATAATGCAGTTTTATCCATCGACTGAGATGTAATACATAGACAATTATGTACAAGTATATGACGTGGTTTCCACGATTTTCTACATAAAACTTTGTAAAACATTATAGGTATATACATATTTTACTATATTTGTGGGTTCATCATAAAGTTTCTTACTGATTTTTTTATTTAATGAATAGCAAAATATATGTTAAAAAAGTTTAAATAAAATGTAAATGGTTGATAAGAACCATGTATTGGTCCTAATAAAGTTCTAAATTTGAAGAAGCAGTTCGTTATAAGTTAAACCGAATAAACTAAGCATTGGTTATGACATGCCTCCAACTATACCGGAAATTAAATCTTTGTTGAGATTGTGCCATGAACCTGTCAAACCTAACTATTTTTCAATTTAATACAATAGTGAATAGTCTATGAAGAAAATTGTTTGTCACAAACTTGTGCCAACTTTAATTGGGCCTGCCGTTAGAAAAAAAAAACTTAGTTAATTGGGCCTAATCAAATAAAAATAAATTGCAGATTCGGCCCGATGGTGCGGACTATGCAAGGTGAAAGGATCAGAGGTAATTAGTAATAGTAGTCATATAAAAAGTTGAACCAAATAAATACTTGGTTTTATAAAGGTGAATTATTATATTATAGTTTTATAAAAAGTTGAACCAAAATATAAACTAGGTTTTATAAAGGTGAACTATTATAGTCATATAAAAAGTTGGAACCAAAATAAAAACAAGTATTACAGTCATATAAAAAGTTGAACCAAAATAAAAACAAGGTTTTATAAAGGTGAATTATTTTTTATAAAGGTGAATTATTATAATTATAAGTCAAATTAAAGCTATAGTTACGTAACACACAAAAATGAATAAATTATATATATATATATAGAGAGAGAGAGAGCCGCTAAAATAGGAACCATCTCAAGTTGTTAGAACCATGAGAACCACTTTCAACCAATCACATTGTGCCAACATAAAGGATATTTTGGTCTTTTCCCCCAAATGTCAAATCCTTCATTCTCTCTTCATTTAAAGTTTTCTCCTCTCTCCTCTTTCATTTGTCAGTCCCCATCATCTTCTCAACTCACCTTTTAGCTCTCATCTCTCTCTATTGAAATGCTTCCCTACCAATTTTCCTTCTTCTTCGAAATGCTCTGCACAAGGAATATAAATCAATGTCCATCTTCTTTTGACCAAGCATGAAAATAAATCAATGTCCGGCAATGGCTTCCGCCGCAACACTCGCCGCTTTCTCTCTCATCCCCCCCCCCCACCACCACCCGCACCACCACCCTCCACCTCTCATCGCGGGAAAATAAAACAATGTCCGGCAATGGCTTCCGAGACCCGACCCGTTTTGTGCGGTGGTTGAAGGGATGGTTGTTTGTGGTGGGTTTGACGGCGGTTTGTGGTGTGGGTTTTGACGGGCGGTTTGTGGTGTGGGTTTTGACGGGATGGTTGTTTGTGGTGGGTTTTGACGGGCGGTTTGTGGTGTAGGGCAGATCTTAAAACCCTCTCTTTTGAAGGCTGAAACCTTCGCTGCACAAGATAGATCCACAACCGTATTCTGGTATTTTTGTTGTTGTTATTGGTTTTTGTTGTTGTTAGATCTATGATTTTCTTGATTTAGTTGTGTTTGCGCCTGTTTTGTGGAAATTTGAAATTTGATAAAAGATTTAAATGAGTTGAACTTGGATTCGAAGTTTGAAAGGGCAATCGTTCTTAATGCCCCTGTTTCTTGATCTATGATTTAAATGAAGTTTGAAGTTTGGAATTTGATTGAACAAATGTATTCAAAGGTTGAATATTTGGAACCAACAGTTCTTGTTTGAAATTGTTGAAATTTCTTAGGTAGTGGGATTTAATTTGTGTTCTTTTGAATCTATTGGTTTTGATATGGTCGATTGGGCGGCGATGATGCAAAAAAAAAAGAACGTAGATTTTGATGACGATGGCGCAGCAAGGACGGCGGAGGGTAGGTTTTTTGAACCTGCAACTCCAATTTTGCAGCCTTTTTGATTATCGGATAATCTGAGCCAAACCCCGTTTTTTTTTTCGAGATACAGTTTGTTTTGATGTTGTTGGTTTTTTATTTTCCTCCCCTAGTCGATGATGATAACAATATATCTGAGACACCCCCCGAGTTTGCGATTTCTGGGTGCGTTCGTTTTTGTGTAAAAAAGTTTTTGTATAAAAAAAGGTTAAACCGTAAACTTTTTAACGTAAAAACGTTAAACGTAAAAAGTTTTACGTAAAACGTAAAAAGTTTTACGTAAAACTTAAGAAGTTACGTAAGACGTAAAAAGTTTTACGTAAGATGTAAAACGTAAAAAGTTTTACGTAAAACGTAAAAATTTTAACGTAAAACGTAAAAAGTTTTATGTAAAACGTAAAAATTTTAACGTAAAACGTAAAAAGTTTTATGTAAAACGTAAAAATTTTAACGTAAAACGTAAAAAAGTTTTACGTAAAAAGCAAAACGTAAAAAGTTTAACGTAAAATTTAAAACGTAAAAAGTTTAACGTAAACGTAAAAAGTGTTAAAAACGACGCGTTAAAAAAACGTGTAAAAAATGGCGCGTTAAAAAAACGACGCTTGAAAAAACGACGCGTAAAACACGGCACATTAAAAAAACGACACTTGAAAAACCCGGCGTAAATTCCGGCGCGTAAAAAAAACGATGCTTAAAAAAGTCCGGCGTCCAAAAATCGGCGCGCAAAAAAAATTGTCTTGTTAATAAAAATCTAAATTTTAAAATTCTTTTAGTCAAAAAATTCTTTTTAAAAAACAAAAAGTAATATAATAAAATAAAAAAGTAATAAAAAAATAATAAAGACAAAAATACAAAATAGAGTTATTTTACTAAATTACCCTTTTGGATTAAAATATTAAAAACATAATAAGACAAAAAGTATTTTATATTATTTTTAGTTACTTTTAATCTCATTCATTGATCTTGAAGATCTAATAGCTAGATCTTAAACCCCCCCCCCCCCCAAGCTAAAATGCTAAAAACTAAACCCCAAAAAACCTAACAAAATTTAAAAAAATAAAAAAAAAACTATTTTTTAATATTTTTTATGCTCAAATCGCTACTTTTAGTAGCCAAATTTTTTTTTAAATTTTTTTTTGGCTTCGAAAAGTAGCGATTTTTATATAAAAAATATTAATTCCCCCCCCCCCCAAAAAAAAAAAAAAAAAAAAAAAACCTAAACCCCCTCCCCCACCCCCAAAAACTTAAACCACCCCACCCCCCAAGCTAAAATGCTAAAAACTAAACCCCAAAAAAACTTAAAAAAATCTAAAAAAATAAAAAAAAAACTATTTTTTAATATTTTTTATGCTCAAATCGCTACTTTTAGTGGCCAATTTTTTTTTTAAATTTTTTTTTTGGCTTCGAAAAGTAGCGATTTTTATATAAAAAATATTAATTTTTTTTAATGTTTTTTTAGCTCTTTTTAGGCATTTTTTGTTGTGTTCACATTGGTTCTCGCGGTTCTCGCAATAAGAGGTGGTTTTCGCATGATCTTATCCCTATATATATATATATATATATATATATATATATATATATAGAGTAGGGATCCTGCGGAAAGTGTGTTTTTCCTAGAAAGTCTAGGAAGCGATCTGGGCCATCCAATGGGTGTGTTTAATGGTTAAGATGAAGTGAATGGCAATCTTGTAATTTTTTAGTTTATTTAATTCATTGTTTTAAAAGACTAGGGGCAATTTTGTCAATATATCGCGTTTTAAATCAATTAGATAACCGTCAGTCAAACCCAGCCCTAATTTCACGCGATTTTCCCTCTCTCTCTCTCCAAACCCATCTTCGAAACCTCAATCGCTACCAAAAATAACTACAATCATGGAAGAAGATAACTTTAGAAAGGATGGAGAGCACCGGATCAAATTAAAACACTTCTCCATCTCCACCATCTCCGAGTTCATCGTCACCATTCAAATACTGTTCGTATCATCTCCGTTTTCTTGACGATGTGTTTTAACAGCAAGCAAATTAATACAGTTGTGTTTTAGCAGCAAGCAGATTCATACAGTTGTATTTTAGCATTCATATTCATACAGTTGTGTTTTAACAACAAGCAGATTCATACAGTTGTGCTTTAGCATTCAGATTCATACAGTTGTGTTTTGACAGCAAGCAGATTCATACAATTGTGTTTTAACAGCAAGCAGATTCATACAGTTGTGTTTTAGCATTCAAATTCATACAATTGTGTTTTAATAGCATTCAGATTCATACAGTTGTGTTTTAGCATTCAGATTCATACAGTTGTGTTTTAACAGCAAGCAGATTCATACGCTGTGTTTTACCATCCATGCTGGTAATGTTGGAGGATTTCTTGACGCTGTGTTTTAACAGCAAGCAGATTACAAAACAGTAATCTGCCAATTACAAAACCACCTTTATATTATGGGATCTATAAAAAAATTGACTTTAGCCCTGTAAACTGTTAAAACACATCACCAAGAACATGCTGATAATTTCCAGTAATCTTCTGAACAATGGAATATGCGATTGGTTTAGATTTCGAAAACAAATTATTCAGAAAATCATGGAGAAAAACAGTTACAAAATATGGACATGGATAATTAGTTAATAAAGATAAATTCCAAAAATAAAAACAGAATGTGAAAGTACACAATTGCCCTTCTAGTTAAAAATCTTCAATGCCACATGTCGCATTCTGATTGCTTCCTAGACTTTCTAGGAAAAACCCACTTTCTACCCAACTCCTACTCTGTCTATATATATATATATATATATATATATATATATATATATATATATATATATATATATATATATATATATAGGAAAGTGTAAAATACATTACGGCTTAACGTACATCACGTATGACAACGTGCGTGATTATGTGTATAACGTGCGTAATTATGTGTATAACGTGCGTGATTAATGTTTTCATAATGCGTGATTAATGTTTTTCAACATGCGTGATTTAGGTTTTTAGTTTATAACGTGTGTGATTTTCACATTGTTTCTCGCAATAAAGGGTGGTTCCTAACGGATCTTTTTCCTATATATATATATATATATATATATATATATATATATATATAGGGTAAGGTTCATGCGAGAACCACCTTTATTGCGAGAACCAATGTGAACACAACCTAAAATAGCTAAAAAAACCTACTCACTCCCCCCCCCCGCAAGCTAAAATGCTAAAACCTAAACCCCCAAAAAACCTAAAAAAATCTAAAAAAATAAAAAAAAACATACAATTTTTTT
Organism: Helianthus annuus; assembly: GCF_002127325.2. Taxonomy (NCBI): domain Eukaryota; kingdom Viridiplantae; phylum Streptophyta; class Magnoliopsida; order Asterales; family Asteraceae; genus Helianthus; species Helianthus annuus. Next base: position 155,920,536 of record NC_035442.2, read on the forward strand.
TTTAAATATTTTTACATTAAAATCGCTACTTTTAGTAGCCAAAAATTTTTTTTATTTTTTTTGCTACTAAAAGTAGCGATTTTTTTATAAAATATATTAATTTTTTTTTGTGTTTTTTAGCTATTTTTAGGTATTTTTGGTTGTGTTCACATTGGTTCTCGCAATAAAGGGTGGTTCCTAACGGATCCTTCTCCTATATATATATATTGGTATATATAGGAACAGGATCAGGAGAGAACCCCTCAAAGTGTGAGAACGGTGAGAACGATTCTCAACCACAAGATCTTAGTAGTTTGTGTCTGAGATTGACGCGGTGACATTTTTGTAAATAATAGGGGCCTTGGAGCTACCAGGAGGGGTAAAATAGGAAGATGCAAACAAAGGTGCATATGCTAATCACATGTCATTTCCCCCATCAAATTTAAACGACAATTAACTTTTTTATACGTGATTATTTTTTGAAAAAAAATACACCATAAAACTCAGCGTTTTTTTATCTTTCCAACGAGTAAACTATTGTTATAGTTTTCGAAAAAAAATTAACTGGATTTTATGGCGTTTTTCTGAACTCTGTGTTTTATGGCGTTTTAGACTAGGTATTTTTATGACGTTTTTCTGAACTAGGTGTTTTTATGGCGTTTTAACTAGGTATTTTCATGGCGTTTCTCTGAACTGAGTGTTTTATGGCGTTTTCAACTGAGTTTTTTCATGACGTTTTTCTGAACCGGGTGTTTTATGGCGTTTTTACAGTACAAATTATGATTTTTCTGAGTTAAAAAAATATTAATTTAGGCGGTTAGACACATTTTTTTAGCTATATGGCTCAAAAAATGTTTTTTTTTGAGCTGTTGTAAATTATAGCTAAAAAAATAGCTTTTTTTTGTTATGGCGTTTTAACTGGGAGCTGCTAAAAAAATGGTTTTTTTGAGCTGTTGTAAATTATAGCTCAAAAAAATAGTTTTTTTTTTTTTTGTTATGGTGTTTAACTGGGAGCTATATGGCCAAAAAAAATGGTTTTTTTGAGCTGTTGTCAATTATAGTTCAAAAAATAGTTTTTTTTTTTTTTTTTTTTTTTTTGTTATGGCGTTTTAACTGGGAGCTATATGGCTCAAAAAGAAATGTTATTTTTTGAGCTGTTGTAAATAACAGCTCAAAAAAATAGATTTTTTTTTTGTTATGGCGTTTTAACTGGAAGCTATATGGCTAAAAAAAATGTTTTTTTTTGAGCTGTTGTAAATTATAGCTAAAAAAAATAGCACGTTTTAACTGGGAGCTATATGGCTAAAAAATGTTTTTATGAGCTGTTTTAAATTATAGCTCAAAAAAATAGCTTTTTTGTTATGGCATAGTTTTTTTTTGTTATGGCGTTAGCTATATGGCTAAAAAAATGGTTTTTTTGAGCTGTTGTAAATTATAGCTCAAAAAATAGCTTATGGCGTTTTATTTGAACACCCAGTTCATGTGAGTGAGTTTTTTGACAATATTACCCCTTAGTGTAATTTAACATCAATGCCACATGTCACCATCAAAATCGTTCTCACCGTTCTCACACTTTTCACCGTTCTCTCTAAATCCTGACCACACACACACATATATATATATATATATATATATATATATATATATATATATATATTAACTAAAAAGAAATAGAAAGTATGACATCGGATTACCGCCGTAGCTTTTAAATAATATCTCGTCGATTATTAGTCGTAAAGTACATTGGAAACTACTTGAAAAGGTTAAAGATGTTATCCCTGATTTGTTTTCAAAGATTAAGGTAGTGTTCGTTTGATGGAATGTAATGGAATTGGAACTGGAATTTGCATAGGAATTGGAATTGGAAGGAATTAGATTTGGAATTTAAACATTCCAACAGGATTTGGAATTTGTAGTAATTGGAATCTCAATTCCATTCTTGATGTGTTCGGTTGGCAAATGAACTGAAATCTACCGATCTAGGCCCACCGATCGGGTGAGCCAGTTCGGGTCAGCAGAAGCTAGGTTGGGTCGAGACGTTTCAGATCAGTGACATGTCAGTTCGGATTACGTTTCAGGTCATTAATGGGTTGTGTCTGTTTGAGCCGTTTCAGTTCATTCACTGGTTAGTTCGGGTGGAGACGTTTCGGGTCGCTAATTGGTCGGGTCGGTTTAAGACGTTTCGGTTTCGTAACTGGCCGGGTCGTGTCAAGAGTTTTGGGTCGGTAATGGGTTGGGTCGATTCGAGACATTTCAGGTCGAATTGTTGCCAGTCGGCGACGGCTCGGGTCTGGGCGAGGCGTTACGAATCCACGATGGACTAGTTCGGGTCTAGACATTTTCGACATCGGTGATCGGTTGAAGATTCCAATGACTTTACTTGAATTCCTTCAAAATTTGGAAGGATTTTTGAATTCCTTTAGTTAAAGGAATTTTGTAAGGTCACCTAAACCCTCTCTATGGGATACGGATCTTTCGCTCGAACAAACAACACAGGTGATGTGCAGAAACCACCACGCGTAACGTACCACTGCGTAGGTTAAGAACCGGAAGGAGTAGAAAACTGAGTTGAGCACAATCTGAGAATACACTTAGTATTCTCAGATGATCAGCCGTCACACACACAGTGAAAACACACAGTTGGTAGGGTTTCTCTCTCTAGGTTTCATGTGCAAGAATGTTTCCCAAAACGTTTACTGTCATTGCATTATCTTCCGGTATTTATACAATGACCAAATCCGGAACACTGGAGTTCCGGATTAACATTACAAATTCGGACAACAAATATCCAACAACCTTCCGAGTTTAACTATGACAAACTCAGACTAAATCTTACATCCTATCCGAGTTTTAATCCTAACAAACTCCGAACCAAAAACAAAAAACTGATTTTCCAAGTTTAACAAATAAACTCGGCTTACATACAACTGATTATCAAACTCAAAATGTATCAAAATGACTTAAACAATTACAAGTTACACTTATGACCCTTAGAAATCTTCAATAAGGTAAATCCAACACTTATCACCAAACATGGCATTTACAAATTTAAAGAAATTTATTTCCAATTCTCATACCAATTCCTTTGCTAATCGAACACAATCAAGAAGGGAATTGAGATTCCAATTCCTTCCTTTGTTGAAACGAATAACATAAGAAATGGAATCTAAGTTCCAATTCCTTCCAAATTCCATTCCATTATGTGAAACGAACACTACCTAAGTGTTTTATTAATTAATTATAATCGTTTTGAGTGGTCTAAGGGAATTTGGAACGGTGATATACGACCAATGTGGCTCACGAACGTTGTGTTCCTGAGTTTAATAAACGAAAGAAAATAAGAGAAAATAAAGGGAGTGGAAAGAAAAAAATTGATTAACTTTCGTATTCCCGAGTTCGATGGAAATGAAAAGAAAAGTAAAGATTTTATGTGTTTAAAATCCTTTCCTTCCAAATCTCTCTAATTTAGAAGGATTTAAAATGAAGGAAATAAATATAAGTTTTCCTTCCATTTCTCTCCCTTGCTCTCCATTCCATTTCTTAAAAAAAACTACTGTATGAAACAACTTTTTTTTACATCCCTCCAAATCCTTTCTTTTACTTCGTTAAATGAAAGTCGAGAACACAAAGGAAGTGGAGATGAGTGGTGGTGTCATTGTTTTGGTATCTTAGTTTGCTATTGCTTGAAGCAAAATACAGATGTTGCGGGATAATCGCGAGTTTTGGGTGTGAGAGATCTAGAGTTAGAATTTTTTCAAGGAAATGAGATGGCGAGTTTGAGAGGTCCCGATAATGGCTTTTATAGCAGCGCTTTCTTTGTGTAGCCGATGAAGTTTGATCAACTCTCCTTTATATTTTTTAAAGGTAACTCCCCTTCATATTTAACTAAACGTTGTGTCGCATAAGCAACATTTTTCACGTTTTAATTTCACCTTTTACTATATACAATACACATTTTTAACCCCTTTAATTCTATACTTATTTGAATATTCTTTAACAACTTTCGTCCGTTAACTTTAAAAACACTGAACACAATTGTGCTTAAGTTTTTTTCTTGATATTCCGATTTTATGTTGTTGTCGAAAACGGAATTGTGTTCGAAAGCAAGTATTTTTTTATGTATCATAACCTATAGCGAGTATTGCGACCATGACAAACCGAACCAATATCGACCGAACAACATCGGTGCGATGCCATTATAATCAGAACCAATATCTATATTCGTTTTTACAATTTTAACTATATCGATACTGCTGCAACAACATCGGTACACGTACCTGTATTCATTTTTATGTTTTTTGGTACCGAACCAATACCACCCGAGCAACATTGTTATAGGAACCAATATTCATTTTTATGTTTTTTGGTTTTGATATGAGTCACTTTCAATATTTTCGCAATACTTTTTCACTACCTATACCGCAAACGGTATTCATTTGTATGGTTTTCGATCCATTTAAAACACGCATCGATATACTATTTGGGCATGTCACGACTTTATTTTTTTGGCTTTCATGCTTTCGTATGCTATACTAGATGTCGATACCGTACAAATACCATAACAAATCAAATCGTTACCGACCGAATTAACATTGCAGCAACTCGAAAGGCAATTCTACTAGTGTATATAACTATGATAGTACACACGTGCTTTTTTAAACCAAATGTTTTCGTATCAATATCATACAACTAATCAATGCACGTTCCCAATTCTTGGCCAGATTTTACAAAAAAAACTTCCATGTCTCCGGAAACCTAACATTGATTTCGAGTTGTCTACATACATACATACAACAATCATCGTTTTCACATAATGTCACGTTAGAAATTCGAAAGGTATCAAAATCTTGCAATCGAATATTAGAAGGCTGAATCATATAATTGACAAATAAAAGAAAATGGATTCATCGAAGCCAGAGCCTTCGATGAACAAAACCTCTAGTAAATCATCATCGGTGATAGATTCGATCAAAGGATGTACTTTGTCGGGAATGCGGGTTCCGAAAGAAGAATTGAGGCGAAAGATCACAATGCCGGAGTATTTACGGTTTGCTATCCGTGATGCCATGGCATCGAAAGACATTGAGGCCGGAAAACACCATTACGAAGAAGGTGGTGATACGAGTACCCTCGTCGCACCTGAATCACCATTGGTTGTTTTTGTTAATTCTAAAAGCGGTGGCCGCCAGGGCTCTGAGCTCCAATCCAGGCTGCAAGAATTCATGGGCGACGAACAGGTTATTTTATGGGTCGTTATAACTTATATATAGGTACACCACCCACAAATGATAAAGGGGTATAGATGGCTGAAAAAAGTGATACGGGCTGTATGAGTGCATACAGGCCGTATTGGTGAGCAAAAAAAAGTGACACGGGCCACATTGGCTTTTACTGTCACGTCTGTTATTTCTTTGTCGGGTGAAAAAAAGTGAAAAAGTGATACAGGATGTATCAGTATAGATTCATGTTACTATAACGGCTCGTATCACCTTTGGTGTACCAATATCATGTCACTTGTGTACTGACATTATCACCTTTTTTTATTATCATTTATGAATAAATAATTACTAAATTATATAAAATATTCAACTCTTTTTTTTCTTGTTGTGAGCAGGTGTTTGACCTTCACAATGTCAAACCTCATGAATTTGTTCAATACGGGTTAGCTTGCATGGAAAGCATTGCAGCTCTTGGAGACTGTTGTGCCCAAGAAACTCGTGAAAGATTAAGAATTGTAGTATGTTATTATGCATACTGTATGATATAATCAACTTGATTTATAAAAATTTAAATGGAAATAAAGATGTTAGTTTATTTTTTACCAAATAGGTTGCAGGAGGTGATGGTACTGTGGGTTGGGTCCTCGGGTGTCTCGGGGAGCTTCACGAACGGGGTAGAGACCCCGTTCCACCAACCGCAATCATACCTCTTGGTACAGGAAACGACTTATCCCGAAGCTTTGGTTGGGTAATTTTTTTTTTTTTTTTTTTTAAACTCGTGTTCATTATATTCTAGTTGTTTGATTGTATATGGTTTCTTGAAATTCTTGAAAACTTTGGTTTTTAGGGTGGTTCGTTTTCTATCAAATGGAAAAAAGCGATAAAGAGGGTTCTTGATCGCGCTATTAATGCTCCACTTGCCCGCCTTGACAGGTAAGAAGTTGTATTCGGTTTAGGGTATCGGTTTGGGCTCTGATTACAGTTGTTTTTTTGCAGTTGGAACCTTGTGATATCAATGCCAGCCGGTGCACAACTGGATACCCCTTACGCGTTGAAGCAAACCGAAGAGGTGGTCCTTGATAAGGTTTGGAATCTATATATGTATGTATACATGATGTATCAAATCAAAAGCCCTTTTAGTTTTTAAGTTAACTGATAGTTGAATTTTAATGGGCTTGTTTGCAGGATTTAGAAATTGAAGGACATTTGCCTAAGGAAGTTTCTTGCTACCAAGGAGTCTTCTACAATTATTTTAGCATAGGTGAGCTAGTTTACTTATAAATATGACGAAAATGGTTATGAGTTATGCATAACTTTCAAGATTCTTGAATTTCGATCACCGGTTAATGATCTTACTATGAAATGTTTTGTGTACAGGAATGGATGCCCAAGTGGCTTATGGTTTCCATCAGCTACGGAATGAGAAACCCTATCTTGCGCATGGTCGTATCGCAAACAAGGTCTGAAAATTTAGTCGATTTTTTTGCAACTTCACCATTATGTGGATTCTTGTTGTTATGAACGCGTGTTTTGATGTCATTTAAGGATCATTTAAGTTAAAGAGTTTGATGTATCAGAATTTACTGGACTTGTCTTTTGTCACAGATAATTTACTCTGGGTACTGCTGTAAACAAGGATGGTTTTTTACGCCTTGTATAAATGACCCGGGCTTAAGGCAAGAATGTATTCTTGTAACTATGTTATATAGTAACCTATCTTACGTTGTAAATTGCCTGAAATTGTTTTGAATCTTTCAGGGGACTGAAGAACATTTTAAGGATGCATATTAAAAGGTTAAATAGCCCAAATTGGGAGCTGATTAACCTTCCGGCAAAGTAAGGATGCATATTAAAAGGTTTCTACATGTATATTCGAATTTGGATTTCGAGGTGGTTTGGAACATGCCTAAGTGTTTCTAGGCATTTTCCGAAAGTGTTTGTACAAATAGGTAGTTCACTATTATGGATAGCAAACTCATCGTGTTCGCTGGTGGGGCGATCAAGCCATTCTCCAAACTACCTGGAAATCCAATAAAATCGTTGGAATTCCTATGTACATTTATAACAATTTATCTCAAACTCGGATTTAAAATATCAAATACCCATGTATATTTTTTAACAATTTCACATTTATAATAATTTCACATTCCTAAAAAGTCCAAAAATACTATTTATAATATTTTTAAGATTATATAATATATTAATATATTCGATTTAAAAAATGTATGTTGCAGTATTAGGTCTATAGTTGCTTTGAATCTTCCTAGCTATGCGAGCGGACGAAATCCATGGGGCAACTTGAAGCCAGAATACTTAGAAAAGGTAATACATGTATAACCAAATGCGCCTGAGCGTAATGATAATCATTTAGCGGTTGAAATAACTTTTGTATGCAGAAAGGTTTCGTCGAGGCTAATTCAGACGATGGTCTCTTGGAAATATTTGGATTTAAACAAGGATGGCATGCATCATTAGTCATGGTTGATTTAATATCAGCAAAACACATTGCACAGGTAAAGAAAACATCTTCTTTTTATTCAAATAACATTATGGTTTATGTTGTTTTATGGTTTGTCAGGCAGCTGCAATTCGGTTTGAGCTAAGAGGCGGCACATGGAGAGAATGTTTCATGCAGGTGGATGGAGAACCATGGAAACAACCCATGAACAACGAGTATTCGACGTTTTTAGACATCAAACGGGTACCATTTCAGTCAATCCTGGTAAAAGGAGAGAACAATCATTCTTAAAGGATATCTTTGTAAGAAAATAAGTGTTATTTTGCAAATTAGTTGTATATTATGGAGAAAACACACACCACATCCGATCAAAAGTGCGCGGATGAGATTACGGGCTGTTTACAGAGGGTGGGCCAATACCTGGTCCTGCTCGATCAAACGGGCCAGGCCCGGTTCAACAATAGACCTTGTAGTCTAGTTCTAATGGTCTAAAACACAGGTTTTCTTTTAAGGTTTTGAATTCTTAACAGTTTAACTTTCCTTTAACCAACCATTAGACCCTAAAGAGAGTAAAGTCTGGTCCTGATGGTTAGAACCTCTCGTAAGCGAGTCTGGTTAGTCCAAAGAGCCATTGTTTGAAATTGTCAAATCAAACTCAGTATTAATATTTTTGTTGATGTTTTCAGTATTTGGTTAATGTTTGTCTACTTTATGACCCAAATCATTTAGTTGTCTTTTGACTTGGTCCAAGTCTTTTGAAGTCTTTGGTTGTTGAAATAGAAAGTCCTAAAGCCTCTTTTCAGTCTATTGGTTAGGACTTTGGAGTAATGGTTGACTCAACCGAGTTGGGTAACGGGTCAAGCGAGTTAAACAACATATGAACTCTTTTGGATGACTTTCGACACCACCACCACCACCATACTCAGTAAATCCCACCAATAGCAAAGCTAAGGTAGGGTCTGGGGAGGGTAAGATGTAGACAACCTTACCTCTACCTCGTAGTAATAGAGAGGCTGCTTCCAGTGAGACCCCGGCTCGATGGTAATTTTGCATCAAACCTTGGACAATGGCACATAACACTCGACAATTAAGACAAAGGCCAATTAGTGCATGTACTCCTTTGTCTTTCGGCTATCAACGCCACCACATGATGCATGATTAACCATCCCCCTCTTTTAACATTATTTTCATGAAATTAGTAAAATAATGTTAAAATTAGTGCACTTTCACTTTTGCCCCCGAGCGCCCACACATATATACTCCCTTGTCTTTTGGCTATCAACACCACCACATGGATGACTTTCGACGTCTTTGATAATTTCTCAGAATTAGCATATTTATATACTTGCTCATTTGATTTGTAGGAGATGTCAGATGAAATATAACCTATATATCAACTCATTTATAGGTAAATGATTAAAACTATCATGTTTTAAAACAACAAAATATGTTTAGAAGCATCCAAGTTGAAATGTAAATTTTTATCTGGAGGGCTGGGGATTTTTGTGATGATCAACCTATGAGAAAACAAACCATTTTTTTAATATATAGTGTGTTGTCATATACAAATAAAAGGACATAACATTACTTCGAATAATTGATTTTAACTTTAAAGTATAACAAAAAGAGGCTGACAAATGTAGAAAATCTGAAAGCAAAAATGGTTAGTTGAGAAGACTTTATAGTTTAAACCACTCCACTTAAAATGCTTTATACAATTTTCATATAACTTTAGATTTAAGAACCATAAAAGTTTGAAACTGTACACTTTTAAATGCCTAAATTGGCTAGAAAGAGAGACACTATGCATTTCTATGAGGCCGGAGGGTGTGGGGGCGTCACCCTCGCCAACTCAGCAACTATAGCGCTCCGGGGCGCGATACGATCACACCGTCGAAATTAAAGAGGGGCGCTATAGGGTGACCGCCATGGTGTTAACGAGCAAGAAACGAGTGGATCGAGGAGAGTTAATGCATTTTACCGTTTGAAACGGTCATATTTAAAAAAAAAATAATTTCCTTTTTTTTATAAATTAACATTATAAATACCCCACATTTCTTTCACTTTTTTGTTCCATTCCCTTCACTTTCTCTATACTTTTTATAACATTCTCTACATTTTTTTAAACCATTCTCTACAATGTTTCCCAACAACCCATGGGACCCGAACAATCCGTTTTGGCAAACTTTGCAAAACAACGAGCAAGAGTACCGGTATCGTCGAGATCCGCGTACGGGTGAGCTTGGATATTATCCAATGCCACCAAGCACCCCAACTTCTCCTCATCCCACCACTCAACCGACCCGGTTTTTTCGGGTATTATTCTCAACCCCCATTTTTTCCCTCAAACATATCCCAAAACATACCTCAAAACATACCCCAAACCCAAAACATACCCGAAACCCAAAACACAATCGAAACCGAATCCGTTCTCAAAACCCAAGTCGAACCCTCTTCTAGAAAAAAAAAAGTCATAAAAAGAAGGATGAGGCCGAAAAACGTACTACTAAGAAGGTCGAATTTTGGTTGCCTAAGGAAGAGTTCGAGTTGGCAAAAGACACAAATTCAGGCAAAATATATGTAGTTTTTTTTTTCTAGTATGTTGTGTTTTTTTTCTAGTACCTTGTGTTTTTTTAATGACTTTGTAGTGTTTTTATTTTTTTTAATGAAATTATGTTTTTTTTTAATTTTCTAGTTATTAAAATTGCCATTTAGTTTAAAAAAATAAATATTTAAATAAATAAATAATTAGGTAATGATGACTGGGGCTCCATCCACACCCTGCAAATTAAAGGGGGGGTGTGATAAAGCCCCCAGGCTGACATGGCTCCTACATGACGCTTAGATGGACTGATAAAGCCCTTAGGGGGCTCCAACCACACCCTCTAGCCTGACTATTGAACACATGCAAATGAAAACAAATTATCGTCTTTAAGACATTTCCCAAAAACAAACTTTATAACCTTCTACCAAAAACTATCCGATAGCGTACAGCAGGAAGCAAACCAATTCTAAGGGTGTAAGGGGTGCTCACCTAAGAGGTGAGTCCCCTCTCTTACGTCAAACCAATCCTCGTGTGCCACGTCAACTCCCCTCTTAAACTCCCCTAACACCCTAAATTGATGGCGGCACTTCCCTCTTAGGTGACTTGGTTTTTTATTAAAAAAAAAAAAGAAAAAAAAAGAAAACTTCTCATTGGTCCACTCATCCTCTCTCCTCCCCCTCTCTTCGGTGAATCCCCACCCATTTCACTCCCCTAAACCACTCACCTAAGGATGGCGGCGGTATTCCCCTTAGGTGAATGGGGTCACCGAATGGACTCCCCGCGTACACCCCGTGCACCCTAAAGCTACAACAACAAAGAAAAAGGTATCTAACATAATGGATGTCGGTATAACCTGGAATGGACATGAAACAATAGCAACGTCTCCTAGGCCCTAGCTTGAAATTGACGAGTATAATTAAACGAAAAGCAAACCAGCTTGAACCTGTGTTAAGTTATTAAGACTATTAGGTAGCGTTCGTTTCATGGAATGGAATGGAATGGAATTATGAAGTTTTTCTTTGTAAAATTGATCTTGGTTGAGGGAGGGAGGAATTTGAAATCCCATGAATTTCTTTAATCAATGAAATTTGTGACTATTTCAACATTCCTTAGAAATCCTTCAATCTAATGAAGGAATGGAATGGAATGTTGAAATAGTCACAAATTTCATTGATTAAAGAAATTCATGGGATTTCAAATTCCTCCCTCCCCCAACCAAGATCAATTTTACAAAGAAAAACTTCCTAATTCCATTCCATTCCATTCCATGAAACGAACGCTACCTTAAATTGTTGTTGGATAGATTTTTTTTATCATCAAAATAACAAAATTTTACTAGAAACATTAGCAAGAAGCTGATGAAGCACCCTGAAAAAACAATACCAAAAAAAATCTAATGATTTAACCTACACATAATAAATAACTATTAGATTGCGTCATGTGCATAGGCGAACCTACATTAGAGAGATGGGGTCGACAGCCCCCATGGTTTTTTTTGTTTTTGTTTTGTGTATTTACGATTTAATCCCAACCAACCCCCAAGAAATATTAACACCGATACCTATGTAAATATTGACACCGAGCCTCGAGAAAAATTAATTTAAGATTTTAAAAATTCACAAATATAAACCTACTATAAACTTATTAACATCTGTGTATGAGAGAGTTATAAACTAATTATTTAATTGCACCAACACCCATTATCCAGATAATTTTTATATACCCAATAATCTTTTTAAAAAATTAAGCTGATTATAGCTTTATTAGTTCAATAAACTTTTAACCCAATACCTTTTATTAACGCTTAAACAATCAACTTAATAAACAATTATTAATATCTACATTTATCATACTATATAAAGAAACTTTTGTGAGCAACCAAATAATTTAACTTTAGTTTGAACACGTTTAAAAAATATATAATATATTTGGTACAAGTCTTAATACATAAAGAACTTGTCATTTAGTATTTTGTACAATATGTGATATTAACGAAACATGCATAGAACATTATGTTTAATGGCATAATATTTTACTAAAAGAAATTCAACAAATATAATTTTTTTATTATCTATATATTAATTAACAAAATGGGAATGTGAGGTAGTTTTACTATTTAACTTTATACATATTTTTAAACACATGGTACATTTGGTAATGCATGAGTTTTTGTTTTTAATAATTAAAGTGGGTGATCACAATTTAAAAGAAGCTTATCTATATATTAATTAACAAAATGGGAATGTGAGGTAGTTTTACTATTTAACTTTATACATATTTTTAAACACATGGTACATTTGGTAATGCATGAGTTTTTGTTTTTAATAATTAAAGTGGGTGATCACAATTTAAAAGAAGCTTACCATTTTTAAATAATTTTTTAGAATATATTTCATTCTTTACCTTAGATGTTTATGTTATGTAATTTTCAAAAATTCTTGTATTGATTAATTTATCATGCTCGTGTGAATCAATATTTTTACATCTATTTTTTCCGAATACATTTCATTCTTTACCTTAGATGTTTATGTTATGTAATTTTCAAAAATTCTTGTATTGATTAATTTATCATGCTCGTGTGAATTAATATTTTTACATCTATTTTTTCCGGTTTAATGGTCACGTTGTAACGTAAAGGTCCTAAGTCGAGTTAGTTATTCTTTTCTGTGGTTTACATTTTGGTATTTTTTTTTGCGAATTAACACACAGTAATGCGTATGCGTATTTCAACGATTTTACGTCTATTTTTGTTTGATTAACGGTCCCGGCGTAACGCGCGTCTTTTAGTTTTCATATATAAGACAAAATTTGGTATTTCTCAACTAATTGAATTTAATATTTAATTTCGAGTTAGTTATTCTTTTCTGTGGTTTACGTTTTGGTCTTTTTTTGTGAATAAACACACAGTAATGCGTATGCGTATTTCAATGATTTTACGTCTATTTTTGTTTGATTAACGGTCCCGATGTAACGCGCGTCTTTTAGTTTTCATATATAACACAAATTTTAATATTTCTCAACTAATTGAATTTAATATTTTAATTTTTAATTTCTTTGATTCATTTTTGTTTTATTAATTAGCTTAATTTAATATTTTCATTTTAAATTTCTTTTACTCATTTTTCTTTTAATAATACATTTGATATTTACTCATACGTTTTTACGTATTGAATGTACACCCATCATTTCCGCTTCCAGTGATTGTTTGAGGAAGTATCCACTGGGAAATGAACAATCTGTTCTAGGAAAACCATTTGGTTTTACCCTCATGGTTTCCTATTTATCAATCCATCATTTCCGCTTCCAGTATTGTTTGAGGAAGTATCCATTGGGAAATGAACAATTTGTTCTAGGAAAACCATTTGGTTTTACCCTCATGTTTCCTATTTATCAATCCATCATTCCCACTTCCGATATTATTTGAGGAAGTATCCATCGGGGAATGAGCTCCATAGGTATTAAAACCCATTCCCACTTCTTGCATTATTTGAGGAAGTATCCACTGGGGAATGATAGAGTTATACTTTACATGGAAATCCTAGTTAAGTCCTTTTATGCATAATAGTTAGAACCCTGGATTCCATGCAAGACGATTGTTGATTTATCAGAATTAACACTAATTGCCTTAGTATAACATAATGCCATACAAAACCATTTTTTATGCACTTGACAACACCCTTCCAATTCATAAGCTCTAAAGGTAGAATACCATGAGATACTTAGTATATCATTACTCACAATTTGAATCCCTAAATTCCAGTACCAAATGATTCTCTGCATCTTTGGAATCTAAAGCTATGCACACCTTTCAATCATTCCAACCTTACTCTACAGTCTCCTACGAATAAAATTTCGGGACGAAATTCCCTAAAGGATGCGAGACTGTAACCCCCGCGAAAATTTCGAGCCTTCAAAAACTTTTCTATTTCTTTCGAAAGTATTTCATTAACCGATATTTATACATAATGAATTTAACTAACGTACATTCCAAGGCAAAGATATAAGTTACACATACCCTAAATACCCTTCATATAGCTTAAGTAACAAGTTAGAGTGGTTAAAAATGTCAAAAACTGATAATACAAGTCCAAAGGCCAAAACTGTCAAAAATGAGAATTCTACTGCCAGGGGTCCATACGGACCGTAAGACCTAAAGCCATACAGGCCGTATAGGGTCCCCAGAAGAAGAAAAAAAGTTGCTTGTTCACCAAGCATTGCCACATTCCTTCCTTTTGTTGACAGCTAGCTCATTCCTTGCCACTTCTAACCTGGTCTTCACACATGTTAGGACACTAATATATTTCATTGAACTCCCTAGGACACTTGGCACACTCTTATCACTTTTGATCAACTATAAATACCCCTTTAAACCTTCATTTTCATTCACACTATTCTTATTTACTTCTCAAATTCTTGGAGCTTGCTCTAGCCATTTAGAGCCTCCTTTTCAGAGTTCAAGTTTTCATTCTAAACACAAGTAAGTGTTTCTCCTAGTCTATTTCATTTCTTTTGGCTAGTTATGAGTCAAAAGTCAAGCAAATTGACTTTTGCTTTGACTTTCGGTTCTGATCTTTTTGGTCAAGTCAAAGTTTAAATTGAACTTTGTTACGTGATTGTAATAATGAAGGTGTTAATCCTTCGCGATTACACTCTGATCATCACGTTTAGTAGACGAAATGACGAGTCAAACTTTTACGAAATAAAAGTAAAAAATGCATAAAATTGCATCTTACGACGAAAGAGTTTTTGGGTATTAAAACTTAATGTTTTGACACCAAATCAATTTTATAACATTATTAGACATGTTTTAACATGTCTAGCTCATCATTTCTAGTTTAGTGCTTATTTCTTAGTCGAAAGTCGAGCGGTTTGACTTCCGCTTTGACTTTCAAATCTGACCCGTTTGATCAACATTAGGATCGGACAAAGCCCATTTATATGACCATAGTAATATAGGAATAACCCTCTGAGGTTATACCTTATGGTCATATCGTTTGGTTAGTCAAATGGCGAGTCAACTTTTGATATTTTTAAAAGGTCAAAAATACCCTTTTGCGTAAAATAGTTTTAAACCTATATGAGTACTATTTTTGACATCTAAAATGATCATACAAATTTAATAAACATGTTTTGACATATCGGACTCGTCATAGGACTCATTCGACCATCCGGACCCGTAGTTACGCTTCCGACCCGTTAAAGTGGCGTAAACCACTTTAACAAGTCGTAACGGGTCAAAACGCCTTTAGACACCTTCTAATCAGAATGTAAGGTATTATGAACTATATTACACGAGATCCTTCACTCATTTGGTTAATAAATCTCATTCTATCCGTTCTTCCGTTTAAGTCACGATACACACTAACCTACTAAGTATCCAAATTATTAGGAAACACTTGAATCACTTGTGTTTGCTAAACACGAATAAGCAAGTCATCCACAATCCAAGTGAGTACATAGTTTCCCCACTTTTCCATTTGCAAACTATTTTGGGGTGATTCATATGTGCTAACCATTTTCTCCATTAACATGTATGACATATGTGTTTACTAAGTGCTCTTTGTGTATATAACTTATGTTTTGGAGAAACAAATTACAAATCCCAAATCCATGTAGGATCTTCCTATATCAATAGTTAGATCCTTAATGGATACCCAAAGTACTATTTTAAATCCTTGATTGGATTTCTAAGAGTACTTCTTTAAGTTCTTGGTCAATTTCTTTTCTATGTGTTTATGTGTTATGTAATGTTATAATATAGAATTTAGAGTGATTTAGATAACGAAACCAGTGCAATACGATAAGAGCATGGTGGATACGCCGCTGGTACTTCCTATATATAAGTGCTCTTATTGTATTACTAATCATAGCGTTATCCAAATCACTTGATGATTCTATGTTTTGGTGACAGAGTAAAAATCCCAAATCCTTGTAGGATCTCCCTATATAAATAGCTAGATCCTTAAAGGATACACTAAGTACTATTTTAAATCCTTGATTGGATTTTTAAGAGTACTTCTAAGTTCTTGGTCGAATTCTATGCTAAGTGTTTATATGCAATCTAGTTGGTGAAACAAAATACAATTGGTTATGTGTTGTGTGGTGTTATAACATGGAATCTCGAGTGATCTAGGAAAACGAGGCGAGCATAACACGATAAGTGCATGGTGGATACGCTGCTGGTACTTCCTATATATAAGTGCTCTTATCGCATTACCCATCGCAGCGTTATCCAAAATCACTTGATGATTCTGTGTTATAATGAGACGAAGTACAAGCGAAACAAAGAACAATGTACAATTTTTATTAACAAAAAAATTACTTGGTATTAAACATAAATATTTTGTCACAAGTTTTATTATCAAAACAATGTATTGCAATACTAAACTTTTTGCCATACGTGTAACATCCCGAAATTTATAAAGCTTAAAATCAGAATAATAAAATATTAAATAAGCAAGAACAAGCTAACTAGGAATCCATAACCCAGTTAGTTACTAGTCTTGAGATGACAAAAAACAAGGTTAAAACATCTAAGTTAACAGTAAAATAAAACTTAGGGGATTGAATTGTCAATTATGAACCTTGAAAGATTAAAAGAGATAATTAACACCAAACACACACTTAGTGTGTGTGTCTGGTCGATCTCAAACACAGGGGGCGAACCAGACTTCTCCATCAAACCCTAAATCCCACAAAAACTCACAAATTGGAAGCCTAAATCAAGTCCAAATCGAAAATTGAATACATATTAGTGATCACCTCGACGAAGGGATCGTAAGGTATGTGAAATTCTGATATTTGGTTCCACTTCAAATTTTAGATGAACTCATGAGTTTTGAAATTGAGCATGCATGATTGTTGTATTGATGAAATTAGAAGCGAATTGATGTCTAGAGATAAACCCTAGATGATTTCTTGTTAAAATCTAGCATTATACTTGTGGGGTTTATAATCACCATTGTAGGTGATTAGTGAGTTTGTAGAAACTAGATAAACACTAGGATTATGGTTCTTATTCTAGTGAAATCTGAATTCATGTGGTAAATTCTGAAATATTGATGTTAAAGTTTAGTATAGATTTGCTAAATTGAAGTTGATTTAGATGGAAACAAGAAGTCATGAATTTTGTATTGGTTATGTAAAAATCCGACCCGCTAGGTGTTTGTTAAAACGCCTAAGTGAGGATTAAAATGTTAATAATCGGACAAAAACGCAGATTCTGATATCATAATGAATTATGATAAGTGATTGTTAAAAAGGGTTCTAAATTGGTTGTGAATGGAACTCTTTAGTTAAAGAATCCGGATCGTCAAGCGGACAAGCCGGAGGTGATACACGGTTGAAGGGTGTGCTCTAAAGGTACGCGACTTATGGTTTCGTTACATTATGTTTAATTGTTAGTTTTAGCTTGTTATATTGAAATTTGTCAAAACAAGGAAACCCGTTAAGTCACGGAAGTGACAAAGTGCCATAGACAAATAAAACGGGTTAAATCATGTATTAGAAATAGAGTTTGGAATGTTTCGAAATGGTGGTCTCCATTCGGCATCCAAACGGGTCAAAACAAGTTGAATTGTAAATGTCGAAGCCAATGACCATCACATGTTGATTGGTTATAAACAAAGCGTAAGCCGTGTAGCGGACACGCTTAACTCATTGTAAAAAAATGATGAATGAGCCATTGATATGGGAATTAAAGTTTGAAATTTATGCTTGTTAAAATAGTGTTAAAAAGCTTGTTTAAATCCTTGAAACAAGCATGACGATTATTGTTTAAGCAACCCTCGGGAGGGAAGTGAAACGTCATAGTCGGAAAACCCAGGATTGGGTAAATGAGTCGTAGATATGAGATGACAATAAAACAAGTTGTTGAACTTGTAAACAAACGGGTCAAAATAAAGCAAACGTAAACCGGGTAACGGGAGCGTAAACTATATGAATAATGGATCCGGGTAATGGATGATAGCTTAGACATGTTAAAAAACGAACCCCAAGCGATTAAAATGAGTTTGGATAGGTTTGGATGTAAATTGGGTGAAAATAAACGTGCAGAGTTGACACGGCCGGGTGAACTTTTGACACGACCGAGTGAAGGGGCTGTGAAAAATACATGTTTAGCTGACACGGCCGGGTGAAGGGGCTGAAAACAAAAAAATATAATTTCTTGTGTTTAATTATTTTGTTCAAATGCTTTGATTTCTAATCATTTAAATGAAATTGTATGATAGGTAAAGATGCACTTTAGACCTCGGAGGATGATCAAGCCATGTCAAGAACCGAACACACCAAACAAAGCTTCCGCATTTTGTCTATTTTGTTTTAGTCACATGTAAACACTTGAAATTATGTTTTGAAAGTTTATCTAGTAGGATGTAGACTTGAATGTTATGATCAAGTATGATCTTAAAACTAAAAAGATTTTTGTAAACTCAGAATTTTTGCACTAAATGCATGTTATATTTTATTAATTATGTCCTTTAAAGATGGGTGTTACAATACGTTGGCTACAAAAATCTATTTTCATTCGACAACTCGTGTAGTTGGACAATGTATTGCAATGCCAAACATTTTGCCATAAATTTGGCCAACAAAACCTATGTCACTTACCAACTTTATTGTTGACCCTTTATTTTCACATATGTTTCAGGTAGGTATTGACATTTCAAGTGTGCTACATATAGGAACACATTCGGGCATTAGATTGCTTCTAAATCTAAAAGCAATTACTTGTATTCTTTGTGTTGTAAAACAATATTATTAATATAATTAAACTTTTAGTACCATGTGTTGTGAGCAATTTGTAACGTGACTCCCCGACAATTCCGTCGTGCGTTGTTTTTACGCGGTCGGGGTGTTACAAACTTAAATCAATAACTCATGTTACATCGTTAAACCCAATACAAAATCCCAGGCAGAGAACCAAGATTGAACCTGCTATTTGACTCGTAAACACAATATTAAACCCGTCACTATCAACACTTTGTTTCAGGCTATCTTGACACCTACGAAATCCCCTCAAGCTTCGACTTTTAATGCTGAAAGGACAACTTTAATTTGGGGTTTGGTCCAGCGCCACTGTTCCGACTCATCGGTTCATTTAAGATCTGTAACAGTGTTTCAAGCTCTAGATCTGTCAAAGTGTTTGAGACAGAGATAGACCAATTGAGGGATAGGCGAAACAATCAAGACACAAAGAGATATAGATCCAGTGATTGCAGCTGGAGGAGCGATCTTTATGAACTGGATTGTGGTGCCGACATGTCGGAATCTTTGGGGTAAAAAATCAAACTTGAAAGGATGTTACGACATGGTGATGGTGATCCCATTAAAACTAAATTACCATCGTTGGTATACAATCGACATCATGTGGAGGAATCAATCCTTACAAGCTAGATGGTGATGTGATTGATTGCAATGGCGGTTGTTAGGTGTTGTCGGTGGTAGCAGTCTCAAGAACTAGCTAGAGGAGATGAGAGAGGGTAAGGTTGTGATGTGGGTGGGGTTAATTGGGGCCCACCTGAATTACTAAATCATTAAATATTTTTTGTTTTAGTGTTTTAATTATTATTTTCTATAGCAAGGGCAATATAGTCATTTCACACCAACTTAAACTGAAAAAACTAATGGTCATCCATTCAGGGTAATATACGAGTAATAAGTGAGCAAAACATAGGGAACATACATGTAATTTTAAAAAATTGAGAACTAAAGGTGAAAAATTAGGAAACCACAAGGACCATCCGGGTAATTTACTCTATAACTAAAAGACCATTGAATCTCATTAAATAATATAGTTATTATAATAATAATAATTTGTAATTGATCTTAGCTCTTAATTCAATTAATCAACGCTTAAGATCTATTCTTATTGTTTTTAGATTAAATAAGGTTTGTATAAGATGTTAACTCATATATATACACGTGTATTCAAGTAGGGATTTGAAGCATGGATGGATACGTGATTTGGACTTTAACGCATATTTATATTCAAAATTGGATTGACCCATCACAAAACACGGGTGAAAACCACTAGTTTTATTAAAATCTCAGGTTAAAATGAAGGCTTACAAATTTGAGGATAAAAGTATGAAACAAGGTTAGACCTTCAAGGTTAAATTATATATGCCTTTTAGAATTTAAATGATATATTATAATATGTTTTTTAGTATTTGATTTTGATCGTTATTAAACAAACCCGTGTATTCACACGGGTCTTACAACTAGTTATATATTAAAGGAGTAATGGATTGTCCGATTTTAATCTAAACTTTTGTGGTTAAAATTTGACTATTCACTAACAAACATATTTAATTAACTAGAGTTATGTGCCGCCTCCGTTGCGGGGCGCTAAATCGAGTATTTCTTAGTTTAATAACATGTACGCCTTTATGTCGGTTAGTTATTTATACATGCTACCTATAACACGATATCAAAAAAGATACATTAAGTTAACCAATTAAAGAAAAATAGTACCGTAGTTATGATAAGAAAAATTAACTAAAACGATGACAAACGTGTAATTTAGAGTTGGGGGCAAAACAACAATTTGTCAGAACCAATTAACGAGTGCTAGGTAGCTTGTTTGGCATGAATAAAAACAAAATTGAGTCAACAAAATAAAATAAAACACTACCATGGTTTTGCCAAAGAAAAAAAAACGATGGCAAGATTGCAATTTTTAGCGGAGGTAAAATCGTAATTTTAAAATGGAGGTAAAATAATATTTTGAACTGAGGGCAAAACCATTTTTTTATTTTGAAATGGGGGCAAAATCGTAATATTTTAGCTGCGTGCAAAATCGTAATTTTTAGCTGGGGGCAAAATCGTAATTTTAAATTGGGAACCAAATCATAATTTGGCAGGACTCTAGGACTCTAGCTGAGGGCAAAACCATAATTTTATTTTGAACTGGGGACAAAATTGTATTTTTAACTGGAGGCAAAATTGTAAATTTAAGCAGAGGGCAAAAGCAAAATTTTATTTTGAATCAAGGGCGAAATCGTAATTTTACACTTGAGATAAAATTATAATTTGGCATCATCTATAAATATCTATAAATAACTATTATATGAAAAAAAAAAAAAACAAACAAAAGTCAAAAGTGGCCGCCACTTTTGGCCAACCACTTAAGAAAACTATTCCCCAATGACGTCATCAACTTGGAAATGTATGTTTGTAAATACGTTCTTTTTATTTATAAAGCGTTATATGACTTATAAATTGAATATTAATTAATAATTTCCTAAATAACTGATAATCAAATTCCAAAAAAAAAAAAGTCTACAAAGGAGTTAAAAAGATAAACAAACTAAATTGGTAACGTTTAACGTTTATGATTTGAAATACTATAGAAGTGAATCTGCTATTTAAAAAAAATCAAATTTGTAAAACGTGCATACCACGTAAATTATCTGTGTAATTAACTCTATGGCGTTTCAGCTAAACACGTTACATTTGGAATTTTAAGTTAAAGTATACTTTTTATTTTTGTTTTTTAATAAATTGAAGGAATGATGAGGAAAAGATGGCACAAATGATAATTATATATAAAGTAAAGTGTTAGTTGGTTGTATGATGTGTAAATGTTGGAGTTACTTCAATTGTCCTTGCCGTGTACGTCGAATTTGTGGACATAGGTGACGAACCACGGTGGGTCACCCATGCACAAAACTTGTCTTTCTTTGGCCAAACTAGCAAAATTTTCTAAAGTAGAAAAAAAAAAACATAAATTATGATCAGCTTAAATTAATATCAAAGTTTATCAACAATGTTAATTATAAAACAATGACAACTACTTAGCTTGGATGTCGTTAGCCACACTGAATTATTGAAATCCTTTTTGGAGTTTAATATATACTTTCTGAAATTTTGATGATTAAAACTAACTAAAATTACGTTGGTCATTCTTTTAACTTTTTAAGTGAAGATTTTTATTACTTGTTTTTTTAATTACATTAGTATAGTGGTTGTTGGATTATATTTTAACTTTTAAGTTATATCAAAATCTTCTTGAGGTTGAATTATGGACGTGTGAATCAGTGGCGGATTTAGTAATTTTTGCCAAGGGGTTCACTTTTTTAAGTGTTTCAAAATCATATGTCCGAACATAAAAAAATACCGGTCAGTTCGACGGTTCGGGTCGTGTAAGGTTCATCACATAATAAAAATACGATATAATAATGAAAAAAAAAACATCGTCATGATAAATTTAAAAAACACGTAACATAAATAAGATGGTCTTTACGGATTAAAAAAAAACATACCTACAATTGTTCCCTTCAAGGTTTCATCTTTTGAAAAAGTTGCATTACACTTATTGAAACTTGTTGTAAGAACTCTCTTTCAATATATAGCAAATGCATCAAATTAAATTTCATTATAAACTTACATCAAATTAAACTTCATTACAAACTACATCAAACTTGATGTTTTAATTAATCAATCACAATAATAATAGTTATATAATGTACAACAGATTAAGTGGTTAAACCTAGATCTAATTTGTTTTTTGAATTAAAAAAACTGCACATAATCATGGAAAACGGAGTAGAGCATACTGAGCATACTCGAACTCGTGACCTTAAGTTAACAAGCGCGCAGACTTACCAGTGGACTAGCTAAATCATTTGTGTATAAGGTTCCCCTACAAAATATTAAGAGGTTCCTTCAGAATTTTGTTTGTTACTTAACACTATAAATTACGAATCGAACGGGTTCCTGGGAACCCCCTAACTAAGAGTAGATCCGCCCCTGGTGTGAATGTGTGATGTTTTAAATTGTTGATTATTAACACCATCTTTATCTCTACTATCTTTACGTACAGCTTGTCCATATCTATGTCGGTATGTCTCAGGGGCGGATATATATAGGACCAAGGGGTAGCCTCCGCTACCGCTTGGTCGGAAAATTTTTGACGTTTTTAGTGTAAATTTTAAAAAAAAATTGACGTTTTTTCGATTTCGTTACCGCCTATTTATAAAACGTTCCCGCTTGGTCGAAATCCTAGATCCGCCACTGGTATGTCTGACCTCTTCTCATGAACGACTCCTCTCTTCTTCCTCTCCCTCTCACAATCGCCACCCTTACTCGTTCTTTTAGACGGGTTTCACTCTCCCTCTCTTCTCGTCACGTTGGATTCAACTGTCTTCTACGTCAGCCACATATCTCTTCCAGAAACATGCGTTGGTTATGATGGTACCGCAAGTCACTTTTCTTATTTCTCTAAGGGTACAGCTTGTCGTGCTTGCTTAGGGTACAACCCATATATATTTTTTATATTTATTCCTTATATTTCTAGTAACTTGTATTAAAAAAATTTTTAAATAAATGCTATAATTCAAAATAAATTATTTAAGAAACGCATTTCTATTAAAAATAAAGCAAACAAGTGAATTTAAAAAAAAAATAGTCCTATTAAAAAAGCTAAAAAATATATATATTTTGAAAAAAAGATATATATTTTTTATTAATAAGTAAACAAAATATATAAACTAAAGAAAGCGACTTTAAAAAAAGATTAAAACCGCAAGAAGATTAACTTAACAAAAATAAGAAATAAAATATGAACTTTAGTTTTTCTGAAATTATATTGCAAAAAAATCTGTTTTATAGAATTTTTATTTAAAGAAAGGTAACAAGTTTTAATTTAATAATTAATAAATATTATCTGTATTATAAATGTTAAAATGGGTTAGAAAGATAAAATATACGTATAACACAATGTGCAAGTATGATGAAAGGAGAAAGAGGATGATGATGTACCCATAAAGATGACACAAAATAATATAATGAAAGATGGTTACAACAAATGATCTAAAATATTACATAACATTCTTTTTTTCTCTCTTCATTTTTCATTTAATATATAATTTAGTGTTTTCTAATTTGTAGTATTTATCTCAAATTCGAACATATAGTTTTATTCTACTTTTTGT
This sequence comes from Helianthus annuus, assembly GCF_002127325.2. NCBI lineage: Eukaryota > Viridiplantae > Streptophyta > Magnoliopsida > Asterales > Asteraceae > Helianthus > Helianthus annuus. The sequence continues at coordinate 155,944,674 of NC_035442.2, forward strand.
TGTTATGATATAAACTTTGTCAGGAGGTCTTGGAAGTTATTTTTCATAAAAGAAAGTCCACTCTTGGGAACTTGAGTTTATATATAAAGCAAAGCAAATCATATCAGATACATATTTCTTTTAACGTGTGAGTTAAAATAAATTTTTTATTCTCCCAAATACTTATTAACGCAATATCATACTTGTATCAGAGGTTATAAATTATAAATATACACACCACACACATGTATCACATGAGTGCGTTCTTACATATACATTTTTTCACGAATAACTTAAGATGATTTTTAGCTGTCATGCAAAAGATTAACGTATAATATGATATCAATGTGAGACATTATACGCATGATTCATTTCACATGAAAAGGGCCACTTTTGGACCCATAACAATTTCTTACAATCATACACAAAAGCAGTCTGGTGAACTTAGTTGTTTTCAATATAATGTAATGTAATTGACATGGGAAAAAATATATCGATAAATTTGCAAATAAGATGGTGTTGGGATTGTTTATTTAACTCTAAAAGTACAAAACCGATTCACTACCCTAAATATAGGGTCGGTTCCGGTCCATAGGTCCAAGTCGGGTTTCACCATGAAAAGAACCGAGAACCGACCCGACCCGATTTTTTATATGAAAAATTGGAACCGATCGAAATACCTAGGTACTTGGGTTTGGGTCGGGTTGGGTATATTTTCAGTTCGGTTCTCGGTTATTTTCGGTCCGGATCTAAACTTGCTCACCCCTAAAAATAAGTTTTTAAAAATGTGTTTGAATTTACTATTAGACTAAAGGGTATGGAGAGGATGGGCTTGGAGGGGATGAGCCGCCACGTAGGCGTCACGTAGGAGTGGCTTGGAGAGGATGGACCTAGGAGGGTGGGGGATGAACCCCTTTGTGTATATATATGTATGTATGTATAGGTATATGTGAGAGAAGGAAGAAGGAGAGAGGACCGGCTACCCCGGCTGTGGGGTGCCGGTTGTGCCGAGCCGAGCCCCAGGGGCGGTGTGGGGGACCGACGCCGGTCCTAGACGGGCCTCAGCCGGCCCCCATACCTTCTAGTCTTATAGTGGAAAAAGTAAAATAACAAAACGAATAAGGTAAGTTTCTATGTTTGTTGCTATTTTAAAGGGTTAGGTTAATTGGCAATTTTATATTAAATCCAAATGCCATTTAAAAAACAAGGTTTTATGGCTTTGAAAAACAACTTTTTACTTTTTTTTATAAAAAGCGAAAATAAAATACACTATTAGCAATGTTAAGCACTTTTTTAACTTGAATAACTCATTCCAAACTCAATCTTAATGATTTAATTTACCCAAGCTGTGGACTTTAACTTTCCATAAGTAAACAACAAACTCGAGATGCATGACCTTCAGAAATTTTACTTATATAAAATCCACAAAAAAATATATATATCTATTAGTAATAAGTAATTTAATCATAAGGCATATCAACAATCATTTTGTTTCATTTACGGTTTTTTTTTGTAGTTTGTATAAAAAACGCTTATTTTTATTCAATATGTAAAATTCTATTTTCTTTTGCATTTTACATAATGATTCATTTTTAGCTTAATAAAAAAATAATTGTATGTAAAAACAAATAAACAAAATATGTTAAAAGATGGATATTACATTATCAAAAAAGCTTTGCTAATTTTGGACTTAGGAGCATACATCACGACACAGTTTATTAATTATATCAAACCGTCATGTTTTCATCCCTTCCACCATTTTCTACCTCAGACGAAGACGAACCACTTTCCGTCAACCCCGTTAGACTGCTCCGCCAGCTGCTACTACCGAACGACGTCGTTCTACTCGAACTTGGTGTAGCCAAAAACGTAGGTTTATTTTCTCCAGCCATAATTACCAAACACTTTTCTTGTATATCACACAACTCCAGCCGGTTATTATTATTATTGTGATTTTCAGAAGGTAAGTTACCATCAGCGTTTACGCTTCCGGACTCGACGTCCCCTTCGTTATGATCCAAGTAGCCGGAGAGCTTCCAGTAGGAGCATGCAAGAACCATGAGAGCAAAACATACGAGACCCATCATGGCTGCAAGGCCGCCGAAGAGGTATGGTATCGGCGAGTGCCATGGTGACGGTTGAGGAGCCACCGCTGGCGATGGAGATATTGAAGAAACTGCAGCCATCAAGTTTGGTAAGTGTAACTAGGTCTAAGATGAAATGGACCATAAGGATGAGTTATATATGTATAGATTAAGGCTATATTGTTTTATAGTGGGAGTTTGGAAATACAAATTGACAGTCAACTTTTATCCAAATGAAACATTAAAATTATGAAAGCACTATTGCTATTTATAATCATTAAAGTGGTGAACTTTATGTCACACAAAATAAGTAATAGGCCACTAGATGGATTTTATAAGTGGATTTCAAGGATCTGTGGTTATGAAAAAAAAAACAATATTTTATATATATTTTCTATATATTTTCTTATATATTTTCTTATATATTTTTTACGAACTACCATGAATAGTAATTTTAATTTTAAAATAATATATAACTTTTTAATATTTTATTATATCAATAGATTATTAATACACTATAAAAAAGCAACATAACTATGCATATATGAGTTGTAATATTAGCTATGGGAGTTTTTCAAAAAAAAATGGAAGTTTTCATTTTTAACCCTAAAGTTTTAATGTTTGACAATTTAAGTATAAACTTTTAATCTTTGTTTTTTTTTTAACCCTAAAGTTTTAATCTTTGACAATTACCCTAAAGTTTTATTCTTTGACAATTTAAGTTTAAAATTTTTAATCTTTGTTTCATTTTTAACCCTAAAGATTTAATCTTTGACAATTTAAGTTTAAAGTTTTAATATATGGTAATTTAACCCCTTTGATTAATTTGATTTTTTACTTCTAATTCAAAAGTTTTCATCTTTTGCGATTTAACCACTTTGATTTTTTTACTTATGTGTTGTAATCTTGGCTTTGGGGGTTTTTCAAAGAAAAAATGATTATGCATATGGTTGTTGTAACCTTGGCTTTAAGGGTTTTTCAAAAAAAAAAAAATTGATTTTTTTACTTTTCACCTAAAAGTGTTTCAAAAATTACCTTTAACCCAAAACTATTTGTTTTTTTTACTTTTAACACAAAACTTTTTATCTTTTGCAATCTATCTTCACAATTTTTTTACTTTCAACTTTGGTCCTTTATAGTTTTCATTTTCCGCAAATTTTTCGCTTTATGCTTCGTTCAAAATTTTGTGACTTAACACATCGCAACGTGCGTCTTTGGTTTAGCGTTTTTACGTTTCATTCTAAATTTTGCGAGTTAACACGACGCAACGTGCGTGTGTGGGTGAACGTTTTTACATCGTCTATTTTTTCCCGTTTGACAGGTTCAACATAACGTGCGCGTCCTAAATCGACTTAGTTATAACTAAAGAATCCCCGCCGCATTGCGGCGGGTCGTAATTCTAGTTTTATATAATTACTTTTAACTTTTAACATATTTTCAGTTTTCCCTTTTATTATTATATTTACTTTTAGCTTTTAACGTATTTTCATTTTTCCTTTTTTAAAACCATATTTCCTTTATCATTTATTTTTGTTTTATAATTCTTTTCTACTTTTTTAATTCATCTTTACTTTCTCAATTAGTTTGATATTTCTTTAATAACTTATGTTCGTTATTTTTTTAAGCTTTAGTACGTAGTTTTGTTTAATTTTTACCCTCGATCAATATAAGTTTTATTAAAAACGAATTTATATTCCAAAAAAAGTATTTATTTGGTATCGTAATATGGTACGACGATATCATCTGAACCAATTCTAATGGTTAGGCTTTCTAAACAACATGCTACATTTTCAAATAACGTTATTATTTGCTCCGTTTCGCGGCAACGCGCGACGTAAAAAAAACCTAGTTTAAGTTAAATTTATTTTTCTAAATTCAGTTGTTAATTTTAACCTTAAATACATTAATTAAATTCTGATCCAATGTCACACGTTCCCCTCAGCCAATCTCAAACATTTTCAAAGTTATGTTTTCTTTCATGATTCTTCTACTCGAGCAATTCATTTTTTCGAGTTTAAATTCTTTTGATGTGATCAAAATGTTATTTATTTTTATTCTCATTTATGATATACATGTTTGTGAGTATTTGATATTATTAGATAATATTTATTCATCTTTTAAATAATATTAAGCTACGTTTATCTATGATAAACGTAACGCATGACTTGATAAGTAAAATATACACATGATTGTCTTAGAGGCTTTACAAGAAGCTCGATAAAGACATAAACTCATGGGCGTCATTGATAAGTGGTTTGTTAATCGTATATTATATTGTTTAGAAATGAACTTTAACTTTCAAATGCTTAGAGAATTATTATATTGTTTAGAAATAAACTTAAACCAATACTAAAAAAAAAAGGGATTCAAGATCAAGTAATCACGATTTAAAGCTTAGAACCATTTAGCAAACAATTAAGAATCAGCATAGCAAAGTTTTGATTGAAATCCAAGCAACAAATCAACATCCAAATCTCTATTTGTGATGAAAATGGAGTTTCTGGGTAAAACTTGGGTTTTCTTCATAAAAGTTAAGTTGGATTCTACGTGCTATTAAGCCTAAAAACCTCAGATCTTGCTTCATAGAAGTTAAAAAAAATTTGGACGTAAAAAGTTGAGGTTTTGGGTTACAAACTATGTGAACTGGATGAACCTCCATGTTTGCGACAGTAAACCTTCATTTTGCGACACTTTCTATGACAATTGGGGATCAGCGGGGAAGGTGACATTGATCCTAAGGTATTCCAATGATTGGTATCACGTGGCCAAAGACACTCTGGAGTGTCGCATGAGCGTCATAGACAGTCACTGTGACACTCCCTTCAACACTCCTAACGACAACCTTGACTAGTACCAGCTCAAGTTAGGCAACTGTGCCGCGACACTGTTAGCAAATTGATTGTTAAGTGATGAGTTCTCATGTGTTAACCTTGATACAAATCCTGGGACATTCGTTCTAGCTTAGAAATTCTAACATGAAGTAGTTTACAACAGACAAGTGAGTTTCTAGACTCCTCTTACTTTATTGTTTCGGGGCGGTGTGCATACTTACAATGTTTTCAAAGTATATAGATGGTGTTTTTGTTAAAATGTGATAGACTACGAAATGGTTTTGTTAAGCAAAGAAATTGTTTTAAAGTGATTTAAAGTAAAGAAATGTAAAGTAATATAGTACACAGTTGCACGGGATGAGCAGTTGCCCTCGAGGCCGTTGTGATGGTCGATTACCTCCGGGCCATTATTTATTGTAGTAGTGGTAGTAGTGCATTTGTTTCTTGCCAGTGGTTGATCAACTATATAGAGTATATTGTGCATACTATAGTTACAACACAGAGTTGCAGTCACGTTATAGTAATGTGTTTATTTTGTAATGAACAATTGTATGTGCTTATTTCAGTAACTAAAATTAGTAATTGATAATCTATGGGCTCAATTGACCACACCTTTGATATAGGAAACTTTATAAAAAAGTAATCAAGTTTTCTTATTGTTCTAATGAGGTCACTTGTAAAAATTTTTATTCCAATCATGTCACTCAAATTTACCTTGTTGTTCCAATCCTAATATTTTACCTAAATAGCATGTAACCAATCCCAGATGACATTTCTCTTATTTTCTTTTTTAATTGATGACATGACTTAAAATGCCAACCTGAATTAAAAAATTGTAAAATTTTTAAATAATTGTGAAATTAAAAAAAATTGGGAAAAAATTTAAAACTAGAAAGAAATTTCTAAAACTGCAAAAAAAAAAAAAAAAGAGTAAACTGCAGTTTGCATTTCTGAGGTAAGTGAGTGTCCACTTGAGTCCTTGTTTTGCAAATTTCTTTTCCCGAGTCCCCATCTTTTAGAAAGCGCTACATGTTGAGTCCCCCATGCAAACGTCCGTCCATTAAACCGTTTGTTTGAAGTGAAATGTCCAATTTACGCCTGTTTAAATTCTTTTTGTAACGCCCCAAAACCCGAACGCTTAATTAACTAGTATGATTTCTTGTGACGTGTCATGAAATAAATAAGTAAGACTAGTTAACTTAGTTAGGGTTATTTGTTAACTAAAATAAATAAGTTATGACCAAGTAAAAATAAGGAAGCAATCTTGAGGGACCGTGGGTGTATATTATTAAAAGATGATATAACTAGTTAGTGAGGGGATGAGACATTTCAAAGGAGGAAGAAGAACCCCATTCAAGTTTGTAGAAATTCAACAAATTGGAGGGATTTTGGCTTGATAATCAAGTGCATGGACTGAGATTTAGCATCATCTAGCCCTTACAAACATGGGGTAAATTTTCATTTGGTGATTTTGCAAGAAATGAGTATGTGATCAACCTTTGATTTCGTGTGCTTGGGATTATGTATGGTTGCACCTTAAGGTTATTAACCAATTTGTCTTGAGAATGAGAATGTAAGTGCAGGTATGTTAAGTTGGACTCTCAAAGGATGAACATCGAAATTCAAAGGTTCGGTCGGATGGAACAATATTTGTGGAAAGAATGCGATGTGGTCATTTGGCCCTGTTAAATCATTAATTGCATATTATACACGTATTGTAAGAAGTCACATACGTTACTAATGAAATCGGTGTATTGTGACTGCAGGTCATACAGGTCTTCCATGTAAGGTGCAGAACAACCAAAGATCGAGTCAAAGCAAGGACTGTACAGGAGCGGGTCACGTGGTCTTATAAACACATGCCATTTTAAACATAGCAAGTGAAAGTATAAGAATGTAATGCTCATAAATGAGTTGTTTAAATAGCTTCCAAGTATCGTAGAATGTTTATAAAGTATGAAATTTTACGGTTCGTATTTCCGCTGCATGTTTTTCTGTTAAACAAATTCTAGGATGTTACATTTTCCCCTCATTCTGAAGTCCTAACTTGTTCCCTTTCTTCTCAGAACGATTGAATCAACTGGTGATTAAACAAATGAAGAGTACTTGAACCAAACACTAAATTACCAATTCGTTCTACAATATTCAATTTTCCACTCCTTAAAGAACAATGTAGCAAAAGTCAACTGCTACTTCTTCAAAAAAACCCATCACAGAGGATCGAGGAATCGGACATCATTTGCTCATGTGGTGTCGATACTTGCTATCGCATTTCACAGACTGATGCTAATCCAAACCGACGATTCTTATGTTGTGTAAGTGTTTGTTTAGGTGAAAGATTGTTAATTGATGTGCAATTTTGTTAATTTTAAATATGATAGTTAATGGAACATGGTCATTGTAAATACATGGTAACTATATATATTAAAATACAAACCGAATGAACAGTGGCAACCACTATTTATTGGAGGATCTGGGCGGTGATGAGTCATCACCACATAGACACGCGCCCTAATTTACCACCATCATCCATCAAACCACACATATATTACCTAGAGAGAGAAACATTACTGGATTTGAAGTGAGAGAGAACGCAGATGAGAGCCAATGTTTAGCAGCAACACCGATCGTGGTTTAGCAGCCATTGTAACGAGGACGTGGAGAAGAAGGGATTGAAGAAGGGGTTCAAGGGAGATGAAGATGGCGGCCATACGTCTGACATATTTTCCGGTGAGTCTCCCGTATGCCTCTTTTCTCTTCCATGCCTCTCTTTTAACTCAGTTCACTATTTTTGAAGGAGTTTCAGCGGCAGGGACAAGAAGCTAGGGTTCCGGCGAAGATCCGACAAGGTTCTGGTGAGCCAACTATGGTGTAGGTGCTCTGGTGACTGATCTAAAGTGGGATTAAGCTTTGGACAGAATTCTTGCAGTGGTGACGGTAGCGGTTCCACAGGCAGTAATTAAGTTTCATTGCGTACAAATTTAGGGCTAATTTTGATATTTATATATATATTTGATACAAATTCAATTTGGATTTTTTGTTTTTCATCTGTGTTCCAGACTTTGGAAAACCTCCGGTTCTTCGTCTCTTTCATTAATTAACATATGTTATGCCATTGTTTAATTGTTAGGTCAGTGCTTCTGATATTTGTTTGATGTTGGATTTTTTTATTTTGAATTTAGGTTTCGGATACGCTTGCACAAAAGCCTTAGTTTATTTTTTAGCTTATAAATGTTAAAACTAACTTCCAATATTTTTTTATTACAGATAATTTTTAGTTGGAGACATTGCTTTTGAGACATCTGAAGGTATATGGATGCAATTTTTCTATTTATTCAAATGTATTAGAATGTAATGCTTACAATGTTTGGTTTTAGATTTGTTTGGTTGCATTAGTGTTGTCATCAGTAGTGTCGTTCCTTACAAATTTTGAATGTTTTGATGATCTTACATGTTTTGTTTTTCCTCTGTGTTATTGTGTTTCATGATAGTGGATTCTTCAAAAATGAGACCGATGCCGTCACAATCAATACATTCGGGTAAGAACAATGTCAACTCATACTCTTCGTATATATATATATATTTTAATTCACCAAAGTTAAAGGGAATGATTAATATAATGTGATTTAAGTTCATGTGGTAATGATGTTGATCAAGACTGAATATATGATTGTGCATAAAGTACCAATCTGATTATACTTTCGGACGTCAAGTAGAAACCTTTTTGGCTTCGAAATAAAAATTATCTCATGTTGGTTAGAAAATATGCATTTGGACCATTTAAGAAGAGCTAAATATATGTGTTGTTTTGCTGTAAAATACTATGTATACATGCAAATGAATCAAATGATAGTGATTTTTTAGGGATGTTAATCCGTAGTGTTCATGTTTTGACAAGTCCGACCTGACTTGAACACGACATGGACCCGAATATCATGTCATACATGAAAAGTTATTTTTATTGAAAGAAATATGTTAAATCATGCTTATATGTTTTTAATAATTTTGAACTTTTGGATAAAATTACCCAAAATAGTTTTAAGTTATTGTTACATAAACACATTTATAAGACCCCCTGTAGTGGGGCGTGATTTTTGTTTTTTTTTCTCCCATAGCGCCCCGAACACCACGACGGGAAGCGTTATAGGGAAGCGTTTGGTGGGTGGCGCCATGCATGTAGCGGCGCTATGTGTGTTTGGTTTTCAAAAAATAGTTAAGAGTTTTTATAATTAATTAAAAAATTGAAAATTAATAATTAAGTAATGATGGGTAGGGGCTTTATGACTACGGCCTTAAGTGACATAACGCCCCATAAAGCCCCTGTGTGACGTGGCACGACACGTGTCGTATAACGCCCACAAAGGGGCTTTATGACTACGGATGGCCTAACAAGTAAATGAATGGGTCAAATGGGTACCTCAAACACAGCCCGTTTAGTTAAACATGTTTCCAAGTTTGACCCGAACTTGTACAGACTAAACCCAAATCCTTAAGACTATGGGGTGTGGAGGAGCTTGGGTTGGGGGCATTGCTCGACACGTGGCAGATGTGGGCTCCAACAGTCCACACCCAAAAAAGTGGGGTGTGGTAGCGGCGTGGCCAGGCTGGCGTGGGTTACCGTGTGGTTTTTTTTCCTGAAATTGAAAGCTAAAGCCGTTATTTCCTAACCTCCCCCGCCCCACGCCAGGCTCAATCCCCACGCAGGCCACGCCAGCGGGGCAACGCCATGACTAACGCTAGCCTGGCGTGGTCTAGCCAGTGTCGTTTGGCAACCACCGCCCCACCCACGCCCCACACCCCACGGTCTAAAGTAGAGCTCATGTCTTATACAAGATCACGTATTTGTATTTACTGGTATCAGTAAGTTTCTTCAATTATAAATTTCATTTAACAAAATGAATAATGCATATGTAGTGGTATACTATAGGAAGTTGCAATCTTTTTATCTGGAGTAATCACCAGCAAAGAGAGTACTAAAGTATATGCAACCTATGGTAAATGCAGTTGAAAAGTCAGAAATGCTAAAACGTCATGACAAAGAAGGTAAAACCCAACTATGTGTTGAGACCATCAATTTTCTTATCAGAATGATAAGCCAATTTCAACCCTAAGTTAGTTTTGTTGCTGCTATTAAAGATGAAATCGATAATATTGATCAGATACTCATTGTGATGGGATTTACAGTAGAAAGATAGAAAGAATGACAAAGAAGGTAAAACCCAGCTATACACACCTTCAAGGTATCATTTCATTTTTTTATATATTCCGGTTATGTATGTTGGTTCACTTCTGATGTACATCGAGTCAGTTGCAGAATGTATCCATGTATGATTAAAAATTTATGTAAATGAAGGTGTTGGCACCACTGCCAATAGGATGTGCAGTCTTCATGGTGCACTTGGCAACCATTCCGATCACCAACACCAGATTCAACCCAGCCAGAAGCTGCCGGTCGGTGAAGAATGACGCTGGTGACGGGTTAACCGGTGCTACTCGGGGCTGTTGTGGAGCATATATGGGATAGTAGGATTCGAGGCAAAGCGGGTCAAACATGATCAACTCGATCCAAAAGAGCAGTCATCGTGGACAAACTTTGGACAAATTGTTAAGCAGCTACAAGAGAGGTATCAACGCATCTGAAACCATCATCATAGTTAATTAGTTTACATATTGTTTTAGATTATTTTGTGTGAAACTTCACTTAAATCAAGTTTGACTAAAACCGGCTTCAACGATGAGCAAAGAGCTACATTATGGAAAAGATGAAGTTGAGGGAGAGGGGAACAGAATACCGGCCTGGTTCAGTATCCATCGGCAGCCCACAACATGTTAACCAAACCAGGTTGGCAATAGTTGCTGGTCCAACAAGTGGACACGGTCAAATGTTAATAACGTCAGGTATAATACTCTTATTTCTCAAAAGTTGAAAAAACAAAATAAAAATGAATTAAGTGAGAGTACCTAAACCGGCTAATTTGGGCAAAACGGAAAATGTGAATATGGGATCATTTGGATCAACTCAAATTGACAACGGTTAATTTTGTTCACTTCAAACTAGACAACGGGTCAATTTGCGTCTACCCTTCCTAAATTTAAAATATATAAAAATAACATTTTATAGAGGTAGCAATGAGAAGGGTCACGTGCTGCTATTTTTTTTTAACCAATTGTATATTTTCTACATTGAGCTGGTTAGTACATTAACAAAACTTAAGGGCTATATTCTCTTGGAGATGGAACAATGAAAGAAGATCATATTTTAAGTAGCGAAACTGGAGAATGGAAGCAACAATATAAATTTCATACCAGTAATTTATAAATGGGTTTTCCACTTCTTTTATATTAATTATTATACATATGATTTTAACAATGTTGTCATTGCAGCACCTACTCTTGATGTTGATTGGCACAACGTCTCATTTGCAACGTGTTCAATTGATAACATGATTTATGTTTGTAAAGTTGGAGATTATAGACCTGTAAAAGCTTCTGTGCGGCATCGGGTTTGTCTTAGGCTTTTTGTTTGTTATTATATTTTTTATGATAAAAGAAGAAAATAAAGAAAAAACTTCTTTTCATTTTAAAATATTAAATTTGTTCCTGTCTATTTTCTAAGAGGTTTTTGAATGTTACTTTAGGGTTAAGTTTATTGCTCGTGTACCAAAAATGTTAAGTTAGACAAAATATTCGCAGGTGGTTTCATGTTTGTGAGTTAATTGAAGGCATTGACTAGAACGTTTTGCGTTGGGGGACGAGTTAGGAGTCCCAAGAGGAACTTACCATGGCATTGGCTCGCAAGGGCCATGTCAACGTTCTCTTCGCCCCGCTCAAACTGCACCACATTTGAGTGCTTTTAGACTTTTGTCATTATAGCTGCCTTGATTTAGATGAACTAAAGAGTTGAAGAGCTCGACTTTTCAGCTACAATGGACTGGAGATAGCTATAGTGAACTGGAGATAGCTACAGGAGGGTTTACAGAAGATTAATCACAAGTAGGAAAAATGTAGTTTATTAATATGATTGCAAAGAGGAGGGTTCACAGAAGATGAATCACAAGTTAAAGATTAATATGATTGCAAAGAGGAGGGTTTACAAGTAGGAAGGTAGTTTGTTAATATGATTGCAAAGATGCAATGATTAGTATTATGATAGAAACCCGAGTCCAATGTTGGGTCAAAAATAATTCGGGTTATGAGTTGTAATGTAATGATTCGGTTTAGCGCAATTGCGTTATGAGTTTACGTTCATGTTATCACACCAAGAACTGTTCGGTTTCGCACGCTGCACAATTGTGTTATGAGCGTTATGAGTTATAAATTTATGTACATGTTATCATAGTGCGCCGCAACGCGTGCGTTGTATAAAACTAGTTTAATTTAACATGCATACTGTTTAACTAAACATGCTTATTGTTAAATGTAACAAAGTTATTAATTGAACATGTTCACTGTTAGTTACATAAATACTGAAATATGATGCATATTACACAAACATTGTTATAGAAGGGCGGTTATGGATTCCTACGGTGTCACCTATCCCGGATGTGACAAGGTAATCCTTACATTGTTAAGCAACACGGAAAAGAAAGAGAAAACGAACAATGACTAAAGCTAAGGAAATGATAACTTTGAAGATGTTGATATTGATTAGTTGCTTGTTGTGTACATCTTTAAGTAGAGCTTATTAAGGCGTAATGGATCTATTTATATACTATCAATTTGAAACAATTGTGTGCATGTTTGGTTGTAAGTTGTGCTTAAGTGGTTGTACCTTAATCAAATATTGGTTGTAAGTGGTGCTTAAGTGATTGTACCTTAATCAAATAATGGTTTCATTACCTTACCAAATTCAATCTGTTTTGTATGCATGTATGATTGTAAATTGTGCTTAAGTGGTTGTACCCTAATCAAATAATGGTTTCATTATCTTACCATATTCAATAGGTTTGATCCATTCAAAGTTGTGTTCTTTTATTTGTAAATTATTATTATTTATATTAATCTAATTAATTTAGCCAAAATGTTGTATAAATATAATTTGCAACATATTGATGTAATGGTTGGGCATTATGGTTTGTTTGTATAACGGTAATCATATATATTATATATAGATTACTATGAACCTGACAAACGGGAAAAGTAGACGCGGGTTCATCGTAACGCGCAAGTCCTAGATCAACTTAGTTATTTTATTCTGTGTTTTACGTTTCGGTTTATTTTCTTCGCATTAACACCGCAACTTCAGTGTCGGTGGTCGCTGACAGTAGTGTGGCATTAGTGCTCGCCCCTGCCGCAACGCGGGGGTGCTTAATACTAGTTTGACTCAAATGTTAACATATTATGTTGGTTAATTTGTTTGTTGTTTATATTGGTATTGATTATTTTGCTTTGATTAAATTATAAGTTTTGTCCTTTATGTTAACACCATTTTACAGGCGGTGTCCTTTAGCGCAAAACTTGACAAGTTTTGTATTTAATGTTTCAAAATCTTACACGGTATGTTCTTTAGGCTAAACCCAGTTAGATTTTTCTGTTAAGTTATGTCATGTGCAAAGCACTTGAGGGTAGTAATGTAATTTTACCTATTTAATTAAAAAAATAAAAAAGCATATATAAACCCAATAACTTTCTCTCTCTAAATTCTTTCTCCCTCCTTCAAGAATCAAATTAATCCCACCTTTCTTGTTTGCACACCTGAACTCAAACAAGTTTCAACATGCTTTAGGCACTATTAAAATGATTATAGCACAACCAAAATCAGTGGCCTCAATCCATAATCATTCTTAACAAATTAAAAAAATACAACAGACATGAATCATTTTATAAGTGAGATTAAGAAACAGACCACTGATCCAGCTAGGTAACCATTTCTGAATACTAGAATTTGTTAATTTGACAAACAGCACACCCAAGTAAACATAAAGAAAAACTAAAAAATATAAATTAATGCACGCAAAATCCTTGTTTTACTAATCCTTATATTAAAGTAAGGATGGTGGTAAACGGATGGATGGTGGTGTTCGACAATGAAGTATGGGAGGTGAACGGTGGGGCTATGTTGGTGGTGTGTCGGCAGGGGGTGTTCGGCTGTGGTGTGAGGCGCTAGTGTGAACGGAGGGATGGTGGTTTGGGGGTGAACGACGGGGATATGGCGGTGCGTGTCGGTGTAGTGGTGGTTGATGATTTGGGGGCAGTGATGGTGGGTTTTGGTTGGTGCAGTGGTGGTTGGTGTTCGTATCGAAACTCCTTGATAGAATTCAAATGTAAAGTGTTTTTTTTTTTTTTGTCAAATCTAATAACAGGGTTTTGATTAAATGTTCTAAAGATGTTTATACCATGTTTAGATTATCGGTCTAGATTTGAAGTGTTTGAATGCTCGTAAATAGAAATTGACATAGGGAAAATAATTATCAGTGTTTTCTGATTGAATTGATGAGTTTGATTGCTCGAAAACGTGTTAAAATTGTTTAATTTTTTTAAATTGAGCTATGGATTTAGATTGTAATGAAACTTGTTTGAGTTCAGGTGTGCAAAGAGGAAAGGTGGGATGAATTTGATTCTTGAATGAGAAACAGAGAATTTAAAGAGAGAGAGTGTTGAGAGAGAGAGAGAGAGAGAGAGAGAGTTATTGGGTTTATATATGCACTAGGTTATAACCCGTGAATACTCACGGGTTGTTAATCTATCTTTCTAACCAAAAAAATATATACATATATATTAATAAACGAAAAATTCTATGATGAATAAGGTGTATGAATAAACATTTAAAAACTATTAACCATAACAAAGTAAATGTATATCATACGAAAACCAAATATCCAAAACCTAAATGTAAAACAACTAATCACTACTCTTTTTTTGGTGAGGTACAACCAACTCAACATTCAAGACTTGATGAGTTTCATCAAAAGAAAAGTGAACCGTATCACACTCGTTAATGCGAGCACGTTTCATGAATTTTGACCATTTGCATAACGCATAACGCCAACCTTCTCCTCTCTTTTCACGTCCGGTACCGTTGGTAAACTCCTCTTGTTCAGGCAGATGCAAAAGTCTGACGGTCATAGGTTTTAAATCAGCACCAAGTTTAGCCATCCTTGAAACATTATCAGGCAGTCGCTGTATTGTTTTTAAAATAAAATTAATAATAAGAAGAATATAAAAATAATAATGTATTTCTATGTGAATAAAAAATATGTAATTTTTAATATATAGTACTTCCTAAAATAATATTCAAACCTACAAAATCTTTAGAAGCCATACGACAAACTTATAAACACGAACATTTTGTTGTTCATCAATAGCGGGCTCTTCAACTGCATCAATAGGGGCAACCACAGTCTGAAAATAACATACAACATTTATTAGAATAACAATATAGTAATTAAATATATAAAGAAGCAAGCAAATGTATACTTACCTCATCAACTTGTACATCAGCATAATTAATTTCAACACCATTTTTTCCAAGAATTGTTAAATGGAAATAATTTCCAAAACCTACCTCATCAACTTGTACATCAGCATAATTAATTTCAACACCATTTTTTCTAAGAATTGTTAAATGGAAATAATTTCCAAAACCTCTTGTGAATATTAAATAACATACGACCTCCAATTTAAACAAATTAACAATAACATCAATACCAATGGAGAAACCGACTTTATCAAAAAGCGTTTCGATCTTGACGTGAAATATTTTGTTGCCCACATCTATAATGGAAATTATATCATCCGACGTATAATCATAGAAATTGGGCAGTATAGAATCAGGAATGACCTGTATAAATAATTAAAAAAATAATAAAAATATTACTTTTGTAATCAGTTCATAAAACCTAAATATATTAACATAAATAAAATGAAAGAAAAACTAATCTTACAATAAAGTTAGATGTTGTAGATAACAGCGATGTCCAGAAAGAGCTTTCAAACACACCATCAATGAAATGTGTTACTTTGAATATAGATAAATCGACATGATTGAAGAGCACCAAACATCCTTTTTTGAGTTGTAAATGTTTCACAACATTTGACCAACCATGGAAAAAGAAATGTTTTCCTTTGGCTTCGCTTAAAGAAACATTAAATTTTCGGCCATCTTGACTTTGTATCATAACATTCTTGGGTGCTTTATCGTTACCCCACAATTTGGATGCAGCGTCTGAAGGAATCGCCTGATAAAGCAAGGAATCCAAAATAAATTATAATTATAATTCTAATTTATAAACCATAAGATAATTTTAAATTGTATTTCATGATAAGAACAAAAACAAAGTATAATAAATGTCTGAATTTAGAAAATACCAGTAAAACTTCGTCCGCTCCATTCATGTGTCTACAAAAGAAAGATTCTCTAATACTGATCGAAAAATAAAAGATATTAATAAAATATAACTTGTTAATGGGTATTATGCGCAACAAAGTATAACATTAAAAAGAAAAAAAAAATACCTGGAAGAACTTTCAGCCATATTAAATACCTACAAACACATGTAACGTAGACAAAACAATTAAGAATATATATATATATATATATATATATTATAAATTATTAAATTAATTAAATTAATTTTTAATTTCAGTCATAATATATGCTGATTACTTCAAAAACATATATGAAATAAAATCAATTGTGATAATATATTCTTATCAACCATGTGATAATATATGATTATTTCAAAAACATAAATGAAAACACATACCGAAACCTTATCAACCATGTGATAATATATGCTTATTAGTTTAAAAACATGTTACATAATCCATGGTGATTAGTTACATAAACAACAATGTGATGAAGATGTTATAATAACAGTTTGTTATACATTAATATGTTTCATTAACATACAGACTTTAAGAAACGTACCTTGTAGATTTGCTTCACGATCAACAGCAGATAGCTTGATTTTTATTGGGAAAAACTTAGATACATAAACAAACTGTTTTGTTACCATGAGATTGATGACCTTAATTATAGAAATGTGTTAAATTTAGAAAGTGTGTGAAATTTTATAAATCAATTAATAAAACAATCGAATTTGTGTAATTATGAATTTGTATAAACTAAATTTAATGTTTTAAATTTTATGCTAAATAAAGAAATGGTAAGAGTAATATCAAAATTTTTAATGGGAATTTATTTTAAATCGTATGATTATATTAGTAAACAAATAATGTATTCTAATTCAATAAGAAACATAAGTAAACTTCATTTACAATCAAAAGACACAATAGATAACTAAATATGTCATATTAAAACCGCAAACCATATAAATGTTTTAAACAACCATCAAAACAAAATTCAAAGCAAACTGTCAAACATAAAAAACCAAATGTTTGTTATTGTAATAATCACTTAGTTTGTTTATCAATTATTGGCAATAGCTTCATCAGAACAAATGCTACCACCACTAATGCGAGGTTTACTTTCCGACGATCCGATTCCGTCTTCAATCGCATAAACATCACCAAGGTTATGCTTCAAATCAGATGATGATTGATACAAATCAGCAACAGAATCCTTTGAAACAGGTGTAGAGTTATCTCCAGTGTAAGAAACACCATCCTTATAAAAAAAGAAAAAAGAAAAAACAAACTATTTATAATTTTATATCATTAAACCTTTGCAGTTTCACCGCCAGCATCTTGGAAATCAGACTGACTCATAGCAAACGAATCAGAGACATCAATCTGTAAAAAAAAAATAGAAATCATAATACAATTTCTATTTGGATCATTTAAAAGAATAAAAAGGTGAAACACATTTAATATAAAAATCCCTTACTTGATCAATTTTCCATTTTTTGTTTAGCTGATCCAAGATATCAACATCATTGGTAACAACTGATATACCATAATTCTCAACAGCATTTGTAATATTAAAGTATGTTACTCTAATAACAAAAGCACACTTGAGGTTAAGCAAGGTCTCAAACTCAACAGGATATGCTCTTGGAACCTCATTAGTCTTGAGTATCTATATTGAAATTATCACATGTATGGTCAGGATATATATGTAAAGATATTATAAAAAATGCAAGAAAGTATTATATTTACCTCGTCCTGAATTTGTATAAGTTCCTTTGCGGTTTTACCAACAAACTTCAACGCCTCGTGATCAAACAATGTAAGTGTCACCGTACCGGTTGAATCTTGAACCCGAATTGGTATTTTAAACCTTAAAAGCGTATTCATATAGTTAACAACAAAATACAAACAATTTAATAAAGAAAATGTTAGTATATGCATCAACAACAACATAAGTATGACTAACAGTTATTTACCTCGACATCGGGAAAACATCTTTTCCTGGACAATCCTTGTTTGAGCATTGGTACATCTTCTCATCTCTAACATCACTTGTACCATCCTCCCTATCGTAAGTTTCAAAGTTTTGCTCAACTTTGGACTTGCAATAGTTACATCCATCATAATACCACATCTTATAAGAAACAATTGCTACAATAGTTCCAACAATAATAACTTTTTTTGGCTGTTATAATAGATAAATAAAAGCGTATTAACATTTTGTTAGTAGTTAAAATATAAAATATGAATTGTTTTAAATAACCTGAATGATTGAGCCAATATAAGCAATTGGTGAAAAACATCATTGTTCATAAATTCATCTTCAACAGAACATATCACAAACGACCCAACATGGCTACTTGACTCGGCCGAAGCAACAAGTTTTGCAATAAACCTAAAAAAATTAATTCAAGAAAGAATAATATAAAATGACAAACAACATACAAATAAAAATATAGCTGATACAATAATAAAAATTAAAAAATAATATTTTTGCTCACTTTTCCTTGAACGTCAGCATCTGATCAAAATTGTCGTTAATAAAAAGCCGTGTACCATCAAAATTATTAGAAATCCCCCATTTACCTGTTATTAAGTAACATAAATAAAAAACAAATCATCTGTATAATGATATTATATGAAGTTAATATTAGAATGAATAAGATACCTTTGTAGGTTTTAACAACACCAAAATGTACAGCGATGACAACATGCGCTTCACGATCTTGACTAACCATGTACGAACTCATGTCCTTGGCATAATTATCCCAAAGAGTTAAATCAACCTCAACATTTCTAAAAAAGAAAACAGGCAATTAAGTTGATATTAAGAAAATTATGAAAAATTAATAAATTATATAGAAAAAAAATGTAAATTGTATTACTCGAGATCTTGAAGCTTAAGGTTGAGGCGTTTTCCTTTAGTACCATTTTTTTTGTTAGTGTCCTCAATTTTATAGCAAACAACAACGTAACCGATGAAATCTAAGATTAAGACATAAAACATGTTAATGTAATAAAAACACAATATAATAAGTTAAATGTGCAAGAAATGTTGTAATATCAAGATTTTGTAAGAATTAACACTAATACCTATTGTTGTACCCTCCTTGTATCTCTGTGACAGAACATCCTTGAAATCAACAAAATCGAAAACGAACTGTGGACCATCCCAGTTACTGCACTTTTCGACAAATGTATGGTAATAAAAAGATAGCTTTTGATTGTTAGGAACAATTTTGAAAGATGCAGTGTTCGCAGCAAGAGGTGGCCTTTTTATTATAAGGCATTCATCAACATTAAGATGTCTCTCAAATTTTGAAAACAACCTATGTAAGCAAGAAGCTTGAATCTTGGTACCCTGTACATAAATAAAAAATAACATGCAAAAATTATATTAATATCAACTTTAAATCATATAAAAATAAAAAAGATGAAAAAAAAATTAGTTAGATATTGTACCATCTCATCCATTAGTACCATATCGATACGATATGTCTCTCTTTCATTACCTTTCATCTTCTTTCTCCACAAACTAATAATCTTCACTTTGATAGTGTAGTTTGTACTAAGAGCGTCAATATCATTCAAAAAAGTAATTTCACCTTGTTCTTCCATACCTTACCTTTCAAACAGTTACTCAAGGAAAAGAAAAGTTATTATTTGGAATAAATTTATGAATGAAGAACAAATTAAAAAGAATTTATATGAAAATTTCTAAGATCATATTTTTAGAAACAATTTATTCGACAAAAATAAAAAACAAAATTATGTAAAAATTTGATGAGTAAGGAAAGTGTATAATTGAATAACATAAATTTACATAAATACATATTTATAAAAAAATATAATCGTGTAAAGATATACATAAAAATACAGGTTTGAATTGTCAATAGTATTTAATATTTACAGTTTAAGAAAAGTTAGATGTTTCCAAATTTAATACTGGAAATAATTAAATATATGTTCTTTGTAATATGAAAAACATAAGAAGTGAAACTTACCTGCAAAAAACAACTTTGATCAAAGAAAAACCTCATTTTGAAATAGAAAACTGTGACAATAAAAAAAGGATTGTTTTATTAGTACTTAACAAATGATCATTATATTATATATTATATATATTATATATATTTATATATAGTATATATATTATATATTATATGTAATATGATGAAAAAAAATATCTACATCAGAAATATAACGTTATTATATTGTAGTTTCCATTTTAGTTATATATGATTGTGAATTAATAAAGAAACAAATTTATCTAAAATTACTTTTCTATGATGTTGCATTATAAATGGAAGTATTACTTTAGAAAACTTTTGAAATTAGGAATAGAAAAAATCGACAAAATTATTTAACATAAATAAATGATCTTTGTTTTGTTAATTGTTATAAATTTGTATAAGTTTCCTAAAATACATCTAAATAATAAGTTATTGTTTTTCTGTCTAAGATATACATCTAAAAAATAAGTGAAAAAAAATTCAAAAATCAACTGCTTAGGTAATCTCAATTGTTGTATTTTTCTCATAATATAACAATATAACAAACTAATTATAATATGTTTTCACATAAATAAGATATTCAATTGGGTGTGTTATGTTTTCACATCTATAAGATGTTAAATTTTTCTATTTTTCTCAAAATATAACAAACTAACATTCAGATTGAAAACAATTTTATATTGGTATTAAATTAATACATTTAGAGGTTCGGATGTTTGGTTCGATGCATGGATATTAAATAACAAAATTGTCAAAAAAGAGTAGTACCAAAAATATGTTGAAAATTAAAACATAAAAAAAGTTGTTAACTTTCTTACAAAAGAGATGTGTTTAAGTACTAATTGTCCAAACAACAAAATAACTAACATCAGACTTGGACCATACTAAGACCAATCACAAAATATGCAACCAATTGTCAACCGACTATTAACTAATAACCAACACATCACCAAAACATATACAAAACCTACTAACAACCACAAATGAAAACAGTCACGCACGGCCTCTTTTCTTTGTCGTCTTGTGAACAACTTGGTCAAAATCAAAAGCTGCGAAGCCTTGACATATTTAAAGAAAAGAGTAGCGCCGATGTGGATTTGATTTGATTTCAAGAAAGCCGACCACTTGGAAAAACCATACATGTAACCATTTCCATTCTTTTCCGCTATAGTCTTCATGTTTGTTACCTCACATCTAAGGTTTTGGAGCGAAACATCACGGAGGTTGTGAATAGAAAGACACAAATCCTCGGAAACAGCAGACGGTAAACGCTGAAAGACACAAAACAAATAATTGTCAAAGTAATCTATAGCAGACGGTAAAACGCTGAAAACACATACCATTCTGTTTTCTGCAACTTTAGTGAACTCAATGATTGCAACTGTCTTCGACCTTTTCAATGTAGAACGTTTACGACTAACAGATGCGGTTTCAGCAGCCGTGATCTTATCAACAACAACAGATTCATTTTTGTTTCTAAACTTTGAACGTGTACGATGTGCGATAAGAGACTCATCGGACACAATCGTAACTGTGTTTACATTTCCGAGTGGCCTAATAAGTTGAAATAAATAATAATTATTTGTTTTTTAAAAGATATAAATTTAAAAGTAAAAAAAGTTATATATGATACTAAACCTTCCTCTTTCTCGGCAAAACACTTTGACCAACATCAACTGTATATTTCGGAATGGCCTAAACAGGTAAAAAAATACATAAGTAACTACCATTATTGGAAAACATATAGAATCAACATAACTCACATCAGAAACAACTGTGGAGCACAGACTCGGTTCAGAAAAAAGAACATTTGTTTTCCCTGTAGGATCAACCTAAATAACAAAAAAGAATAAAAAAATTAATATACAATGAATTAATAAATTGTATTATATAATACTTAAGTAAGTAGATATACATGGGACTTATTCTCAGGTATCAAAAATTTGTCCAGATCCGTCTCAAACTTGCTTTTGTCCTGAAAAAGGGAAACATATATATTAAAAAATGTAAAGAAATACACTTAAATTCTGAAAAATATAATGAAGCAACTGAAAAAAAAAACCTTTAAACTTAGATTTTTATCAACAACAACAATTGTTTTCGCCTTGGGATCATCCTACGAAAGATAGAACATTATCCTTTGAAAATGAAAAAATAAACGTAAAATAATTCACTTAATTACAAACTCATATAAATTATTAAATGAACATAAACCTTTAAAGTTAAATCTTCATCACAAACAACACTTGCTTTGTCTTGCGGTTCAGTTTTTGTATCCCAATCATCTTTGAACTACGTATAACAAAAATAATTGTTTAACAATATAGTACCAATAATTATTAAATTTAATAAAGTAAGAAAAGAAAAATTGACTAAAACTGTTTAACAATATAATAAGAATAATAATTGAATTTACTAAAATATAAAAAAAAACATAAAAATGACAAAAAATTACCTTCTTCTTAAGGTCTTTCACTTCAAGTAGAGATGAGAAAAAGTTATCAAACTTGGAATCATCAATATCCTACACATTTAAAAATAAACAAATAAAATGTATAAATACAATAAAAAAAAGATATTTATAATAAGTTTTAATAAATTTGATTAAAATATAGGGAATTACATTGAACACAGCTTCAAAACTTGCCAACTGAAATTTGTCGTCTTCACATTCCACAACAACACCTTCTTGAAAGTCAGTTCCAGCACTACTACACTTCTCCTTATGTTCGGACTACAAAAAAATATCAAAAATAACAATGTGTTAAATTCAATATCAACTTGTAAGCTCGCGTTAATAACTAAATAATAGTGCAGATGTATAATTCTAACCGC
Organism: Helianthus annuus; assembly: GCF_002127325.2. NCBI lineage: Eukaryota > Viridiplantae > Streptophyta > Magnoliopsida > Asterales > Asteraceae > Helianthus > Helianthus annuus. The sequence goes on from NC_035442.2 coordinate 155,967,726, forward strand.
AATAAGAAAATCATCACCATCATCACCATAGATTGAGTCATCCAAAACAACTAACTCAACCCTGTTGTAGTTTGAGTACCGGTTTGATGATTAAAGACTGAAAGCTCGAAAATTTTATTTCCATGCAGTGAAAAGACAAAGGTAGATCGCCTGCCTAAGGCAAGATCGCTTATCATCTCAGAACATCCATGAGTAAAAACACAGTTGTCCGTTAATCCGTCGATTTTAACGTTCCAAAATCTATCTCATAAATAAAGAGTTGACTGACCACCTTTGAAATTTTTACCATAAAATTGCCTCCAAAATTCATCAGCCATGACTTGCATAGGATGTGATAATTAGTAATAAGAATTAATTTAAATATCAATATACAGAAATAAAACATTATTCATCATAATTATTGTATAAGATACTACTTACAATAACATCTTCGTAAGGAGTGATCTTGGATATAAAGCAGTTTTTATGAACAAATGATTTAAACACCATTAGAAAGAATGATGATGGTCCATATGACTGAAACATAAGGTAGTCCTCTTTTCTTATACAACTATCCCGAACAACTTTGGTGAAGCCATCAGCAAGAACAGGGCTCACATCAGTTTTTTTCACTCTTACAAACCATAACTTGTTACCATCAACAATCTTAACTGAATCATTGTAAGGTGGTTGGTCTCCCCAAATCATTGAAGCAAAGTCATTAGGTATTTGCTATGAGTTTAAAACAAAATAAAAAAAAAGACAAATGTCAGTTTACTTAAAATATGATTAGTAATTAGAATACAAATAAACGTACCAAAAATATAGGGTCATCTTCCTCAATAAGCTTTAAAAATGAAGGACTGTTGTGCAAGGGATCCATATCTGAAAATTATATATCAAGGTTTTTTAAAAAATATAACGGTAAAGTATTTATAGCAAAACAATCAATATTGCCAAAAATAAAAAGTAAACGGTTTCAACAAAATTTAAAAACAATTTATTTTTAGAAACACATTAAATATTCCAAAAACAAAACATTAGAACAAAATGAACACATAAACAAAGTATTTCATATGATTGGAATCGAATAATGCAAAATCATCATCAACAACAAACAGCGAAAAAAAAATCATCAAAAAAATTTGTATTTTTAAGAAAACTTATGATCATCAACAACAAACTAAAAAGCTATTAAAAAAATATGAGTAACATGAGAACACAATCAAAACATCAACAAAATATCACTTCATATGATTGGAATCGGATAATGCAAAATCATCATCAACAACAAACAACGAAAAAAAAAGAAAAATCAAAGAATTAAATTTTGCTTGAGTAAAATAAGAAAAAGAACAAACATTACAAACTCCGAAAACGGTTTTCAACATCAAAGACTAAAGTTTTGCTAGTTTTGCTTGATTAAATTGAAAATCGAACAACATAAATAAACAGAATTTAACCTTAATCATGTACTTTTAAATTAGATGTTTTCATGGATTCTTGATTAAACTTACCTGTAACATGTTTGATCTACAAAAAAAAAAATCATAAAAATATGAAATTAAACATTTACGATAAATACAAATCTAATATAGATTACATACCTGCAAATTTTGTGGAATGATCTACAAAAAAATAACAACAATAAACATTAAGATCTGCCGAAAGGGTTTTGCACAAAAACATTTTCATATAAGATCTAAAAACATATAAGCAGTACATTTACCTATGATTCTTGAAAGATTCGTCACTAAAAAGGATGACCGGCTATAGTAATCATCCATTCCATTTACTCTTTTGCTTTTGTTTGTTCTTTACTTTATATTGTGCTAGCGGTGCTCTAACCATAACTTGAAAGATTTTGTGGAATGATCTACAAAAATATAACAACAATAAACATTAAGATCGCCGGAAAGGGTTTTGCACAACAAAAAATCATATAAGATCTAAAAACATATAAACAGTACATTTACCTATGATTCTTGAAAGATTCGTCACTTAAAAGGATGATCGGCTATAGTATTTTGATGATCGGAGTTAGGGTTTGTAATGGAATATATTAGGTAGAAGAGAGAGAACAGAGAGAGAAAGAAGATGATTCAAGAAGAAGGTTAACTAAAATAATTGTGTGAAATCAATTTAAAGGATCCGAATTCAATATGTGTTATTCGGATAACCCGAAAACTGCCCCATTCAATTCCGGATCCCGCGTTTGTTTGCTTTTTTGGTTTGTGTTTTGTGAAACTTGGTTTGTTTATAGAGAATTCCCTCCCAAAATCAAAGTACACTAAAGCAATGGTTGCCACATCATCAAAATGGCTTTACCATTCAAGGACACATAGCCCACATCATCTCATTTATTAATATATATAGATTTTTATTTTTTTCAATTACATAGGTAAAATTATACTAGTACTCTCATGTGCTTTGCACATGACATAACTTAACAGAAAAATTTAATTGGGTTTGACCTAAAGGATATAACGTGCAAGATTTTGAAACATTAAGTACAGAACTTGTCAAATTTTGCACTAAAGGACACCGCTTGCAAAACAGTGTTAACATAAATAACAAAACTTGTAATTTACTCTTTTGCTTTTGTTTGTTCTTTACTTTATATTGTGCTAGCGGTGCTCTAACCATAATGAAGTTGATGGCTATGAAACTCTGCAACATGTAGCGCTTGGTTTACATGGACGGACGTTTGCTCGGGGAACTCAATATGTAGTACTTTTTAAAAGATAAGGATTTAGGAAACGAAATTTGAAAAAGAGGGACTCAAGTGGACACCGCCCACTTACCTTACGGACACAAATTACAGTTTACTCAAAAAAGTAAAAAAAACTAGAACTTTCACATTTTTTATTTTTTTTATTTTTTTACTTTTTTCAATTTTTAAAGTTTTTTAATTTTTTTCGTTACTTTTAAAAAAGATTTTGCAATTTTTTAAAATTCTTTTAAAATTTATCGCAATTTTTTAATATTTATGCGGTTTTTTTTGTCTTTTACAATTTTAGAAAGTTTTTTTAATTTTTTGCAATCTCAATTTGTTTTTCACAGTTTTTCAATTTTTTTCTTAAATTTTGAGCCCATGTTAGCATTTTTTAAGAATGTTATCATTTAATAAAAAGGTAAAATAAAATAATTACCATGTAGATTTAGTGACATGCTATTAAGGTAAAATATATTAGACTCGAACATTAAAATAAACTAGTATATATAAGACCCGTGCGTGCTACGTTGGGATCGGTCAATCATACACAAAGTAGAATTAAAAAGACGTGTCACGTCGTGTTAATCACAAAAATTAGACTGAAACGTAAAACACAGAAAATGACAACTAACTTGACTAATGACCCGTGTGTTGGGACGGGACTGCTAAACCGGAAAAAATAAACATAAAAATGTTGAACTATACATACACGTTACATTATGTTAACTCTCAAAATTTATACCAAAACGCTAAACATTCTCCTAAATTTATTCATTTCTATCAAAAGGAATGAGAGAACTAACAGAGAAAGTGAGATGAGAAGATGGCAACCAAATTAATGCTTAACCAACTTGTACTAAGGGTCTGTTTGGTATGGGGTAAAGGAATGAACGAAGAAATGAAATGGACGAGGTAATGGAATGGACGAGGGAATGTAATGGATCATTACCATTCCATGTCTTGTTTGGTTACCATGTGTGAATGGAATGAGTTATTATTGTGTATTGTTTGGTAGGCAAGAAAAACAGAGTAATAAAATCAGCGGTGAGTGGTGGCGGTGGTGGTGGTGGTGGTCGGTGGTAATGATTGTGGGTGGTTATAGGTGGCGGTGGTGAGTGTCGGCGGCGGCGATGGGTGGTGGTGGTGGTGGCGAGTGGCGGTGCGGCTGCGACGACAACGAGTGGTGGTGGTGGCAAGGTGGTCGTTGGTGGTGGGTGGCAGCAGAGGTGGCGGTTGGTGGCGGCGGCGGCGGCGGTTGGTGGTGGCGGCGGCGGTGGTGGCGTTAACGATGGTGGTGGGCGGCGGTGGCGGCGAGTGTCGTTAGCGGTTGGTCGCAGCTGTGGGTGATAACGGTGGCGGCGAAGGCGGTGGCTGTCGGGGTGAGGTGGTGGCGGGTGGCGGCGATGGCGTCAGTGGTGGGTGGTGGTGGTGGTGGTGGGTTGTGGCGAGGTGGTGGATTGTAGTGTTGTTGATGAATGGTGCAAGAGGGGATAGAATGGAAAAAAACATGGGGGTGGAAGGAATGATTTTGAGGGAATGAAATGCATTTTGGAATGGGTGATTCCATTACATTGACCAACCAAACACTCTTTTCTTCATTCCCTCGTAATCATCCATTTCATTTCACCTCTCATTCCTGCATACCAAACACTACCTAAAGCTATACAAAGTAGTAAAAAATTGAATAATAAAAAGTAGAAAGAAAAGAAATTTGCAAATTAATAGTGGATAAATATAGATAATCTAATTGGATTATTAATTTTTATATGTGACCAAATTGGAATACTCTTAAAATTTAATTACTATTTTATGAAATGTTCCCATATATGTAATATGTTTACACAGTAAGAAATTGCAATCGATTTTCAAGTGTTTTAGTTTGCATATTTTTATTAATTTTTTAAAGATAAATTAACATACTCTTAGAGCATTCAAATTGAAGTCTCTATTCTTTATAATATAGAGAGAATACTAGAGGAAACAATAAAAACATAATCAAATTGGAATCTCAATAATAGAGAAAAATATATAGAAAGTAAAGTACACCTCTATATTTAGAGGTTTGCATTCAACCCTCTGTATTTATATTGTGAGTGTGTAGAAAAGAGAACAAATAATAAAATAATTGTTTGTGAGTAAAAAATAAATAGAGAAAGAGAATTGGATGTGAGATGTTTTTTAAAAAAAATAACAACATTTTAAGTTATTATATAAAAGAAAATGAAGGCTCCAATATGAATCCTCTTAGACATCTTAAAATTAGTGTAACTGCATCTTTTCACTTGATGAATAGAATGATGATACTTACCACCATACTAAATCACAATTTTGAAAAAAAATTGAAGACACTTACCACCATCCTAAATCACAATTGTGAAGAAAGCGTATACATATAGTTTTTTCTTTTACAAATTTTTAGGTAACTTTTTGAAGAAAGATGTGGGGAATGGTGGAGTTGGTGGGGGTACCTTTCCTTTTCACTAAAAAACAAAATCAACACAACATCTTTAATAAATAAACATATATTTTATTATTTAATTAAAATTAAAGTAAATTATATAACTAGTTTTAAGTCCTTGCGTTGCGTGGTGAAGACGTAAAACCATGCTTCCAGTGTTGCGGGGTTAGAGGCGTAAAAAAAACGTAATGTAAAACCACAAATTTTTAACACCTAGTGACTCATGTTATGTAAAAATAAACTATTTATCTGTGGTGCAAATATAAATTTGTTTTTAATCTTTAAATTTTGGTCGATTATATATGTATTCATATCATTATATATGTTTATATATACGTTTTGGTTAGTTCACTGAAGTTATTTACAATTGTGTTGCCAGATTTCTTCGAATGAATAAACGGACAATAATGAAAAAAACGAAAAAAAAAATAACTTACTAAAGACGCAAAAACTAGAAAAAAAGAATAACTAGTGAAACATAACCAAAATTAGAAAAATTGAAAGTACAAAATCTAGTAAAAATGGATAACATGCACTGTTTTAAGTTTTAGTAAAGTTAGAGGTAAAATAGTCATTATATAATTTATTTTTAATAAAATAAATTAAAATGGGTAAATTTGTAATTATATTAGTTAAGAGATGGGAGATATGCAATTTTAATTTTAAGAGTAAAATGTCCGGATAGTCCATGTGGTTTGTTAAAGTTCCACCTTTAGTCCCCAACATTAAAAAATTACACTCATGCTCTCTGTGGTTTGCTTGATTGTTACTCAGATAGTCCTTGAAGTGGATGAGGGTTAGGGGTTGTTTGGTAGCCTCTTAATGACCATTCAGATGCTACCTCTTAATGGTTTAAACCTCTGAATAAATAAGAGGTAACCTCAAGTCTGAATGGTTAAGAGGTAACCTCTGAATGGTAAATCATCACATGTCACATTTTTCTTCCTTCTCATTGGTAAAATTCTTAGTGGTTCAATTAAGAGGTAGCCTCTTAATGATCATTCAGAGGCTACCAAACAGCCCCTTAGTTATCACAGTTAAGTCTATACGAAATTACTAAACTACCCTTACTTATTAATCAAAATATTAAAAAATAGAAAAAAGTGGGACCCACCTTCCACTTCTTCGTCTTAAACCACCACACCTAACCTCCTAAAACCACCACCTCCTTAAACCATCATCGGCCACCCACGTCTTTAAACCACCACTCCCACCATCATCCTTTCTCCGCCACACCTGTTTCATCACCACCCCAAAATCAACCACCACCTCTGTTTCATCAATCATCACCACTCCAAAATAACCAAATATTCTTGATTTTTCCCTCAAAATCCCATAAAACCACCAATACCCAGTCCCACAAAAATCCATCAAAATCTATACCCAAATTAAAGGATTTAAATACCCCATTATAAGCTAGCCCTCATATCATACATTCTTTTTCGCAGACACACATTCTTCATATAGAGAGAGTCAAGGGAATCCGACCACCTCTTCGAGCGATCTCTGGTGAACCTTCACAGCACTGGCGATGTCTGGTAGCCCTTGATGGTTGGGGACGTGGATAGAAGACGACTGAGGTGGAGCCGGACTAGTAGTGCCAACCTCGAGAGGAGACGACGGTAGTAGTTTTGGTTTGAGGATTACCTCTACTAATTATTGCAGGTGGTTATGGATGAATAATTGTTGCAGGGTTTGGTTTGGGATCTAGAAAAATAGTTGTTTTCATAGATATTTTTTTGTCTCTCTCTATATCTATCCTCACACATACATATGTATATGTATATGTAGATATGTAAAAGAGGGTTGTTGGAATTTCAAAGAGGATGATCGAAATCATTGGCTAAGAGAGGCGGCAACAACCCTCACAAACCCTTCTTCATCCTCTCTTGGCTTCATTCTCCAGGTCATAAAATAGAGATCGTTGTAGGGTTTGATGGAGTGAAAACATAGGGCAGAATTTAATTAATGGGTGGGTCCCACAAACAATCAACAATTTATTAACTAAAAGAGTAAATTACGTTTTTGGCCCCTGTGGTTATATCAGTTTTACTATATTAGCCCAAATAAGAATTTTTAACGTATCTACCCCCATGGTCCCTATATCTAACCATTTTGGCCCCTAATTCTAACCAAACCCCAACTCTGGTTAATTTCTTGGTCACATGGGTTGCACATGATGGGTAAAATTGTAATTTCCCATCCCCTTTACTTTTACTGACTTTATAAAAAATAAAAGAAACAATAATTATCATCTACATTAGATCTTCAAACCACTTTCAAACCCAGAACTTAAAACCCAGATCTTCAAACCCACTTTCATCTTCAAACCCACTTTCAGATCTTCAAACCCAGAACTGCAATTGAAAGTTACCGATTCAGCAACTTTTGAAGTATTTAGACGGCAAATCTAGACCATAATCACTAGCCTCATCAAGAATTCAAGAAATGCAATCAAAAGCTATTCAAAGTCATCAATTGAAGTAATCAACCAACTAATCTGGAACATTATCAATAGTCCGATCAAGAAATCAAGAAATATCATCAAAATGCAATTAATAGCCATCGATTCAGAAACAATTAAAATAACTAAGCAATACAAGTCATCAACTCAGCAACAATCGAAGAAATTAAACAACTTACAATTATAACTAATACTCCAAGAACAAAAAATCCCTCAATCACTAGATCTAGATCTCCGCCCAAATCTCCACCAAAACTTTGACATCACATCCCAAATCTTTGATATAACACATTCAGATCTACTACAATGGAGGGGGGATGACTAATCGAGTTCTGCAATGGAGGGGGATGAGTGGTGGTTCGAGTTCCGGCCATAGGCACCACTACCCAGCCCTTAAACAACACGATCACCACCGGTCTGAGTTCCGGTCGCCGGTTCTTCACCAGGCGGTGCAAATTATGAAATCAGATCTGGGTTTTTGTAAAGTAATAAAAGAGATATAGATGATGATGATTTGTTCAAGATTTGGGTTTTATTTATAAAGTCATAAAGGGGGAGGGGAAATTACAATTTTACCCATCATGTGCAACCCATGTGACCAAGAAGTTAACTAGAGTTGGGGTTTGGTTAGAATTAGGGGCCAAAATGGTTAGATATAGGGATCATGGGGGCAGATACGTTAAAAATTCTTATTTTGGGCTAATATAGTAAAACTGACATAACCACATGGGCCAAAAACGTAATTTACTCTAATTAAAATTTTAGTTACTGTTTTTTAATAAGCAAGGGTAGTTTAGTAATTTCGCAGAGACTTAACTATGAAAACTGCAGGGAGCATGAGTGTAATTTTATAAAGTTGGGGACTAAAGGTGAAATTTTAACAAACCACAGAGACTATCCGGGCATTTTACTCTAATTTTAAATTAGGTAAATATGCAATTAAGAAGTTTTATAAAAGGAAATATACAATTGACCTATAAATGTTTATATAATAAAAAACTAAGTAATAAAGTTTTTTAATATATCCGTGTATATTTTAATAATAAATTATTATAATATATTAACTAAAAAATAATAAAAGGTTATATAATATTTTAAAAATAAAGTTACTATTTATCGTCCTTCGTGATATATATATATATATATATAGGTAAAGAGTATGGTACAAATCTCCTTATCGTACATTATGTACGCGCTACCCATAGCCATACACGTGTCCTGTTTCAATTTAATTAAATAAGGGTATATCAGACATTCTATTCGAACATCTGAGGGCTAATCAGGGAATTCCGTCAACTAGGAAGCAGATATGGAGTTCGTTTCGTAACTGTCCATTTAATTATTGTTCGTATCAATTCGATTTGTAGGGTTTTTGATTAATTCCTGACAGAACCCAGATTCGTGATTTCCGAAAATGCTGGATTCGTCATTTAGGATGTTTTGTTTTTGGTTTTTCATAATAGGTTTAGTAGGTTGAGTTCTGGGTTTTATTTGATTTGAAGATTTTTTCATTGTAACCGTCCATTTAATTATTGTTTGTATAATTTCGCATGTTTAAGTTAGACATTTCGCACACAATGAATTTTAACATTTAATTTCGCATGTTTATGTTCTAGATTTCGCACACAATCAAATATAGCTATTAATTATTTTTATTTTCGCACAGTGTGTTTTTGATAATTCAGTTCAATAATTGAAATCAAATAATTCAGTTCAATAATTGATTTCAATAATTCATATCAATAATTTTTCTTTTATTATATATTTTATATTTTTATCACTATTTCAAACATCCTATTAAAAATGGCAGATCTACCAACTTCCTCTTCTTCTGAACCAAGTATCAAGCAGGCTTTGATGAAAAGGATTCAGCAACAAATTCAAGAGGATCGATCATGTCAAGAGATGTTGGAGGCCAACATATCTCGTGTAACAGAAAACATGAAGAGAAGACAAGAAATTCTGAACTTGCTATCTCAGATGCAAGTGAGTAGTCTTAAAGAAATTGTTGTTATGTTTATGGTGGATTTGGGTGAGAGGGATGAGAAACAGTTGAAAGAGTTGGCCGATGCAATAACTGTCTTAAGATGCTCGATGAAGATGAAAATGAAGTTTCTTTCATCTTTTGAATGAACTTTTGTTTATTTTAGTGCTTTGTTTTAATAAAATATCCAAGTTTTGCATTTTTCAATAAATTCGCATGTTGTGTTATGGAATGGATTCTGTATTTCGCACGTTTATATTCACCTTTTTATTGCAAATTTTAATAATTCAATGTCAAGCTTGCGATTATAAACATAATATATGCGAAATTAAAAATACTAATGCGAAATTAAAAACACTAATATATGCGAAATTAAAAACAATAACAAGTCTAAATATTTAACATAAATCCAACATCAAACAAGTTTATTTTGGCTTTCCAAAATATCTACTCATCCTTTCTGGGATTATCTTATCCAAATCTTTCATATACCTTTCTTTGTCTGGCCTTTTATCGAAAGCATTTGCCCTTTTAATTATTAGTTGACGATGCATATTGTGATCAGATAGAATGATTTTACTGAGATATCTGTGCCTTAGGAGATGAAGTTGTGAATTCTATCTGTTGTTTACTTCATCTTCTTTCACAAATCCAGTCACTCATGGTATTTTGTCTCATTTGTATGTTTCCATGTGACGCATCGTAAACACTCCACAGTCTACGCCGTTATTCTTCGTCCTCCAATCCATCTCTTTTCTTTCTATAACTGAGGTTGCAAGTTCTTCTATAGCCGGTGTTGGTTTTAAAGCCTTTTGTAGGTATAAAACCAATATCCTTCTCTGTAACATAGCAACATTGTGTTAGTAGCTTTTACATAATATATAACATTTATATGAAAAAGTTTTTGTATTACCAGTGTGTCTGGTAGCCCCTTGTATCTTTCCTTAAACTCTTGTTTAGCTGCTGAATTGTCAATCAGCTCAATTTTGCCGGTTTTTAAGTGAAAGCACAAGACATAGAAGTGGTCACCTTGAAGTACCGGAATAAATACCAGGTCAACTGAATCATGTTTTTTTACCTCATATTTCAGTAATATGTCTTCAAAATTTGAGGCAAATATGTTTAGTCGTTGGTTGTCTGTGTATTTCTTCTCGTCGTAAAAGATATCCGGCTGTATGTTATGTAATTAGAATAAAAGTTAAGTATTGTATTAAAAGTTATGCAAACAATGGATTTTCTTCACATGCGAATAGTATGTATACCACATGCGAAATTACAACAGTATGAGAAATGTTGTTTTTTGTTTTCACAGGAATACTTTCTTCTATACCACATGCGATTTAGCTATAAATAGTATGCGAAATCATTGAATATGCATTTACTGTTATAATTTCAAATGCAAAAATGTTTATGAAAACATACCATCATTATGCCAAACAAGACGAGTCTGTAGGGTGATGATTTTCTATCCCTCTTCTTCTCTTCAACGTTTAGAACATCCACAAATGCATCTATTCCGTTCGATGCTACATTGACCCCTATAGAAGCTTTCAAATATAGCTTTGTATGTGGCAACCTCAGTTTTTGATTGGTAAAATTCATCTCTGCCAGGAAAAAAATAAATAATTAATATTTGTTGTGTGTATATATTTTAGATGTTTCTTAGTTGATATAACTATTTTACTTACTCTATGCCTGCAAATGTATATCGGATCACATTCAATTCTTGATTCAACAGTGCTTCGTGCATTGATGTGCGCTAGGTGTAATATAAATTAGGTATATATTTTAAGCCCTTTTTACACTTTTTAGCCAAGTTTTAAATTTATAAAACACGATATTTACTAACACTAAACACACATATGGGCAAGTGCACCCATCGTGGACGTAGTATAGTGTTGGTAAGATACCGAGGTCGTCCAAGGACACAAGAGCTTTTAGTACCGGTTTATCCTCAACGTCTAATCAATCAAAATGTTAGAAAAAGGTTTTTAAACTAAGAAAATAAAATTAACTAAAATGCTGGAAAATAAAATAAAAATAAAACAGATAGACATGATGAATCACTTGGATCCGACTCGTGTGTAGTGTAACCTTTGATTATTTTTGCACTTTTGCACTTGTTTAAGAGATTATCTTAGTTATTGTAGTAGGCCCCTCTTTTGAAGGCGACGTTACCCTCAACCCAGTAGTTTGAGTCAGCAAGGATACAATCCTAAAGGGTCGGATTATTGAAAGATAATTAATTAAGTTATTAATGCATAATGTGGTAGGCCCCTCTTTTGAAGGCGACGTTACCCTCGGCTAAGTAGTCTGAGTCAGCAGGGATACAGTCCTAAGTAGCCGGGTTAAAGTTTTAATAGTAGTTTAACTTATGAGGGGGTCAAAGAGTTTGGACCCCCGCCATCCAATACCTTTGGGTATTGAAGGAGGTCCTACTAAATTTGACCCAGGTCCCTTGCAGGACCTCTAAACGCTGAACAAAGGCAAGACCCTTACCAAACCGTTCCCTTAACCCCCGACCAGGTAGCCAACATACCTCCATATAGACCGTGGAGATATGAATGGTGAAAATCTTTTATTTTATATAGACAGTAAAATAATGCCAAGACACCACGGACAAACGATAAGGAAGAATCACCTTCAACATAAGCAACTAGTTATTAAAGTCATTAATACAAAACCAATTAAAAAGTGCAAAAGATTAAAAATAAAAAGTATTACACTAAACACTTGTCTTCACCAAGTGATGTAAGAGACTTAGGCAAACATGGCCTTGATTGTCAAGAACTCTTACGATCAATCTTGGATCCCGAGACGACTCACACACTCTATGATGGACAATGGATGATGGTGGTGGATGATGGTGTTGTGATGGTGGTGGGTGGTGGATGAAGTGTGAGAGAGGTGGTGTGCCAAGGGATGAGTTGCAATGGCTCCAAGCACTCCTATTTATAGGCTGAACAGAAGTCTGGGCACGTCCCCGTGTCCATCCGCGTCTCTCTCTTCATTAATTGCAATTCGCAATTACATTAAATGCGTCTGCAGGAAGTTGACCACGCCCCCGTGTCCGCTGAGCACGGCCCCGTGGTGGGCAACAGAAGCTTCTATGACTTTGTCTTTTCTGCTGACACCTGGGCACGCCCCCGTGCTCACTGAGCACGGGGCGTGTTCAGTCTTCTGTCTTCTTTGTTTTGCTTGGGAAGATGCTGTCGGGAGGTCGGGCATGCCACTTTTGTTCCTTTTCTTGTATTTATGTTAGATTTAGCTGTCTTTTTGCTTCTTTGGTTTATTTGAGCTCATTTAATCCTGAAAATACAAAAGGAAGATAAAAGCACACTTTTTACAACATTAGTACTAAAAAGGGGTTAGTTTTATGCCACAATTGATGTAATTTATATGTTGCATTTTGTGCACATCAAATACCCCCACATTTGAATCTTTGCTTGTCCTCAAGCAAAACTCTTTATAATGTGGCTTTTTCACTCCCAAATGGAATGGGTAGAAAAGAGGTTTTTGGACTTGTCATAGAGTGTCGGGATTTCCAAGATTCTTTATTTAGGTTTTATTTTTATTTATTTACAATCCTATTCGTCATGATTTATTAAAAACGTTTCATAAGATAAATTACTTATTAGGGCATAACATATCTTTTTAAAATTCCATTTATATACAAGTTCACATACCTCACGGGGGATCACTCAACACTCGGCCGAAGGTGTATTTTTAGTGAATCACTCGAGAGCGGCATGGAACTTACTCCTACCATAGGCTTGCCAAGCAATCAATCCTCCTCCTTTTTAGCTATATACGTTTGTAAATATCAAGAGGACTTTTTGGGTGAAGGGTTAGGCTTGGGCTAAAGGTGGGTGGTTGGGTTAGTGGTTAGTAAAAGGGCGAAAGGCGTAACAAACGTTGGTTTTTTGAAAGACTTTTTTATTTTTCACATCTTTATTTTATTTTGATTAACCATTTGTTTCAAACAAATTTATTTTTGATGGACTTGTTTGTTTATTTAGTTTCATCAAAATACATACATACATATATATATATATATTTTCAAGTCATGAGAAAACCGAACGTTGTTACTAAAAGAAAAGGTTAAAAAAATAATAAGGTTTAGGTGGGTAAAATGGGTGATTGTTTTGGGTTAAGAAATGAAAAAGTTTAGGCTCAAAGGGGTTAACTAGGGGGATTTTGGGTAGGTGGTAAAAAAAAATGAAAAATAATGGTGTAGAAAGAAAAAGGGTTAGTCCTAATGCCTCCATCATTTACTTACTTGGGTTTAAGTTGGTAAGGACCGGGAATGTATTGTTGTGGCAAGTTCTAGAGTTGTACGAACCAAGCGGCTATTCACACAAGAAACGAAAAATGAGCATTTAGTGTAAAGATATGTATTTGTATGCTCGATAAAGGCTCAAAACTCACTTTTATGGGAAAGGGTTGTTTTTATGTGATCAAGTATATATAATCAAATTTTAACTAAGCTTGTCATGCCGTTTCATAATTTTCTTATGTTGGTTCTTTTTATCACGACGCTATCGGTTGTAATCTTGTAAAAATATATCCTTGTTAGAACTTGAATTCCCAACTTAAACTTGGACAAGTAAAAAAAATGAAAAATTTTTGAAAAAAATTTGGGGTGATTAGCGGTTCCAATAGAGTTTTGTGTAAGGCTTGTTATTAGGACTTACAAGATTCAAGGTTTTAGCATCCCCCCACACTTAAAATACACATTGTCCTCAATGTGTCCCAAAAATAAGTTTTTAGGTTGATTGAATGTGTAAAATTTTGTTAAAAGCAAAATTTTATGTTACTGGCTCTCGAGACGGCCCCGTGGTGACCGGGCACAGCCCCGTGTTCAGGTGCCAGTGACAAAAATTAGTAAAAAGAAACAGAAGCCCTAGACACGGGGGCGTGTTCAGTGAACACGGCCCGTGTCCAGTTACCTGAACTGGGCGATTCTTGCAGAATGTGCAGCACGGGGCCGTGTTGGTGTAACACCTCGAAAATTTACGTCCAATAATGTATTGACACGTGTCATAAAGTTCCGGTATGTGAAAACAAACTTTAGAGGGACTAAAATCGACAAACGATGAAAACTATGGAACGTAAGGGTCTAAAGTGTCAACAATGGATAAATAGACTCTATGATAACCCTACATAATGTTTATAACCTTAAACGGATGGATCATGGATCATACGAAGCGGAAATTGCACAAAAGTGAGGAATTACAAACTATAGGGGCTAAAAGTGTCAACATGTTTAATTTATACCTCTGAGTGAACTTTTGGCAGACCCGAAGCTTTGTAATGCTAAAATATACTCATTAGAATGTGTGGTAAAAATTTCATGAAGTTTCGTTATCGTATGAGAAAGTTATGGCCAAAACCGTACTTGAGGGGTTAAAAGCGTCAACGTCGAATTTCATGGCTTTTCGGTTGAGCGCAAAGTTATCCGAGGACATTACCATGTTGGTAAATGTCCCAAGGTTCTTAAAAACCAAGTTTGGGGGTTTACGAGTCAAAATCAGTAGCCGAAACATCGCGTGCAAGGACATGGACCAAAGCTGCCAAGTTTGAAAGATGTTTGGCTGATCAGCAGGCCAGGCGACCCGCCTGGACAGGCCTAAGCGGGCCGCGACCCTGTGCCCAGATGCAGAACTCGCGAAATTGACTGTTTTGGCCCGAATTTTGAGTGGAAACCAGCTGCTAGCACCTCCAAATTTCACCAATAAGAGTGCTTGCATGCCTAGGCTACTGTGAGCTCTCTATATCATCTGAATTCCTCCATAAAACAGATCATTCATTCATTTTATTGAGCACTTGTATTGTAAACAAGAACTCTCACAACTTGCAAGAACTCTCCAAGCTTTCCAGGAGCAATCTGATCGACAAGGCAACCTCTAAGTGTTAACTAAGCTTCATTAGGACCTTTGTAAGCTTTCATATCAGTCTATAATTCGTTCTTGCTTTGATTATTAGTTAAAAGTCAAACCGTCGTTCATATAGTTTGACTTTTCGATTAAACGAGTTTGGCTCTGTCATTTCTCAAATTGAAACCACTTAAATGTTGGTATTTATGTGGGAAACAAACCCTCAAAAGGGTATTCTCTGATTCCCACTCTAAGCATGCTATTTGTCGAGTCAAAGTTGTTTCTAAAAAGTCAACAGAAATCGTTTTTGCGAAAAATAGCTTAAATGGTAATGTAGATGACATGCAATCAGTTTGATCATCAAAAATAAATTATAATGAATATAAGAATGTGTTTTATCATAATAAACTCGACAATCTTTGGTATAAACTCGGATCGGAACCGAAGGTCTTATAAAACGACTTTTTCGTAGACTATCGATTCGGATCCGTGCATGCATGTTTGAGATCTGTATTAGAGACTATTTTTGACCATTTTTATTTTAGTGTAACTTTCTGGAATTTTTGATACTTGAGTCTATGCTTAGCCGATTCATTTGCATGTTTCCGATAAAGTTGACCATTTTGCCCTTTTTGATATAAAACGTGATTTTTGGAAAAGTGAAAGAGTAGAAATCTTTATTACTAATTTATAAACTTGCACCGAAAATTTGAGACCAGTTGGTGGTCCAGATTTTGAGTTATGGCCGATAGCGTAAAACTAAAGCTTTATGTTTAATAAACGGCGCATTTCGCGTATAACCCATTTCAGGCCACGTTTTAATATAAAACTTTTTACCCACTGATGTTATATAATATTTTGGGATTTTTGATGATTTTTATTTAATTTTTGGCTGATCGGACCATACGTCGCTAAGTCGATTCGGTTAATGCCGGTTTTGACCGTTTAAGCCATAAAATGAGTTTTATACATTCTTTTGACCCCAAACCTTTTTCTACTGATTTTATATGTTAAATAAATTATTTTGAGCATTCTGGAAATATAAAAATCTCAGCTTTCTTTTGAAAACCCGGAAACGGCTCTAAATCGCATTTTGAGCGTTTTTAGCGCATAGTAAGCGTTATACCCGTTTTAAACATATAAGATTCATACCTACTGATGTGTTTAGCATATTTTCGTATAATAACAGTAAGTATAAGTTTTCGAACTCAGATTTCCAGTTTTGGCATTTTTAGCCCTTGTGAAATTACTAAAATACCCCTACGGTGCATAGTTTAATTTTAAATGATAAGTTTTGAATATGGGTCATACCCTACTGTTATAATATGCCAAATTAAGTATATGTACTGTATAAATCAGACCCGAAACCCATATTTCCAATTTAACTCTTTGATAACATTTTAAATGACCAAAATGCCCTTCTAAAGCATAAATTGAGTTTAAAATTATTCGGGGCATAATAGAGCATAACTTACTGATATTATATAATATTTAAAGCATATTATCTCAGGGAACTTGCATATGACTCTTTTGGTTACCCGTAACGCCCTTTTTGCGTTCGGTTCGGTTTACGTAACTAGTTTGCGTAAATTGACCGAAACGGGTCAAACGTTATCATTTTCGTCTCAAAATCCAGAATATATTTAGTATACCCATATTATACAAGTATTCAAACTTGTCGGGTCTAAACCACATTCTATCCGGTCTTTCGCTTAATCATGCGCTTGTACCGTATCGTCCTTAAAACTAACCGGTCTAAGCTAAAGCTTAAATAAAGACCCGTTAAGAATCTAATAGGTTATTATAAACCTTTGTTCCAGAATAGGAGGCCCGGTAAAAGCTACCTACACTTACCAATTGTGATTCATACTTACTCAGGTAAATACATTTTGACTTATTTTCCCTATATGGGCTTGGGGTAAGGTATATAAAATATCGCTTGGTCCGGCATCGAATCATTTAATCGTATAGTGGTTAAATCCATTGAGATGACCCTGTTTTGAATGTGTTTTATTACTTGAAGCCTTTGGGGGGTTAATGACCATGTCCCGGATATCCTTGGCATTATCTTACGAGATGGCCACGACCAGAGCACGGGGTGTAGGCGTACATCCGTCGTGTATAACTCTATATTGTGGTGTGTCTATTAATCTTTAACCCGGACAGAAGATCCCGGGCTACTGAACGCGGAGTAACATATAAATCCATTACAAGTTTATCTTGCATAATTATCCCAAGTTATAAAAATATTTATGCCATGTGCATTTAAATCAATTTTCAATCATTTTCAAAATGAGTCAGTTAATTTGTATTTACCAGTGTAAACTGACGTA
This sequence comes from Helianthus annuus, assembly GCF_002127325.2. Lineage (NCBI taxonomy): Eukaryota > Viridiplantae > Streptophyta > Magnoliopsida > Asterales > Asteraceae > Helianthus > Helianthus annuus. The sequence continues at coordinate 155,985,536 of NC_035442.2, forward strand.
TTTTTCCCAAAAGGTTAAGTGCAGGTACTATACGTACTAGGCTGGCTGTTTCCTAAAGAGCGTCCACAATAGTCTCGCAAGCTCGGACGACAATAAACTGTTGAACAATTTATCTTATTTTATTTGATCCGTCTGTGGATCCGTTTCAACTACTTGTGATATTTATTATTGCATTTTTTTTAAAAGTTGAAATGTATCTATTTCTGCTTCCGCTGTGCATTATTATATTGTGTTGTTTATCTATGACGATGCCAACTACGTCACCATACCCCACACCGGGCCCACCGGTGACACGTGGAGTTCGGGGTGTGACAGGTTGGTATGAGAGCCAACGCTGAGTGAATTAAACACTAGTCTTTTGTGTTTAATCTCAGTTACACAATAGCACATTCCTCGATTTTCGAGTCTAGACAAAGAACTTAGGAAATGTTCAAAATTTCGTTTATTTTTATTTTCATTTTCTAACTTTGTCTCATATATATTTTGTTGTGCAACTTGTTTGATTTTTGACAGGTTCAATATGCCGCCACGAGTTCGAGGAAGGGGACGAGGAGGATTCGCCACCTCACATGATCATGAGCAGGGCCTTCGTATAGGCGAACCCCATCAGCATCCCACAACACTGCTGCCCACGATCTTTGGAGATCATTTGCTGAACCAGCCAGGCACTCGGTATCACTGAGTACCTCACCATCCCTACCTCACTCCTTTGGGCCACATTCTGAAAATGGGCCCCACGACTCCCATGGATCTTTCATACCTCTTCACCAGTCACCTCACAACTACCCAGCACCCGTTTATCAGGGCCTGTACAACCCTGATGCCTACTTGGATGAACCAGTGGGTCATAACCCACTAGGACCTGAAGACCACTTCTCTGGTGGCAACAAGATGGAGGTCGACGAGGACACCGATCCCTCCATGCCACCGTCCGGCACTCCCAACCATCCCATTGAGATATCGGATGGGTCACCATACAGGGGATCACCTTTCAATGGTGTTGACAGCTACGAGGAGAGGTTTAAGCAGCACGACTGGGTCTATACCCCCAGCTACCATAACTCCCCCATGCACCAGTCTTACCACGGTTCTCCCGTGCACTCGCAGCATCACTCCCAGCATCAGCAGCATCAGCAGCAGCCTCAGCAGCAGGACCCATCTGAGGCCTTCTGGCGCGACGTGGTCACTCCGTCGCCACCACCACCACCGGTTTTGCCTCCTCCGCCTCAGAGGCCAAGGAGGAACGCGCGTATGTCTACGCGAGGAGGGATTCGCATTGGCACCCCTCGACACTCAGGTAGCAGCCGCTACTCGCCGCTCCACGAGGAGTCAGAGATGGGAGAGTCTCCGCATCCCGTCTCAGAGGTTTCTTCTGCGCCTATTGTGCCACTGCCACCACAGAACTTTGGAGAGCCAATCCGTGCGTATGCTAGCGCAGCACAGTTCAACCCTTTCGAGCCGACTTTTCCTCCCGGTTATGATTATACGGGAGATCCCTACTGGTTAGCTTCAGGCTACAACCCTCTCAACCAGGAGAGTGCTTTTGGAGGTCCCTGGGCTACGGGACAATCAGCTTTTGGGTACTTACCGCAAGGGTACCAGCAGCCGCAGCCTCCACAGCCACCGCAGTATCAGCCACCGCCGCCGGCGCCGATGATGTCGCCACCGCAAGTCCAAGAAATCCTGCAAGGGATACACGACGTGCGACGGGAATTGCGACAGGAAATGCGACAAGATCGCCGACACAACCGCGGTATGTTCAAGAAGATGGTTGACTTGATTAAGGGTAAGAGTAAGAAGGATTATTAAATCCTTTGGTTGTTAGCTCATTTACTCATGTCCCTGCGAGGACATTTATTCCTGTATTCTACCCCTGCGTGGGTATATTTCTCTTATTCTACCCCTGCGTGGGTATGTTATTCCTGTTTAACCCCTGCGTGGGTTTGTTTTGTTTTGTTTGTTTGTTGTTTGTTTTTGGTTTAGCCCCTGCGTGGGCATGTTATTTGAGTTAAAAGTCCCGTTTAGGGCAAAGTTGTACTAGTTTACTTTATTTAAAATGGTTAATTTAAGCTTTTCATTTTATCTATATGCATGAACATAATATGCAATAAATGAAAAATATCAAATATTATTTTGATTTACCATTTTAATAAGAATCTTAAAAAGGTAAAACCTAGCTTGAACGTCTTATTAAAAGGCCTGGCCAATATGGTAAAACCTGGTTAAAAAGATTCAAATCCCTGTTAACATCTGTAAACATGTTAACATTCTTGGCCAAGCGTGATCTGTAAAATCACACAAGCCACCCTTTTGATAAATTATCTACAGATTATATCTGTATACAAGTCTGGTAATGACTTGATACCTACGGGTTATGACTATGTCATATAAAACAAAAAAGGCAGTTGTGGTTTATGACTCCCTGCCAAGTAAAGGATTATCTGTTAAATTATACAAATTTTAATCCTATAAAAATCTGAATTTAAAATTTAGAAGTTGTCCGAAGTGACTAGGCCTATGGTGCCAATATATATATTTCATTCTATGATATAGTTGCTAATAAAGGTGCTGAATGAAATTAAATAAATTAACTATTATGGTTATTAATACCATGGTTAATAAATCGTCAAGGACGATAATACTGTTATGTTTCTAAATAGACCTTGTCCTTACTTTTATATAGCTTAAAGCTACATGGCAAAATCGGAAGAAACCAACAGTCGTTCTGGGGAACACCCAGATAATACAAAGATTCACGTAACTGGTGCGGAACTGCAAGCACTGGTAGAAAACGCTGTTGCCAAAGCTATGGATAGGCAATTCAGAGAATCTAGCGGGACTCGGAGTAGGACCCGAACCGTATCGCACGTCAAGCCCAAGACTCATTCGGAGGCTTATAGTAAGCCGCCTTCTAAGAAAAATGAGCCGAAAAAGGATGAGGAGGATAATCACTCCTCCAACCACAGCAGCGTACCGAAACAAGAAATCAAGCAGAAGCATGATACGCACAGTAAGTCCTGTACGTACAAGTATTTCGTTTCATGCAAACCCAGGGATTTTACTGGGGAGAAAGGAGCAGTTGACTGCATGACGTGGTTAGATGAGATGGATACGGTAGTTGATATCAGCGGGTGTGCTGATAGGGACGTGGTGAAGTACGTGTCCCAGTCGTTTAAAGGAGATGTTCTAGCATGGTGGAAGTCACTCCTACAAGCTGCCGGTAAGGCCACATTGTACAGCATGACATGGGATCAGTTTGTAGCCCTGATCAAGGAAAATTTCTGTCCGCAACACGAAGTCGAAAGGATCGAATCGGATTTCGTATCCCTGGTAATGAAGAACCTCGACTGTCAGGCGTATCTCACTACCTTCAACACCTTATCTCGATTAGTGCCGTATTTGGTGACCCCGGAGCCGCGAAGGATCGCTCGTTTTATTGGGGGTCTGGCACCAGAGATCAAGGCGAGCGTTAAGGCATCCAGGCCTACGACGTTCAGACCAGTAGCTGATCTATCCCTCTCCCTCACTCAAGATGTAGTCAGATTGAGAGCCCTTAAGAGCTCAGAGGAAAACAAGAGGAAACGTGAGGACGACACCTCACGAAGATCGGAAAAACGACACCGAGGGAACAACGACCGCAGGAAAGGGTCGGGATCTCGGAGAGATTGGCAACCATCAGGGGATAAGCCCAGATGCAAGACCTGCAAGAGACATCATTTTGGGAAATGTCGTTTGGAATCGAAATCGTAGTCTCCCGTGAGGCCCTGTGGAATCTGCAAATCTGCAGATCATACAACTCTGAAGTGCAAAGGTCTGAAAGATGCAACCTGTTACGGTTGCAACGAGAAGGGGCACATCAAGTCTAATTGCCCAAAGAATACTAAGAAAGCTGAGGATGGAAAGAAGACAAATGCGAGAGTCTTCAGAATGGACGCCAAGGAAGCAATTCTAGATGACAACGTCATTACAGGTACTTTTCTTGTAAATGATGTTTTTGCTAGAGTTCTATTTGATTCAGGAGCAGATAAGTCATTTGTGGATGATAAGTTCTGTAAATTGTTAAACCTACCTGTTAAAACCTTAAGTGTGAAGTATGAGGTGGAATTAGCCGATGGAACCATAGAAACCGCCTCGACTGTTCTAGATGGATGTGTTATATCCATTAGGAATCATTCTTTCCCGTTATCCTTGCTTCCCTTTAAGCTAGCCGGATTTGATATAGTGATAGGCATGGATTGGTTATCGCATAACCAAGCCCAGATTCTGTGCAACAGAAAGCAAGTGGTAGTTAAGACTCCGTCCGGTGAGTCACTTACTATCCAGGGAGATACCCAGCATGGATTGCCTGAGCAAGTGTCCATGCTCAAGGCATCCAGATGCCTGCAGAAGGGGTGTGTCATTTATATGGCACAAGTTACTATTGATGAGCCAAAGCCGAAGATCGAAGATATCCCGGTTATCTCAGAATACCCTGAAGTATTCCCTGAAGAACTACCCGGTTTGCCACCAGATAGGCAAGTGGAGTTTCGAACAGACATCATTCCAGGTGCAGCGCCTGTAGCGAGAGCACCATATAGGTTGGCACCAACGGAGATGAAGGAGTTGAGGACGCAGTTGGATGATCTGTTAGCTAAAGGTTTTATTAGGCCTAGCTCGTCTCCTTGGGGAGCGCCAATCTTGTTCGTTAAAAAGAAGGATGGATCGATGCGTCTGTGCATCGATTACCGTGAGCTTAACAAGGTCACTATCAAGAATAGGTATCCGTTACCCAGGATCGACGATCTGTTCGATCAGTTGCAAGGAGCAAGCTATTTTTCGAAGATCGACTTGAGGTCAGGTTATCACCAGTTGAAGGTCAAGGAGGAAGACGTACACAAGACAGCGTTTAGGACTCGTTATGGACATTACGAGTTCCTAGTGATGCCTTTTGGGCTCACTAACGCACCAGCCGCATTCATGGATTTCATGAATCGCGTCTGCAAGCCTTATCTAGATAAATTCGTTATCGTCTTTATTGACGACATCCTTATCTACTCGAAGAGCCAAGCCGACCATGAGAAACACCTTCGTTGTATTCTCAAACTTCTGCATCAGGAGAAACTTTATGCCAAATTTTCGAAGTGTGAATTTTGGCTTCGAGAAGTCCAGTTCCTTGGACATGTGGTAAGCAAGCATGGTATCTAAGTAGATCCCGCAAAGGTAGAAGCAGTTATGAATTGGCAGGAGCCAAAGACTCCGACCGAAATTCGCAGTTTCCTTGGACTAGCAGGATACTATAAGCGATTCATTGAAAACTTTTCAAGGATTGCTGCGCCCCTAACTTCGTTGACTCGTAAGAAGATTAAGTTCGATTGGGGCCCTAAGCAGCAGGAATCCTTCGACATTCTGAAGAAGAAGTTAAGCAATGCGCCAGTGTTGACACTGCCCGATGGTATAGAAGAATTTGTGGTGTACTGTGATGCGTCACATACTGGTATGGGCTGTGTACTCATGCAAAGAGGTAAAGTCATTGCCTACGCTTCACGTCAACTAAAAGTGCACGAGAAGAACTACACCACCCACGATTTGGAACTGGGTGCTGTTGTGTTTGCATTGAAGCTATGGAGACATTACTTGTACGGAACCAAGTGTATAATTTATTCGGATCACAAGAGTCTTCAACACTTGTTCAATCAGAAGGAATTGAACATGCGACAAAGGCGATGGATGGAAACTCTAAATGATTATGACTGTGAGATAAGATACCATCCAGGCAAGGCAAATGTGGTTGCCGACGCCTTGAGCAGAAAGGAAAGAGTAAAACCGATCAGAATCAATGCCAAGCGCATTGAAATAAGGAATAATTTGAATGAAAGGGTGTTAGCTGCACAGAAGGAAGCTGTGCTGGAAGCTAACTATCCTGACGAGAAGTTAGGAGTAATTGAGGAGCAGTTATCCTACGACAAAGATGGAATGCTACGACTAAACGGACGAATATGGGTTCCAGTTTATGGAGGACTTCGGGATGTTATCCTCCAGGAAGCCCACAGCTCTAAATATTCCGTTCATCCTGGAGCTGATAAGATGTACCAGGATCTGAAAGTAAACTACTGGTGGATTGGTTTGAAAAAGTCACTAGCTGAGCACGTAGCTAAATGTTTGACTTGTGCGCAAGTCAAGGCTGAGCATCAGAAGCCGTCAGGTTTGCTTCAGCAACCTGAAATTCCCAAGTGGAAATGGGAAATGGTGACAATGGATTTCATCACCAAGTTGCCGAAGACGAAAAAGGGAAATGATACCATATGGGTCATAGTAGATAGACTGACGAAGTCAGCTCATTTTCTACCCATCAAGGAGACGTATAGCTCCGATATGTTAGCTCAATTATACGTCGATAAGATTGTAGCATTGCATGGTATACCTGTATCTATTATCTCCGATAGAGATACTAGATATACGTCGCATTTTTGGAAGAGTTTCCAACAATCTTTGGGCACTCGTTTGAATTTTAGTATGGCTTATCATCCTCAGACCGATGGTCAGAGTGAGCGTACTATTCAAACTTTGGAAGACATGCTTCGTGCATGTGCGATCGACTTGGGTGGTAGTTGGGATAAGAACCTACCACTAATTGAATTCTCCTACAACAATAGCTACCATTCCAGCATAAAAGCTGCGCCATTTGAGGCCTTATATGGTAGGAAGTGTAGATCGCCCATCTGTTAGGCAGAAGTTGGAGATGTCCAACTGTCAGGACCAGATATCGTTTTTGAGACGACGTACAAGATCGTGCAGATTCGCGATCGTTTGAAAGCTGCCAGGGATAGGCAGAAAAGTTATGCGGATCCTAAGCGCAAAGATTTTCACTTCGATGTAGGTGATAAAGTGTTGCTTAAGGTATCGCCCTGGAAAGGGGTGATGCGATTTGGTAAGAAAGGCAAGCTAAGCCCGAGATACATAGGACCTTTCGAAATCATCGAACGCGTAGGGTCAGTCGCTTATAAGTTAAACTTGCCTGAAGAACTTAGCGCTATTCATAATGTGTTCCACATCTGTAATTTGAAGAAGTGTTTCGCGGACGAATCACTGGTTATACCGCATACAGATATACACATAGATGAGAGTTTGAAGTTCGTGGAAAAACCTTTGTCGATTGAGGATCGACATGTGAAGAAGCTTCGAAGGAAGCATGTGCCTATTGTTAAGGTCAAATGGGATGCCCGTAGAGGTCCCGAATACACGTGGGAAGTGGAATCCACGATGAAAGAGAAATATCCTCATTTGTTTCAGTAAATCTCGAGGTTGAGATTTCTTTTAAGGGGGTGAGGATGTAACACCTCGAAAATTTACGTCCAATAATGTATTGACACGTGTCATAAAGTTCCGGTATGTGAAAACAAACTTTAGAGGGACTAAAATCGACAAACGATGAAAACTATGGAACGTAATGGTCCAAAGTGTCAACAATGGATAAATAGACTCTATGATAACCCTACATAATGTTTATAACCTTAAACGGATGGATCATGGATCATACGAAGCGGAAATTGCACAAAAGTGAGGAATTACAAACTATAGGGGCTAAAAGTGTCAACATGTTTAATTTATACCTCTGAGTGAACTTTTGGCAGACCCGAAGCTTTGTAATGCTAAAATATACTCATTAGAATGTGTGGTAAAAATTTCATGAAGTTTCGTTATCGTATGAGAAAGTTATGGCCAAAACCGTACTTGAGGGGTTAAAAGCGTCAACGTCGAATTTCATGGCTTTTCGGTTGAGCGCAAAGTTATCCGAGGACATTACCATGTTGGTAAATGTCCCAAGGTTCTTAAAAACCAAGTTTGGGGGTTTACGAGTCAAAATCAGTAGCCGAAACATCGCGTGCAAGGACAGGGACCAAAGCTGCCAAGTTTGAAAGATGTTTGGCTGATCAGCAGGCCAGGCGACCCGCCTGGACAGGCCTAAGCGGGCCGCGACCCTGTGCCCAGATGCAGAACTCGCGAAATTGACTGTTTTGGCCCGAATTTTGAGTGGAAACCAGCTGCTAGCACCTCCAAATTTCACCAATAAGAGTGCTTGCATGCCTAGGCTACTGTGAGCTCTCTATATCATCTGAATTCCTCCATAAAACAGATCATTCATTCATTTTATTGAGCACTTGTATTGTAAACAAGAACTCTCACAACTTGCAAGAACTCTCCAAGCTTTCCAGGAGCAATCTGATCGACAAGGCAACCTCTAAGTGTTAACTAAGCTTCATTAGGACCTTTGTAAGCTTTCATATCAGTCTATAATTCGTTCTTGCTTTGATTATTAGTTAAAAGTCAAACCGTCGTTCATATAGTTTGACTTTTCGATTAAACGAGTTTGGCTCTGTCATTTCTCAAATTGAAACCACTTAAATGTTGGTATTTATGTGGGAAACAAACCCTCAAAAGGGTATTCTCTGATTCCCACTCTAAGCATGCTATTTGTCGAGTCAAAGTTGTTTCTAAAAAGTCAACAGAAATCGTTTTTGCGAAAAATAGCTTAAATGGTAATGTAGATGACATGCAATCAGTTTGATCATCAAAAATAAATTATAATGAATATAAGAATGTGTTTTATCATAATAAACTCGACAATCTTTGGTATAAACTCGGATCGGAACCGAAGGTCTTATAAAACGACTTTTTCGTAGACTATCGATTCGGATCCGTGCATGCATGTTTGAGATCTGTATTAGAGACTATTTTTGACCATTTTTATTTTAGTGTAACTTTCTGGAATTTTTGATACTTGAGTCTATGCTTAGCCGATTCATTTGCATGTTTCCGATTTATGCTTAAAGTTGACTATTTTGCCCTTTTTGATATAAAACGTGATTTTTGGAAAAGTGAAAGAGTAGAAATCTTTATTACTAATTTATAAACTTGCACCGAAAATTTGAGATCAGTTGGTGGTCCAGATTTTGAGTTATGGCCGATAGCGTAAAACTAAAGCTTTATGTTTAATAAACGGCGCATTTCGCGTATAACCCATTTCAGGCCACGTTTTAATATAAAACTTTCTACCCACTGATGTTATATAATATTTTGGGATTTTTGATGATTTTTATTTAATTTTTGGCTGATCGGACCATACGTCGCTAAGTCGATTCGGTTAATGCCGGTTTTGACCGTTTAAGCCATAAAATGAGTTTTATACATTCTTTTGACCCCAAACCTTTTTCTACTGATTTTATATGTTAAATAAATTATTTTGAGCATTCTGGAAATATAAAAATCTCAGCTTTCTTTTGAAAACCCGGAAACGGCTCTAAATCGCATTTTAAGCATTTTTAGCGCATAGTAAGCGTTATACCCGTTTTAAACATATAAGATTCATACCTACTGATGTGTTTAGCATATTTTCGTATAATAACAGTAAGTATAAGTTTTCAAACTCAGATTTCCAGTTTTGGCATTTTTAGCCCTTGTGAAATTACTAAAATACCCCTACGGTGCATAGTTTAATTTTAAATGATAAGTTTTGAATATGGGTCATACCCTACTGTTATAATATGCCAAATTAAGTATATGTACTGTATAAATCAGACCCGAAACCCAGATTTCCAATTTAACTCTTTTATAACATTTTAAATGACCAAAATGCCCTTCTAAAGCATAAATTGAGTTTAAAATTATTCGGGGCATAATAGAGCATAACTTACTGATATTATATAATATTTAAAGCATATTATCTCAGGGAACTTGCATATGACTCTTTTGGTTACCCGTAACGCCCTTTTTGCGTTCGGTTCGGTTTACGTAACTAGTTTGCGTAAATTGACCGAAACGGGTCAAACGTTATCATTTTCGTCTCAAAATCCAGAATATATTTAGTATACCCATATTATACAAGTATTCAAACTTGTCGGGTCTAAACCACATTCTATCCGGTCTTTCGCTTAATCGTGCGCTTGTACCGTATCGTCCTTAAAACTAACCGGTCTAAGCTAAAGCTTAAATAAAGACCCGTTAAGAATCTAATAGGTTATTATAAACCTTTGTTCTAGAATAGGAGGCCCAGTAAAAGCTACCTACACTTACCAATTGTGATTCATACTTACTCAGGTAAATACATTTTGACTTATTTTCCCTATATGGGCTTGGGGTAAGGTATATAAAATACCGCTTGGTCCGGCATGGAATCATTTAATCGTATAGTGGTTAAATCCATTGAGATGACCCTGTTTTGAATGTGTTTTATTACTTGAAGCCTTTGGGGGGTTAATGACCATGTCCCGGATATCCTTGGCATTATCTTACGAGATGGCCACGACCAGAGCACGGGGTGTAGGCGTACATCCGTCGTGTATAACTCTATATTGTGGTGTGTCTATTAATCTTTAACCCGGACAGAAGATCCCGGGCTACTGAACGTGGAGTAACATATAAATCCATTACAAGTTTATCTTGCATAATTATCCCAAGTTATAAAAATATTTATGCCATGTGCATTTAAATCAATTTTCAATCATTTTCAAAATGAGTCAGTTAATTTGTATTTACCAGTGTAAATTGACGTATTTTTCCCAAAAGGTTAAGTGCAGGTACTATACGTACTAGGCTGGCTGTTTCCTAAAGAGCGTCCACAATAGTCTCGCAAGCTCGGACGACAATAAACTGTTGAACAATTTATCTTATTTTATTTGATCCGCCTGTGGATCCGTTTCAACTACTTGTGATATTTATTATTGCATTTTTTTAAAAGTTGAAATTTATCTATTTCTGCTTCCGCTGTGCATTATTATATTGTGTTGTTTGTCTATGACGATGACAACTACGTCACCATACCCCACACCGGGCCCACCGGTGACACGTGGAGTTCGGGGTGTGACAGTTGGGCGGACACGGCCCGTGCTGAACTTACAGTAAGGAAGAAATTGTTGTCGGATGGCCCTGTTTTCGTGCATGGGGTGATGTTTCTCATTTCCCTTGTTATCCTTCACCATCCCGAGTGTGTTTTATTCATTACAACACCATCCAAACATTAAAACCATCATTTCATTAAAAATCATAGAGAGAATTACATTATCCTAAAATGCTAGTAAGTTAGATAAGTAAGCACAAGAAGCTTAAACCAATGAGTTCTAGCCTACAAGTTATTCTAATTAGCAAAATTTCCGAGAAGATAATAGTCTCGGTTGGATGCGGCTTCATAGAACTCCTTCCTCCGGGCAGGGACTCCTCATATGTCGGCGAGCCATTCCTCTATCTCCCTTGGGAGGAGGAAGGAGGGCTCGTTGGCGTCGGTTTGAGGAGGTGCAACTTCCACCGGGACTTCTTGTAGATTTTCAAGGGGAGGTTCCGCTGGAATGTCATCCCACCCGGTAGGGTTGTTGACTCCGAGTGCTAGGTTCCAATCCTCTTGAGGGAGGACGGGTTCCATGGGAGGTGTTACAAGAATATTTAACCTTTGGTGCAAGAGGTTAATTTCTTGAAAACTATTTTCCAGCCCCACCGTAAGATAATTTATACGGTCTATTAGGACCTCCTCTACCGAAGTCATTTCATCGAGAGCTTCCCGTAGTGCCATAATGTAGTGTACAAGGGTAGCTTCAATGGAAGGCCTTCTCCCTCTTCGACTATTTCTTGAATGTACGGAAGATGTTCCACTGTTTTCACTTGACATTCTACGAAAATAAACCAGAAATAGCTTATTTTAATGAAACAGTACTATGGACACGGCCCCGTGTTCACCTTTCTGCAGAATTTTGGAACAAGGAATCTTGAATTTTTAAGTTATTTCTCTAATTTGTGAAGCCTCTTTGAACAATAATAACTTAAAACAGTGTTATACAACTTATTTTTAACAAGATTCTTTGAACAAAACTCAACATTCCTTGCAATAAAGCTTGAAATCTCAAGCTTTAATGGAGGTTTTTGGAGAAAGATGAAGAATAAGGAAATGGATAAAAGAGGAAAGGACAAGATGGTTGTTGGAACCTTCTTTTAGAACATACCTAGGATGGTAGGAGAAGATCCCTTCAAATCTCTGTTCCTGGATGGTCCAAATGTGCAGGATTCTTGGCTGCATTTATAGAAAACGACAGCATTCTGGACACGGCCCCGTGTGCAGGCAAGATCCTGACACAGTTTGTCCGTATTCTGACATAAAGTCAGAAAGGAATCTTTTGGTGGACACGGGGGCGTGTTGGCTGGGCACGGCCCCGTGTCGAAAGGCTGATTATAAAGTTTGTCTATTTTCAAGGAACTTATCCAGATCGGGTGGTTCCTTACTGGATGGAACAACCCCAAAGTGCCTAAGATACCTTAATTGGTCTAGATTAAGACGAGAACGCAAGAGGTTGTCGGTGAGGGTGATTCCTATGCTAAATGTAGGTGGACAAGTCCAACCCTTTTCCGGGCTCTCGTTAAAGAAGGTGTATGCCGAATCGCTCAGGTCTATGTATGCATCGAACGAGGTTGATGGGGAGTCCTTCACGGCACAATCGGCACAGGGACGACTATCGTCCAAGTCTTCGCTAGAGTTGAAGGTATTATTGGGAGCAGCGAGGTTGTTTGAATGCGACCCAAACACTTCTTCTTGGTCATCGTCTTGAGATGAATTAAGGAAATCCATCTTAAGTTCTTTTAACCAATTAAGAACAAGATCTTCTAGTTGAAATAGTTCATCAAGAAGCATTTCTCCTAAAATATCTGGTTGGGCGCATTCGAGGGAGAGATAAGGATTATTTTTACTTTCGCCCCTCTTAAGACTACAGGCAAACGATGGGTCTATATAGTGGGGCTTATAATTTACAAAATAGCACTCTAATTCTTTATGACCGCCTCCACATAATTGACACCACGTACCATAAGAGTGTCGAAAGTAAAAAAGATCATTATCACTCATTTTGTGTCAGAAATTACCAACCGTCGGGATCTTACGGTTCTGTTTTCAGTAACTGAATCTTGGGCACGGGGGCGTGTTGAGTGGGCACGGCTCCGTGTTCAGCTTACTGCCTGACTTAAAACAAGATTGCCAGTTCCAATGATTGGGCACGGGGCGTGTTCAGCGGGCACGACCCGTGCTGAGTTCTGTAGAAGCTGAAAAACTACGAAAATCCTAAAAAAATAAAAAGAAAATAGAAAAATGATTAGGCCGTTGATTCATAACTTTCTTAAAATCCTTGTGTCCCCGGCAACAACGCCAAAAACTTGATGTGCGTTAGGTGTAATATAAATTAGGTATATATTTTAAGCCCTTTTTACACTTTTTAGCCAAGTTTTAAATTTATAAAACATGATATTTACTAACAATAAATACACATATGGGCAAGTGCACCCATCGTGGACGTAGTATAGTGTTGGTAAGATACCGAGGTCGTCCAAGGAGACAAGAGCTTTTAGTACCGGTTTATCCTCAACGTCTAATCAATCAAAATGTTAGAAAAAAGGTTTTTAAACTAAGAAAATAAAATTAACTAAAATGCTGAAAAATAAAATAAAAATAAAACAGATAGACAAGATGAATCACTTGGATCCGACTCGTGTGTAGTGTAACCTCTGATTATTTTCGCACTTTTGCACTTGTTTAAGAGATTATCTTAGTTATTGTAGTAGGCCCCTCTTTTGAAGGCGACGTTACCCTCAACCCAGTAGTTTGAGTCAGCAAGGATACAATCCTAAAGGGTCGGATTATTGAAAGATAATTAATTAAGTTATTAATGCATAATGTGGTAGGCCCCTCTTTTGAAGGCGACGTTACCCTCGGCTAAGTAGTCTGAGTCAGCAGGGATACAGTCCTAAGTAGCCGGGTTAAAGTTTTAATAGTAGTTTAACTTATGAGGGGGTCAAAGAGTTTGGACCCCCGCCATCCAATACCTTTGGGTATTGAAGGAGGTCCTACTAAATTTGACCCAGGTCCTTTGCAGGATCTATACACCGAACAATGGCAAGACTCTTACCAAACCGTTCCCTTAACCCCCGACCAGGTAACCAACATACCTCCATATAGACCGTGGAGTAATTAAAGTCATTAATACCAAACCAATTAAAAAGTGCAAAAGATTAAAAATAAAAAGTATTACACTAAACACTTGTCTTCACCAAGTGATGTAAGAGACTTAGGCAAACATGGCCTTTGATTGTCAAGAACTCTTACGATCAATCTTGGATCCCGAGACGACTCACACACTCTATGATGGACAATGGATGATGGTGGTGGATGATGGTGTTGTGATGGTGGTGGGTGGTGGGTGAAGTGTGAGAGAGGTGGTGTGCCAAGGGGTGAGTTGCAAGAGCTCCAAGCACTCCTATTTATAGGCTGAACAGAAGCCTGGGCACGGCCCCGTGTCCGCTGGGCACGGCCCCGTGTCCGCTGGGCACGGCCTCGTGTCCATCCGCGTCTCTCTCTTCATTAATTGCAATTCGCAATTACATTAAATGCGTCTGCAGGAAGTTGACCACGCCCCCGTGTCCGCTGGGCACGGCCCCGTGGTGGGCAACAGAAGCTTCTATGACTTCGTCTTTTCTGCTGACACCTGGGCACGCCCCCGTGCTCACTGAGCACGGGGCGTGTTCAGTCTTCTATCTTCTTTGTTTTGCTTGGGAAGATGCTGTCGGGAGGTCGGGCATGCCACTTTTGTTCCTTTTCTTATATTTATGTTAGATTTAGCTGTCTTTTTGCTTGTTTTGTTTATTTGAGCTCATTTAATCCTGAAAATACAAAAGGAAGACAAAAGCACACTTTTTTCCAACATTAGTACTAAAAAAGGGTTAGTTTTATGCCACAATTGATGTAATTTATATGTTGCATTTTGTGCACATCATGCATGTTTACCACTCTGTTGCAGTAAGGGGAACAAAATTTGTCTCCAAGCTATGCACATCTTTTCTCAGCTCGAATTTTGGCTGCTTCTATTGTCTTATAAAGCAGTTCATTTAACACTTTTGGTAGAACTTGTTGTGGAACTTGCTTTGGCTTTGAGTTTTTTCTCCCCCTTGCTGGGCTTTTTTCTTTATTTTCTTCCAGGCTGGGTCCCAGGCTCAAAAGCAACTCAACTGATTACAATTCCTCAGCCGTCACCTGAGGGCATTCAACTTCCGGTTCATTCTCAGCTTCAATTCCCGAATCGGGTTGTTGAGGGTCTTTTTGTGTAGTTTCTCCTAAAGAAACTGCTTCCACTTCTGGCACTTTTTCTTGAACCTTTTGTTGAATGTTTTGTGTAGATTCTGCCAAGTTCACTGTTTCTTCGATAATAGTTTCGTTTTCAACACTTTCTGCAGGCCAGAGTAAGTTAAGAAAGATAATATTTTGTGCTTTTTAATTTTTTTTCCTAATATAAAGTGTTTTTTTTACCTTTGGCAGGTGGTTTGTAAGCGTATACACCCGTTTCGACAGTTTGAATGTTTGCAATAAGGGTGTCTGTCACTCCTCCATCATCTTTACCTATCAGTCCTTCCTCATCTGGCTGCAGTACCCCTATACATACAAATTATTGAAATTTAATACATCAGAATCAAAATCGCATGCTATACATGACATTGCATGCGAAATCAAATTTGAAGTGTTTTGGCAGAAATCGCATGTGTTTTTTAGGTTTCGCATGTGCATAAAAAATAGTGATTTGATTTTTTACATAATTTCGCATGTGTTAATTTTGAATTCGCATGTTTTTACCTTCTGATGCCATTTGTACCAAAACATTGGATATTACTTTTTGAGCTTCTTCATCCTGTCTATCTTCTTCGTTTGTAGTATGTTCATGATGAACTTCAGAAGCTGGATTTTCAGGCTCTTGATGAACATGAGAGGGTGAAGTTTCATGCTCTTGAACCGAATCAGGCGGCACACAAATGGGATTATTCCGAAGCGTCTCATCCCACTGCTTACAGGCCTCCATAATCTCCGGATCCCAAAAACACTTAGTTTTTGCTTCTGAAACTAAGTTGTTCATCCCTTGAACATCTTGAACCATTTTAAGGTATTTTTTGACATTTGCTTTCATTTTTTTCAACAGATTCTGTAATATTTTTCGAGTTAAGATACTATCAATCCAGAAGTTAAATATAATGGATTAAGTGAAATTAATATTTTTTTTTGCGCTTACCTTTTTGTTGATTCTCGAAGCCTCTAGTTCTCGTTCGTGGGCTGTGTCGTAGAATACGGATGGTGAAAGTTGAACAGGAGTGTTGCAATAATCCATCATTTTCTGTGTCTGTGTTCCAACTCCCATCTCAAGGTTCAACTGAGACATTTCATGGATTTCAAAACTGAAATCCATGAAATCATCAATGCTCTCGTTATCTTCTGGCTCTTCCCCGGATTCTACGTTTTGTACTGCACGCGCAGTCCTTCTTTTGTAGCTTATTGTGGTGTCAACCGGCGGTCGTAGTGTATACTCATCCGTTGAACGCTCCTCTTTTTCTTCATTTTCTTCTTCACTCTCACATGATGCCCAAACAGGTCCGTTATCTGAAATATGCTCTTCGACTTTATCAATCTCCGAAGATGTGATATAACGAATAATTGGTATTTCCACGACTTTCTCAAACAGTTTAAGCTTCTTGTTGTACTCATGCGTGTATAGAAGCTGTATAAATCGCAAGATCATTTAATTATTTGACAAAACAAACTAGTATTTTAAATATGTTATGAAATGTAATAATGCATACCGTAAGAAAGGCAACAGGTCCCACAAACTGTATTTTATAGTTTTTCCAGCCCGCTCGTGTACGAAGCAAAGTTTCAAGTAGATATGTGCACCAATCTAAATTCTGTATTTCCTCAACAGTCTCTACACCAAGCAAACATCTATCATTTGCAGTTGTTGCCTTTGTAATCTCCGCAAAGAACGTCATCCAGTACACTAGGAAATTTAATTTAAATAGGCTCCCCCCCCATCTCTTTGATTTTCCATTGTATCTGCAATTAAGCCATGGGTAATTCTCCTGTTTTCCCCCCACTGGCTGATGAATGTATCGCTGACAGCATTTCCTGGTTCTTTACTCTTTTCAATTTTTTCCTGCTTTTTAACTTTTCTCTTATCGACTATTATTTCAACCTGCTTTGGCCCCTTTGGTATTCCAAATACCTCGTAAACTGTGTCCGATGTTATTTTTATTTGGTGTTTTCCTACATTTAGCGTATCGAACTTCTCGTCAAAGTTTCTGGCTAGCCAATTTGCCAATCGTGTCGCAATATGGTTGATATTGATATCTAGAATAGCTCCAAATCCCATATCCCTCACCTCATCAATCTGTTTTTTTTTTTTTTTTTGAAAATTTTCTCACAGTATCCATATATGAGTTAGGTTGGCATCTCAGCAGTATTGTTTCGTTGCTGTATTTAAAGAATTCCCTATGTGTTGTTTTATGTGGTTTAACCTTTGCTGAATGTTTTTTTGTCTGTATCTTTGATTTCCTCTCATCTTTTTTTCTTTTTTGGGAGTGGCTTAACAAAGTCATCCTCTTCAGAACTTTCTTCAACTATCCTTCTCTTTCTATTCTTGTTAATTTTTATCAGTGTTGATATTGGGCCTTCAAAGTCATCATCAGATTCTATTTCTACAAAATCGCATGCTATAGTCAAAAACATTTACAAAATCGCATTTATCAGTTAATCATGTACACTAAGTCATTAAGTGATAAAATCGCATGAATGAGTTATCAATTCGCATGTGTTAGTTATCAATTCGCATGAATGAGTTATCAATTCACATGTGTTAGTTAAGCATTACCAAAACTAGTCAATCTTTATAAATCGCATGCCTTAAGGATCTAAAAAATATAAAATCGCATGTATAATTTTAATCATAACCACTAAAACTAACTTATCATATGAAATCGCATGTGCCTTTTATCGATTTGCATGTTCAATCTAACCTAAAACAAAAAAACGTTCAACAAACAATATTTTTATCATATGAAATCGCATATGTCATACAAAACCCTCACAAAACCCTATATGATATCGCACATATATCAGGTATCATTAAGAAAACTGCATAATCATGCAAAACCTAATAAATAACCATACCAGTCATAAACCCTAGCAAAATTGTAGTTGTGAACAATATTTAATCTTATAAAACTATATGTTTCAGTTAAAAGCTTAATAAACAAACAAAATCGCATTTGACATTAAAGTCCCTGTATATTCCACTATAAAATCGCAAATGTCAATCGATACCTGGATTCATCTTCTTCGCTTGTGGTCTGTCGTTGTTTGCTTTGCTTCGTTTCTCAAAATTCATGAAACTTAGTTGAATCGCAACGGAGAGTAGCAGCGAACTTTGGAGAAGGAGAATGCAATGTTGATTTTGGGTTTTACGGTATGTTTGGGAGTTATTGTGTGCTGATTATCAGGGGTTTTGATCTCGCATTTGACGATTTTAACCTTGGCGATTTCTTTTTGTTAATTTTAATTTGATAAATTTAATAGTAAAACACGCTGTTTAAATGAGATGATCTGATGGTTGTGGATGAAGCGTACATAATGTACGATTAGTGTATTTGTATGATAACTGGCCCCTCTCTCTCCCTCCCTCTCTCTCTCTCTCTCTCTTTCTATATATATATATATATATATATATATATGATTGACATCTATTAAAATAGTATAAAGATAATTATAATTAAAAAGTATTATTGGGTTGTTTCTTGCAAAGTTTAGTTCCAAGTATAGCTGTTTCTGAAATATATAACTAAGTAAGTATAGATTAACTAAGTGGAATTAGTATAACGAGTTTATAGGTCTCGCGGATTGTGATGGAACTGTTATACCAAACAAAAAACAGTCTTAAACGCGTTGAATGAAGAACTCACGCTGCATTGTGTTAACTCACAAAATATAGACCTATACAAATTTAAATTTTAAAAATGCTAAAGGTCGTTAAACCAAAAAATTAAAAGTAAAATCTATATGTAAATGTTATGATCAACTGTAAAAATATATTTCCTTATTTTATCAACTTTACTAAATTATCTTTGAAAAAAGTAAAATATATCTTGTAAAATTGTACAAAACGAAAAAACAGATTAGTAGATACCAAGTGACCTTCACCTATCGAACTTTTAGGATCTGAGTTTGATTGTTGTGATAGTTAAGATGAAAATAATGAAAGTAGATAAAACAGAGATGAAATATGCAACGGAATAATTAACTTTTCAATCAAAACAATGAAGATATTGCTTTCATCAACATACTTTTATAAATTCGTAATCACAAGTTGACATATGCATGAAGAATACAACTCCCCCCTCAGCCTGATCACTCCTTGTTTGTTCGTACAAAAATGTCAAGGTAAAAGTGATGAATAGAACAGTACAGGCACTGTTCTATTTGGGGGTGGGGGGGGAATATTCCACGGTCCTCCCAACCGCCGAGGTGATCCCACCTCGCAGACCGCCACCCAGCAAGCCTGAGTCTGGGGGTAAATCCGCTACCGTAGGGGCATTGGGAACGAGCAAGACTCGAACCCGCCACCTCCGGGTTAGAATGCGGGCTGGTGGCCATTGGGCTGACACCCAATGGTTGGCACTGTTCTATTTATAGTACAATCGAAACATCTGAAGAATCTAAGCTGACGTCACCTAGACAGTGACATCTAATAGCATAACAAACTCCTAACATCTACTAAAGCCTAAGCACTGTTACATTAATTATACAAGTAAACGCTGTTGATCATCATCTGTTAAAGATCCTATGTTGAACTTTATCATCTGTTGATCCTTAGCAGACCTTAGCTTCATCAGACTTTAATCTTCTCAGCATAGGATGATCAGACCTTTGCTTCAACAAACTTTGTCTTCATCAGCAGAGGTTCTCTTTGACAGACCTTTGGCTCTGGCAGACTTTAGAGAAACAGATGTTGAGTCTCTTCCTTTGGGAGGAGCAGATCTTCAACGCACTGTTATTTGTAATCGGAGGTTGTAGACTATTTTGGCTTTCCAATCATCTGTTCTTTTGTAGGGTCCACTAGATCCAACACGAACACTCAAATTGAATAGTGTTACGCGAGGACACTTTTTTTTGGTAATTATAGGATGGATAATTTCATAAACCAATAACCAATTTAATGAGGCCGTATACCAAATTCAAATGATAAAACTTAATGTTAAACAAAAAAATATTGTTGCAAATAATAATAAATGTTCTTTAGTAAAATAAGAAATTGACTAAGAAGAAGAGGAAGATTGTGAAGAAGTAAAGTATTTAACAAAAAAAGAAAGTAAGTTTTCTAGTGAGATTGCATTTATAAAGCATCATGTGCATAGAATGGTTGTATAGGAGCTTCATGTGCATTGAATAGTTCTACGAAGTTGAATATTATCTTTGTGACGGGAGAGAATGTGATAATTAATATAGGGGTTAATATATATATATATATATATATATATATATATATATATATATATATATTGTTGGAAAATTGTGAAAATAGCATTTTTCACAAATATAGGAAAATGATTGTTTCCTATTTTGGACTAGAAATAAATATAATAAAATGAGCGGATTTTATATATTTATTTGTGGGTTTGTGTTATATGTCGGAAGAGCTTCACAACGAACTAAACCACGTCTAAAACGGAGCTAAAATGAATGAGATATCGATGCTCAAAGTTTGGTGTTTGAAACTTGAATGCTGAAATAAGTGGGAAAGTGGCACCTTGTCCCACATTGGATGAGAGATGAAACTTAAAGGGGTATTTAAGTGGGAACTCTCCATCCTTATTGTTTCATAGAAGCACTCACTAGTGTACTCGCGAAGGGTGCAGAGCACCCTAACTCGCACTCGCACACGCGCGCGCGCGCGTGGCGTGGGCATTGTGGCGCTTTGATGGCGCACTTTGCACTTCGCACCGCCTTTGATATTTTTGATCGCGTGCGCGTGGTGGAAGCACAAGGGTTGCAAGGACCAAGTGGTTGGTAATGTGGCATGCTGGCGCATGACGCGGCAGTCATGCGCATACGCGCTCGAGCGAGTACACATGAGCGCGCGGTTGCGCGCATGGTGCATGGGCCTGATGTGACGTGAGCGGCGCACCATAGTGAGCCAAAACAGCGCGACTGTGTGGCGTGCTCGTAGAGGCTCACAGGTGACGTGGCACACACGCGCATGCGCGCATGGACCTGAGTGAGTATGGCGCACGCGCGCATGGCAATGAGCCAAGTGGACGCACCGCGCATGAGGGTGCAGACCTGCGTGCACACCAGTGTGTCTTGCGCGCGCGTGCGCAGAAGCTTTCCTACTGCAGTTAATGCCAGTGCAGTTACATTCAGCATTTGAAACTGACGAAGTTAATGCGTTTGACTGAGAATTAAGTGACGAATTAAAGGGCATTAAAGACGTTTAATGCAGTTTAATTCACCTATTTAATTCATTTTTCAGTTTCTTCAAGACCTGCAACTATAAATAGGAGCATCCTATTGCAGACCAAACACACCGAAACACAGCAACTTACAATCTTCTCTGATTTTGTCTTCTTCTCTCAAGCAATCAAGGTACACCTTCGGGTTGGAGTCGAGACCGGCAGTGCAACTGCTTGCGGCTGTTGTATCCTGGAAACAAACGTGTTCTCCTGGGAGACACGAAATTTGTTTTAAGGGACCCGTGTCTAACACGATCCTCAGCCAAGAACAGTTTCGTCTGTCCGAGTTTTCTGATCTTGTTTTTCCATTTTTCAGTTGTAATAGTATTGTATTCATTTCTTGTAATTCAAGTTAATAAAGGAATTTTTATTTATTTTACACGAACGGATTCCTACAATCTTAAAACAAATTTTTTAAAACACCGTTCGTGTAGAATCTCAAACATATTCTGCTGTGAATTCGAACCAGTTTTGAACTCATACAGGTGTGTTTTAAAAAACAGATTTTCTTTCTCTTTTTTTATTCAAAGTAGCGACTTTGTCAAAACAGAACTCTGTTCTTCTACTCCTTCTTTAACTGAGTTCTAAAAACCTATTGTTGTAGTCTTCAAAGTTGGACTTAGAAGCTACACGGCTGGGTTGGCGCACTCATAAAATAATAAATTAGCACATTTATTATTTTGAAAAAAGTTTTATTAACTTGTTTTCTTGAAACTTTTCAGAATGTCGACTGAAAACGTGAATACCAACAACACTAATGTTGTCGTTGGAACCCCTACCAACACTGTGGGAGCGTCCACAGTGGCAAATCATGCTGAACGACCCGAGAAGTTCTCGGGTCTCCACTTCAAGAGGTGGCAACAGAAGATGTTCTTCTACTTGACCACCATGAACCTTGCGAGGTTCTTGACGGAGACCGTTCCCCAACCTGCGGAAGGGGAGACCGATGCTCAGGCTCTGAGCGCGATAGAGGCGTGGAAGCACTCGGACTTTATATGTCAAGGCTATGTTCTCAACGGTCTCTTGGATGCATTGTATAAGGTGTACTATAATATCAAGACTTCCAAAGAATTATGGGAGTCCTTGGATAAAAAGTACAAAACGGAGGATGCGGGAACAAAGAAATTTGTTGTCGCCAGTTTCTTGGACTTCAAAATGGTTGATAACAAGACTGTTATGAACCAAGTCCAAGAGTTACAGATTATACTTCATGACATCCACGCTGAGGGTATGGTACTCAGCGAGACGTTTCAAGTGGCAGCCATGATTGAGAAATTACCTCCTGCTTGGTTGGATTTTAAGAATTATCTTAAACACAAGCGGAAGGAAATGACGATTGAGGAACTTGCCGTCCGTCTTCGTATAGAAGAGGACAACAGGGTGGCCCAAAAAGGCACCATTTTGCAAGCTTTGGCTAAAGCAAACATGGTGGAAGTTGGGGAGTCCTCAAAGGGCAAGAAGGGCAAGGGTAAAAACAACAACAAGGGGAAAGCAAAGGTTAACAACCTTGGACCGAAAAAGGGGGCTGTGAAAAAGAAGCCTGCGCCTTTCCAAGGTACTTGTTACAATTGTAAGAGACGGGGCACCGTGCTAACCAATGCAAGAAACCTAAGCGTGAGCGTGCGCACATGGTTGATGAGGATTGTATGCCTCTAATCGCAATGATAACCGAGGAAGCGGCTATGATTGAAGAAGTCAACACAATGGGTGAAAACCCAAAAGGATGGTTCGTTGACACAGGTGCAACCCGCCATGTTTGTGGAGACAAGGCTCTTTTCTCTACATTCAAGGAAGCTTCGGGTGAAGAAAAGCTTTATATGGGAAATAAAGCTACCGCAAGCATCAAGGGGGAAGGCACAGTCGTCTTGAAGATAACTACGGGCAAGGAGCTTACCTTGACAAATGTGCTTTATGTCCCAGAGATACGGAAGAATCTCGTGTCGGGATGGATGCTCAACAAGTTTGGATTTCGTCTAGTGTTTGCATCGGACAATTTTGTCTTGTCTAGACGTGGAATGTTTGTTGGAAAGGGCTATGCCCTTAATGGTATGTTTAAAATGAATGTAATGGTTGTAAACCAAAACAAAAGTTTGAATGAAAGTTCTACTTCTACTTACATGATTGAGTCTTCTAATGTTTGGCATGGTAGACTAGGACATGTAAATTTTAATTCATTACGACGTTTAATTAAATTAAACTTGATACCAACATTCCATATCGAGTCCAATCACAAATGCGAGATATGTGTTGAATCCAAACTTACGAGATCATCGTTTAAATCGGTTGAACGAATAACCGAACCCCTTGATTTAATTCATACCGATGTGTGTGATTTAAAAGCGGTTCCCGCGCGTGGAGGAAATAAGTACTTCATCACGTTTATTGATGATTGTACTAAATATTGCTACGTGTTGATGTGTGTAAAATGCAACATATAAATTACATCAAATGAGGCATAAAACTAACCCTTTTTAAGTACTAATGTTGGAAAAAGAGTGTTTTTGTCTTCCTTTTGTATTTTCAGGATTAAATGAGCTCAAATTCACAAAAGAAGCAAAAAGACAGCTAATTCTAACATAAATACAAGAAAAGGAACAAAAATAGACTGCCCGAACCCTCAACGGCATCCTCCCAAGCAAAGAAGAGAAAACAGAAGCCTGAACACGCCCCGTGCTCAGCCAGCACGGGGCCGTGCCCAAGAAGCAGCAGAAAAGACAAACCTGTAGAAGCTTCTATTGCCCACCACGGGGCCATGTCCAGTGAGCACGGGGGCGTGGCGAAAGTACAGCAGGCGCATTAATTGTAATTGCGAATTACAATTAATGAAGAGAGAGAGTGTCAAACGGGCACGGGGCCGTGTCCAGCGGACACGGGGCCGTGCCCAGCCTTCTGTTCAGCCTATAAATAGGAGTGCTTGGTTTCATTCCAACTCATCCCTTGGCACACCACCTCTCTCACACTTCATCCACCACCCACCACCACCATAACACCATCATCCATTGTCCATCGTAGAGTGTGTGAGTCGTCTCGGGATCCAAGATTGATCGTAAGAGTTCTTGACAATCAAGGCCATGTTTGCCTAAGTCTCTTACATCACTTGGTGAAGACAAGTGTTTAGTATAATACTTTTTATTTTTAATCTTTTGCACTTTTTATTTGGTTTTGTATTAATGACTTTAATAACTAGTTGCTTATGTTGAAGGTGATCTTTCCTTATCGTTTGTCCGTGGTGTCTTGGCATTATTTTGTTGTCTATATAAAATAAAAGATTTTCACCATTCATATCTCCACGGTCTATATGGAGGTATGTTGGCTACCTGGTCGGGGGTTAAGGGAACGGTTTGGTAAGGGTCTTGCCCTTGTTCAGCGTTTAGAGGTCCTGCAAGGGACCTGGGTCAAATTTAGTAGGATCTCCTTCAATGCCCATAGGTATTGGATGGCGGGGATCCAAACTCTTTGACCCCCTCATAAGTTAACTACTATTAATACTATAACCCGACTATTTATGACTGTATCCTTGCTGACTCAGACTACTTAGCCGAGGGTAACGTCACCGCCAAAAGCGGGGCCTACCACAATTTGCATTAATAACTTAATTCATTATCTTCCAATAATCCAACCCTTTAGGATTGTATCCTTGCTGACTCAAACTACTGGGTTGAGGGTAACGTCGCCTTCAAAAGAGGGGCCTACTACAATAACTAAGATAATCTCTTAAACAAGTGCAAAAGTGCGAAAATAATCAAAGGTTATTGTCACACCCCGATCTCCACGTGTCACCGGTGGGCCCGGTGTGGGGTATCGTGACGTAGTTGATAACATCATAGTCAAACAACACAATTTAAAAATGCACAGCGGAAGCAAAAGATAAATATATTACAATCCGAATATAACGTAATATCAAGTATTACAACGGAAAGTAGGGGGTCCACAGGCGGATCATAAAACTTAAATATTGTTCAACAGACTTTAGGCGCCTAGAACTTGCAAGATTCCTTATTAACGCCCTGAGCAGCTTCCAGCCTATTACGTACTTGTACCTGTCACTTAGACTTTGGAAAATACGTCAGTTTTCACTGGTAAATACACTCAACTGACTCATTTGGAAAGAGTTTATGAAAATTGGTTTAGGCGCACAAGGCACAAAACTATTTTGACACTTGATTAAAATGCACAAGGCAAGATTAATCTTTTATACTTGGGACAAACTATATCTCATGTTATCAGTTTTACATAACTTGCTCTACATACGGGGCCCGGTCCTATGCCGGTTCAAGATTAACCGACACACCACTATTCCCCTATTGGGAATCCCATATTGGGTATAATCAAATAATAAGCATAAAGCATCTGTCAGGTGTATGCCTACACCTCGTGCTTAGGTCGTGGCCATTTGCAATTAATGAGTCAAGGATATCCAGGACACGGTCGCATTAACCCCCAATGTTTCAGTCAAGCAATACGAATTAAAACAGGTTATTTGGATTTCCCGACACATTGGTCTTCGAATCCCATACCTGACCATGCGGTATTTATATTACCGTATCCCAAGCCCGTAATAGGGAAAATAAGTTAAGAGTATTTACCTGAGCTAGCTCCTGTCTTAAATAGCAAGAATTATAATAACTCAGCCGTATTCACTTAAGTAAGCGTAGGTACAATTTACTGGAAGGCTCTAGTCTGGAACGATGGTATAAATAACCAATTAGAATACTAACGGGTCTTTAATTAAGTTTAAGCTTAGACCGGTTAGTTTTAAGGAATTATACGGTTCAAGCGCACGATTAAGCGAAGACCGGATAGAACGTGATTTAGACCCGACAAGCTTGAATACTTGTATAATATGGGTATACTAAATACATTCTGGATTTTGAGACAAAAATGATAACGTTTGACCCGTTCCGATCAATTTACGCAAACTAGTTACGTAAACCGAACCGAACGCAAAAAGGGCGTTACGGGTAGCCAAACGAGTCAAATGCAAGTTCCCTGAGATAATATGCTTTAATATGATATAATATCAGTAAGTTATGTTCTATACTGCCCGGAATAATTTTAAACTCAATTTATGCCTTAGGAGGGCATTTTGGTCATTTAAAAGATTGTAAAAGAGTCAAATTAGAAATCTGAGTTGCGGGTCTGGTTCATACAGAAAATATACTTCATTTAATATATTATAACAGTAGGGTATGACCCATATACCAAACTTAACATTTAAAATCAAACTATGCACCGTAGGGGTAATTTAGTAATTTCACAAGGGCTGAAAATGCCAAAACTGGAAATCTGAGTTCATATACTTATACTTACTGTTTTTATATGAAAATATACTAATTACATCAGTAGGTAAAAGTCTTATATGTTAAAAATAAGCATAACGCTTACTATGCGTTAAAAACGCTAAAAATGCGATTTAAAGGCGTTTCCGGGTTTTCAAAGGAGAGCTGAGATTTTTATATTTCCAGAATACTTAAAATAATTTATTTAACATATAAAATCAGTAGAAAAAGGTTTCGGGTCAAAAGGATGTGTAAAACTCATTTTATGGCTTAAACGGTCAAAACCGACATATACCGAAATAACTTAGCGATCTAAGATACGATCAGCCAAAAATTAAATAAAAATCATCAAAAATCCCAAAATATTATATAACATCAGTGGGTAAAAAGTTTTGTATCAAAACGTGGCCAGAAATAGGTTATACGCGAAAAGGGCCGTTTATGTAACTTAAGGACATAGTTTTACGCTAATGGTCATAACTCAAAATCTGGACCACCAACTGATCCGAAATTTTCGGTGCAAGTTTATATATTAGAAATAAAGATTTCTACTCTTTCACTTTTCCAAAAATCACGTTTTATATCAAAAAGGGCAAATTAGTCAACTTTAAGCATAAATCGGAAACATGCAAATGAATCGGCTAAGCATAGACTCAAACAACAAAAATTCCAGAAAGTTATACTAAAATAAAAATGGTCAAAAGTACTCTCCAGTACAGATCTCAAACATGCATGTACGAATCCGAATCGATAGTCTACGAAATAGTCGTTTTACAAGACTTTCGGTTCCGATTCGTATTTATATCAAAGATTGTCGAGTTGATGAATATAAAACACATTCTTGTATCCATTATAGGTTATTTTCAATGATCAAACAGATTGCATGTCATCTACATTACCATTTAAGCTTATTTTGCCAAAAACAACTTCTGTTGACTTTTTAGAACAAGTTTGACTCGACAATTAACATGCATATAGTGGGAATCAGAGAACACCCTTTTGAGGGTTTGTTTCCCACATAATTACCAACATAAGTGTGGTTTCAATTTGAGAAATGACTGAGTAAAACTCGCTTAATCAGAAAGTCAAAGCATAAGAACAATAGTTTGACTTTTAGCAATTAATCGATGCAAGAACGAATTAGAGACTGAATTAGGAGCTTACAAAGGTCCTATTGATGCTTAGTTATCACTAGGATGTTGCCTTGACGTTCAGAAATGCTCCAGGAAGTTGTCGTGAGAGTTTTACAAGTTGGATGTTCTTGATCACAATGTATGAGCTCAAAGAAATGAGCTTTTGATCTGTTTTATGGATGAAATCAGAGGTAGTAGCATGTTCTTAGTAGCCTAGGCATGCAAGGACTTTCATTGGATCAAAAGAGAGGTGATAACAGCTGTTTACAACTTCAAATTCGGACCCAAAATGGTCATTTTCGCGATTTCTGTTACTGGTAGTCCCACGCGGCCCGCCTGGGCATGTCCAGGCGGGTCGCCTGACCCCTGCTGCTGTCAAACAAGTTTCAAACTTGGCAGATTTGGTCCCTGAACTTGCACGCGATGTTTCGGCTTCTTATTTTGACTCGTAAACCCCCAAACTTGGTTTTTAAGAACCTTAGGACATTTACCAACATGGAAATGTCCTCGGATAACTTTGCGCCCAACCGAAAAGCCATGAAATTCGACGTTGACGCTTTTAGTCCCTCAAGTACGGTTTTGGCCATAACTTTCTCATACGTTATGGAAACTTCACGGAATTTTTACCACATATTCTAGTGAGTATATTTTAGCATTACAATGCTTCGGGTCTGCCAAAAGTTCACTCAGAGGTATAAATTCAACATGTTGACACTTTTGGCCCCTATAGTTTGCAATTCCTCACTTTTTTGTAATTTCCGCGTCGTATGATCCATGAACCATCCGTGTAAGGTTATAAACATTATGTAGGGTTATCATAGAGTCTATTTATCCATTGTTGACACTTTGGACCCTTACGTTCCATAGTTTTCACCGTTTGTCAACTTTAGTCCCTCTAAAGTTTGTTTTCGCATATGCAAAGCCTATGACACGTGTCAATACATTATTGGACGTAAATTTTCGAGGTGTTACATCCTCACCCCCTTAAAAGAAATCTCGTCCTCGAGATTTACTGAAACAAATGAGGGTATTTCTCTTTCATCGTGGATTCCACTTCCCATGTGTATTCGGGACCTCTACGGGCATCCCTTTTGACCTTAACAATAGGTACATGCTTCCTCCGAAGCTTCTTCACCTGTCGATCCTCAATGGACAATGGTTATTCCACAAATCTTAAACTTTCATCTATGTGTATATCTGTATGCGGTATAACCAGTGATTCGTCAGCGAAACACTTCTTCAGATTACAGATGCGGAACACATTATGTATAGCGCTAAGTTCTTCAGGCAAGTTTAACTTATAAGCGACTGACCCGACACGTTCAATGATCTCGAAAGGTCCTATGTATCTCGGGCTTAGCTTGCCTTTCTTACCAAATCGCATCACCCCCTTCCAGGGCGATACTTCAAGTAACACTTCATCACCTACTTCGAAGTGAAAATCTTTGCGCCTTGGATCCGCATTCGATACGGGTTTATCATTATATCACAAGTCTTCCAACCGCTATGTGATAGTGCTTCATGACTCATTGGTGAAACATATCCTTAAATCCTTAGGGTGTAATACATTGCGAGCTCCACCAAGCTCCTTAAATAGGTTTTAGCTCATAAGTTATTTGATCTCGATATATTCGTTTACTTCGAATGGTTTCATATATTCAGAGCCTACTAGCCTGACAATTAACAGCTTGGCACACCTTTCCAGGGTGATATCTTTTGTTGAACCTTATTTCTTAACAAGAACTTAGGAGGTTTGCTATTTCCATGAATCCTTGATTCTCTGCCGAATACTGGCAACTTATAGATGGTTATGGATTTGCTTGATCTTATTCGTTGTTTCCAAGGAAACTTTTAGATCCCGATAATTGGACTTACCAATTTTCTGTCTAGCAATAGATGTTTAACATCTTATCTATACAAGGTCTCCCAAAGGAGCAGCGTTGATACTTATACAACAACTATTACCGAAAAGCTTATCTTAAGGCGATATGGTTATTCCAATCACTGCTTGACTAATCTCAAAGAATAGTTGTTCCTTACAGCTAGTCGAATAAATCGACGATCCTGGCAGCAATTTGGGGATTTCTAGTTATTGCCTAAATAGGGTTGCGGTAATCAATGCATAAGCAAGATGAACCGTCTTTCTTATTTAAAAAAAATCGGAGTTCTTAGAACCTTGAATTTTGGCTTTACGAAACCTTATCCAAAACTTATTTATTTGGCTCTTAGTTCTTCCTATTTCGTTGGTAATAACAGATATAAGATTCTTACAATAACTGCAGCCCTAAGCGGGATGTTTGTCCTAACATCCTCTTGCCTCTCAGAAGGTAACCATGGTAATTCTTATAAGGAAGCTAATTATGATACATAGAGATGTCAGAGATTTACGCATTCTCAGGCTTTAGCTTATTTATCGCTTTCGGTGTCAGATAAATGACATATTCCCTTTACCATTGCAAAGATGCCCTAATCAAAGATACTTATAAGGACATTTTTATATTGGATATCTCCTTTGAATACTACTAGTCGACTTTAGTACAATATGACAATTGGGATATCTTCGGGGATCCCATGCATTAAACCTCCATACTGATCAGGCATGGAAGCAATCTATGGGACACACTAGGATACGCCAATCCTCATATGGTACTCTTATCAAACATAGTTTGGCATTCGCAGACGATAGAAAACAATGAGAAAAATTAATAAAATAAAATAAATAATATATATTGTCGTACTCTTTCTGGGGAAGAGTACTCCAGATTCTTATGAAAGGATTTTCTCCGAGGATGGGAGAGAGGTCATTAAAGATTCCATTGGTAACTTATACCTCATATTTAATACATGGAGTCCTTATGAGTGTAATCCATAGTTTGCTAAGCTTATGGTTTGCTAAAGGTTTATTATCCCTTGCATCAATGTAAAAATACTTGTCAGTCACTATCAATGCTAAACGGTAAAGGACGTACCTATTGCTATTATCGATGTGCACTGTCTCAGGTATTCAACCGGTAGTCTAGGCGGTTCCTTTCTTATCCTTTCCCGACCTAGTTGCTCCTTTCTTGGCAGTCTTAGGGCAATTAGTACTGATGTGCCCCTTTTCACCACAGCTGAAACAGTTTGCATCCTTCATGTCCCTACATTCGTGGGACTGGTGGCCAGTTCTTTTACAGACGCCACATTGCTTTATCTTTTGGCTTAATCAACACTGCCCCCAATGTCTTCTTTTGCAGGTTTTGCATGTAGGCTTTTTGTTGGAATCCTGTTGGTTATTGTTGAGCTTGGATTTGCTCTTCTTAGGATTCTGAGAGTTATCCTCCTCCCTTTGTCTTTTGTCATTAGTTTCATTCATGAACGACTTTTGTCTCACTACATCTAGAGTGAGAGACAAGGATAGATCTACAGCTGATCTGTAGTTGGTGGGCCTTGAAGCCTTAACATCCCCTTTTATTTCTGGTGCCAAACCACCGATGAAACGCGCAATGCGTGTTGGTTCTGGGGTGATTAAATAGGGTACTAGTCTAGATAGGGAGTTGAAGTCGGTAACATATTGCTGACAATTTAGGTTTTTCATTGTGAGGTTCAGAAAATCTGTCTCCACCTTTTCCACTTCGTGCTGTGGACAGTAGTTCTCTTTGATAAGGTCCGCAAACTTGGACCATCCCATAAGGTATAGGGGAATTTTCCCCGTGGACTGCATCATGGCCTTCCACCATACAAGAGCCTCTCCTTTAAAAGATTGTGAAACAAATTTTACTACGTCCTTATCAGCACAATCGCTGATGTCCACAACCGTTTCCATTTCCTCAAGCCATTCCATAGCATCAATTGCTCCTTTTTCGCCATTGAAATCTCTGGGTTTGCATGAGACGAAATATTTGTAGGTGCACCCGCCCTCAGTTGAACGGGGCTTATCATAGAGTACTAACTCCTGAGGTTCGCTCTTTTCATCTGAAGAGTGAACGGAGCTCTCCTTTCGAGCTGATGTATGCGTTTCCGTATGGATCTTTGAGTGAGTGATACTCGGTTCCTTTTTGTTCTCAAGTACCTTATCCACAACTTCACTAATTGCTGCGCTAATCAAGGCCTGAAGAGTAGTGCCATTAACATTTATATTTATATTTGCATCCTTGTTTTTAGCCGCTGCATTGCTGTGCGCTTCGTCGGAAACCTCCATTCTGGAGCTTTGGTACTAACACCAAAAATAACATATGCTTAGATGCAAGTTATTATGGAATCATCGTAATAGATGATTTATAAGGTCATGGTATTACTAAACCATAATGGCTGTTTGGTTTATAACTTCCTTATAGTATGCTACTAGAAAGTATGTCAATTATATCTAGACTAGGTCAAAAAGGACCATCAATTTTGTTTATGGTTCGGACCGAGTCCATTACCTTTTGACTGGGGATCACAATGTCACAACTGTCCTTGTCATAACGACAATCTTTAGATAGTTGGAAGGCTTGCCATGAAGGACATTAATAATTATAGGCCCGAAGGCCTTGTCACAAAGGACATACAAAATATGGCACTTAAGGAATTAATATATAAGCTGCAATCTTATTGGATCAGAGATCTTAAGGTTCGAACATAGTTCTTCACCTTTGGACAGAGAGTCAAAGACTACAACCGTCATCTTGTGGAAGATAATTTATTTTGCCACAAAGGCTAGTTAATGTACATCATTCTGACTAACTAGATGATTGTGAGCCCCAGAGGAGTCAGCCATGGTGAAGCTTTGAAGGCTAACTAACCATGAAGTCATAGCTTACTTAATTATAGGGAACTGTCGAACTTGATAATTTAAATAGCCATGGTGCAAACAAACCATATAGGCCAATAGATAGTATTTAGTTTATTTGATCATGTTTTGCCTAGATTTTTAAATAAACCATCTTTGGCGTTTAAATGGAATAAATCCTTTATACTTACTAGACAGGGGACATAAGTCACGACTGTCAATGTCATAGCGACATCTTATATAGCACAACGGCTTGTTCCATAGGACTTTTCGATGGCACAGATGCCTTGTCACTAGGGAAATTTTAATACATAATCAATGATTCCTCTGGATCGGAAAATTTCATAATTCATTGTCTTGACAAGAAGTTATGAAATATAACTATCGTTTTCATGCATGCATCTTTGCCCGTAGGTATACATCCCAGGTGGATGTTTAGATGTGTACATCATGTTCGACGTTTATTAGCCAAGATTCTTATTGATCATTTAGGCTAAAAGAAAGGTTAGAAAGATTTCTAATATAAGGATGACAAGTGTGATTTCATCGCATCACCCATTGTCAGGAGTGTTAATCACGTTTTCAGGTGTTTAACAAGGACCTGAGTCTCTTTAAGCAGGTCTTACCATCGTAGCTAGGTCCCTAACGACATTCAAGCTAGGTTATACCTTTTGAGACTCTTTTTAATATAATTGCAGGCAGGAAAGGAATGATATTTATTTTATTCAGGATTATAATTATCCCAAATTTATTGAAAATATAACTTTGGCATAAAAGCCTAGTCACGTAGACAAGTTTAATTTATAACCCATGATTTCTGAGAATCGAGGCATTACAATTTATCCTAGTTATAAAACATTACGGATATTGGGGTGGCACCAAGGCCCAGTCACAAGGACATTTATAAATTATAAGCTAGGATTTCAGAGAATCAAAGCCTTGAGGTTTGAACCTAGTTCATTACCTTTTTCTGACAGGGAGTCATATGTTACGACTGTCTTTATTAAAATTTCTGGCCCGTGGGCCTATCAATTAACATTTCGTAAGATGTTAAGACATATAGTCATTGCACTGATGATACGTTCAGCGGTCACAGTAATAACATGACGCCATGATCAGTGTCATTAATTTAATCAACTGTCGTTCAGTGGTCATAATGATGACATGACGGCAGGATTAGTACTTAATTTAAATCAAATGTCATTCAGCGGTCATAATAATGACATGACGACCAGATTATTGTCTAGAGGGCTTTTGAGCATAGCTCACCCCCTTAGGACAGGGAATCTCAAAAGATTCACAACTGTCGATGTCGCAATCGGACAGTGTATTATAGCTCGTGGCACTTCATCCTTAAGGCATGATTATTTTACTTACAAGGAATTTTAAATAAATCCAAATTTTCAAATTTATTACCCATAGGCACTTCATCCTTAATGGATGGCTGTTTTACTTGCAGGGAATTTTAAATAAATCCCAATTTTCAAATTTGGCCTGTGTGATTTATACTGCATCACAATTTTCCCAGTATGTTAACATACTTTCAGCTGTTACATGAATTTGGAATCTTTTTGACAGGTTCTACCATCTTGGCCATGTCTGCGACGACACGTGGCTAGGTTTCACCCCTAAGATTCTCTTTTTAACATAACGCAGATCAATCCTAAGTTGAGACGTTAATTATGGATCTGAATCTAATTATGGGGATACCATCTTGGCTCTGTCCTAAATGACACCTGAGCTAGGTCTTGTCCCTTTTTAGATTTTGCCATCTTAATATATTGGTAGATCTTATAACAGAATTGTTATTTTAATTTACTTCATATATTATATTCATACATAATGATATAAATGAATCTAAATAAAACATCCCAATGATTTTAAAAGAGGTATAGAATTGCCCAAAAAGGGACTTAAAAGAAATGATGTTGTCCTCAAAGGGACCAAAAGATAAATATCGCTATAAAGACTTTAAGGAAACGATCTTCAGTAAAAGGAGTCTCCTCTTCATTTTTGTCCTGCATGTCCTCTCCTTGGTCATACGTTAATCCTGGTCGCGGTACGAAGCTCAGCCTTCTCTAGGCTTCTTATGGGGAGAATTTCCATCATAGCTTCTTTGCTTGACGAGATATCAAGAATATATAGAATTGAAAACAAAAATTCTCCGAATAGAGATGAGGGTATTCCTATGTTAAGTCTAGACTCAAGTATGTGCAATTGTGTCACTGAGATTAAACACATTAGGATAATGTTTAATTCACTCAGCGTTGGCTCTGATACCAACCTGTCACACCCCGATCTCCACGTGTCACCGGTGGGCCCGGTGTGGGGTATCGTGACGTAGTTGATAACATCATAGTCAAACAACACAATTTAAAAATGCACAGCGGAAGCAAAAGATAAATATATTACAATCCGAATATAACGTAATATCAAGTATTACAACGGAAAGTAGGGGGTCCACAGGCGGATCATAAAACTTAAATATTGTTCAACAGACTTTAGGCGCCTAGAACTTGCAAGATTCCTTATTAACGCCCTGAGCAGCTTCCAGCCTATTACGTACTTGTACCTGTCACTTAGACTTTGGAAAATACGTCAGTTTTCACTGGTAAATACACTCAACTGACTCATTTGGAAAGAGTTTATGAAAATTGGTTTAGGCGCACAAGGCACAAAACTATTTTGACACTTGATTAAAATGCACAAGGCAAGATTAATCTTTTATACTTGGGACAAACTATATCTCATGTTATCAGTTTTACATAACTTGCTCTACATACGGGGCCCGGTCCTATGCCGGTTCAAGATTAACCGACACACCACTATTCCCCTATTGGGAATCCCATATTGGGTATAATCAAATAATAAGCATAAAGCATCTGTCAGGTGTATGCCTACACCCCGTGCTTAGGTCGTGGCCATTTGCAATTAATGAGTCAAGGATATCCAGGACACGGTCGCATTAACCCCCAATGTTTCAGTCAAGCAATACGAATTAAAACAGGTTATTTGGATTTCCCGACACATTGGTCTTCGAATCCCATACCTGACCATGCGGTATTTATATTACCGTATCCCAAGCCCGTAATAGGGAAAATAAGTTAAGAGTATTTACCTGAGCTAGCTCCTGTCTTAAATAGCAAGAATTATAATAACTCAGCCGTATTCACTTAAGTAAGCGTAGGTACAATTTACTGGAAGGCTCTAGTCTGGAACGATGATATAAATAACCAATTAGAATACTAACGGGTCTTTAATTAAGTTTAAGCTTAGACCGGTTAGTTTTAAGGAATTATACGGTTCAAGCGCACGATTAAGCGAAGACCGGATAGAACGTGATTTAGACCCGACAAGCTTGAATACTTGTATAATATGGGTATACTAAATACATTCTGGATTTTGAGACAAAAATGATAACGTTTGACCCGTTCCGGTCAATTTACGCAAACTAGTTACGTAAACCGAACCGAACGCAAAAAGGGCGTTACGGGTAGCCAAACGAGTCAAATGCAAGTTCCCTGAGATAATATGCTTTAATATGATATAATATCAGTAAGTTATGTTCTATACTGCCCGGAATAATTTTAATCTCAATTTATGCCTTAGGAGGGCATTTTGGTCATTTAAAAGATTGTAAAAGAGTCAAATTAGAAATCTGAGTTGCGGGTCTGGTTCATACATAAAATATACTTCATTTAATATATTATAACAGTAGGGTATGACCCATATACCAAACTTAACATTTAAAATCAAACTATGCACCGTAGGGGTAATTTAGTAATTTCGCAAGGGCTGAAAAAGCCAAAACTGGAAATCTGAGTTCATATACTTATACTTACTGTTTTTATATGAAAATATACTAATTACATCAGTAGGTAAAAGTCTTATATGTTAAAAATAAGCATAACGCTTACTATGCGTTAAAAACGCTAAAAATGCGATTTAAAGGCGTTTCCGGGTTTTCAAAGGAGAGCTGAGATTTCTATATTTCCAGAATACTTAAAATAATTTATTTAACATATAAAATCAGTAGAAAAAGGTTTCGGGTCAAAAGGATGTGTAAAACTCATTTTATGGCTTAAACGGTCAAAACCGACATATACCGAAATAACTTAGCGATCTAAGATACGATCAGCCAAAAATTAAATAAAAATCATCAAAAATCCCAAAATATTATATAACATCAGTGGGTAAAAAGTTTTGTATCAAAACGTGGCCAGAAATAGGTTATACGCGAAAAGGGCCGTTTATGTAACTTAAGGACATAGTTTTACGCTAATGGTCATAACTCAAAATCTGGACCACCAACTGATCCGAAATTTTCGGTGCAAGTTTATATATTAGAAATAAAGATTTCTACTCTTTCACTTTTCCAAAAATCACGTTTTATATCAAAAAGGGCAAATTAGTCAACTTTAAGCATAAATCGGAAACATGCAAATGAATCGGCTAAGCATAGACTCAAACAACAAAAATTCCAGAAAGTTATACTAAAATAAAAATGGTCAAAAGTACTCTCCAGTACAGATCTCAAACATGCATGTACGAATCCGAATCGATAGTCTACGAAATAGTCGTTCTACAAGACTTTCGGTTCCGATTCGTATTTATATCAAAGATTGTCGAGTTGATGAATATAAAACACATTCTTGTATCCATTATAGGTTATTTTCAATGATCAAACAGATTGCATGTCATCTACATTACCATTTAAGCTTATTTTGCCAAAAACAACTTCTGTTGACTTTTTAGAACAAGTTTGACTCGACAATTAACATGCATATAGTGGGAATCAGAGAGCACCCTTTTGAGGGTTTGTTTCCCACATAATTACCAACATAAGTGTGGTTTCAATTTGAGAAATGACTGAGTAAAACTCGCTTAATCAGAAAGTCAAAGCATAAGAACAATAGTTTGACTTTTAGCAATTAATCGATGCAAGAACGAATTAGAGACTGAATTAGGAGCTTACAAAGGTCCTATTGATGCTTAGTTATCACTAGGATGTTGCCTTGACGTTCAGAAATGCTCCAGGAAGTTGTCGTGAGAGTTTTACAAGTTGGATGTTCTTGATCACAATGTATGAGCTCAAAGAAATGAGCTTTTGATCTGTTTTATGGATGAAATCAGAGGTAGTAGCATGTTCTTAGTAGCCTAGGCATGCAAGGACTTTCATTGGATCAAAAGAGAGGTGATAACAACTGTTTACAACTTCAAATTCGGACCCAAAATGGTCATTTTCGCGATTTCTGTTACTGGTAGTCCCACGCGGCCCGCCTGGGCATGTCCAGGCGGGTCGCCTGACCCCTGCTGCTGTCAAACAAGTTTCAAACTTGGCAGATTTGGTCCCTGAACTTGCACGCGATGTTTCGGCTTCTTATTTTGACTCGTAAACCCCCAAACTTGGTTTTTAAGAACCTTAGGACATTTACCAACATGGAAATGTCCTCGGATAACTTTGCGCCCAACCGAAAAGCCATGAAATTCGACGTTGACGCTTTTAGTCCCTCAAGTACGGTTTTGGCCATAACTTTCTCATACGTTATCGAAACTTCACGAAATTTTTATCACATATTCTAGTGAGTATATTTTAGCATTACAATGCTTCGGGTCTGCCAAAAGTTCACTCAGAGGTATAAATTCAACATGTTGACACTTTTGGCCCCTATAGTTTGGAATTCCTCACTTTTTTGTAATTTCCGCGTCGTATGATCCATGAACCATCCGTGTAAGGTTATAAACATTATGTAGGGTTATCATAGAGTCTATTTATCCATTGTTGACACTTTGGACCCTTACGTTCCATAGTTTTCACCGTTTGTCAACTTTAGTCCCTCTAAAGTTTGTTTTCGCATATGCAAAGCCTATGACACGTGTCAATACATTATTGGACGTAAATTTTCGAGGTGTTACAGTTATACTAATACACGAGTCGGATCCAAGTGATTCATCTTGTCTATCTGTTTTTATTTTATTTTTATTTTTCAGCATTTAGTTAGTTTTTATTTTTCTAGTTTAAAAACCTTTTTCTAACTTTTTGATTTGATTAGACGTTGAGGATAAACCGGTACTAAAAGCTCTTGTGTCCTTGGACGACCTCGGTATCTTACCAACACTATACTACGTCCACGATGGGTGCACTTGCCCATATGTGTGTTTAGTGTTAGTAAATATCGTGTTTTATAAATTTAAAACTTGGCTAAAAGTGTAAAAGGGCTTAAAATATACATCAAAAATATAACACACTTCACGCACATCAAGTTTTTGGCGTCGCTGCCGGGGACACAAGGATTTTAAGAAAGTTAGGAATCAACGGCCTAATCATATTTTTATTTTTCTTTTAAATTTTTAGGATTTTTTGTAATTTTTCAGCTTCTGCAGAGCTCAGCACGGGCCGTGCCCGCTGAACACGCCCCCGTGCTCAATCATTGGAACTGGCAATCCTGTTTTAAGTCAGACAGTAAGCTGAACTCGGGGCCGTGCTCACTCAACACGCCCCCGTGCCCAAGATTCTCTTACTTAAAACATAACCGTTAGATCCCGGCGGTTGGTAATTTCTGACATAAACATGAGTGATAGTAATTCTTTTGCCTATCGGCACTCTTATGGTATGTGGTGTCAATTATGTGGAGGCGAACATGAAGAACTAAAATGTTACTTTCTAAATTATAGGCCCCACTATATAGACCCACCAATTCCTTGTAACCTTAAGAGGGGCGAAAGTAAAAATAAGCACTATCTCTCCCTTGAATGCGCCCAGCCATATATTCTAGGGGAAATGCTCCTTGACGAGTTATTTCAACTAGAAGAACTAATTCTAAATTGGTCAAAAGAACTTAGGAAGGATTTTATTGATCCGCCCCAAGACGATGACCATGAAGAAATGTTGGAACCGCATTCCGACAATCTCGTTGCTACCAAAAATACCTTCATACCTAGAAAAGACTTGGACGATAGTCGTCCCTATGCCGATTGTGCCGTGAAGGACTCTCCATCGACTTCGTTCGGTGCATACATAGACCTGAGCGATTCGGCATACACCTTCTTTAACGAGAGCCCGGGAGAGGGTTGGACTTGTCCACCTAGAATGAAAATAGGAATTACCCTCACCGACAACCTCTTGCATTCTCGCCTTAGTCTAGGACAATTAAGGTATCTTAGGCACTTTGGGGTTGTTCCATCCAGTAAAGAACCACCCGATATCAATAAGATCCTTAGGGACAACAAAACTCCATAAGACAGCCTCCAGACACGGGGCCGTGTCCGGTCAACACGCCCCCGTGCTCACCTATAAGATTCTCTACTGATTTTGTCAGAATACGGACAAAATGTGTCAGGATTTTCTCTGCACACGGGGCCGTGTCCAGCGGACACGTGGCCGTGTCCAGCGCGCTGTCGTTTTCTTTAAATGCAGCCTGATTCCTGCTCATTTTTTACCACTTCACAAGACAGAGATTCCTGGGATCTTCACCTATACCATCCTAGGTAAGTGCTAAAAGAAGGTTCCCAAGGACCATCTTGTCCCTTCCACTTTTGTTCATTTCCCCTTCTTTCAAAATTTTTCAACATCTCCTCCATGGAAGCTTGGAAACTCCATGATTCCAGCCTTCTATGTGGAGTTTGTAAGATTATTTGCTACGGATTCTTGTTTAAGGTTAGTTGTATAACTTTGTTTTAAATTATCTAAGCTTAAACCACAGTTAAAAATCACGAAAATAATTTAAAACCCCAAGAATCCTTAGCCAAAAATCCTGCAGACAACTGAACACGGGGCCGTGCTCAGCGAGCACGGGGCCGTGTTCGAGGTACTGTTTTGCAAAAATTTAGCTTTCTTCGGTTTCTTTCACAGAAAATGGCCAACAGAACAAGCGGATCATCTTCAAGAGGTAACCGAAATGGGAGAAGGTCGTCCACAGCAGAAGACTCCCTGGTGAACTACGTTTACGCCTTGAGGGAGGCCATAGACGAAATGACGGGAGTGGAGGAAGCGTTAGTGGACCGTATTAACCATCTGACGGTGGGGTTGGAGGGCTGTCTCAGAGAAGTAAACCTCTTGCACCAGAGGTTAAACCTTCTCGCTTCCCCGCCTTTGGTTCCCATAATAACCCAAAGAGCGTGGAATGTAGTACCCGAGGTCATCATTCCGGTCGAATGGTATGCCATGCACCAAGAGCCTCCGCAAAGGGTGGTGCAAGGAGTCCCGGTGAATGTTCCTCCTCAAGCCACTGAGGAAAATGAAGCCGCTTTCTTCCTTCCAAGGGAGATAGAAGAGTGGCTTTGAACAACATCCGAAGAACCATCGGCTAAAGGTCTTACTACGTCGGGAAACTATTCCCGAAATTTTCTTGAAGAAGTAGAACCCTTTATGATAACCTCGTGTATCTCCTTACCTATTTAGTTAAGTTTTTATTTTATTTTGTTTAGAAACTATATGTATCTCTCTATGTTTGCAATGAAATGATGGTTTCAAAAGTTTGATGGTTTATAATAAATAAAACACAGTCGTGGTGGTAAAGGATGAAAAAGGGAACTAGAAAAATGGCCCCATGCACAAGAACGAAGCGACCCGACACAAATCTCCATTACAGAAGGCTCAACACGGGCCGTGCTCAACCAACACGGCCCCGTGCTGAGCCACCTGCAGAAAAACGCCCAGTTCAGGTAACTGGACACGGGCCGTGTTCACCAGACACGCCCCCGTGTCCAGGCTTCTGTCTCATTTCTTTAATTTCTGTTACTGGCACCTGAACACGGGGCCGTGTCCAGACTGCCAGTAACATAAATCTTTGCTTTTTAACACCACATTACACATCCAATCAACCTAAAAATTTATTTTTGGGACACATTGAGGACAATGTGTAATTTAAGTGTGGGGGGGGGGGAGCTAACACCTTGAAATTTTGCAAGTCCTAACAACAAGCCTTACACAAAACTCTATTGGAACCGCTAAACACCCCAAATTTTTTTTCAAAAATTTTCATTTTTTTTACTTGTCTAAAGTTTAAGTTAGAAATCCTAAGATTAATAAGGTTATATTTTTATAAATTTTACAACCGAGAGCGTCGTGATAACAAGAACCAACATAAGAAAATTATGAAACGGCATAACAAGTCTAGTTAAAATTTGATTATATATACTTGATCACATTAAAAACCCATTCCCACAAAAGTGAGTTTTGAGCCTTTATTGAGCATACAAATTTACATCCTTAGACTAAATGCTCATTTTTCGTTTCTTGTGTGAATAGCCGCTTGGTTCTTACAACTCTAGAACTTGCCACGACGATTCATTCCCGGTCCTTACCAACTTAAACCCAAGTAAGTAAATGATGGAGGCATTAGGACTAACCATTTTTCTTTCCACACCATTATTTTTCATTTTTTTTACCACCTACCCAAAATCCCCTTAGTTAACCCCTTTGAGCCTAAACCTTTCGTTTCTTTACCCTAAACCCTTTTTACCCACCAAAAACCCTTTTTATTTTTCACCCTTTATTTTAGTAACAAGCTCGGTTTTTCGCAAGCTCGTTCTTTTATGTGATGAAAAAAAAAATGATGAAGTTAAAAACAAACAAAGCTATGCAAACAAAAGCTTGTTTGGAGAAATATTTCAAAATAAAAAGTCA
This sequence comes from Helianthus annuus, assembly GCF_002127325.2. Classification (NCBI taxonomy): domain Eukaryota; kingdom Viridiplantae; phylum Streptophyta; class Magnoliopsida; order Asterales; family Asteraceae; genus Helianthus; species Helianthus annuus. Next base: position 156,027,644 of record NC_035442.2, read on the forward strand.
CTAAAAACAAAGTGTTTTACGAAAACCGACGCTTTTTACGCTTTTCGCCCTTTTACTAACTACTAACCCAACCACCCACCTTTAGCCCAAACCTAACCCTTCACCCAAAAAGTCCTCTTGATATTTACAAAGGAATAAAGTTAAAAAGGAGGAGGATTGATTGCTTGGCAAGCCTATGGTAGGCGTAAGTTCCATGCCGCTCTCGCGTGATTCACTAAAAAATACACCTTCGGCCGAGTGTTGAGTGATTTCTCCCGTGAGGTATGTGAACTTGTATATAAATGAAATTTTAAAAAGGCATGTTATGCCCAAATAAGTAATTTATCTTATGAAACGTTCTAAATAAATCATAACGAATAGGATTGTAAATAAATAAAAATAAAACCCAAAAAGATCTTGGATTCCCGACACTCTATGACAAGCCAAAAACCTTCTCTTCTACCCATTCCATTTGGGAGTGTAAGCCACATTTAAAGAGTTTTGCTTGAGGACAAGCAAAAGTTCAAGTGTGGGGGTATTTGATGTGTGTAAAATGCAACATATAAATTACATCAAATGAGGCATAAAACTAACCCTTTTTAAGTACTAATGTTGGAAAAAGAGTATTTTTGTCTTCCTTTTGTATTTTCAGGATTAAATGAGCTCAAATTCACAAAAGAAGCAAAAAGACAGCTAATTCTAACATAAATACAAGAAAAGGAACAAAAGTAGACTGCCCGAACCCTCAACGGCATCCTCCCAAGCAAAGAAGAGAAAACAGAAGCCTGAACACGCCCCGTGCTCAGCCAGCACGGGGCCGTGCCCAAGAAGCAGCAGAAAAGACAAACCTGTAGAAGCTTCTATTGCCCACCACGGAGCCGTGTCCAGTGAGCACGGGGGCGTGGCGAAAGTACAGCAGGCGCATTAATTGTAATTGCGAATTACAATTAATGAAGAGAGAGAGTGTCAGACGGGCACGGGGCCGTGTCCAGCGGACATGGGGCCGTGCCCAGCCTTCTGTTCAGCCTATAAATAGGAGTGTTTGGTTTCATTCCAACTCATCCCTTGGCACACCACCTCTCTCACACTTCATCCACCACCCACCACCACCATAACACCATCATCCACCACCATCATCCATTGTCCATCGTAGAGTGTGTGAGTCGTCTCGGGATCCAAGATTGATCGTAAGAGTTCTTGACAATCAAGGCCATGTTTGCCTAAGTCTCTTACATCACTTGGTGAAGACAAGTGTTTAGTATAATACTTTTTATTTTTAATCTTTTGCACTTTTTATTTGGTTTTGTATTAATGACTTTAATAACTAGTTGCTTATGTTGAAGGTGATCTTTCCTTATCGTTTATCCGTGGTGTCTTGGCATTATTTTGCTGTCTATATAAAATAAAAGATTTTCACCATTCATATCTCCACGGTCTATATGGAGGTATGTTGGCTACCTGGTCGGGGGTTAAGGGAACGGTTTGGTAAGGGTCTTGCCCTTGTTCAGCGTTTAGAGGTCCTGCAAGGGACCTGGGTCAAATTTAGTAGGATCTCCTTCAATGCCCATAGGTATTGGATGGCGGGGATCCAAACTCTTTAACCCCCTCATAAGTTAACTACTATTAATACTATAACCCGGCTATTTAGGACTGTATCCCTGCTGACTCAGACTACTTAGCCGAGGGTAACGTCACCGCCAAAAGCGGGGCCTGCCACAATTTGCATTAATAACTTAATTCATTATCTTCCAATAATCCAACCCTTTAGGATTGTATCCTTGCTGACTCAAACTACTGGGTTGAGGGTAACGTCGCCTTCAAAAGAGGGGCCTACTACAATAACTAAGATAATCTCTTAAACAAGTGCAAAAGTGCGAAAATAATCAAAGGTTATACTAATACACGAGTCGGATCCAAGTGATTCATCTTGTCTATCTGTTTTTATTTTATTTTTATTTTTCAGCATTTAGTTAGTTTTTTATTTTTCTAGTTTAAAAACCTTTCTCTAACTTTTTGATTTGATTAGACGTTGAGGATAAACCGGTACTAAAAGCTCTTGTGTCCTTGGACAACCTCGGTATCTTACCAACCTTTCAAACATGTTGTACAAGTCTTTTAAGCACAACTAACACAATTATATCATCACTTTCCAATAATACCCTTATGAAAACAAACAAATCCTGATCCTACCATCCATCTTCATATGAATCATGATCCTACCGTCCATTACTCTTCACACGGATCATGATCCCTTACTGGCAGATCTCATTTTCAAAAGCTTCCAAAACATTTCCCCCAGATTGTCAAATTCCTCTCTCTGCATTTTCAAATTTTGAATTCCCAAATGAAAAGAGAAGAGAGGGAGACAAAGAGAGAACGAGAAATAGAGAGAGAGGCGATGGAGAAGGAGAGCCGGGTTTATGTCACCGAAGCAGAACAGATGACGGCTAGGGTTTCACGTCTAATCCCGATGACGGCGGTTAAGGTTGCTTCTCCGGTAGCGACCTAAGGAGGCTGAGGTGATGAGCTGAAGTGCGGATGAACGACTGTTATGGTTCACTAGGGTCAATTGCCGCACCCCATGTGACAGATAGTACAGATCTCTTGTCGGAGGAGGTTATGGCGATGTGAGTAACCTTTTAATCTATTATGTTATTTTGTATATACTTATGATGCAACCTTACCAAGATAATCATATCTTTTCAATTTCACTTCCAGTAGTTTAATCAATCAGAATATAATTATGTTTCCATTTGTTTTGAAAGCTACCTACCATGGATGTTGTTGTGACTCTGGACCAAGTTCCTCGATGGAGTCATGTAGATTTAAGATGTTCATATGAATCCGAAGAAGACTGAAGATTACACTTTCCGGACCCGTTAACTGTATATTTTGAGACTGAGAGCAGTGGGAATGGTATGGTTTCTAGATTTCCAGTTGATGTTGAAATAAACTCCAAGATTTTTTTGTGGAGAGGTAACCCCTGGAATCTGGAAGTTGATGCTGTTGTCAACTCTACAAATGAGGTGAGCAGTTATTGGTTAATTCTTACGTACATATAGGATGATAAGAGTGTTCAAGATAGTAACACCATGTGATTTATGTTTAGAAGTCATTTTGTATTTGTTTAAAGTAATTATAATAAAAGAAGTTGCAGTTTTATTGATTTGTATTCGAAATAAGATTGATTTAGGAAGTGGTTATGCCTACGGGTTTGGCTTATGTTGTCAAAGTCTTATTACAGAACATGGATAAAGCACACTCCAGCCCTGGTTTGCATGATGCAGCTGTGCCTGGTCTTGCTGAAGAATGCGCGAAGATGGTAACAATCTGGATAATCAAGTTCTTTGTGAGAAATCTTGAAAAAAATACCGCGTTAATGTGGTGTAACATTTGATTGTCACAGGATGGCCTTTTGTTTTTTGATTTTTTTTAATTTTTTTTGATTTTTTTTTTTTGATTTTTTGATTTTTTTTTTTTACTTTTTTTTGGATTTTTTTTGTTTTTTATTTATTTATAGTTTTAGCCTGTCATGCCCAAATCCATCTTGACCTAAACCTATCCTAACCCATTTCTTAATAAACCCATCCTAACCCAAACCCATCTTAACCCATACCCATCCTAACCCATACCCATCCTAACCCATTACCCAAACATGCCCAACCCACTCATTTTGCCACCCCTAACTGTCATAGAGGCTGTATGACATGGCGAAAATGGTCAGGAGGGGTTGTATAGTGTGTTAGACTGGCACATCGTATGGACCTTAATGTCTTATACACACATATGAGTTGGAATTCACCAAAATACACGGACCGTATGATGGGTACATTGACGTGACCACTGACAAAGTGATTATGCCTGTATAACCATTTTCGCCTGGTCATATGGCCCTAATCCCCTAAAAGACAAGGGCTTACTGCCTCATTGATATGCCATGACAGGGGTATGAAATCCCCTTTTCTTATGATTTAATACTAGGTATTTAGTAGGAAGAGTACACATAAGTTATTTGCTTACTTTTTTCAACTAAATTGGAGAAATATGCAAGCATTCAGTTAACAACTTGGAGACTTCCATTGCAAGAAGCACATTATACCAGAGCCTACCTCCTGATATAGAATTATATTATCGGTCCAGACTAGCTTTATTTCATGTAGATAAAGAGGTACGCTAAATGTTAACCTTGTCTTTAGCTGAACCTTATTTGCTTACGAACGGGTCGATTTAGGTTATATTTTTAACAGGCCAAAACTAGAAAATATAACTAATTAGGAAACAAGTGAAATTGGTCGAAATGGTTAACAGGTCAAAGTGTATTCAAAGACGTACAACCTCCTAAATTGCATTGTATATTTACAAAAAAAAGGTCTTGAAAATGGGCCCAAAGTGATATTAAAATGTACCATTTCGACCCAAACCCTTGATTATGTTATAGAAATTTATATTATTTGTTTCTGCAGCTCGATGTTCCTGCTATTAAAGCCAAAATTGAAAGAAGCGCTATGTTGGTTTTCCCAATAGCCGTAACCACAGCAAAGTAAGCAAAGTTGACCCGCTTTACCCTTTCCATTTCAGCTGGCAAACTAATCAGTTTTAGCTTTTCTTTGTGTATCTTGTTTTTTCAATAGGGCTCATCATGGATTTGGTTGGGTTGGCGAGTGGGCGGACACCAGGTGAGTCACAAATTTTTCAGTATCTCTTTACCACTGGAAATTATACGGCTTGGGTAACAGGTCAAGTCAAAATCTGAAACTATGATAAGCGTATCAAACTGGACAACATAGATTCTGTTAATCTGTTAGATATACAGACAAAAGGGCCAACATAAGCTTATATCGTTGAACTATTGTTGTGGCTCAACCTTTTGACAAATAAAATGAAGATTGATGCAGAGCTTGAGAAAATTCGCTAATCAGCTTGAGGTGTGGAAATTGAACCTGTGTGTTGATTGTTGACAAGAGGTTCTTGAATGTGAATGTGAAACTGCTTTTTTTTTTTGTGGTGTATAACTAAAAAGTAAAAAAAAAATATTTGTAATGGTTATACAATATTCATCTGTTGTAAACTCTGGATGCTTTAATCTGTATGTATGAATAAACACAAGGGTTTGTAATATGATAAGATAAACATCAGTAATTAATGTGACAATCAAACAATTCATACAAGCCCTATAAATTTGGCGAACTTGCATGTCAATGATGTCTGGATAGAGTTTATGACCCGTAGGACATGATATGGCCCGTATGAGTGTATGGCATGTCAATGATGTCTGGATAGTGTGGGTAACTGGTGTTCTAATAATGTCAGCCTTTACTTCATGATGGACATATAATGATACGGGTACCTATAATTTTGTGTAGGCTACTGGAAAAGCAATACCTTTAACTGTTGGATTTGTCATACTGGTGGCTGCAAGAGAGGCTGGTGGTCTTGTAGTCGATATGATCCGCCAGAAAAAAAGATGGCTGGAAGGGCACTTCTACATGCTGGACCACCGGGTACGGGTAAAACTGCCCTTGCCCTTGGTATCTCTCTAGAACTTGGCACTAAGGTATGTCATATTATACAACATACACACCCTATTCGCGTTTATCCGAAATCACAATCATTATATATGTGAGGGATAAAGTATACTTGTTATAAATAATTATATGCAGGTCCCATTTTGTCCCATGCTTGGATCAGAAGTCTACTCATCGGAAGTAAAGAAAACCGAGGTTTTGATGGAGAATTTCAAAGGGTGGCAGAGCTTGTCACCGGTGTCTTATTTACTGACGAGGTATTCCTTTTTATATCTTTTTTAACATGGGTTATTATAATTAAGAGTTAATTACTGTTTTCGTCCCTGTGGTTTGTCAAAAATCACTATTTCAGTCCATTAGTTTAAAAATTGCTATTTCAGTCCCTATGGTTTCACTTTCGTAACCGTTTCAGTCCACCTCGTAACCATTTCAGTCCCCGTACTTAACAAAATAATGGATTGAAATGGTTACGAAAGTGAAACCACAAGGACTGAAATGGTTACGAAAGTGAAACCACAGGGACTGAAATCGCAATTTTTAAACTAATGGACTGAAATAGTGATTTTTGACAAACCACAGGGACGAAAATAGTAATTAACTCTTATAATTAATTAGTTATTTTACTAATCTAACTTGTTTTGCAGGTACATATGCTGGATATGGAGTGTTTTTCGTACCTAAACCGTGCTTTGGAAAGCTCATTATCCCCAAATGTAATCTTTGCCACCAATAGAGGGATATGTACCGTGAGGTAATGTTTTCTAATTTTGAAAAGTTCTAATTTTTTTTAATTAATGATAGATATTTATGGTATTTGACTTGTACAGAAATAGTCAAACACCTCCATCTGGTCAAAATTTGAAGTTATCATGAGACAGATGATTTATTTTTCAGTAATGAGATTCTCTTTGAAGATTTTATGTTTCAAACACTAAAAAAATTGATATTTTTTTTATCTTTACCATAGTTGTTAATAGCGGTCGCTATGGTTGCTATAGTGAATAGCGTAGTGTGTTTAGGTCGAAGGTCGCTACACGGAATGTAGCGATAAATAACGGGATTTCAGTTTTTTCTTAAATATACATAGCGATTAAAAATAGCTGGATTTTAGGTTTTGGTTAAAAATAGCGAATTTTAAAAAATTTATTTATTTTCTAATGATGTAAATAAATTTGGCAAAGGAAATCGCTGGTTCAGCTTTGATTTAGTCTTGTCCAGGCGGTTTTTGGCTGATCCAGGCCATTTGAAACTGGTTTTGGTGGTTCAGATTGTTTTTTTGTGCCTGGATGGACCAAGGTGCTCGTTGGACCTAGGCGTTAGTGAAGTTTCACTTGCGCTAACTAAACCATTTTGGCCTGTCCACACAAACCAGTCGGTTTAGTTAAAGTGTATTTTCTCTACCATATGTTCTCAATTCATTTTATTGATTTATGGAATAGAACTTTGAAGTGACTTGATCTTTTTTATGACTATCAGACTATATTTGACTCTTTTTGGAAACGAGGAGTTGTAAACTTGTTTCTGTTGCAGCCACGCAACCGTCCACAACAGCCACGACCAATAGCTTCGCCGAGGTAACTACAGTTTCATATTTTGACAAATCATCTTAACTTTTATACTGCACCAAATGGTCTTTTCTTGCATCTTTTGTTGAGTGTTTTTTCAGTTTTCTTGTCCCTGAGATTACTGAAGACAAAATCCATCTGTTGGAAGGCTAATTTTCTGTTGCAGGTTTGGCGAGCTCACTTCTGAAGATCCAAACCTATTGAAGTTGGTTTCAAAGAATCTCAAGATGACATGTTTTACCGCAAGTCTTGTATTTATATGCGAGAGATTTAATTATGGTGTAGTAACAATTAGAAGCTTTGCTAAATTCAGACTAATTTATGAGTGACTTTTAATTCTTTCTGCTATCAAGCTTAATCAGGCACCAGTATTCATATACTTTTTTTGTTTGCTAAAATCGGGCTCCAGATCCTGTACTAGGTGGTTATTATGTGATAGGTTCGGGTGGGTTTTATTGGGCTTTTAATCCTAATCCATGTAATTATAGAGTTCAGAGATTTAGAGGTACACAGATTACGAAGGCCCAGTGCATTGAGGCAAGAACGGCAGAACTAAATGTGCAATTTGCTCATAGGGACTTTGCCTTTTCATATGACGAGGGTTCAAATCCCATTGATAACAAAAAAAATAATGTTTGGGGATTTTGAAACCAAGGCTGCATTTAGTTATAATAATGTTAATTTTGACACATTGTATTATGTGTTTATCACACTCATACTCATCATTAAACATGTTATCGATAACCCGATTAAAACCGAACAACTCGTTCATAAATCGTCAACTTAAATCACCCATTTAAAAATATGGGTTAAACGGGTTGGCTTCGGGTTAACCCGAATATGGGTCGGTTTAGGGTTGAACATTTCAACCCGTCAACCCGCCAACCCATCAACCCGACACGATTGCCACCCCTACTACAAATCACAAGATCTAAAATCGAGATTGATGTCACCATTTTTGTCTGCTGAATAGCGGTTTACCTGTATTTGATAGTGTAATGATAGCTTGAACATAAGAACCCAAATATGTTAAGTCACATGATCTGAATGATTACAAGATCTATGTTACATGATTAGTAGATCCATCTACGACCTTATTGGATGAACGATTCATGAATCTCATCAGGTTATGATAGTTTGCTCAAGGTTAATTCACTTTTGTCACTGTTTCTTTCTTCTGCTTCTTTTTTTTCAGTTTAAACCCGAGGAGATGAAAGGCATCATTATGGAATTCGACTAGGCTGGTACTCTTGCTCCAACAGGTATGTTTATCACGGTTGCAAAATATATGGTACTCCAAAGAGAGCCTGGAGCTGTTATCCGTGGAAAGAAGGTAATAAAGACTTATCGGATTGTTTTCTATACTTGAGCTCTCTTACCGGTTTAAGACATCTTCATTGTATCATTTCAGGTTGAACACTGCACGCGTATATCTTAATGTGGCCACCCATATAAGATCACTTCATGAAGTACATTGTATCTTTGTAGGGGGAACAAATTTTAATTGAAAGTCTGGAACTGCACTATATGTCTATATGTGATGGTTGATTTTTAAGTATTTATTTTAACTTTTTCCCGTTCATGGCTGGTTTGATGTCACAATGACTTTGAAGAATTGTGACATTTTCCCATCACAAATCACAAATAGCGTTAACTCAGGTGCATCTCTTGGTTTCTAAACGCACTGCAGCAATTTTGTTTGTTGATGAAAAGTTATTTTATAACCATTAACTTGTATATTTTTAAACATTACATCTTACTTTGAAATTCCCGAACAACAAAAAGGCATATTGCTTTATATATTTTTATTTGAGTTGTAAACCATCTAGGTAGAGTTTGTCTAAATTCACACATAACATATCATATATAAACTTTTATAAAATATTATACGAACAAGGAAACTAACTTAAGTGCTATACAATATATCAAGATATTATTAATAAACTAATAGAAAACGAATACGTGTTGTAAGTTTTATTTTATAGTGTAACATATTGGATTTTGAGAGTACCTTAACCGAAAATTTAGATTTTAGTTATGATCCAAACCCCCCCCCCCCCCCCCCCGCGTACATAGCCCTAAACTCACCAACCTAATTGATATGTTTCCCGCCGCATCGCGCGGGTAAACGACTAGTATATATATATATATATTAAGGAGGGTTATTTTAAGAACTTTAAATAGTATGAGAACCGTGAGAGCTCATAAAAACTAATTAAAGTTCAATTTTTTATACTACTACTACTATTGGTAAAATTCATATTAAAGAAAAATTTTACTCTCCAATGAATTTATCTTTCCTTTTAAAACTAGTAATAAGGCCACGCGCGTTGCGGCGTGGGTACATCGCAATCATCAAATAGATTAGCGCGAGCGTTATGTAATGTGTAAACCATATAAAAACGTGTGTTTTGACGTATCCGATATAAATCAATGTAACTTATATAAGAATTTAAATCAAATAACAAAATCCAAATCGGGTTGGTTCATTTAGTGGGGTTCCACCTAATTACTACATAACCCTTACATTTTCATTAAGACTTAGTGGCATCAATGCGCATAGTGACTCGTATGTCAAATCATAAACCAACTAAAAACATACATAAAGATAAACACGAAAACGTATTATATTTGACCATGTTTATTGACATATACATATAAAAATGAGCATGTGAGAAAATAAAGTGTTTACATCAAAACGTATAACAACTTAAAGCATACATAAAAATAGGCATGAAAACGTATTATATTAAACTCGACTCATTTATAGGAAAACTTTAGGTCGAAACGTAAATGTGTACTGTTTACGTCCAATGCCGATACATGAATATGTTCCGAAATGTCCATAAAAATAAGCACGTGAGGAAATAATTTTTTTATGTTAAAGAATGAAAATAAGGTGTGCGTGCGTTGTGGCGTGACATTTAAGGGCATATTATCGTTCCTTAAGCACGTTGGCACGGCGACATTAACGTGTTTAAGAACACAAAAGAAACGTATAAAGATACGGTACGATTAGACGAAATGTATTAAGTTGTGACGAACCAACTACCCATTTCGAATTTTTAGCAACATGTAAATGTGATATAAACTAAAAACACAAAGGGAAAAAAAGAAAAAAAAAAGAAAAACTAAGGAAGTAAAAGTGAAAAGTTAGAAATTTAGATGACAGATTTGTTACTGTGTAAGTTTTAGGAGAAAAACAAATTAGTTAAAAAATGAGGGAGCCAAAATGGAAAATACTGAGGGTGTCAAAAGGGAAATTACATCAAGGAGAGAATTGTAATTTTAGGTGTGTTGTCGGTGGCCTTTGCCACCGGCTTTTTCCTTTCAGATAGTATACAATAATACTTAATAATTTTCTACACATGTGTAAATGTACACATGTAAATTTAAACGTGTATTTTTTAATATTGTATTTTTATAATAATGATAAGAGTTAATTACACAGATGGACCCTGTGGTTTATAGCTAGTTTCACCTTTGGGTACTAACTTTTTTTTAAACAGGTTTAGGTTTTATGGTTTCAATTTTGTAACACCTTTGGGTACTAACACCAAAATTATCAATATAATGACTAAAATACTCTTACATTCTTTTTAAATTTATCAATGTAACACCTTTGGGTATTAACACCTAATTTTATTTAAGTTTAAATCAATTTTACAAAATCTATTTTTTTATTTTCATATTTTTATTATATCTCTTAATTAACATAAAATCTATTTATTTTTTATTTTTCTATTATAAATATAAATTAAAAAAAGTCAGAAAACGTTTGCTCCATTTTTTATTTATTAATAACTTTACTAAATAATACTAGATAAATATCTGACTAATATTATGAATATATAAAAACTCTTTAAAATATAAATTAAATAATGAAACAAATGATATAATAAGTATCTATTAAAATCCATAGCAATCTTGAAAACACACGAATATAATATCTGAAAATTAGTTAACTTAATATATCAAGATATGTAGCATAATCGAGAAAAACTGTTTAAAAATAACTACAACTAATTTAATATAGTTTGTAGTGAAATCGTAAAAATGTATAATCTAATCTGATTTGTTTGTTACGATCAATTACTTGGCACATTTTGAGACGGTTTGATTAAACCATGACGTCTCTATTTTATTTGTGTATCTATGTGCTTAGAAAACACTTTAGTTCCAATGAGATACTGTCTTTTATTATTATTGTTATTGGTTTTATATTATTTAATCCCATATATTTAAAATTACAAAAATTAAATCTAAGTTTTATACTTTAAACACGCGTAATACTCGGAGTTTTAACCTAAAATCTTAACAATAATTTATTTGCACATTACCAACTATTATTATACCTATTGAATTTTTTTAATTATTTAAGATTTTGAGCAACTTCTATCGTGCTAAATTATTTATCATTTCTTAAAAAGTTATATGTAAATATCTACTTATAAAAAATAAAATAAAAAATAAATAGATTTTATGTTAATTAAGAGATACAATAAAAAGATGAAAATAAAAAAAATAGTTTTTGGAAAATTGATTTAAACTTAAATAAAATTCGTGTTAGTACCCAAAGGTGTTACATTGATAAAATTAAAAAAATGGAAGGGTATTTTAGTCATTATATTGATAATTATGGTGTTAGTACCCAAAGATATTACAAAATTGAAACCATAAAACCTAAACATATTAAAAAAAAAAGTTAGTACCCAAAGGTGAAACGGGCTAAAAACCACAGGGTCTATCTATGTAATTAACTCTAGTAATAAGTGTAAAAAAGAATTTGGTATTTTAATGGTGTTTGACCAAGTTCTCATGGTTCTCACGATATATATATAAATTTTCATTTTTACCTCTTATATATATATATGATTAAGGGAAACCCCCATCGAGTTGTGAAAATTTAGAGAACTCGGTCTTACCGTGTGAGTTTTGCCCCCATTTTTTTCACACCCCTAGATTAAAATGTTTAAAAGGATTGTCGTAATAAAAACAATTGAATTGTTGTTTTTCGGCCCCTTACAACAGCTGCTGTAAATGAAAAAAAAAAACGGTTTATTTTTTATTTTTATTTTTTTGAAAAAGTTGATTTTTTTAGGATTTTTGGTAAATTTTTTTTGAAAACACCTTTTCGTAAGACCGAGTTTTCTAAGTTCTTAAAACTCATATATGTTCTCATTTTACCCTAACCCTATATATATATAGTGGAGGGTTCAAATGAGAAGAAATTCTTTGTAAGAAGAAAAAAGAAGAAATTTCAACCAATAGAAATGCTTCATTAGACTTCATTTAATATTTGTACTTAATGTAACTATAAGGGTATATTAGTAAACTTACATACATCATTAATTGGTAGTTTCATCTTTAATAACTAACTATATTAAATTTTTAACTTATTTTTAAAATATATATTTTTCACAAATAATAAAAATAAAAATTCATTTATAGTGTAGGATAAATACGAGGCGTGTAGGATAAATTACGAGTTGTGTAAGAAAATTTCAATATGTGTAGGATAAATTTCGAAATGTGTAGGATAACTTTTGATGTGTGTAGGCAAAAATATTTAGTGTGGAGGATTATAGTCTTAATGACTAATTAATTAGTCAAACATAATAATAAATGAGATGAGAAAAAAACTATTTAATGTTTTACATTATACCCTTTTATTCTTTTTCTTCTCAATAAAATTTTCTTCTCAAATTAACCTTCCCCTATATATATATATATATATATATATATATATATATATATATATATATATATATATATATATATATATATATATATATATATATATATATATATAGGGGACCACTAAAATGAAAACCACCTCCAGTTGTAAGAACCATGAGAACTACACCGTACGGGGCGAGTTGGACCAAATTTTTTTTTCATAAGTGTTAGTGCACCTACGTCTGCTGACTACGTCTTCCATCAAGTCTTGATGATTGAACAGATCGGAAATGACACAGATACCTAGAAATAGCTTGTTTGTATATGGATCGCTTTTAGATACATGTTCTAGGACCGCTTTTATGTCAAGTTTAGTCAGGATCGCTCATGTGTGCTAGTTTAGGATCGCTTATATGGCACTATGTGGACCGCTTTTATGTACATGCCATATAAGCGACCCAGATACTCTATATATAGGTTGGTAGAGCGATCCAAAACATAGAGTTGATGGTGTATTGTTCCGGTACTCTGCCGAAGTGCTGTCTGATCGTGTAATCTTTCAAGATATCAATACAACAGCAAGTTTAAAGTGTATACAGCTTCAATAGCACCGAATTATTAGTTTCCGCCTCTTAATTTGGACGCGAACTTCTCTGAACGACTCAAACAGGTCGACAAACGATCCTACAATAAGCGTAGATGCGTGTATTATAAACACATTTGTAAAAAATAATTCAAAAAAAATGTCGTGTGTGTAGTTTTGAGCACCACAAGTTTGTGTTTACGGGTACCGTAAATTTTAAATCGTAAAAACAAACTTGTGGTGCTCAAAACTACACTCACAACATTTTTTTTTTTTTGAATTTTTATTTACAAATGTGTTTATAATACACGCATCTACGTTTATGAAAAAAATTTTTGGTCCAACTCGCCCCGGATCAAAAAGTTCTCATGGTTCTTACAACTGGAGGTGGTTTTCATTTTAGCGGTCCCCCTATATATATATGTATATATATATATATATGTTAAAACTACTTGTAAAGAAGGTTTTATATATATTTTCATTCTTTTAATATGTTACTAATTTCAGTGAAATAAAAAAAATATATGTAGATATATAGCTCGTGAAATATATATACATATACATCATATGTGTAATTTCCTAAGATTCATATATGTAGCTCGTCAAGGTGAAATATAAAACGAAAACCCACTTGAGTTGAAAAAACTAAAGAAAACCATATCTAATATTTTTATTTTTATTTTCTAAAAAAAAACAGAGAATGTAACATAAATGTAAATGAACATTTAAAAAAAATGTAAAAAGCGCCTACTAGTTTTTTTAATAAAAATGTTCAAAATTTGCATGTTACGTTTTTTTTGGACATATATATTATGTAACATGAAATTTTTAACATTTTTTAAAAATAAACTACTCGGCGCTTTTTGTTTTCTTTTATAAAAATATTTAAATATATGTATGTTACATTTCCTATTCTTTTAGAAATCCCCCCCCCCAGCTCGTCAATCAACACATATATATTTATTTATTATTTTTATTTGTTTTTAATAAGGCCAATCTTATAATTAAAAAAAAATGAAAAATAAAAAAAATTAATTGGTTGATAATAGTTTTCTCGGTTTTAAGTTTTTAGTGGTTATCCCTTTAATCTAACCAATTCCCCATGTTTTTTTATCAGAAAAGCTTTTAGGGTAAGAGGGGTGGAAGCGGGGTGATGTGCAGGGTGGTTATTTGCCGGGCTGTGAATGTGCCGCCAACAAGGAAATGCCGTCCGGTGAAGAAGATGTGCAAAGGCTTGTTATCGCATGCGGGGAAGAGGAGGGAGAGGGGGTAGTGGTGGGCAGGGCCGTTCCTACGTTTTCGGAGGCCCTAAGCGAACTACAAAGTGAAAGTCCTTTTGCAAAATTATCCTTTTCAACATATTTAGTAACTAAACCCATCTTCTTTACCAAGACTTGGGACAGACAATTAAAAACAAAAAAAATTATAATTGGCGTAGTTAAAAAAGTGTAAAGTTACATGTTTTTATACATATAGTATATGTTCAAAAAAATTATTTTCTAACTTTAATGGAGGCAAATTGTTTGATGAAATTATCGTAATCAAGTTATTCTAAAAAAACTTTTTATCGATTGATATAATAGTTAATGATTGTAGGCCTTTCAATTTGGGTAATGGACTAATGAGCTATTTCAATTGCAAGCCTTTTTAGTGGGCTATACAGTGTATTATCTTGTAATAACTGAGCCTGGTATAAAGAAAGCACACCAAATTTTGGAGGCCTTTTAAATTGGGTGGCCCTAGGCCTGGGCCTAGGGTCTGAAGCCCTTTGGACCGGCCCTGGTGGTGGGCCCCACTCTCTTTCAACCAATCATCCATTTTTCTTTTTCTTTATTTTTAAATGGTTTGGGTGAAACCACCCCTTATCCTTTTTGAACAAGAATGAATGTATGAGAGGGAAATTTACATGACACATCACGATTGGGTGGGTGAAAATTTCCTCAATCTCACAAAGGGTGCACCCCTTCGCCCTTAAGAATATTTTTACAACTAAAAGAATGGAAAATACTTTTTGTACTATTTTTTAACTTGAATATGATTCACACATGTTATCGCAACTTAGGTGGTTTTCGATACATCTATCCCCTATATACATACATGTATTAATTTCGTCATTGAACTTGATTTATCAATGAGCAAATACAAAATCATCAACGATCTTTCTTGGGATTTTGTTTCATCCATCATCCATCTGAGACCGTAGAAAATCAGCAGCGAGCATTAAAAATGTATTTCAGACGATCTGTGGACAATTAGGTCATTGGGTGTACTCTAACATCTAGAGTGTTAACAATGACATGACATGTTAACTAACATTGCAAACCACTCACTCCTTGTGTTAAAGTGCATTAAATGAGTTATGTGTTAACATGTTAACCCAATGTTAAGAGATTAAATTAATTATTATTTTTTTTTAGACAAAAACCCAATGTTAACGTGCATTAAATGAGTTATGTGTTAACATGTTAAACCATTCCCTTAGAGCAAGACAAGTGAAATGAGGAAAAAAAGTTGATATATCACTTAGACCATGTGTAGTGGTAGTGGGGTTATAATGCCCCCACCATGGGGCATTATCCGACACGTGGCGTCCTAGTCAGCAATGGGGCATTATAGCAAAAGTGGCGTAGTGGGGCATTATGCCAATAACCCCCATTCAAGCATTTCTCAATTTTTTTTAAACTTAAATACTTCATTAAATTAAAAAAAATACAATACTAGAAATAAAAAAAACATCCGATTAAATTAAAAAAAAAACACTAGTTTTCGTCTTCGCTTTCTTCACCCTTGCCAACTTCGTCTTCCTCGTCCTCCGTTTCTTCCTCTCCCTCAGGTGGTACATACCGAACTGACCATGCGTGGTGTACCAAATCAACCATTAACTGGGAATGGTACGGTTCGTAACGCAACTCTCGGGCATTATTCACTCTTTCTTCCATTGACGCCTGTGGATGCTCCTCTTGAACGGCTTCTGGCACATAATTCTGGCATATCGCCTTTCCTTCGTCTTCCAAAATCATGTTGTGCATGATTATACAAGCGTACATAGCATCTCTCATTTTTTGCTTGCTCCATGCACGACAAGGATTTCTCAAGTATTGCCAGCGTTGTTTAAGAATCCCAAAGCATCTCTCAATGTCTTTTCGTGAAGACTCTTGAAGCTTTTTAAAGTATGCTCTTTTGTCATCAGTAGGATCACTAAACGTCTTCACGAAAATCGAATACCTAGGATAAATTCCGTCGCTCAAATAATATCCATGAGGGTAGTAGTTTCCATTTGCGTAAAACGACACTTTTGGAGCTTTGCCAGAAATCCACTCCTTTAACAACGGCGATTGTTCAAAAACATTGATATCATTGCATGACCCGACCATGCCAAAGTAAGCCGACCAAACCCAAAGGTCCTGTGAAGCAACCGCCTGAAGAATAATAGTGGGTCCTTTTTGGTCACCACGTGTGTGTTGGCCTCGCCATGCAGTCGGGTAGTTATCCCAACGCCAATGCATGCAATCTATGCTCCCGATCATACCAGGCAAACCATGCTCGGCATTATGTACCTCGTAGATCTTTTGAAGGTCCTCCCATGTAGGCGTTCTAAGATAATGCGCACCGTACACATCAATTATACCTTGATAAAAAAATATAGACAAACATACTATACAAATAAAAAAAAAAAATTCTAAGCATACTCGTCGTTTAAAAAAAATAAAAGTAAAGTATAAGAATTGTACCGCGACAAAAATGTTCCAAGCTGTCTCGTGTTGTTTTCTCCGTCATTTTTAGATACTCGTCGTTGATGTCGGTAGTGTTACCATAAGCAAGGATTCGTAATGCCGACGTACACTTTTGGATACCGGTAAATCCAAGTGCCCCTCTCGCATCCGGTTTTTGTTTAAAATAATCGTAGTTGGCTTCCAAGTCGTCGACTATGCGTAGAAACAACCGCTTGCTCATTCGGAAACGACGCCTAAAAAATTCGTTCGAAAATGTCGGCGCCTCATCAAAATAATCTTTCATCAAACGATCGTGTGCCGCGCGTCGGTCTCTTTCAATATAACCTCTTTTATTTTTTTCTGCTTGAGGCCGACTAGAATGCTTGACATATCTCACCGCTAGTTGACATGCACTCGTAACCGCCTCTTGCTCAAGCTCCTCATCGGTCGAACCATCGCCATCCGCAAAATACTCGTTGTAGTAAAAATTTATCATGGATGAAGAACTAGGAGAATCCATTTTTTTATAAAATGGTTGTATTTTGTTAGAGAGTTTTTGAGAGTTTTGGTTGAAAATGAATGAGTTTTGATTGTGTTTGTATATATATATATACATATAGGAAAAAGGTTAAAAAAATAATAATAAATAAATAATATAGCCGTTAACTAGCCGTTGTGGCATTTGATTGGCTGGTCAACAACACACAAGCGTTTTAATAATCACGCCGGCAACAAAATTCATCTAAAATAGCGCCCAAAAACGCCCCATGTAATGGGGGTTTGGGCGTTTTGGAGCGTGATTTTTCAATTTAAAAAAAAAAAACGCCCCAATACGGGCGGTCTTAGGTGGAATTAAGTTAGGTTAAAGTATACCCAAAGACTTTACTAACAAATTTCAGAGGACCTCTAAAACTTAATTTTTATTTTGAAATTATGTTTGATCCTTAAATTATCATTTATGGGACCACCTTACACATTTAAGAAATTAAAATTTCATTTTTCTCTAATTTTGTTTGATCCGTAGAAAATTCCACTGCAACCACCAACGATTTTTCCATTAATAATTATTTTTAGGTTAAAACCCTATTTTTAGCAATTCAAAGTTTCCTAGATTTTCTAAAAATAGAAATTTTAAAGAAAATCATTCGGGTTAGTATTTAAATAAAATTTACTACTGTTCATTAACTTCGCATTTTAATATATAGAGTATTTAAATAAAATTTACTACTGTTCATTAACTTCGCATTTAAATATATAGGTAAATAAAAGAAAAAGAGTGAGATCATCGTTTTATGGTGAGAGGGATGAATTAAGATTCTCATCAAATGACAAGGATAAACATAAAAGCGTGCCATATTATCATGTATAATTTGCCATGAACTCATAGTCTAGTGGTATTTTAGTGGTGGAATAAGATTTACGGATAATTAGGTCCTCTGTTTGATTTCCAAAAGAGGGTTTTTTTTTTTTTTTTTTTTTTTTTCAGATTTATTGGGTTCCTCCTGAATTGGTGTATAAGCAGTATTGTCTAGTGAGATGAATATGATCGAGCGGTTTCACTAGTGACACGATAATACTCCGTGATCTATCATTGATCCAAATTTATCGTTAAAAAAATTTCACCTATCACATTTATGATGCATCATATTCACAAGTTACGGATTAGGATTATTTAATTTTTTGAACCTGAATCAAACTTTTAAGCGAAATGATTAAGCCTTTTTGCCTCTAAATTACACTAATTTTTAGGAGGGTGTCCGACACTGATAACCACCTCTCACTGAGACTTTTTGCCTATAAATTACACTAATTTTTTAAGAAACTTGATATGCAAATTCATGGCTCCCGATGGTGTTTACTTGTACTTGACCATCGCCCTCATCTTCCTCAGTCGGTCGTGTCGCAGAACAACCCGAATCCTCCGCGGACGTCATCGTTGAACCGCTTCGGCAACTATTACTACCACCAAAGGATGATGTTCTACTAGAACTTAGTGTTGCCAAAAACGTCGGTTTCTCTTGTCCGGCCATAATCACAAGATACTTCTCTTCGAAAACAGGCGGTTTAACTTCTTCGGATCCGGCCTAAAGGACTCTATTTGAGTCAGAAACGTTGTGTGAGTTCTGGGACAGTTTCCAGTACGAGCAAGCGAGGATCAAGAGAGCAAAAGCAATGAGACCCAATATGAGAGCAAGTCCACCGAAGAGGTATGGCACCGGAGAGTGCCATGATGGCGTCATTGATTGAACTATCCAAGAGTGAATTAGTACTTTTTTTTTTGTTGATGATGAGTGGATTGAGAGTGGTGGTTTTTATAGAAATCTAGAGACGTCACCTATGCGGCGAACCGACTGTAAGAAACTGGCTTAAATGTGTGGTTGCTAAGGTCTTGTCTATTAATCCTTAAAGTTGCCTTTTGTAGCTTGTATCAAATTTGTTTTCTGTCACTTTGATTTGCTTTAAATTCATTAAAAGTAACCTTTAATGAATATTGAATAATGAAAATTATGATTTGCTTTAAATTCATTAAAAAGTAACCTTTAATGAATATTGAATAATGAAAATAAAATTTTAATAAGAGTAAACTTTCGTTTTCCTACTTGTGGTTTGGTCACTTTAATGGTTTTGCCCTAATCCTTTAAAAATAGCCAGTTTACTCCCTGATCTATGAACCCTTTCATGATTTCACTCCTCGCCTATAACTCCATCCAAATTGTTTATTAACTGAAAGGATATTTTGGTAACTTTAAATATAAAACTAAGGGTATATTAGTAAAACTACAAATAAAAGATTATATTATATATAATAATAAAAAATAACAAAACCATCATCTCTTCTCTCTCTCTACCCTCTCTGCACTCTCTCTTCTCTCTTAACCCTACCCAGCCACCATCAACCCCATCATCACCGCCGGCGACCTCCCACCACCATGAGACACCACCTTGAAATCAGAACAACCACCTATCTTCTCTCTCTATACCCTCTCTCTTCATCCACAACAACCACTACCGCCATCACCACTAGTCGCCACCACCTCACCACCACTTGAATCGAAATCAGAAGCCCAAGTTTTAAAACCTTAACTTGTCACAATCTTATCTTCTGGAACTCACCTCTTCCGACTCTCACCCTGAACTCCCCCTTGATTTAATTAAGGTCGTTTGATTTTCCTAGAACTCGACTTTGATTACATCATCGCTACTTGATTCGTTGTTTGGGGTCTTGATTTGCAGCTGGATTCACTATTTGGGGTATCGTATCGAGTTTGAGTTCCGATGAAGAAAACAATAAACTTCGCATTAGGGTTCGAGAAAAAACCCGATTGTCTCGATTCATTGGTTCAATGGATGTTTTCTGAAATGAGTTTATATTGATATCTGTTTTTCAATTTATGCTGGATTTTTTAAAAACTAATCCATGCCCCTTAGATAGTCTGGTTTATATATAAATCATTTTTTCATATATAGTTGTATCAATATTCTTTTGGAATTTGTTGTTTACTTTTGTTTATGGAAAAAAAACTGTTGCTCTCGTAATAACATGATTTGGTATTTTGGTTTATGTAACTTGCAAGAACTTGCTACTCTCGTAATCATATGATTTGGTTTATGCAATTTGGTTTAGAAGATGTAATTTGAAATTTGATTTTGATACTTGATTTTTTGAATTTTGGTTGAAGTTCTGGAAATTTGATTTTTATTCTTGAATGTGGGTTGAAGTTCTGAAAATTTGATTTTTATTCTTGAATAAAAGGTAGAGAGAGAGAGTGTAGAGAGAGGGTAGACAGAGATGATCAGTTTATGGTTTTTGTTATATTTTATTATTAAATATAATGTAATCTTTATTTGTAGTTTTACTAAAATACCTTTAGTTTTATATTTTAAATTACGAAAATACCCTAAAGGTTAACATAAAATATGGATGGAGTTAAGGCGCCACGGAACAAACTGGCGACAAAATCGAAACATCAAGGAGTAAAATGACTATTTTTAAAGGACTGGAGCAAAACAGTTAAAATGACCAAATCACAGGTAGGGGTGTTCACGATCCGATCCGATCCGATCGAGGGTCTGCTCATGCTCGGATTGAATTACAACCGATCCGATCCGAGCGGATCAAATTTGTAAAACCGATCGCAAAAGTGATGCTCATGCTCGGATTGAATTTGAATCGAACCGATCCGATCGGCTCGGTTTCGCTCAGTTTTTATCAAGTCCTAAAAAAAACGAGCGAATCGTTTTCGTTCGATTGAATAATAAGGCTTCGTTCAAAAAAAACAAATTCTAATTGATTAATAAGGCTTCGTTCAAAAAAAAACAAATTCTAACTTAAAGTGCGAATACAAAAGCAACATAAAATAAAGTGCGAATACATAAGAAACACAAAATAAAGTGCGAATACAAAAGCAACACAAAATAAAGTGCGAATACAACCAACCAGGCCCAACTAGCAAGAAGCTATAAAGGACCTGGGACAAACAACAGCTAATCACCAACTATGTTTACATCAAAATTTTGCCAACTGTCGAATGTCATCGATCTCCATCTTTCTCTATGCTACTATAACAAACATACCAAACAGAAACATAACATACCAAACAGCAGATTAAAAAAACAACAGATTAATAAAAACAACATATTGAAGAACTGTTGAAGACCGTCCGAAGATTGAAGACTATAGACAGCGGCGATATGTGTGTCGGAGATTTGAGGGTCGGAGGCGGAGACTGTGAGTCTGTGACTGTGGAGACCGGAGAGTGAGACCGAGATTCGAGCGGCAATTTGAATACGACTGATTAGGGAAGAATAGATTCAGGGTTAGATACTTAGATTTATATATTAAATATTAAGTTGGGTTGAATGTTATTTGGGCTTTTAGTTTTTTTTTGGGCTATTATATTTTTTTTGGGTTTTTATCTATAAAATCTATAATATAAATATATATATTAATTATTAATAAAAATAATTCGAGCGAAACCGAGCGATCGACGAGCGAGCGGAGCTATGCTCATGCTCGGATTGAATTTGAATCGAACCGATCCGATCGGCTCATTTACAAACTGAGCGGGAATCGAACGAGCATTTTTCGAGCATTTTTCGAGCGATCGTCGAGCGATCTTCGATCGTCGAGCAGTTTGGACAGCCCTAATCACAGGGAGCAAAATAGAAGTTTACTCTTTTAATAATTTTAATTTTGACTTATTGGCCGGGTTAATTCCAACTCTGCAAAAAATATTTACCAACAATCACAACTTTGAACATATTTTCCTTTATCGATCTCATAAACTGAAAATTAACTTAGTTTTTTTGACGTGAACAATCTATGTGGCAAAAAGTCAACGTTTTGATGACGTAGAATGCTTATATGGCAAATAGGTCAAAACTGTGATAACGTGGTCAGGTTAAGTGGCAAAGTTTTGCCGATGTGGACTACATATGCGGCAGTCAATTTTAACAAAAACTATTTGGGGTAACTTTTAGTTAGTATAAGACTGCCGAAGGAAAATATGTCTAATATTAGAACTGTCGTTAAACATTTTCTTTTTTGAATTAAAAAAGGGAAAATAATTACATGTAGATCCTTCACACGACGGTTCGAATTTAAAATCAAACGTATCATTAAACATTTTCTGAATTGAGATTAGTCTCGATCAACAAATCAAAATTAGAATTATTATAATTCAATTCTACAATGAAAAAAATTCCGCTATCATCTATTTATATCTATATTTAATATCACATCATTGAGTACTTCAACATCGTATTATGTTATGATATAGTCATGTTAGAATCTTAGATTATATATCAATACAAATTTTGTTCAAACAATACTTATTAATGAATCAAACGCAACCAATTCGCCTAAAACTTCAATATATATATATATATATAGAGTATAATGTACAAAACGCCTTAACCTACATTAACGTATGCGACCAGATATATAACGTGTGTTATTATTTTTTTGACCATCTCAACGTGCGTGATTATACTTTCCATGCGCTCACTTCTCATGCGTGATTATCACCAAAAATCTGATCCCATGCGTTATTTTGTGTCCCATGTGTGATTATTGCCTGATCCGACGGTTTACAGCGTCGCGTACGTGAAGTACGATAACGCGTAATGTATGTTAGCCGCACTCTCTCTCTCTCTCTCTCTCTCTCTCTATATATATATATATATATATATATATATATATATATATATGGGACCGCTAAAATGAAAACCACCTCCAGTTGTAAGAATCATGAGAACTACACCGTACGGGGCGAGTTGGACCAAATTTTTTTTTTCATAAACGTAGATGCGTGTATTATAAACACATTTGTAAAAAAAATCAAAAAAAAATGTCGTGTGTGTAGTTTTGAGCACCACAAGTTTGTGTTTACGGGTACCGAAAATGTTAAATAAAATTTACGGTACCCGTAAAAACAAACTTATGGTGCTCAAAACTACACTCACGACATTTTTTTTTAATTTTTTTTTTTTTTACAAATGTGTTTATAATACACGCATCTACGTTTATGAAAAAAATTTTGGTCCAACTCGCCCCGGATCAAAAAGTTCTCATGGTTCTTACAACTGGATGTGGTTTTCATTTTAGTGGTCCCCTATATATATATATATATATAGATTGAAGATTCTGTACATTAATTCAAAAGTATGAGAAGTGTGAGAAATATTGTGGAGATGACATGTGTCCTCAATCTAAATTAATTCAAATAGGTAAACAAATAATTTTCTTATTGATTTAATTAATTGATAACCTTCCATAACCGCCACCCTTAATTATAGGAATACGAATTAAGAATTAATCTACGAATTTGTGTCATCTCGTTCATCAATTATTAATTCTAAATATCGTAAAATGAAAATTTATAGAGTGTTATATAGTGATGGATGCAGAATGAAGGTTTTTATATAACACTACAAATCTCTAAAAAACACTACGAATAGCATATAACACCATATAACCCTTTCATAATTCTATATAACACTACAACATCATATATAACACTGCAACCACCATTCAGAACTGTATAGTGTTATATACTTTTATATAGTGTTATATAGTGTTACATAGTGTTATATGGTGTTATATAGTGTTTTTTGGTGTTATATAATGTTATATGATGGATGTATAGTGTTATATAGTGTTATATGGTGTTAAATACTGTTATTTAGAGTTATATAGTGTTATAGTGTTATATTTTTCTAATAGCATGGCTATGATAGATGTATGGTGTTATATATTGTTATATAGTGTTACATAGTGTTATATGATGTTACATAGTGTTATACGATGTTATATGGTGTTATATAGTATTATATGATGGATGTATAGTGTTATATATTTCTTGTAGCATTTACATATTTCTGGATTTTTTAGAATGCCCGGATTTTAGAATAAGTTTAAAATTGAATCGCTAGAATTTAGGAGAGGTTACCTAATTTGAAACGTATACAAAGACACTATTACCCCTACAATTTTCAAACCAGTCCAAATAATTAAAACACAATTTATAATTTGGTCCCTATTGATCTCAACCATTAGATCAAAGATCTAATGGTTTAAAACACTTCTTACACTTCTCACACTTTAGACATTTTATACACTATACATACCCTATATATATATATATATATATATATATATATATATATATGGGAAGGTTCATTTGAGAAGAATCTTCTTGCAAGAAAAAAAAAACTAAATTAATCTAGACCTTATATTTTTTTGATCAATGGTTAGGAATCAAGATATCATTTTTGTCCACTTTTAGTTAATCTTCAGGGTAAATTACACTTTTCGTCCTTTATGTTTGTACGGGATTGCAACGGATAGCCTTTAACTTCAATAATTATAATCATAATCCTTTATTTGCAAAACCTGTTACACTCCACGTCCTTTAACACTAACCGAATTAAAATTTTCAGTTAAGTTTATTTACTTAAGGGTGTTCTGGTCAATTCATCTTTTATTTAAATGTTTAATAAAAAAATAAAAAAATACATATACACACTTCATCTCCCGCAATTTCTTAACCATAATACCCTAACCATCACATCTTGCCATGACCACCACAAATTTCGTTACCACCACCTCAAATTTCGTCACCACCACCACACTGATGACATTGGGCTCGGTTGGATTGATGAACAAGTACGTCTGTTGGTTGACATTCCAGCTATTTCACTTGGAGGCGGCTTACATCTGTGTAAGAAAACAAATATTTGATAAATTAGGCATAATCAACATAAGGAATTAAGCATTTTTGTGCAAAAAAAAAAAAAAAACGATAAGATGAAATAGGAGAAGTGGAATTCACAGTAGCAAATCAAATTTCAATAATTTGATAAATTAGGCATTATCAACAGAAGGAATCAAATTTTTGCTACTAGCTGTAATTGTAACACAAATTTGGAGAAGTGGAATTCACAACAGCAAATCAGAAAAAAAATTAAACCGTCATTTGGAGAAAACCACCACCATGGCTTGAAACGACCACCGTCTGAGCCGCCTGAAACGCCCACCGCCAGAGCCGCCTGAACCGACCACCGCCTGAGCCGCCACCTGAAACGACCAAACCGCCTAAGCCACCGTCGGAATCAACCACCTTGTGTGTTTTTAAAGAGAGAAAGCGAGTAGAAAGTGTGTAGGTGTTGGGTGGTGGTGGTTTGTTGATGGTGGTCAGTGTTGGTTGGTGGAGGTGGGGATAAAAGTTAGGGTTGTGAAGGGTTTATAAGGTGGAGAAGAAAGAGAGGGTAAAAAGACATTATTGCCCTCACATGAGGTGCACATGATCATATTTAACGTTTAAAATAAACTAGGTTAGTGATAAAGGACCTAGAGTGTAATGCTTTTATAAAAGAAATGATTGTGACTGTAATTATTGAAGTTAAAGGGCATCCATTGAAATTCGATACAAACATAAAGGACGAAAAGTGTAATTTACCCTATTCTTTAATTAGGGTAAATTACATTTTTCGTCCTTTATGTTTATATCGGATTGCGATGGATACCCTTTAACTTCAATATTTACAGTCACAATCCTTTATTTGGAGAACTCATTACACCCTATGTCCTTTAGCACTAACATGGTTAAATTTTTCAGTTAAATTAGACATGTGCTTTGCACATGAGGGTAAGTTGGTAATTTTACGTTACCCGAGTCTTCAAATATATTTATAAATAAAACCTTATCCTTTTCTCATTGTTCTTCTTCTCCATTTGCCACCACCACCACCTGCCACCCACACTATCACCACTGCCATCACCACACAAACAGACCTATTGGCAATGATGATTTCTCATTTATAAAACACTTCCACTAAACATTAATAAATGATATTGTTTTCCATAGATTTTAAATCAAGGAATCCTAAAAGAATACGCATGAACCATAGGATCAAAATTAGAGTTCCTTTTTTTCGAAAGTTCAAATTTTATTAACAACCAACAATGGCCACCAACCTACATGAACCAAATTACATCAACTCTCACTTTTAATATTTACAGATGTACAGACATATCTCACCAAATTAGAGTTCTTGATAGGCAAATCCTTGTTTAAAAATAATAAATCAAAAAACAACAAACAAAAAAGGAAATTAACAAAGATCCAACACGACGATCGGATAGGGTTCCAGATCTGGTGTTCGTGTGTAGCGACGGCGACTTTAGCGGTCAGAGACAGAGATGAAGGACTGGAGTGATGGTGGTTTATGTTGTGGCCGGAATTGTGACTCCTACATTAGTGTTTAGAGAGAGAGAGCGCACGCGCTTCCGGGTGTATAGATAGTGTGTGACCGGTGGCTGGAGTGACGGTGGTGAGGCGTTTAGGTTTTAGGGCTAGAGAGAGGGCTTTTTGGAGAAGATGGTGGTTTATGTCTATGTGTTTGGTTTATAAATAAGTACAAATAAATATAAATTACAGTTTTTGTCCTTTATACTAGTAAATATACCAATTTACCCTCATGTGCAAGACACATGTCTAACTTAACTGGAAATTTTAACCGGGTTAGTGTTAAAGGACGTAAGGTGTAATGAGTATTCCAAATAAAGGATTGTGACTGTAATTATTGAAGTTAAAGGGTATCCACTGCAATCCGAAACAAACATAAAGGACGAAAAGTGTAATTTACCCCTTTAATTAATAAGGGAAGGATAGACAATTTAATGTAGAACACTAATAAATGTTATAAACGATTACTCAAGTCTCATTAATGCCACCATAATTTTCTCATTCGTCACCATTAATGTGTTGGGTCCTACACCGATTTTATTAGGTGTAAAGTGTTGTGTCCTACACATATTTTATTATGATTCACAAAATTATTTTAAAGTGTTGTGATCCAACACATTCTATACCCTACACCATAACATTAGTTTTATGGTGTAGGAAACGTTGTTTTTACGGTGTAGGAAACGTTGAATATTTAGGATCATGTGCAAGAATCCAACAATCCAACAAAAGAGGCATGGAGTTAGGACTCTTGACATCTTGAAGCGAAAACCCGCAAAGCTTTCCACTAATTTCCTGAAACAAATGTAAGTTTGAAAAACGTCAACAAAGTTGGTGTGAATTCATGCAGTTTTTGTGTAAAATGTATACTTGTAAATGTGAGATGTATTTGTATGAAAAGTGGTATGTAACATAATTGGAAATCGAAATCGTTAATGTTTTGCAAGGACATTAATATATGTGACAACATAGGAAGCATCCAAACCTAGGCGTTTTTTGTGCCGATTACCCTTCGATTGGGACACAAAAGCACTCTTCCGTGTGGGTCAATGTGGACCAAGAGTGGGGCTGCTAATACCCAATAGATCTACCCTTTTCGTTCCTTGGTCTAAACTTAGATTAATGGTGCTTACGTATACCCTATTAGCACATGATCTATTGTATCATTCCTTAGTCTGACATACCAATTGTACATGTATTTCCCCCAAAAGTTTATAAAACTAGAAAACGTTTAAAAGAGGGGACATGAACTCACTGTTTTGCGTCTTGATGCGTACTACTTGACCAGCACTTCCTTTGGTTCACGACGTAACCTATGAATGTTCTACATATGTTAATCACCTATGCTTATGATTTACTATGTACAAGTTATCCATCTTGTTTATGTATTTGTTTTGTCTTAGGTGTATAAGTTCTAGAGTTTTCATTATATATTTCACCAAATATATATAGTTTTGTATGCTTGTAAGTTGTGTTAATGGATCTAGTTTCTCTTGCGGCTTCGTGCCTCGCACAAGTAAGATGTGCATGTCCGAGACATGTGTGGTTCGTGCCCAATGTAGTCGGGTCTCACCCGTTCGTCACGTTATCGTTAATTTAAATTGTATTTTCTATTTGTGTATATATATATATATATATATATATATATTCTCGAATAAATATATATATTAAATTTTTGTATACGATATGTGTAATAATAATATATTTTTAACTTCTCCTTGTATATGTATTCTTGTATTATTTGTGTATACTTGTCTTTGTATTAGTTTGACCAAGTCAACGTCGATTTATACTCTTAATAAATAGTATTTTCAATATTATTTTAGTATAAATATATTTGTAATTTTACCAAATGTATACTTAGGCAAGTATACATGTAGTTTAATGTCAAAAACCATTTCTTAAGATTTTTATACTTTCCGGAATTATATTTCTTAAAAATAATATATTTTTAAGGCTTGTTTAATATATATATTTTTATCACACTTGTTAAATATATATATTTTGTTCCTTTATATATGTATTTTTGTCCATGAAGTCTATAGTCCAAATGTCTATAATTCTTGGTAAGGAAATATATATAAGTACATATTTTATGTTTTTGTCCATGTCCCCACTTGGGCAAGTATATGTATTTTTATACTTAGTTGTATTTTGTGGTATTTTTGGGTGTATTTTATATGTGTATTACTTTGTATACATTTTATAGTTTTTGGCCCTACTTGTATACTAATAAGTATTACACATAATATACACATAAACACATAAATTTTTGGATAACCACTAAATATATATAACTTGCCCTAATTATATATATTTATATCCATTTTTATCTTTAAAAAAACACTATTTTCTTAACTTATATTTTGCATAAAAATTAGGGAAAAATTATGGCTAAACACTTTGAATTTATTTCTTGTAAGAAGTCTTGAAAAATATATTTTTCTAAGTATTTAAATTCTACAAAACTTTTGCCGTAGTTTCCCCTAAAAATAGAGGTTTTCCCATGTTTAAAAGCCATGTGTTTATTTTCTTTTCAACTCCAAAACTCATTCAACAACAACTTTGCAAGTAACAATCACCAAAATCGTCCATATTTTTCATGTTAACATACTTGAAGTTTTATATAAGCTTGTAATAATTTAGATTCATACTTTAAACATGTAGATCTTCTTGAAACAAAGCTTACTTGTTAAATTTTATAAACTTTGTTGAAACTTTATTTTGACAACTTGTTCATCCACTTTGTTAGAAGGTTTATAAACTTAAACATTTCATTTTTAACAAACTTACAAGTTCATTTTTCAAGATCTTCAAGTCTACTAACATGATCTATGCTTCTAACAGGCATGCATGTGATGGATTTCATCATAATAAACAAACAACAACTTCATCACAACCTTCACATAACACTAAAAATTACTTGTTCATGTTAGATCTTGCATTTTCTTTACTTGTTCATATTTTAAAGTTTAGTGTTCTTGATGGTTTAACTTGTGAATCCTCATTACACTACTAATGAACATCAAAACAAGGGTTTAGAAGACTCACAACTAGCTCTAGTGGCTAGGGAAGTGGCAAAATGAACAAGAAGAGTGTGAGAAGATGAAGATGGTGGTTAATAGCTCCCTTGAGTGGTCCTTGAGCTTCCAACACTTGCAACATTCTTAGATAACCTTCTTGCATCTTGGAGTATACTTGGAATAGCTTGAAGATTAAGAGAAGATGGAGGTGTTCTTTGATGGTGCTTGGCCGAATGTATGTGGGGAGGATGGAGAGAATATGAAGTTTGAAGTGTGGGTGTTGGTGTGTGAGAAATGGTGATAAGGTTTCATGTTATATCCTCATGCACACATCTTTACCTTAACATCTTATTATCCATCAATCCTTAGTTGGTTTTTGGGAGACAAATGGGGGGCTAGTAGGCCCCACCATGACCGTCCAAAAGAGAGAATGGGGGGGGGGTTGTGTCAAGTTTTGAAAGTTAAGGTACTTGAAGGTGAAAGTGTTTTTAATGTGTAACTAAGTAACATAAGGCCAGTATTAGTGTTACAACGTTAAAACAATGTTACTAGTCCATATTTGGTGTTTTAGTAATGTCCGGATAATTATTCGGTGCTCGTTTCGTTGTCGGTTCGCTAAAAGGTTAAGTTATGTAGTTTATAAGGTATTATATTTTTTGTGTTTTAAAAGTATCTCCAATACTTTTTAAGTTGTTTTTGATGTCTAAACATATTTATGAACTTGTACAATTTGTTGGATTCTGAATCCTGCGAAAAATTGTCATTTATGGTCCAAAACGGACACTTTTAAGTTCGTTAAATTTTTCCGGAAAATGTTAACTATTATATTTGTTTTCCCACTTAGGATTTGATATATTTTTGATGTCGGGCCTACATCTAAGTCCTAAATCTACCATTTAGCTGAGTACTGAGGTCGTGCTGACACAGCCTATCTAACCGGTGAGTTTACTAATTGTTTCCATGCAACGCTTAAATTGTTTCACAATGCGATGAATGAAATGTATAACATGCATGATTTAAATGTATGACATGCAAACATAAAATGTTGACGTTTAAAACACATAATTGCAGACAATAAATAGTTATTAAATGGTACGGAAGTTACCGGATTTGTGCCATTTGTCACAACGAGTTTCTTTCCTTGTCGTTTGATCAAACAAAAAACCGAAGAACAATTTGAAAAGTTCATTAACATACGCAAAAAACTCCACGTAAACCTACCCTTTGTTGATGTTCTAACAAGAAAAGTTTCGAACAAATGCATCAAGTGGAGTTAGGAGAAGAATGCTCGGCTGTAGTACGCAATGCACTAGCGGACCTAGGTGCAAGAATCAATCTCATTCCTACCTCGATGTTTACAAGATTGGGTATTGGGGAACAACTCCCAACCAAAATGACCAACTAACTAGCAGACTAATCGATTAAATACCCAAGGGAATTGCTGAAAATCTACTCGTCAAGGTATGTGATTTCGTATTTCCAGCTGATTTTGTAGTTTTAGATATGGAGGAGGACAAGGAAGTGCTACTCATCCTAGGAAGGCCCTTTTTTTCCACATCACGAGCAACGGTCGGAATGAGTAACGGTAAGCTTACATTGCGGGTTAGAGAAAAATAAATGAAGTTTGGAGTTAGGCAGCGTGTAGAGGATGACCAATTGCAGTACATAGGAGCCATTGGTACAAGCTTGGATTATGCGATCAAGAAAATCAAGCTCGTGGGATGTATGACATCCCCCTTTGGTACAACCTGATAAGTCACTTTGTTGCAGTCAAAGACCTTAAGCGTGTGGCACCATGGCAGCTTACCATGGATAAATAAAAGCCAAACATAACTTTTGAAAATAATGAAAGTAAGTAAATTCAATATTTTTAACCACAACCTATGATTGGGATTCAGATTCTTTTATGATACCTTACTTAATTTTATTAAATTATAAAAGCTTTCTGTGAAAAATAAGATGATTTGGTCGCATGGATGCAATTTTCAATTACGAACATATCATTGTTCTCCTAGCACGATCCAACCAAATTTTCAAAACTCGGATATTATGTCATAATTTACTTTGACATGAATAAAAGTTTTAGAACAAGGAAGTGATGATAAGTAAAGCGATGTTAGTTTTGAACAAGGCTAATAATGACAGACAGGGTGGTCAGTTGAAACATGAATAAAAGTTTTAGAACAAGGAAGTGATGATAAGTAAAGCAATGTTGGTTTTGAATAAGGCTAATAATGTCAGACAAGGTGGTCAGTTGAAAAAAGCGACTCGCGGGCACCCGCCACTCAGGATTTCTTCAACTCTTAAAAGGGAGTATTTGTTCTTTTTATTGCTCCATACACTTTTTATTCATATTTTCCTACAATATATACATTTGGTTAAGCACATCGGGGACAATTTACTTTTTAAGTGTGGGGAGGGAAATATGAGTCAATAAATAAAAACTTGATTATGCGTCAAAATACCAAACCATTCACAAAACTCTTTTGGAACCGTTTTGTTACGACCATTTTTTTCCCAAAATTTACACAAAAATAAAATCTATTTTTTTTGTAAAAATAATAAAATCCGTGTATAGAAACTTACATCGTAAACGCATTTTAAATGCTAAAAAACCCCAAAAAACGTTTTTGATATGTAAATAAAAAAAAGAAATTTTTAAATATAACAAGTAGAAACAATTAAAATTTTCTTGTAGAAAAAAATCATACGAAAACTTTCCCATCTATTTTTCATGTGAAGACTTGAGCCGATTGAGCATTTCCAAAACACACACATATATACTCCTTCAGTTGGGAATAAGTTTGATAGTAAAACGTTCTCTACAAATTTAGAACTTGACAAGTGTATATATTCTAAAAACTCAAAACCGAATGCGAATAAACAAGTGATAGAGACATTTCAATTTTAGACACTGTTTTAGCTAAAATTCTTTTCATAACCAACCCACCTTAAACAACTCCACTAGTAAAACACTTTATGAGACCAAATTCTTTCATTTCTTAGACCCAAAATTTTCAGCCCACTTAGCACAAAGACCAAAATTTTCAGCCCGCTTAGCACAAAGATTTAAAGCTTTTATCTTTAAGCCCATTTGTGGCAAAAATTTAGTCTTTCAAATAAACCTTTTTTCGTGACTTCTTTACATGAAGACCAACACCTTGTAAAGTGGGATTAAAAAAAATCATGTATAGCTTTCTCTTTTTTTGGTTAGTATAATAAAAAGCAAGCAACAAACCCGAAAAATATAGTTATAGCTTTACTTTGCCCGTTGTACTATTACTCCGTAAAGTCAGGAAAAGCCGAAAATACATAGACTAAGGGGCTGTTTGGTAGCCTCTGAATGGTCATTAAGAGGCTACCTCTTAATGGAACTATTAAGAATTTTACCAATGAGAAGGTAGAAGAATGTGACATGTGATGATTTACCATTCAGAGGTTACCTCTTAACCATTCAGACTTGAGGTTACCTCTTATTCATTCAGAGGTTTTAAACCATTAAGAGGTAGCATCTGAATAGTCATTAAGAGGCTACCAAACAACCCCTAATATTTTTGCTACCTTTTAGTCACTTCTCCCAAAAACATCCACACTTTAGCCCAAGCATACACTACAACCCAAATATTGTGTAGTTATTTTTTATTTTAGTTGTAGCAAGTGTTTATGGCAACCACAATGGTGCAGGTTTAATTCCCATAAAGTGGGTGCGGAATATGTGAATTTTAGGAGTAAATTTCAAGCGTGCATGTTCACCGTTCAAAAAAAAAATTCTTTAACTATATGTATATATACTAAATAAAAATAATAATTGGGTATTATATGAGTTCTAATGTCACACACGGGATATGATGTAATGGGAAAATCCCTCCCCTGTATTCAAAGGTGAATGACAAAAATCATGTAACTGCGGAGATATAAGAGTACTTAAGAATGAATTAGTTTACAGTTAAAATATACAATAGAAATTAAATAAGATCTAATAATTTACGCTTGACCTCATTTAAACCTCGATTCTAAAGTTCTAATCATGTTTCAACAATACGATTTTAAATAGCTAGTGTGTTGCTTGACTCGTCTATGACATGATAAATTGCAATTTTCAGTTTTGTGGAATACAAAATGAAACTGTTATCGATCCATCAACATCTTATCAATACATTTATTCTACTAATTTGAATCCCGACAGGGGCGGACCTAGCTTTATAATAGGGGTAGCCCCTGCTGCCCCTTGACGCTCAGTCGGCGGTAGTGTAAATTTTGGAAAAAATTGACGTTTTTTTTATTTCGTTACCCTTTTTTTTAAAACGTTTCCCCTATAACAATTTTCTAAATCTGCCACTGAATCCAGATTCATTTCTTTTTGGTTGACGATTGCTTTGGGCAGTAGAGACATGTTCAATAGTTTTCTTGTGTACAATTCTAAATTAGATTAAAAAAAATATGGAGTAAACTGCCAAAATTGTCCCTGATGTTTGGATGTAATTGTCAATTTCATCCAAAAAAAACTTTTTTTCTCAATTGGACCACTGAGATTTAAAAATTGTTGCCAGATCCATCCACTTTTCTAACTCTATTAAAAACTAATGTTAAATAAAATATGTGTTTGCAGGATGCTTATTTAATGATGATTTTCGTTGTCTGCCTAGTTAGTATTTTTAATGACGATTTTAGTTAGAGTAAACTGCCATTTTGGTCCTTGAGGTTTGGTCACTTTTGCCAGTATAGTCCAAAACTCAAACTTTTTAAATCTGGGTCCCTGTGGTTTCACTTTTATTGCCATTTTGGTCCAAAAATGAAATCAACTGATATTTTGCTAATAAAATCCTGTTATTTTGTCCTTTTCCTCAGGGGCAAAATAGTCAATATAATTTTATTATAACACATTAATAATTAAATTAATGAAATCAGCTGATATTTGGTCATTTTGCCCCTGAGTAAAAGGACAAAATAACAGGATTTTATTAGTCAAATATTAGCTGATTTCATTTTTGGACCAAAATGGCAATAAAAGTGAAACCACAGGGACCCAGCTTTAAAAGTTTTGAGTTTTGGACTAAAGTGGCAAAAGTGACCAAACCTCAGGGACCAAAATGGCAGTTTACTCTTTTAGTTATCTTAATATGATTTAATACTAATATGATGTGGTTAAGTATAAGTATTTTTTTATTAGTATTTTTATCATCGTATCAGTGACATTTCACCTCTATTCTTGATTAGGGTGTTCAAGCTCGAAAAAATATGCCCTGTTTGAGCTCGAAAAAATGTGCCCTTAGCCTTAACGAAATTGGGTATTTGGCTCACTAAAGGTCTAAACTTAATGCCAAAGGGGTTAATAACTAATCTAAACCATAAAATTGTTTTGTAAGGAGGCCTATGTTGGTTTTTGTATGAGTGTACCCTATTAAAAAATATTTTACATATACATATCGGGGTTTTTTTCCATAAAAAAACGTGTCGCTCGAAATATCGGGCCCTGGCCGGTGATTCTCCCCGCCCACCTCTAGGGCCGGCCATGAGGGTGTTATATAATTAGTCATTTGTAACACATAATGTATAATGTGTATATCACGTGTGATATGATATGTTATATGACATATGTACACTTGCGAACTCTTTGTATATATAATTCCATGGTCCCTCTATATATAACCTCTTCATTTGATAATTTATTCTCTAAAGAAGGTCATTCAAAGAGTCTATGCATGAAAAATATCTCCATCTTGGTCCTCATTCTTGCTTCTCAGTTACTGGCTTCTACAGGTATTATTCAAAATACATATTTAAAATGCTATAATAAGTGTTTTATTATCATTATATAACAATATCTAGTATATAAAAATATACTAAATACATGTGTCCTTCTGCATGAATACAGCAAATGGAGTATCAAGTGCAAAAACTCTTGACCCATAAAATGTGTCAGCGTGTATAGCTAAATTATTTTATGTATGTACTAAAATACCATGTTAACCATGTAAAGATTTTAAAATAAAATCAATTATTGAAGTGGTGCACAGCAAATGAGGGGCAGATCGTGAAAAAGCAAGAAGACGACCTAGTATGATTGAACTGCGATTACTTAGTTTTTAACATGGTTAGAAAAGTGGATGAATCTGGCAATGATTTTGAAACCTCAATGGTCCAGTTGAGAAAAAAAAAATTTGAATGGATCTGACAATTGTGATTCAGGGACAATTTTCCCAGTTTACTCTAAAATATGTGATTAGACTTGGAAAGAAAAAAATTACCCAACCTCCTGATACGGCTTGTAAAAAAAAAGTACATAACCATCTATTAGACAACAAATCTCTTTATTTTTTGTTAGGGTTTGCTTGTTAAAAAAGCTCGTTTAACACTTTATAATTATCATATATGACATTGCGAGTTTTCTAGCTAATATAATATTTTTCTGTAATAAAATTGTTTATTGGAGAGACGAAAGGAGTTAGGCCCAAAACTATTGCTTTAAACGACATTTTTTTGCACTATCAACAGTATAAGGTCAATTAGGAAATTGATATTGGACATTTGGACAGACATATGTATATAGGCCAGAACTAAGCCCGAAAGTAAAAAAGAAAAACTCAACATACAAATAATTATATTACCTAAAAGTTTATTAATGTGATACTATCACGTATCGTAATCCGGTACAATTGGTTTGCACACAATCAATGTACACCATGGTTAACATACACAACATCACAAACACATGGTACATGTATATATGTACATTTGTTAAGTGTACAAATCACTTCATTTATAACTTTAGAAACAAGCATACCAGACATTTAAGACTGATTTAGTTGTGTTTTTAAAATGAAACTTACAATACATCAAACTGTAAAAGATAACACAAGGTTAAAAAAGTATTAGGTACTATTGTAGACTTTAAAATGGCATTTAGAAATTGACCGAAACTTTATTTAACTAGAGTTTTGGCATCCTATTCAACTAACATGGAATACAATTAATGGGTCTAATAATATATTAATATCTATATCGTATCCATCCTTACTAAAACCTTTAGAGAAAACAAACACACTAATTTTCAATCGTGTACATAAAAGAACACAGGAAGGGTATGCATTTTAGAGAGGTAATTACTCATATAAACTCATCATATGTTTGATAATTGTGAGATTTAATTTATGGTGTTAAAATTTGTCCTTTTAACCAACTAATAAAAACAAGGCTTGATGTTAAATCTAACTAGAATATGTTTATTATTATTTTTTTAACGGCAAATTTATTAGTAAAGGCTAGTAAAAAGCTAGAACACAACCAATGTTACAAAGCGACAAATATTCCAACGTTGAATGGAATGTTTGTCGCTTTGTAACATTGGTTGTGTTCTAGCTTTTTACTAGATCTACATAAAAGTAGTAGTATCTCCTCCATGATTCTCCTCACATAAGTGTTTTTGTCATTTAAAATTTTGCCGTTTCTAACTTTTCACACGCACCCTAACGTCCCCACAAGAGTAGAGTGAGCAACCTTTCAAATGCGAATTTCTATAATGGCTATCACTACTAGAAAAAATGACTATTTTTAACGCACTTTTCCATCACAAATGCGTTACAAACTCAGGTTTGCTACAGATTTGTGACAAAACCTTGATGTTGGAAAAAGCCCCGTCGGAAACTATTTACTACACATTTACTACGCAACTTTTAACAAATTTCCAACGAAAATATGGCGTCAGAAATTTGTGACGCATCTCCTACACCTTTTTTTATTTGTTATAAGTAAAGTTTTGCTACGCATTTGTGACGGAATATTTTAAAAAAGAAAAAAAAACGCGACGTATTTGCAACGGAATATTTAAAAAATATGGAAAATTCAGTTTGTTTTGCTAATAAATTGCAGAAAAAAATTGCCAAAATACTACAATACCTGTTTTAAATTAACCGTACTTCAAAATTTTACATTTAACTTGCATGATGTCGGTCAAAGATGACCTTTTTTCAAAGTTAACAATAACAAAAAAAAAAAAAGAAAAACTAAACAACAATTTGCAAGAAAATAAATTTACACCTCAACAACTTTTCCGATCACTTCATGCCTGCAATAATGAAAACCCATAAGTATACTATTTAATATTTTATAAAAAATAAAAAATCAAATCCGCCCCCACGCCTGCAAGCCCCTTTACACCAGGCCGCCTAGTGCCCATGGTATTGTGGTGTTCGCGCCTAGACCTGGCAAAATGGGTGGATCGGGCTGGGCGGGGGTTTGACTTCCTTTAGGTAAATCACCAAACCCATAAATAAAGCAAGCCATAACCAAACCCACTTCAAAGATTGTTCATTTATAAGTAAGCAGCCTATCCCAAAAAATATTCAAGCAAATACCTTCTTTTCGGCTAAAGAACTCCCATAGAATGACTCCGTCAGCATCTCTAGAAAGTAAATAGTGCCTCTCCCGACCAGTGGCTACAAAAACGTAAAAATGTTTAAGAATGTGTTTAGCTGCAAAACTAACATCTGCATCACTTTATTGATGTACTTGGGGTATGCAACTTGATTCTCGTAAGAAGTTACTATCAGCAATTAAGGGTGTTCTGGTTCAGCCAGTTTTGACGAGACCTACGGGCCGAACTGCAAACTACTGTTTAAAAAACAACTAACCAAACCTGTTGGTTTTACCAGTTTAACAATTCAATTTTGGTGGTTTGGCCGTTTAAACGATTTTCTATTTTTTTATTCAAAATCATTAGTTTGTATTAAAATATTTAAAACAATAAAGATGGCTCATGATTGTAATACGTATACATAACTAAATATTACAAAAAAATGTAAATAAAATATATACAATACAGCCGGTTCGAAGTTCCAAGCAGGACCATCAAACCGCCATACTGAACTGTTAACCACCAAACTTGACCGGCTGACGACAGTGCTTCAGATTGGGCAGTTTGGTGCTACTATCGATTTAAACACTGAAATCGAATCATTCGATCCTCAAAGTCAGATTGTACATTTGTACTCTTTCAAATTCTTTTTAAACAGATAAATTAAAACACTCAGATGGCACTACTGTTTTATTCCATTCCAAAAAAACATTTAAAACATGAACCCTTACTCCAGTTGTATTTCTTAAACATTATGAACTTAAATTACAATTTACAACCTGTAGATACCTTATAAAAATTGTACCTTTAAATGCAAACTTGCTACTTGGAAGCCAATGCGTACAATTAACTGATGCCTTATGACCTGGTAGTGTAGTCATTATCTTCACAGTCTGTAAAAATTAATAAAAACACAATTAGGGCTTTATTAGGGTTATGAAAAAAATTATAAAAATACAATAACAGAACAACCTGAGAACTAAAAACGGAAACGGAGTTTTAAGATCCGAACGAGATTAAACTACACGCGCCCCAAGAAACATTGTTAACGATTTGATTGCATCCAGCACCTATGAACACTCTGTTCACACCCACTGCTCTGTTTCAACCATTCTTGAAGAAGATATGTGAAGGTTTAATGGCGTTTAAGTCTGTGACGAACAAACAAAAAGTTAAACCGTTTTGCGACTTGTACCTACTTGTATCGTAAGTCACTAGAATCCACTATGCCATAAAAAGAATCTATCACAAGAACAAAGTCGCTCATGCTATTTACCAAACAAACAATACTAACTTTCAGTCACAAACCTGTAAGATCGGACTAGGCTAACCGCAGTAGTATTACTAAGTAATATAGAGCGCATTGTACCTCTAGACCCGAACACAAACTTAGCACATCGCCTGCAACACAATCAATACCAGATATAAGTAACAAGGATATCAATTACATCATTTTCATATAACTTAATACATCATTTTCATATAACCTAATACTTAAAATAAATCATCAATCTCTGTGCCACTAAACTGATGTATATGATTGAACATCATACAAACTGATTACAACTTTACAGAAGGATTTAACTTTTCAACATACAAATATACACTAATTATTCAATTTCAAATGCGATAAACAACAGACTAATTCAAAATTACAACACAAACGTCACATACAGTTAACATTTCACAAAAAATCAACAGAATTAAGACTTCAGATAACAGATTAATACACTCCAACTAGTATGCTCTGAAATAGAATATGAGCATACAAATCAATTCGTTTCTTCAACAAGGCACAAACAGATCATCGAACTATAACAACTTCACAACCTAGATTAAATCAATAGCACTTCAAAACCAAAACACTTACGAACACTGATAGAATATAACATAGGGTTAATAAGTGAGAGATGAGATAATGATACCTAGGGTTTCGTAACTTCCGTGACTCAATCCCAAACAGACTAACCTAATTAAACAATTCAGTAATCAAATTTACAAATAATAATCAATAACTAACCTGAAACCCTAGGTTTAGATCAAATTTACAAAATCAGATTCATTTCAGCTCCTCCTGTATGAATGTTCAAATCTATATAAAATCCGAAAAATAGAGTTTAAACTCATTACGTACCTTATGAGATTCGGTGTTCAAATCTAGGTTTTCAATCGCATGATTCCAATCGAAACAGATTCAATTGACTTCTAGCTCCAATCGAGATGGATTCAATCGATTTATAGCTCCAATCGCCGGACGGAATTTGGTTGTTGTTCAATCGCAGACGGATAGACTCTGTTTCATACGTATGGATTCAAAATTAGGGCACAGATGATATGCGCTTTGCTACGTACCGTTTGAGATAATACTGTTTGGTATAGATGCAACTATATTTTTTATTACCAATTTACCATAATGATAATAGTAATATACTTAAAATATATAAAAATAATACTTAACAATTTAATATGATTAAGAAACCACAATTGGTTGAATCTTTCATACAATTGATGACCTGCATAAATCAATTGATGATAATGGTAATAGCATATTTAATAATTAATAAAAAGTTTATTTTTTGTTGTTAGTTAATTAATGATTAATGATAAAACGTACAGATGATGTTGGTGGGCTAACAAACGTTTTAACAAATTAGGTTTTTTTTAACTTTTGGGTGTATAAAAATATATACCACTATAAAAATATATGACATTAATATCTTTTTATCAATTTGATCATGGGTTTTGGGGTTTTGAGAGTGTATATTAAGATGTGCTAAGATGGATGCAAGGCTTTGATGGATTGGACTCTTTAATAAATTTAATAAAGTTGGGCATTGAATGGTTTAAAACTAACTAATGGATTGAAGGTTGATTATCATAAATGTGTCAAGAATTGTAACGCATTTCCTACGGAATGACATGAGTTAATAGGTTTTTGTAGGAAATGCGTTATAAAGTAGTAATAAGTATTTAATAGTGATAAACTAAGTAATTAGTCAATAATTTCCAAAACAAATCCAACAAATTTGTAACGAAATTGTGACAAAATTATTGTATTTTTTTGTTTTTGTCACTATTGTGTAGCAAATTTGTTACAAAATTTTGGATTTTTTTGTTGTCATAAATGCGTCACAATTTTGTAAGAATTTGTGACACTTTTTTTCCGTAGGAAAATTTGGTAGCAAAATGGCTACTTTTCTAGTAGTGTATAACATGCAAATCAATAAAGGCTCAATTATGATGATTTATTCTCTCAACCACCCATAGTGATTTTGTGGGTTTAGGTTATATCTAGAGAAAGTCATAAATCTAGGCATTTTAACACCCTATTATACCATTATATAAAAACTTCACAAATTTAACAAAATAGGTTGAAAAAAAAAGTGTGCAAATAGCTTTTTTCATGATTCATCGTAATTTCTTTTGAGAGCACAATTTGAATCAAATTATACAAAATCAAACAATATACATAGATGACTTAGACGATAAAAATTTCCATTTTCACAAGTGGACTGCCCCTTAAACATTTATAAATTGTCACTTAGATCTCGATTATGTACTGGCGTTAGGTAGTCATAAAATGCAACAAATATTTGTAATAAAAATTTAGCAGTAAAAATGAAACTAAATAAATAACTACCACCTTAGATGTGAAAGGTGACTTTTTACAATCGTGTCAAGGAATGTGGATAAAAAAGTCGTGGAACGATTTATGCAATTAAAGGACGTTTAGACAAATAAAAATGAAACGCCTCAAACCCGGGGTTCTCCATTATTAGATTTACTTATGACAAATAGTCTTTAAACAATAAAATTTCATTACACATCCGAAACTTAAACATAAACAAACTTAGTCACAAAAGTAAACAAATGTCTCTAAGAAAATATTAACATAACTGGGATGACATTCGTCGAGCGGGAGCCTTCACCATCAGCCAACGATCAACATGTCAAATTAACTTGATGGATGTGCATACTAAAAGTTAGCTAGGCTAACTAAGTTTTAGTTTAACAAGGTAACTACAAACTTTAGCAAATATTAAACATTTTAAGTATTTAAGACATACCGTACATCACATAACTTTACACTAGGTAAGAAACACAATACTTTATCATACATTGTAACACTTTAATATAAATAGTAGATCCTATACGTATTTATAAATTTAGACATTGTTTGAAACTTTGGTTTTAACTTCAGACACCAACGTTAACTTTAGATGCGATAAGTCTCATGTAGCCTTTAACCATGCAATATGCATACTGTGAGAATTGTATACTTTACCATTTTTTTAACGGCAAATTTAGATCACTGACGGACCACTGGAGTATCATCGTGCCACCAGCGGAACCACCGGATCATATCCATCTCCACTAGGCATAATGCCTATACACCAATTCAAGAGGAAACCCAATAAATATGGGAAAACCCCCCTTGTGGGAATCGAACCCAAGACCTATTGGTCTTAAAGCCTTATCCCACCCCCAAGATACCACTAGGCTATAAAGCCATGGGTGTATACTTTACCATTTAGCACTTTAAAACTTTAGTGGAAAGTTTAAATGAGAAGAATTTTTTTGTAAGAATAAAAAATAAGAAATTTCAACCAATAAGAATGCTTCATTTTACTTCATTTAATTTTTGTATTTAATATTAGTGTAAGGGTATATTGGTAAACTTAGATGGATCATTAATTGGTAGTTTTCCTTTTTAATAGCTAACTACATTAAATTTGTAACTTATTTTTAAAAAAACATATTTTTCAAATATATATATAGGGGAGGGCTATATAGAAAACCCTATATATATAGAAAACCCTAGAAAACCCAACCTCCCGACATTTTTTTTTTGAAAAAAATAACACCTGTAATATACATGTTTTTAAGAGTTTTGGGCCAAAAAAATCAAAAAAGCGCCGAAGGAATGATTTAAAAAAAAAATCAGCAAGTTTCTGTCTTTTGTGCCTAACACATGTTAGGCAACCGGACATTGCTGAAATTTGTTTATTTTTTTTAAAAACATCCCTTCGGCGCTTTTTTGTTTTTTTTTTTTGGCCCAAAACACTTTAAAACATGTATATTACAATGGTTATTTTTTTCAAAAAAAAAAATGTCGGGAGGTTGGGTAAAAATGGGGGGAGATTTGAGTTTCCAGAGTTTTCTAAAATTTTTAGGGTTTTTTGTCTAGCATTACCCTATATTTTTACCCAACCTCCCGACATTTTTTTTTTGAAAAAAATAACACATGTAATATACATGTTTTAAAGTGTTTTGGGCAAAAAAAAAAAAAAACAAAAAAGCGGCGAAGGGATTTTTAAAAAAAAAATAAACAAATTTCAGCAATGTCCGGTTGCCTAACATGTGTTAGGCACAAAAGACAGAAATTGCTGAATTTTTTTTTTAAATCATCTCTTCGGCGCTTTTTTGATTTTTTTTGGCCCAAAACTCTTAAAAACATGTATATTACATGTGTTATTTTTTTCAAAAAAAAAATGTCGGGAGGTTGGATTTTCTAGGGTTTTTTTATATATATAGGGTTTTCTATATAGCCCTACCCTATATATATATATATATATATATATATATATATATATATAGGGGGAGGTTCATTTGAGAAGAAAATTAAATTGAGAAGAAAAAGAACAAAGGGTATAATTGTAAAACATTAAATAGTTTTTCTTTTATCTCATTTATTATTATCTTTGATTAATTAATTAGTCATAAAGACTATTATCCTCCACACTAAAAATCTTGCCTACACACATCAAAGTTCACCCTACACGTTTTGAAATTTATCCTACAACTATTGAAATTTATCCTACATAGCTCGTAAACCATCCTACACACCTCGTAATTTATCCTACACTATAATTTAATTTTTTTCTTCTTTGAAAAAAATATATTTTTTTGAAAATAAGTTACAAATTTAATGTAGTTAGTTATTTATGAGGAAGACTACCAATTAATGATCTATCTAAGTTTACCAATATGCCCTTACACTAATATTAAATACAAAAATTAAATGAAGTAAAATGAAGCATTCTTATTGGTTAAAATTTCTTCTTTTTTATTCTTACAAGAAATTTCTTTTCATTTGAACCCTCCACTATATATATATATATATATATATATATATATATATATATATAATTTCAAGTGTAGTATAAATTACGAGGTGTGTAGAATGAATTACGAGCTGTGTAGGATAAATTTCAATATGTGTAGGATAATTTTCAAAAGGTGAAAGATAAATTTTGATGTTTGTATGCAAAAGTTTAAGTGTGGAGTATGATAGTGTTTATGACTAATTAATTAGTCAAAGATAATAATAAATGAGTTGAGAGAAAAACTATTTAATGTTTTACATTTGTACCCTTTGTTCTTTTTTTTCTTAATTTAATTTTCTTCTCAAATGAACCTTTTTTTAAAACTTTATTATTACTTTATAATATTTAATATAAAACACTTTACTTGGAAAACTTTAATGAGTATGCACACCACTAAAATCTTAACGTAAAGCGGGGTTTTTTTAACTCACATATCGGTATAGCTAAGTATATTATGAATTTGTAGTTATGATTTTCGCTGAACCCCCTAGAGAATCAAGTCAAACTTGAGCAAGGTTTACATATGAAATAGTCAACTACACTATAGTGA
Source organism: Helianthus annuus (assembly GCF_002127325.2). Classification (NCBI taxonomy): domain Eukaryota; kingdom Viridiplantae; phylum Streptophyta; class Magnoliopsida; order Asterales; family Asteraceae; genus Helianthus; species Helianthus annuus. The sequence goes on from NC_035442.2 coordinate 156,072,470, forward strand.
TTACTTTAACAACTGCAAGTACTACCAGTACTCACGAACAATTTGCCATTTGTGAATACTTCTAATACTCGCCTATTAAGGGTTGTGAGAGCTGCAATGTGTGTACTATGATGCCCACACTATAACCATATGCAGGATCTATTTGGGCATACTTGTAACACCCTAAAAATATTAGAAATTTTATATGAATAATATATGTTATTGATGTCGGTCATAACCAAAAAATAGTGTGACTAGGATTAACTAACCTAGTTAATGATATCTAGTAATCAATAAGGAAAACTTGAAGTAGTTGATCTTTTATAAACTTGAAACCTTGAGGGACTAAAAGGGCAATTTATGAAAGAATGTTTTAATTAAAAATAAATCAAAACCAAAACAAACACATGTGTGTGTGCTGGTTAGAGGTGTACAAAAAAACTGGTTTTAGAACCGAAACCGGAAAAAAACCGAAACTGGTTTTTTTTTAACCGGTTTTTTTATAACCGGTTTTTTTTAACCGGTTTTTTTAACCGCCGGTTTTTATATCGGTTACTATTCTTGACTTCAAAAACCGGTTATTAACCGAACCGGTTATTAAAAAACCGGTTAAAACCGGTAAAAAACCGGTTTTTTTGGGAAAAACCGGTTAAAAACCGGTCCCAACCGGTTATACCGGTTATTGTTTTGGACCTCAAAAACCGGTTAGTAACCAGAACCGGTTATAAAAAAACGGTTTTTATTTTGGGTGAAAAAAAACGGTTTTTTTTTAAACCGGTTTTTTAATAACCGATTAACCGATTTGTACACCTCTAGTGCTGGTCGAAGATTACACAGAGCACAAAAGGGGTTCTCTTCCTTGAACCCTAATTCACGAAATTCAACAAAATTCAAGAAGAAAAACGGATCTAAATCAAAACCAAGCTGAATTTAGTGATCATCCAAGTTAGAGGATCACAATATATGTCAAATTTCGTCTTTTGGTGATACCTTGAAATTGTGATGAACACTCATAATGGCAAATCTGGAATGAATGTAGAATGTATGAGTGATATTGTGTTGAATCCATATCTAGAAACAAACCCTAGATGAAAACTTCATAAATTAGTGTTGAAAACTAGGGATTTGATAATCACCCACATATGTGTGAAGTGGGTTTTTTATAACAATATGATGAACACATGAATTTGAGTGTTAAAATTGTGAAAACTGATGTTATGATTCAAGTTCTTGATATTGTTCATGAATACTAGACATAAGGGCTTAATTTTGATGATTAAAACTTGGTTAAAAGTTAGTCATGTACTAGATAAAAGATGTATAAAGATATTGCCCGCAAGGTGCTCGTTAAAATGCCTAAACGAATGTTGATATGTTGAAATTATGAAAGAAACGCATAATTGGCTATATTGACGAATTACGTGTGATATAAGATAGTACGAGTTCTAAACAAGATGTTGATTGAACTCTATAGGCAAAGCGGGTGAATCTTCAAGCGGTCAAGTTTTAACGGACGCGCGCTTGAAGGATAAGCTTTAAAGTACGCGACTTGTTGTTTCATTACTTTTATGTAGACAAGCTTAGTCGTAGATATGTTTAATGTTTGATATAGCGAAAATGGTTGCGTTTGGTAAGTCAATGAAGTGATGGAATTCACTCGACAACCAAACGGGTCAAAATTGAATAGTTAGAAGATAGCGGTTTTAAGTGACTTAAATGTTACGTAACAAACCGGTAAATTGAATGCGTAAGCCGAGAATCAGATACGCCAAAATTTGATCGATGAACCTTGGATTTGGGTCAAAACTTAGAAAACTAGATTTTATTGAATTTTGATAGAAGAACGTATGCTTGAATCGAAGATATCAAGCATGACATAAACGCGTATGCAAACCATGTAATGGGAGCGAAATAGGCTAGTTTTATAAGCCCGGAACGGGTAAAAGTGGCAAAGGATTAATCCTTGTCATAAAAAATATGAAATAGTGTTAAAGTGAAACGGGTCGAATAATTGTATAAGTGATTTGTAAGCCGTTAGCTTATAAAGCAGGATTTGTTGCAAACCCGAGTGTTAATCACATAGGTCTTACGTGTTACGGTCGTATAGAAACGAGATTTGTGTAATACGCATGAGTATATTAAAAGTTATGCAAGTTTTAAGATATAACAAGAGAAAATGCTATAGCTGGGCAAGATGCGGCTCAAAACAAGAAACCTTCTGTCGAAATGGGGGCTTTGCATCACGCGATGGCTAAATGGAATCATCGTCGCGGCACGCGACAAGCTGAGCTAATCCCGTCGCCGCACGCGACGGGTATAAATCTGGAAAATTTGTTGTGTTTTGTTTATTCAGCTTAGAGAACTTGATATAATGCATTACATAACTATCATAACTATCATAACTAATGTTTATGGTGGTTTGATTATAGGTTAACTGTTGGTGCATGCGTCTGTCGACTTCGTCTTGTATCGAGTCTTGTTCTAAATATGTTAGATCAGGGCACGTAGTTCAAGAAATAGGTGTTTATGTAATTTCGCTTGAAACTGCTTAATTCCGCTTGAAAGTGACTCAGAGTAATTCCATGCGGAATTAGATTCCGTTTGGAATCTAATTCAGTTTGAGACTTCGTGCGGAATTAAACGTTTATAAATAGGTCTTCAAGCGAAATCAGTTGTAATAGTCTGTGATTCCGGTACCGAAGTGCTGCGACGTGCCGTTTGATTGTAAACTGTGTTAAATCAATATACAAGGCAATTTAAAGTGATTTCTGCTGTTTTTCAAGTCCGCTTCTCTGTTTCCGCCTCTGAAACGGATTAGAGCTCTTCTGATTGACTCCTTTGGGTCACGAACCGATCCTACATGTGGTATCAGAGCTCAGGAAGAAGAGTTCTTGCCAAAACAGCCTTTATTTCTGACTTCTACACCTTCTTTTTAAAATTGAACTAGTTTTCACGGTCAGAACAGTTTGAATTTTGCATATAACATTCGAAACAGTGTTTTAATGAATCCTTGAGAAAATTGGACCTTATTTCAATCAAAATTTGATAAAAACAGTAATTCCGCTTCAAATTCAGAACGAACGAGATGACGTCAGCCTAATTCCGCTTGGAATCACAGTTTATTTTCAAACGAAATTACATAATTCCGCTTGAAATTTCTAATTTCACTTCTGTTGTGTAATTCCGTTTGAGCCGGTTCACACGAAATTACTTAATTCCGCTTGAATCTGTAATTTCGTTTGAAGTTTTCAAACGAAATCACTAATTCCGCTTCAAAGGGTAATATCGTGTGAAGTAATTCCGCGTGGAATTACTAATTCTGGTTGAAAGTTGTAATTCCGTGTGAAGTTTAAACTCGTTTGAAGTTGTTTTGCAGGTAATCTCGCTTGAACAGGTAATCTCGTTTGAAGAGTATTTCCGCTTGAATTGGAATTTCGTTTGAACTTATAGTTTTTGTGAATTTTTGCCGAATCATGGACGAGGAGTTCTACAATGCGTTTGCGACACCGATTGCACCAGTTACTGCTGCTGAAACTTTGTACAATGAGAATGAGACAGGAACTTATCAGAAACCGCCAAAACTCATGTACATTGAGGATTTTCAAGGTTGGAAAAATCGATTTGAGAATTGGGTGCAAGCCTACAAATTTGACGCATGGTGTTCATTGTTGAAAGATTATGAGAAACCAAAGAATGAACGTGGGATTGAAAAAGCTATTTGTGATTATTCAGAGAGTGACAAATTGAAATTTACAAGTGAGAAAATGATGATCATTATTCTTCAACAAGCGATTAAAGAAGATATCTTCGTTTTGCTCCAACATAATGGTACAGCTAGGTCAATTTGGGAAGCATTGATTCAGAAATTCAAAGGAAGCGCAGATATGATCAAAAACAAAAAGGCGTTATTGAAGAAATCGTTTGATATGTTTACAGCTTTCGACCATGAAACAACAAAGCAGACTATTGATAGATATTGTCATCTGGTATTGGAAATGGGAAGATTGGACATTAAGAAAGATGATGATGAACGGGTTGATAAATTAACCGAAGCGTTACCACAAAATAAGTGGGGAACTTATTTGATGATTTTGAAACACATGAGGAAGTCTCAGGATATGAATTTGGCACAATTTATTCAGAGAATTGTGGAGCATGAGTTGGATATTCAGAAAACCGCTATTATGATAAATCCGAATGCTCAACAAGATGTCAGTGTGTATTATAGGGGAAACAAATTTGAGGCTACTCCCAGTCTCAGCCCAAAGATCCGAACTGGTTTCAGTGCTGACAGTTCATCTGGAACAAAGAGTAGTAATGTAACTCAAAGTGGTGGATCTTCGTCTTCTTTTTCAAGTTTTGATCCAAATCATACAACATCAAGTTCTCAAAAACAAAACTCAGCGAATCTTCTATGCAATGTTACTTTGAACATTCAAAATGGTCAGAATTTGTCTCCAGAAATAGCCAAGCAACACATGGCATCACTCGTTGCTATGTTGGAATCTTATGAAAGTTTGATTGCTGGCAAGATTGGAAATCCGATGCTTACAAAAGAAGATTATGACCAAATTGATGCTGTGGAGCTTGAGTTGATGGATGTGAAGTGGTGTTTGGCTAGTGCTTGTAGGAGGGCAGAAAAGTTTCAGCAAATTACTGGTAGAGATGAGTTTCGAGGAATGGCTACTTCTCCGTTAGGTTTTGACAAATCAAAGGTTACCTGTTTTCGTTGCAAAGGAAAGGGACATTTTAAACGAGAATGCAAAAACAAAGAAGTAACTGGAAGACAAGATGGAAAAAATGATTATTATCAAAAGTCAATTTTTCATCAGATTGATCAACAACCACAAATTATTAAACAACCACAAACCGCTCATGCACGTCCCATTGAAGAGAAAAGAGCTTTGTTTGGTATAATTGATCAAGATGATGAATTTGTTGCAGAAGGTTTCAGCTGGGATAAATATATTCCACCAGGTTCAGGTCTTGTTGCTAGAATTCTGGGTGAAGATGAGACTAGTCAGAAAAAAATCCCGATTTTTCCAGATCTAGGAAGTGATGTTGATACCGATGATGAGGAAGAATATCTTAACAAAGCTAGAAAAGGCATAGATCCTGACAGTTTTAATTTCTTTTTTGCAGATAAAGTTGAGATGCTGAATCAGAAGAAGATTGCCAGATTGAGGAGAGAGCTGGAAGCAGCAAAATTACTTGCTGATGAAAAGGCAAAGACAGAAGCTGGAGAAGCAAATGTTGAACCAGCAACTGAGAAAATAATGGAGAAAATAGTTGAAGTCGAAAAAGTTGTCGAAGTAGAGAAAATTGTCGAAATAGAAAAAATTGTTGAAGTTGAGAAACTCGTTGAAGTTGAAAAGATTGTCGAGGTTGAAAAGATAATTGAAAAAGTGGTTGAAGTTGAAAAATCATGTTTGAAGTGTTTAGAGTCTTGCAAACACCGTGAGGAGAAAGACAAGAAGATTAGTGAGCTGGAAGAGTTGAAAGAGAATCTGTTGTCTGATTTGAAGTATGTGAAAGAGTCATACGATATGCTGAACAAAACAGTCGATAGACTGAAAAAGACGAATTCAGAAATCGAAGATTCAATGGAAAAAATGAGCTCAACATTAATGATGAAGCAGAAGGTCATCAATGAGTATATTGAAGACTGTGCTAAACTGAAGCAGGATTTGGAGCTTGAGAAGATCGAGAGTGAAAGGATTAAACGATTATTGTTGAGCTATACAACATGTGATTATTTAATTGATCGTGTTTATCCTACTGTTGCAGGTCTTGAGGCATTCAAGGAGAAAAAGACTGAAGATACTGATACTGGTAAGAAACAAAGTGTCAAGTATAACAGATGTCCGCCCCCGATCTATGAAAGTTATTCTCCCAGAAATCCAAATGAGGAACGTGTTAATAAGGCTCTCAACCTCAAGCTAAAGTCTGAAATCATTGATGAATTACCAGACAATATTGATGTCACATTCATAGCGTCTGACACTGATCATGAGTCTGAGTTATTAAAGAAAGTGGTCGATCAGGTGTTGGATATGGATGAAGAGTCAAAGTCGGAGTCTAAATCTGAAAGTCCGAGTTCGTCATAAAAGAGTCCGAGTTCACCAGTTAAAAGGGTTTACAATAAGGAATTCTTGTTATCAAAATCTAATTTGAATGATGGTTCAATCAAAGTAGCTTATACTTTGAATGCTTCAGACAAATTATATTCTGATGAGGAATTTCCGATTAGAAGTGTCAAAACGGAAATGATCAAACAGGTTTTCAAATTAACAGAAATTGATATTTCTGAAATAAAATATTTAAATCTTGATGGAAAATCTAACAAATACACTTCTTCAAGAATTCAACAAAGAGTAAACAGAAAAATGGGTTACGGTTGTGGTTATAGTTTTCAAAAGAAACCAAATCATAACAGTAATTTCAAAAAGAAAGGTTTAGGTTTTAGTTCTTCAGAAAATTATAAAAATGAGAAAAATTATAAACCAAAAACAATATTTGTTGCAGGAGGAAGTTCTGAAGAAGAACAGAAGAAACCGTTCTGGAAACAATCAAACCAGGAGTTTCTTGCTGAAGTGAAGAAGAATGTGAAGAAATTTGCTTCGAGAGTTGACAGAAGAACTTGTTTCAAGTGCAAAAAAGCTGGACACATTGCTTGGAATTGCCATGAATCAAATTATACAAAACAGGAAGTTTCTTCTAACTCTGAAATGAGAAGGAAATGTGTTGGTAAATCAAAACAATCAAAAGAAAAATTTGATAAATCAACTTCTGAAGTTGGTGAAAGTTCAAAATGTTTTTACAAGAGGAAAGGTGATTTGAATAAACAAAAGTGGGTTGTTAAAACTGAAAGTAGTTCTGACAATGAATCTGATTCCATAAAATCAGAGGAGTCATTTTTTGAGAAAAGGGTTGTGAATTCCGTTCCAGAGTTGAACAACGAAAACTATCCACCATTAAGGGCAGAAAATCTGAAATCAAAAGGTAGGATTGAAATTTCAGATCAATTCTTTGTTGGTAAAAATAAATTTGATGCTGAAAAAGTGTTTAATGGAAAAGTTAAACATATTTTCGGGAAAATGGTTGATGGAAATGTAAAGGGTGCAAAAGAACTTTACAAATCAAAATGTTGGTGGGATAGATGTGTACCAGAATCTCCCAAGGCTGGTCAGGCTTGGGGGAAAGTATTCCCTAACTAAAATCCTGACTTGCCGGAGCTCCCAGGTTGGTAAGAGTGGAGCAGGAATCGGCATCATTCTTTTTATCAGGTTTGTTTGGTTTGACCTACAAGTGGTAAATCAGGTACATTAAGTTGTACTTGATTTTCTACAAGTGGAAGTTGTTGAGAAAACCTAATATTGTTAAAATTGTTCCAAGATTTTGAAAGTGCAATGTGATGAATTGATCCCCAACCTACAAGGGGTGACAACACAACTTATTTTCCGAAAAAAACCATTTTGATTAAAACAAACTTAAGTGTTTCGAAACCATAATGGGAAAATAGTTTGTTGTGAGGGGGAGTTCTGATTGTTTATGCCAAAAGGATGGGGAATTGAAGCTTGAAAATCAGTTGTCACTTTGCTTGTACAGTTTGCTTTCAAAGTTCTTTCATATTAGAAAATTTGAAAAATACAAAAACATGATAAAATCAGAAAAAGCCAAACATTGATAAAATTCAAAAATGAGTTTTGTTGTGAAAAAGAGGAAATGATAGTACATCAGTGGACTATCACAACACGCTAAAGAAATGGAAAGTTAAAATGTGATAAACTGTCTCACTGAGGATGTGTCAGTAGGTTTTTGCACATTTAGTAAATTGTTTTCGGGATATAAACCTAAAATCAAACTTACTTATATCGTGGGGAACATTTCTTGGATATATGGGTAACCCCCGAAATCTTGTTTGAAAGGTCCCTCTTTCTGAGATACTAGGTCTTTATACTTAGTGATATCTGGGGTATTATCCTGGGACTTCTGATTTTGCGGAAGCAATGGCCTAGTCCCCGTATAATACTTTCTGCTTGCTTGAAAAATAGCGTTGCCCTCAGTATAAAAATGATGAAACATTGAAAAATGCTAATGATGTGCTGTTGAAGAAAAGATTCTCTAAAGGGAACACACCAAAAGTCGAGTCGTCATCTTTTTGCTGAACAGAAGTTCTGACCTGAGCTCTCACGGTTTCGCATTTAACCCTTTTACAGATATCATCTAGGTATCCTCACCTGTAAGACTGAATATTGGGATCTGGATACGGGAGTATATTCAAGTGGTGGGACACGCGAATAAGTTTAAGTGTTAAAACATTAATCTCGTATCTCGAAACAGTTGAACTTTGTGTGAGAATTTAAGTGGACCAATATACTGACAATCTAAGTGAACTGTTTAGAGCTTAAAATGTTTTAAAGCTTAACGGTGTTAGTGATGTGTCTCATAAACTGATATGATCCTCTTGCACAAACTCGCAAAAAATATAGTTTGTAAATATTTCTTTACTGCATTTCATTTTATTCAGAAATTCCAAAAAGATTTTTAGTGTGTTTTAGCATAAATTTTTGAAAATACAAAAAGATTTTCGACAACTGATGATGAAAAGCTGATTTTCAAAATTCAAGTGCTAAACATGACGAACAGGTTTGAGAAGAATTTGTTTGAAATATATATTTTCAAGTGGTCATCAGATATATTAAATGCTAAATCTCTCAGATTGATTCTTGCAAAAGTGTAAGTTTGTCAAAATTGTTAAATTTGTAAATCTTACTTTGAGGTAGAAGATGTGCAGGACAGCCTGGATTCTGATTCTGTATAGAGAGCCAGGTTGCGATCCTGATCCTGTGAAAGCCAGACTACGATCCCAGTACAACTTGAGAGGGAGTCTGTTAGAGAGAGAGAGAGTCTGAAGATGCAAGAGCTAGGAATTTGATCCTGAAGATGCAAGAGATTGATAGATCTACATCCGAGGAGGAGATTAGTTTAAGAAGGTTAAAGTGAGGCAAGAGCCAGATAGAGTTTCTGGAAGCCCAAAGACTGATAAAGACTGAAGACGTTGAAGACTCTACACTGAAGACTCGTCAACATTCGAGGGGGAGTTTGTTGGTGCATGCGTCTGTCGACTTCGTCTTGTATCGAGTCTTGTTCTAAATATGTTAGATCAGGGCACGTAGTTCAAGAAATAGGTGTTTATGTAATTTCGCTTGAAACTGCTTAATTCCGCTTGAAAGTGACTTAGAGTAATTCCGTGCGGAATTAGATTCCGTTTGGAATCTAATTCCGTTTGAGACCTACTTCGCGCGGAATTAAACGTTTATAAATAAGTCTTCAAGCGAAATCAGTTGTAATAGTCTGTGATTCCGGTACCGAAGTGCTGCCAACGTGCCGTTTGATTGTAAACTGTGTTAAATCAATATACAAGGCAATTTAAAGTGATTTCTGCTGTTTTTCAAGTCCGTTTCTCTGTTTCCGTCTCTGAAACGGATTAGAGCTCTTCTGATTGACTCCTTTGGGTCACGAACCGATCCTACATTAACGTTGTAAGGCTCTCGGATGAGGATCAAGCGTCGTACAAGAACCGAACACACGTTTAAATGAAGCTTCCGCGTTGATCTTCATGTTATGAATTATGTAAACACTTAATAATCGTGTTTTTGAATGTTTTAAACAAAGTGAATATTGTGATGTAAATGTTTTTGTAAAATGGCATAATTGTCATTTAAATGCATATTTTATATGATAAATTGGTTATAAATTAGTATGGGTCTTACAATACTTCGAGTACGAGCAAACTCACGTTTGCGAGTACTTACCAACTGTCGCACCAAAACCGTAAATTATGCTATGATGATGGTTGTTGCAGATCAAATGCTGAAAACAGATCAAGTTAAAGACTATACATCCATGGACCCTGATTTAGACGTTTACGATGTTCCCATACAAAATCATTATGAAAAACTCGGGCTTTATCAAGGAACTTACTTTAAACTGAACCCGAGCTTCCAAACTCCAAAAGCTCGATGAAACAGCCTGAGTTAAAGCACACTAATAATGTTAACATTTCGACCTTTATCAAATCTGGTCTTGAAATCGAGGCGAAATGGTACAGTTTGCAAATAAAAGAATGTCGAGGCTATAGATATATTTCCATCTAGGACTTAGGGTGGAAATGACCTTTTTGCCATTGATGGGCTTCCGCCTTTTAAACCCCCAATTTAAGGAATGGCGACTTTCTTCTGTTAGGTCATCGCACTCTCCAAATTGGAGAGTCACATTGCCCCACTCCAGCCAGGCTATGTTGTCATAACCGGGCTCATGCTGGTTTCAGAGTTTGGCTTGGGAGTTCCCTCGAGAAACCATATTGTGGCTGCCGCTTGACAGTCAGTGTGCCACCACAAGATCAGAACTCTCTTCGTGACACACGGTGGGGCGAAAATCCGAGTGGGCTTGTGATTCAAACTGACAACCTTGCACAAGACTTAACTTAAATCCTTCATTGCCTTAATCCACTAAAAATGACACAAGTGAGGGTCAAACTTAGGTCTCCACTTCATAATCCTTCAAGTCCATATTGCTTTCCATTTCATAAAACTAGAATTTTGACCCGCTACGCGTTGCGGCGACGTCAAAACCTAAAGTAACTCGAATTTGTACCGTTAAATATCTGACCTGACTCATTTTCGAGCAAAACTTACGTCAAAACGTAGACCAACTGAAAACATACATAAATAAGCACGAAAAAATATTATATTTCACCTCACTCGATACCAAGAAAAATTTACGCCAAAACATAAACCAGTTTTGATTTATACCGAAATGTACTTGAATAAACTACATAAGAAAATAGCATTTTTTAAAGCTAAAATGGTATCGCGCGTTGCGGCAGCGTTGAAACGTTAAGTAATTTGAATTTATACCGTCTAGTGAAACTGTATTACGTATCACAAAACCTAAACCAATTGAAAATATACATAAAAATAAGCACGGAAACGTATTGCTAAAACGTAGACCAACCGAAAACTGTACACAAAACTAAGCACAGAAGCATTTTATATGTGACCGCGTACATAAAAATAAGCGTGTAAAACTCGGGGGGGGGGGGGGGGGTTAAATGGCATTTTAGAAAGTTTTTATAAAACTAAAGGGTTTAAGTAATAATATACTGAAAACTAAGGGTAGAAAAAGAAAAAACATCAAAGAAAAGAAAAAAAAACTAAAAATGACACTACTACAAAAATAGGCATTTGCTACGGCCAAATCCGTAACAAATCCCTAGCAAAAAGGGTGTTTGCTACGGATTTGGTTCGTAGCTACAAGTCTCGTCGCGAAATTATTTGCTTCGGATTTGGTTCGTAGAAAATAGCTTTTTTGTAACAGGGTGAAAAAATTAAAAGATGAAAAGAAGCTAGCTACAGTGAAATAGGATTTCTAAATTGTTATTTTTATATAACTCGGGGTGTTAAAGAAATGAAATTTATATAATTCGGGGTGTTAAAAAAATGAATATGGATGTTTTGTATTTTTTTACTATTATAAACAGTACCGAAACATAGCTTGCTGAATTCGATCAAGTCTAAAATCGATCGTACGTTGTTTTTGGCAGCATATGCTGTCATGTCAAAAAAGATGTAACAAAAGAACGTAGTTTGAGTTACAGGTGGTGAGCATGTAGGGGCCAAAAATAGAAGATTTCATGAATGATAGTAATATTCTCACACCTTTATTTTTTTTTCACATGCTTACTATACACGGCCGTATAATGTTATACAGCCCGTATCGAATGTTGTTGCACAGAAATAGATGCAGTAGAATGTTTTTTTTTTTGTTTTACATGTATACGAGTCGTATAATATTATACGGACCGTATACAACTGTATACTAGCAATTTAATGTTATACAACCTAAGGTGTTTATTTTATGAGGTTTTATCAGTTTTTTTTTGGGTTTTTAACAAATGTATACATACCGTATAATGTTATACGACCCGTATATTAATTTTTTTGTGTGAAACCGAACAACTGTTTAATACGTTTTAGTAATTGTTTAGACAAAGTTTGCCGTATTATTTAGATATATCGGATTATGTTACGAGATTGTAATTAAATGCGCTAATAACGTTGAATAATTTTCCACTTTATTATGTGAAACCTCTATGTTACAATAGTATTTGTCGTATTATTTTTTATATATATTGGATAAGCAAAATATGTTCATATGATAAACAATACGATAACAATTATCAAACAAACACAATAAAATGTAAACATAAGATTAATATTTACCATGTTTTATATTTAAAACAACAAAAGATAAATATTTACAATGTTTCAAATGTAAAACAACAAAGCCAAAATACAATAAGCAGCTACGGCGATCGTCGTGGTGGTGGTGGTGGTGGTGGTGCATCGTCAACTCGTGTAAGTAGGGGCGCGCCAGAATGCATAGCAATAATCGCCTCGACCATCCACTGTACGTCGCTCTGTATACAGGATACGTCCACCCGTACGGCAGCTAATCCGACTCGACCTGAGCCAGTCTCTCCTCCACCCCCAGTGGAGGCATCACACGTGGTCACATACTCCGTCGATCATACAAGAGATCACCATGTACACCCTCCACACCCATCTGCGATTTGTCGACCACAGCATGAACTGCCCCCTGTACCCCGCCTCCCCCGCCTCCCTCTCCCTTGCTTCCCTCTCCCCCGCATCCCTCACCCTCGTCACCCTTACCCTTGCCTCCCTCGCCTCCTGGCCTACCTCCGTCGGTAGTGGCTTCCCTGAGTACCACTCGGTATGACCCTCATCATACATCAAATCACCCGGACCTTGTCCGATAGCACCTCATGAGAAATCTTCATCGTGCATGTTGTGGCCCTACCTACCGGATCAACCTGGTGTGTGACGGTCATATCCAAAGCCACATGCGGGGACAAGCGGCACGACCAGTGCTTCGCTAGACGGGTGACAAAGTCGCCACAGCTAATGTGGCTAGGGGTACGCTTAAAATGGTACTCGGTGAAGTATGTGGCCAACTTGTATGCCAAGTCCCCCCCCCCCCCCCGACGGTAAGTAAATCGTGCAAAAAGAACATATCATTTTGTGTGACCCACTCCCTACTATCGTGCAGACCCGCACTTGTCACGACAATACACCGATGTAGGTATCGGTGTAACGGGTCGTACACGCGCGACATCCGTGCCTTCGGGGATCGCGAATGAGGTGTCGCGGACTCCCTGGTCCCAATAGTGCACCACCAGGGCCACAACACGTCAGAGGACGTGGTGGTCGGCACATCCAAAAATGCCTGGGATACAGACTCCTCCTGTGAGTACAGACCCAAGGAAACGACAAACTGGGGGAGCGTCAACCAGCGAGCCTCCCCGCAATGAGTAAACGAAACCGCAGTGGTATCCAAAAAATACTGTAAGCCCCTACCCCGAGTGTCCGTAAATGCAAACGTACACAAAAACTCTAAAGTAATCTCCCTGTGGGCCCGCTCTCGGGCGACCTCAAATAAACGGGATCACGTGGAGGTAGCTGGCATGAACTCCCGGACCAACCGATCGATCCAATCTCGGTCAAAAAACCAATATCAATGGTCTGGGGCGCGTCCAGCTCCATCTCGCGTACTCTACCTAAAAACCTGTGGGTAGCCGTACCTCGGGGGATAGCACAAACAAACTACGCCGTCTCCGTAAAATCATCTACAACCTCCTCCTCCTGATCTCGTCCCCGTCCGCGTCCCCGACCTCGACCTCGAGCTCGAAGAGCTCTACGTCCTCCAGCCGCTTATGATTCAGCCATATCGTCTGTAAACCATAACAATCACTGGTCGGTAAGTATTATACGATTAACGTTCACGTATTATACGAGGTGTATACGATCTGTACAAACCTAGTATACGTTTCATATACGCACGTATTATACGTCTTGTATACGATTTGTATTATACCTTTCGTATACGATCCGTACACAGCAAGTATACATTTCGTATACGCACGTAGTATACGTCCTGTATACGCTAAAAACAATCAAGGAAAAAAGAAAACTGAAAATTCAAGGGTATACAATCGTATACAACGTAGTCAGTATGTGGAATTGATGACAATGCGTTCGGTATGTGTTCAGGCGAATATGTCTATACATGCATTTAATTCATTCACATCACTACAAATTGTCAGAACATGAAATATGAGCTAGCTTATTTTGCTTTTGCTTTATGTTTATCAACTGGCCGTTTGTTTGAGTCCTAACGAACTACTTTCTCTTGAGTCCATACATTCATTTAATCCACTCAAATTATTACAAATTGTCAAAACATGAAATAAGATCAAGTTTATTTTGCTTTTGCTTTATGTTTATTAATTGGTCGTTTGTTTGAGTCCTACCGAACTACTTTCTCTTGATTACCGGTATGTGGAATGGACGAAAAGGCAGTTGGTATGTGTTCAGAGCGAATATGTCCATCCATGCATTTAATTCACTCACATCATTACAAATTGTCAAAACGTGAAATAACATTTCAAATTCATAGCCAACCTAAACCCACGTGAAGTTTTCCTCTTTCTCGTTCGTTATGAACGCATGCGCAATGCAAAACGATAAGTATGTGGATGTGACACCGATAATCTGAACTAGCGGCATTTTGTACTGGTTCGTCTTGTAGGAGGAGTCTATAAGAAACACATGCGGGAAGGCGCACCACAATCTGTTCGACTCCGGGTGGATAAAGAAAACATCTTGTACCCTTTCGTTATTTTCAAATGTTCCGTGGAATAAAACAAACCCAACTGTCTTCAACCGGTGGAAAAGTATCGGCATTGGAGTCTCGCCGACTTGCTCCATTCGAACCAATATGGCCCGCGCGTTGTATAAGGTATTTCTTGTTGAGACATTTTCGGGGTTCTGTTCTTTAATGGTAGTAAGAATGTCGCGTGGTTTCATGTTCTGATATGTCAGTTGCTCCAACGTCATCTCTTCCGACGGTGTCAGCCTCATTAAGGACAGATGAGCCTCTGGATACAAAAAGGTTTCGTGGTTATGCTTAGCTTTGTCAACCCTTAGATTCCAAAAACGTGACCCCTTTCTGTATGTCCCGATCAGTTGGAACTCGCAACCAATTTTCCTGCTCCCGCTACGTCTGACCGTGGCTGTTGACTTGTGCTGGCTGGCACAATCGCACGTAAGCCAAATTTTTAACAGCTGGCCGCCTCGGGGTTTCTCGTAGATCGTGCGTTTGGTGGCTATGGCGTACCCATTTTGGCATCCGACTTCTCTACACCACTCCACCAATTCATCCATGCTATCGAATATCTGACGAAACACTTATATGTGCGAATTAATGATTGACTCTATTGAATAAGATGTTATGCATAGTATTTGGACGAACTAAGATGATAATGAAAACGGCATCAAACATATAAACAGTAATATTAAACGTACGGCAAATAAACGTATAAATAAATGTTATACCAGATCGGTTTCAAACTCACTAGGTTCCTGGTCACCGTTTGGACCCTCGAACGGTCCACCACTACTGGGAGGAGATTGAAAACTACCGGGTAGCGGTCCACCACTACATCTGACGCAAGATTGAGATCGAACGGAACATTTAGATCAAACAAACCCGGATTGTTATTTTAATTGATATCATAACTCCTCTGATTTGACTCGCTAGCCGAGTCACTGCCGAAAAAGTTACCGTCTCCCCAAAACGACATTGATAGCGTAATATAATTTGAATACAGAGAAATGCAAAAGAAACGAATAGAAGTTGAATGAAAATGAATAAGATTAGTGTCGTTTATATAGAGGTTTTTACGAAATATTACATCGCTTCAAATGATTAACACGCAAATCGAGGAATCTAACGTCGAATCAAATAACTCGCATGAATATCGAGGAATCTAACGTCTAATCGCATAACTCGCATGAGAATCGAGGTATATAACATCGAATCAGAGAATCTTACGTCTAGTCGCACGCATATCGAGGAATAATACGTCGAGTCAAACAGTTTAAAAAAATTGAAATTCGAAGTATACGGGCAATATAAAGTTATACGGCCCGTATAAATGTATCATATACGTTATATACGACCACCAAAAAATCTTATTCTCACATGGTGTATACGGGTATACGACCCGTATAGAATAAAATGAACTGACAAAGGCTTCTGGACAGTTCATTTTATTCTATACGGGCCGTATAATCTTATACGGTCTATATACACCATGTAAGAATAATATTTTAACATATGTGATTATTATATGACTATATATACCATGTGAGTATACTATTTTAGCATGTGTTATTGTTGGTTGCAATGAATCCATATTTCCATCCAATAATAGCATAAAAATGCATGCCTATCATCTCACATATTTTTAACATATTCTTTGAATTTATAAAATTGTTCGTATAAAACAAAAGGTCTGAATGTCTGAACTTGAAATAAAGATACAAATATAATATATAATTCGGTTTTTCTTTCCTATAATAATAGGTAGCAATTATTTTTGTTCAGGTTGTTGATATTAACAATAAAGATGATATATAGTTCATGCCTCACAATTGTCTACGATAAGAATTTCAACTAGAACAAAAGTCTCGTGAAGAAAATTTAGTGTTTTGAAAAAATTAACTATTTATATGGGCGACATCGATCAAAATACTCGTAAGCCGTTAAACAAGACTAGTAGAGCTCATTTAATTTATTAAAGCTCGAGCTCGGTTTGGTCCAAGCTTTGTTTCTAAAACTAGAGTTTGGCTCATTTTATTATTTATTGTTATTATGCTTATTATAGTTATTAATTTTTCTAAACTTATAAATTTGAGGTTTCTATAAATGATTCGGTTTAGTTAAGCTTAAGCTTCTGATAATCACACAATTAACATGTTTTTTATATTTACATGTATCAAAATCTTAAAATCTTAATATTAAGAGAGAAATATTAACAATCATTGGTTATATTTACATGTATCAAAACGTCTAAAACTTTAGTTATCGCTTAACTCCAAACCTTTTTCACCTCTCCATTTGATTCCCTCCCTCCCTCCAATCTTGAACCCCAACAAAATTTCCTTTTCATAACCTATGGCAACATCTTGGAGTTACAGATTTTCAGGATAAAGTTATCCTATAAAGCCTCCTAAATCTAAAAAGTATACAAAGACGCAATGAATCGCAAAATATAAAACAATGTCGAGCAAAATATAACGCAATGCCAAGAAATATAACACAATATCGAGGAAAAACGACATAATGAGTCGCAAAAAAGACATAATAACTCAAATATAGAAAATTTAAGAAAGAAACAAACGATAAACAAGTTAAAACACATGACACTATATAAATAGTGATAAACCTTAAACCTTAAACATATTATGCGTTACAAAAAGTTAGATACATTAAAGTATTCTATTACATAAACTATAAACGTGTTGTGTTATATACTATGTGCCTCCATTAATCATCTATATAAGCCAATTGTCAAATCCGATTCTTCACGCATTTTTATATTTAACTATTTTCCATCTCACAAACGAAGAAACAATAATAACCACGAAAGATGAGCCCTCTCTCGTGGCAATAACAAAGGTCGTGGTTGCAATAAATTTACTTGGGCATCCTCTTAGAACCTTGTTTATGGTACTTGCAACTGTTAATGCATTGGCCATATTCCAAGCAATTGTCCAAACCGTCCTATATACTATTCATGCCAACGCTACAACTAATATTGCAAAAGCTCACTTTACTGCTGGCACTACCTTGTTCACTGACACAGGAGTTAACAACCATGTGATACTAGATTTTCGTGTCTTAATAGTTCAGAGGCATCTTATGGTAATGACTCATTCCATGTCCATGTCCTTTAAACCCCATCTCCAAATAAAACCTTTCAATGTCCAACATTCTTGATGTTCTTAAAACTATGAAAAGTCTTCTTTCTGTTCAAAAGTTATGTGTTGAGAATAATGTCTTCTTTCTATTTCACTCTTCCTTTTTTTGTTGTGAAGGACGAGTCTACACGCACTACCTTGCTCACCAGCCCCAGTAAACATGGTTTCAACTCCCTTCAAGTTCCTCAGTCTCTGTCTCTCAATAAGGTTGTCTTCTCTGCTACACGAACTTCCTCCACAATTTGGCACGGACGGCTCAGTCATCCGTATCAATGTCTTTTTAGTTTTATGCTTTCTAGTTGTTATCTTCCTGTTGCCACAAACTCATCTTCTTTTACATGTACTACTTTTCATTGCCTACTGAAGAAACACTGACCTTACAGGTAAGCTCCGGCTAGGACTTCAACTCTTTGGCGATCCGAACAGCTGACTTCAAAATAGAACACTATTAGGACTCGTTACAGGAATGGAGTTATTCCTGTAACCACCCTCCGGCGTGAGAATAAGTCTCAGTTTTGGGAGTAAAGAATATGTGTAGAGAGAGAGAGAGAGAGAGAGTAAACGAGAGCAGAATGAATCGTACCTTTGATGTTTACCTCTATTTATAGTTTACCATTAGGGTTTCCCCTAACTTAGAATGTGCTCCAATAAGTTAGGATTTGCATGATCTTCCCAAAAATTTGGGGATTTGGTTACGTGGTTTATCCATGCAGAATGGAACATTCTAGAATAAACATGTGTAATTAAGTATTTGTAATAAAATAATAGGTGATGACTGGGTCGGGTTAGCCGATCCGGGTCATACCTTGTCATGCCCCCCCAGTCCGAAGTTATGAAATGAAGTTCATGAGATCGGACTAAAAAAGGAAAAGCCAAAATTCCCCCTTTGAGTGTAAGTTTCTCGAGTGGGGTACCGTTACTTTTTTTGAAAAATGGCGTCGATGGGAAAGGATGTGACAGTTAGGTCATCATGAGCATGACAGTTGTATTTTCCCTATCTTGACACGCGTTCCCATCCGTTTGCCTTTTTGAATTCGAAAGGTTGTTATCCCTTATAAATAGGTTTCCCGTTTAGGGTTTAGAATTCCATTTCCATCTTTGTTCACAACTTCTTCACATCTTCAATTTCTTGATTTCAAAAATTGCCTCCAAAACTGGCGAATCTTCTTCTGCCCAAACAGGTTCCGATGCATTGTATTGCAAATGGGGACCTGTATCATTCAACAATCTTGTACAAGAGTACGATATTAAGCCAGAGTGGAATCCAGTGCTGCCATCAATGACAGACACGACGTTTCCGTTGAAAGAGGGCATTATCACTCTCTTCAGTGATTTTTTCAAATTTTGCAATTTCCGGTTGCCAATCACCAAGTTTTGCAAGGCCGTTCTTGACAAGTATCCCATTCACATCTCCTAATTGCATCCTTTAGGGTTGGTGAAACTTCGTCACTTTGAGTTTGCTTGCATAGCCCTGGGTCACATCCCTGAAATTACCGTTATTAGGGCTTTCTTCGTTGTTGTTTGGAAATCCCCCCTTTTTCACCTTTGATAGGCGGGATAGTGGCGTGTCTTGCTTGAGGGACATCCCTACAGTTCCAGGGATAAGGAATGGAAGAAGAAGTTCTTCTATATTGATGCCGGTGTTATCCCCGGGGAGATGCAGTGGAGGGAAATGGGAGCCAAAGACAAGTTCAAGGACGACGGTCCCCCTGCTGATGCTTATGCTGAAAATGCTCTGTTTAAGAGGCTGTGTGAACGCCCCTCCGAATGCACAGTGATCCCAGAGGGGGCCCTGGTGATGGCGGGGATGAGTTTGCTGTGGCGTGATATCCGGTTATACCCTTCCTTCCGGAGGGATGATGAAGGTACGTTGTAATTTGCTTTGAATTTGCTCTGCTAATTGCATTTGTATTGACTTGTGTAAATGTAAAACAGGCTAGTGGAGTTTGTTTGACTTCATTGATCCCCCTTGGAACGCTGCTTTGAGGGCCGCGCACCGCGTGCTTGGAGAACAGGAACCTGACGTGCTAAAGATCCACCTTGGACAGTTTCTGCTACCCGCCGTGCCGGCGGATCCATCTGCTTATATTTCTCAGCCTCCCCCCAGCGGAGGAAGTGGTGTTTCTGTTGCAGAGACGAAAAAACCAATCCGGGTGAAGGTTAGCGGGAGGAAATACATGGCCGCATGGCCCCTACTTCTCCTGTTGCGGTTAGAGTTTCTGTGGCCCCAGGGGGCACTGCCGTTACATCCGCTGCTGCTGATTTGGTGAGTCCACCCCGCGCGCAGAAAAAACGCAGAGTTGTGCCTCCTTTTACTGCTTTTCAAGCAATCCAAGCCGCCCATGCCTTACCCACTGGTGAGTAACTTTATTTGTGGATGTAAGCGTTGACTTTTTATACTGTTGTGCTGAATACCTGATTTGACACAGGATCCATTGGTGAGGCCCAAGTTGACGGTGTGTCCTCTATGCCCTTGACATCTGGGGATGTTGTGTTTTCCGCTGCGAGCGGACCAAGCTTTTCAGACCTCATATCGCAGGCGAGTGCTGTTGCTGTCAGGTCTTCAATGCCGCCGCCTGTGTTTACAGCTGTTGTGTCTATGACCACCAACCCTGTTTCTACGCCGCTTTTTTCCAGCGCTACCTCTGTATCACTGTTCAACTCTCCCATTGGAGAGTCTGCTTCTTTTGAGAAGGAGATGCCTGCAACTTCTGTTGCTGGTGAGACACCAGTGCCAGGGATGCTACTGTAAGTGACACTAGGGGGTCTAGCAGTGGCTATGTTGATGATGGGGCCCATTTGGGTGATGATCTTTATCTGCCCACCATTTATTAGGATCCAAAAGTGCAGGACAAACGCTATGAGCCAATGTGGAAAATAGCGGAGTCGTCCAGATTGATCTTGCCCCCGGTGCTGCATCACTGGGTTGAACGGGCATATCCCCCGACTAAGTCAGCCTATATGGAAGAGTTAAATAATAAAAATTTGATGAATGCCACGATGGTGGATGCCGTCAGTCAACCCCGGAGGTTAGCGGAAATCCGACGCCGGTGGATGCATGATAACAACGAGCTCCACTAGGCACGTATCACCATTCAAGAGCTTATGGATGAAAAGTACCGCTTGGAAAGCCAGCTTTAAGTCGCGGGTCTCAGGGAGAGTAGGTTTTTCTCTAAGAAAAACAAAGCAGAGGATGATCTGAAACGTTTGACAGCTAACCTTGCCGAAGAGAGGATACTGTGGACCCGCGATATAGTGGGAAAAGACCGAGTCTTCACTCACGCCAAAAACGTTCAGGAGGAGTTGGAACGTAAAGCTGTCGCTGTGGCCAAAAGGTGAGAACTGAATTGTCTGCTAAGGTGGAAAAGTTCCGTATTGACACTGATTTTGTGTCTCAGGTGCAGGAACGGTATCAAGGTCTAACTGTGGAGTTAGAGTCGTCCAATGCCAAGGTCCAAGCCAAACAAGCTGAGTTGGAGGAGCGAGAGGAACAACTTAGGAAACTCCAGCAAGTATGTAACTCCTTTGTCTCTGAAAAGAACTAACTTGTTCAATCTTCCACCACCCACCAGGCGCGCCTTAAGGAGGGGGAAAGTGCATTAGACCAATGGAACGCCGAGGTGGATAGCCTGACCAGCCACCTGGCTGGTTTACATGGTGACAGGAATTGGTTGATAACCAATGGCCTGGTTGGGGCGTTTGAGTATCTACGCCAGTCAGAGTCCTTTGTGACTCTTTTGGACCGCCTTTCTGCTACAGCTTATCAATCAGGGCACCATGATGGGGTTTACCATGGTTACTTTGATTATCAATGAACGAACAAGATTACTCCCGCGTTCCAAAAGAACAGAGGCAAACTTCAGGCAGAGATGGCGGATGCTCTTGAAGCGGCTTTTAATGATCTGCTGCCCGCGTATGCGGATCTGATGGACAAGGTGATCGAGGATGGCGTGGACTCCTTACGCCTGATGCTGGACCCGGCGGAGGAGTCTGGAGAGGAATGAGTGTTTTGTTTTATTTGCTATGTACACTGTTCCTTAGATATTTTGTAAAACCACTGTTTTGTTTGGGGTGCGTCTAAGCACTTGATTTTCTGTCAGACAATTAGTGCTGTTATGATGATGACGCCGCGGTTTTACTTAAGTGTGGCGATTTGACATGTAATGATGTCTTCTTATTAATTTTGCCATTGTCATTGTTGTTAGACCTCTTAATCCTTCTATAAATTATGTTATTTTTTTCCAAATCTGGTAATTGAAGAAAATGGGGCGACAATGCCGTAATCGGAAAATTTCTGAAGTACTTCGAAATTTGGATGCAGCAGATGGTTTAGTCCATCTCAGAGATCCGGTGACGGAGGAAATGATCAGAGATAAACGAACGACTCTAGTGATACCCTGCCCTAGGTAAACAGGTCCTGTAGGAGTATAGGAGAAGAAGGCCCTTCTAGGGCTGAAGTAGGTGTGGCTCTTCTATCGGCCGACACCTTGATGCAAGTGTGCCCCTCCGAGCATGTCCAACGTTGTAGGATAGTTTATGAACGACGCCGGAATGACCGCCGATGTGCAAACCCGGTTGGTGATCGGAGGATGTCAGCTTATCCGGTAGATGAGGTGAATGTTGACAACCTAATCGTCGATCCTCATCCTTTGGAGTACTACGGTGAAGCATTGTACACCCCTGCAGAGGTGAGAGCAATGTTCTCTGATGTTTAGATATTTAGAACATGTTCGTTTTTTGGTTCCCATATGTTGGTGTTTAGCAACAGGGACAAGTACTTGGTTTTTGTAAGATAGTTGTATGTATTTATTACCAAAATATCTATCTTTTTTGTAGTGGTTAATATATCTATTACCAAGATACCCACTCTTAGCGCTGTATAGTTTTGATCCTCTGACTTATATATGAAAAATGTTTCGTATCAGGGATACTTTTTACCGTTATATGCAGTTTGAATGCGATGGTAATTTTTTATACTGTAATGTGCAGTATAAACGCGATGGTAATTGATATTGTGCGTGTAAGTAATGAGAGAGAATAAAAAAGCAACTTTTATTAACTCAATAACTTAAAGGAAAAAAGAGACACCGTCAAAGATGAATTACACTTGTTCATAAAAGGAAAATAATCAAACCCGTCGTTAGGGGCGGGGATCTACATGTAACATTTCTTTAACTGAGCGGCGTTCCAACTGCGTAGAACCGCTGTGCCATCAAGTCTGGATAGGCAGTAATCCCCTTTGCCTAATTCTTCTTGGACGATGTAGGGACCTTCCCAGTTGGGTCCTAGTTTGCCTGAGGGCTCCGCTCTACTAGACTCATTGTCTCGCATGACGTACTCGCCTTCCTTGAAGGTTTGCTGAGCCACGCGTTGGTTGTAGTACTTCTCTAAAGTTTTCTTGTACTTTGCCTCGCTTATGGCGGCTGCCTCGCGCCGTTCTTCCAAGAGATCCAGGCCTTCCTGCAAGAGACTGTCATTATCATCATTAGTAGTAAGGCGCCTTAGCGACGGTAATCCAACTTCCGCGGGTATCATTGCCTCCGCGCCGTAGGTTAGGCTGAAGGGGGTTTCATTGTTGCTTGTCTTGGTCATGGTTCTATGTGCCCAAAGGACATTTGGCAATTCTTCCACCTAGGAACTCCCCTCGTAGCCTAGCCTTCTTTTGATCCCATCAAGCAGACTCCTATTTACCCGTTCCACCTGGCCGTTTCCTTGGGGATGTGCAACCGACGTAAAGATTTGTTGAATCCGGAGCTCCGCACACCAATCTTGTAAGACTCTGTCAGTGAATTGTGTTCCATTGTCGCTTACAAGGTACAACGGTAGTCCAAATCGGCACACTATGTGTTCCTATAGGAATTTCTTGGCGTTTTCAGCAGTTATTTTGGCCAAGGACTTTGCTTCAACCCACTTGGTGAAATAATCAATTGCCACGATCAAGTACTTTAGCTTCCCTGGGGAGTGGGAACGGTCCCACGATATCGACTGCCCATTTTTGAAAAGGCCAGACCGCTGTAACAGGAATTAAATAGTTTTTGGGGCGGAGTGTTTGAGGAGCAAACTTTTGACAACTGCGGCACTTTCTGAGTTCATCTACCGCGTCTTCATGCATCCCGGGCCAATAGTATCCGGCATTTTGGATTTTGGAAACAACTGCTCGGGGTCCGGCGTGAATGCCACATATGCCAGCGTGTATTTCCTGGATCAGATACTTTGCTTCCGCTGGGGATACACACCGCAACAGTGGTCCCAAATACGACTTCCTGTATAGGACGCCGTTGTGCACCTCGTACTGCAATGCCTTGGTTTGTATCTTCTGAGCTTCGCCTCTGGCGGATGGTAATTCCCCCTTTGTGAGGAATTTGAGAATTGGGGTGTACCAGCAGGGTTCTTCCGCTGTGACGACGGACACTTCCCTGGGTTTTATGGAGGGTTCTTGTAGCGTTTCCACCTTTACTTCCTTTTCCATGCCTGAGGTACCTAGCTTTCTCAGGGCGTTAACTATTTGATTTTTTCCTCGATGGACATGATTAAGTGTGACGCTGTCGAAAGAAGCTATGAGTTCCTTGGTTTTAGCCAAGTATTTTGCCATCGTTTCATCCTTGGCTTCATAGGTCTCGTTCACCTGGTTATTGACTAACAGGGAGTCAACATATGCATCGACCCTTGTTGCTCCCATAGACTGGGCCATTCTCAAACCCGCGAGTAGCGCTTCATACTCCGCTTCGTTGTTGTAGCATTCGAAGTCAAACCGCATGGCGTACATCAATCTAATTTCGTCTGGGCTTATCAGCATGAGTCCCGCCCCGGATCCCTTTCCACTGGAAGATCCGTCAGTGTATAACATCCAGGTTTGCCTGGCTTTGCTGGACTTGGGTATGTCTTGGACCACGGGGTCTTGTATCACTTTTCATCAGGAATCTTAGCTAAGAAATCTGCGATCACTTGCCCCTTAATTGCTGTTTTTTCGATATTCAATGTCTAGGGCTCCCAACTCAATCGCCCATTTGGCCAATCTTGAAGAGATTTCTGGCTTGTGTAAGATTTGCTGTAGGGGATAATTTGTTAAGACTTGTACGCGGTGCTCTTGGAAATATCTTCTGAGACACCGGGTAGCGTGGACTAATGCCAGCACCAACTTTTCAAGTGTTGGATACCGCGTTTCAGGTCCCGCTAGGACTCGGCTGATGTAGTATATGGGCGTTTGTTTTGCATCTTTTTCTACCATGAGTACCGCGCTTACAACGTTGTGAACTGCCGCCAGGTACATTTTTAAGAGTTCCCCTGGGTATGGCGCCGTAAACATAGGTAGCTTTTCAATGAACCTTTTCATATCTTGCAAGGTTTCTTCTGCTTCGCTGGTCCATTTGAAATTTTTCTTTTTGAGGCAGTCTTTTAATGTTTTTATAAACGGAAAAGATTTCTCGGCGTGTCTTGCCAAGAATCTGTTTATTGCCACTAAACGCCCATTTAGTGCCTGTGCCTCCTTTAAAGTTCTGGTGGAGGGCATTCGCGTTATGGCAGCAATCTTTTCTGGGTTAGCTTTAAAACCGTCCCGGGTGACCACTACCCCCAAGAACTTACCTTCTTCTACCCCGAATGAACACTTCTTGGGGTTGAGTTTCGTGTTGTATTCTCTCAGCTTTTGGAAGGTTTCTTCAATGTCTTCGAGCATTTGTTTTTCCTCCCTGCTTTTGATCACTAGGTCATCAACATAGACCTCTAAATTTCTGCCAACTTGTTTTTGCCTTGTCCATGAGACGTTGATAAGTGGCCCCGGCGTTTCGTAGACCAAACGGCATTTTGGTATAGAAGAAGATGCCTATGTCGGTGTGAAATGCCGTTTTTTTCCTCGTCTTCTCTTGATATTTTGATCAGGTGGTAACCTTTATAGGCGTCTAAGAAACACTTGTACCTATAAGGGACCAGAGAGTCAACTTTGAAATCCATTTCCGGCAGCGGATAAGCATCTTTAGGGCAAGCCTTGTTCAAATCTTTGAAGTCAATGCACATCCGCCATGTGCCATCTGGCTTTTTAACCATCATGGGGTTTGATACCCATGTATGATATTTAGTTTCTCTGAGGATTCCAGCTTCGACTAGCTTTCGTTCTTCTTTTACTACCGCTGCCTTTCGATCAGGGGCCATGCTACGCTTTCCCTGGGTAACTGGCTTAATGCCTGGGAGCATGGCTAACTTGTGTTCTGCCTTGTTCTGGGGGATCCCGGTCATGTCGGAGTGTTCAAAGGCGAAGATATCAGTGTTTCTCCTTAATAATTGCTTCAAATTGTTCTTAACTTCAGGAGAGAGGCTGTCTCCTATTGTAACTGTTTGCTCAGGATGGCATGTGCTTAAAACCCACCTTTCTAGGCCAATGGAACCTGTAGGTCCTTGACAACATCTCTTAGTATCCAAAACCTCTCCCAGCTTGTCCCGGTATACCGTTACAATCCCCCGCGGTGTGGGGAACTTCATGAACCCATGTGCCGTGGAAACTACAGCGTCTAGTTGTCCCAGGGTGAACCTTCCAATGATTACATTGTGGTAAGATTCAGCGCGTACCACAAGAAACGTGAGGAGTATGGTCCTTTCCCGGGGGGCGTGTCTGAATGTTACTTGAAAGGTAATTTGGCCGATTGGATCAACCTTTTCACCTATGAACCCCTTAATTGGGGGGGGGGGTGTACCGACTCGAGCAATTTCCTGTCTTCTGGTTGCATCCTGTTGAAACAGTGCTCATAGATTATGTCTTCAGAACTCCCGGTGTCTACCAGGATTCTTCTCATATTATAGTCGCCTACTGCAGCGGATATGATTAGGGGGTCAGTGGTGAGGTGTAAATCCTCTACGCATGGTTCAACTGTCATGGTTGCCAGCATCTAGGGTTAGAGTGTGGAGAAACTCCGTTTCGCTCCCTTTCCTTTATCGGCGTATACCATATTTAGCTCCTGCTGTCTGTTGCCCGCCCCTTTGTCAGCATCTTCTTTGTTGGGGGGCAGGCCCTGCTTTATGTCTCGAACCAGGTGAGCCAACTTACCCTCCTTTACAAAGTATTCGATTTGCTTCTTCAACTGATTGCAATCATTGGTATCATGGTCGCTGCCCTTGTGATATTCACAGTATTTACTGGTGTCTTTGTTGGGCGCGTCCTTCAATGGCTTGGGAGGGTTAAATTTTAGGTTTTCGGAGGCCAGGATTTCTGCCGGCGTTTTACTCAAATTAGGGTAATCTGACCTTGGCTTGGAGGAGGACTCGTTTCTTGAATATGAACTCCTGGATCTGTTATATCGCGAGTCTGACCTGTCACTTTTTTGGTACCTGTCTCCTCTACCTTTGCCCTTAGAGTTCTGCTGCTCTCTATCGTCTTGGTTTTTCTGGGCTTCCTTTTTTTGTTAGCCACGTGACTAGCTGCCGCAGTTTTTTCTTGTGTGACGTACACCTTGGCTATCCTCAGGATTTCATCTATGGTGGAGGGCACGCCATCCCTTCCATAGAGTGTCCTTAATAACTCATCATTGTTTACTGCTTGTAGGAAAGCACCGCAGGCCAGGTCGTTTGTGATACCTGGGATCGCCAGGCTCTCTTTGTTAAATCTAACAATAAAACTCTCCATTGTTTCATTGTCTTGCTGACGTATGTGAAGGACTTCGTTTCGATCATTTGTGTGTCGTCTCTGTTAACTGAATTGCAACGTGAATTTGGACTCTAAGTCTTCAAAACTATTGATTTCCCCAATAGGTAGACTATCCCACCAACCTCGCGCTGCCCTTACCAGCGTTTGGACGAACATCTTGCACTAAAGAGGCATGGGCCAGTAGGCTACCTCCCCGGCACTCTTGAACAGGTTGAGATGGTCATCAGGGTCTCCTAAACCATCGTATTTGCCCACTGTCTGAGGCATCTTGGGTTTTTCCTTAATTGGGACTTCGTCTATTCTTCTTGTAAACTTGGACTTGAAAGTAGCGTCCACAGGTTTATAAGGTCTGGTGAGGTCGTCATCTTCCATGTTAACGGGTTGTACTGGTTGAGTTGCCCCGCCCTAGCTGGTTCCCTGAGTGATAGCGGTTGGGCCGTGGTGATATTGAGTGTGGAGCTGTGACCCCTGTTTTGAAAAAAACGAGGTCTTGATGCGTTTCCTCTGTCGTAAACTGGCTCCGCCGTAGGCGGGGATTGACCGTAAGTCGGTTGTGACGTTGAAAAGGTCCACCAAGGTGGAATGTAGGCCGCGTATGGCTGCTGGGCATAACTCTGTGATGTCATCTGAGGTGAATACGTCTGGTTGTTATATGGAGGCATGTACCCATAAGGAGGAGCATAGTAGTATCCTGGAAAATAAGCTTGTTCCCAGGTGTGACAGGGGCATTCATAATTCCAGCAGGCATGATCACTGGCTGATGGTGTGGCGTGGACAATGCTGCAGTAAGTGCCGCCAAATATAGCCGCGGCATGGCGTATGTGGTCGGCGGCTGATAGTATTGAGCCATGCTCATCTGCTGTGTAGTGATACTTGGGCCCGCGGTTGTGATAACAGGCATAGTGCTATGACGTATAATCTGTGTACTTGTTGTCGATGCTGGGGTGGAGACAATAGTGGCTGCTGTGGTTGGTACCACTGATCGTAGCTGTCAGGAGGTGTATGAGAGAGGGTCTACTGCTGTTGTCCTAGAAGGAGTAGCAGAGGCGTTTGCAGACCCCGGTGGTGGTGCTTCTGCTTCAAACTCCAGGTCAAGAGACCTGGTTATAGCGAGTGAGGCCGGTATGGTAGTGGCCACAAAACTCGTTACCAGCAACGGGTTGCTGGTTATCACTGCTTGATTTGGTGTTGTTGCCGTGTTCTGATCGCTTGCCATTAGGTTTAATCTTGCTGTTGTTACCGAAGGGTCCCACGGATGGCGCCAATGAAGAAACACTGACCTTACAGGTAAGCTCCGGCTAGGACTTCAACTCTTTGGCGATCCGAACAGCTGACTGCAAAACAGAACACCGTTAGGACTCGTTACAGGAATGGGGTTATTCATATAACCACCCTCCGGCGTGAGAATGAGTCTCGGTTTTGGGAGTAAAGAATATGTGTAGAGAGAGAGAGAGAGAGAGAGAGAGAGAGTAAACGAGAGCAGAATGAATCGTACCTTTGATGTTTACGTCTATTTATAGTTTACCATTAGGGTTTCCCCTAACTTAGGATGGGCTCCGATAAGTTAGGGATTTGCATGATCTTCCCAAAAGTTTGGGGATTTGGTTACGTGGTTTATCCATGCAGAATGCAACATTCTAGAATAAACATGTGTAATTAAGTATTTGTAATAAAATAATAGGTGATGACCGGGTCGGGTTAGCTAATCCGGGTCATACCTCGTCACCTACCAATTTTCATAGTTCCTCTTTTGTTGATTTAATGTATGTGATATTTGTGGGACTGCACTAGTGTTATCTTTTAATGTTCATCGTTACTTCATGTTATCTATTGATTATTTCTCTCTTTACATGTGGATATTTACATTCACACATAAGTTAGATGTTTACAATGCATTCAAAAGTTTTATCAACATGGTTAAAAATTTAACCAGATTAGGGTGATGAATTTCGACCATGTATAACATTTTCACTTACCTTAGTATTGGTCATAAATTATCTTTCCCTCACACTAGTGAACAAAATGGTGTTATTGAACATCGACATCGGTATGTTGTTGAAACGGTCCATACACTCTTGAGTCAATCTTTCGTACCTCAATTATTTTGGCAATTTGCTTTTGATACAACTGTCTACGTCATCAAATATATAACTTTCTAAACAAATCCTAGCAAATCCCATTTTGAAAACTGTGTTCAACCACTCTCCCAATTACTCCTTTCTTCGGGTAGTTGGTTGCCAATGTTTTCCTCAACTTCAACCATAAAATCATCACAAGACATATTTTGATTCAAGCCTCTCACTTTCCTATGCTACAATCTTCCACACCATGGCTATCAGTGTCTTGATCCATCCACATATCACATCTATATTGTCCGACATGTCTGTTTCAATGGGGACAACTTTTCTTTTACAACTCCTACCCATCCTCTCCTTTTAGCCCAACTTCCAACACATACACCACCTTCTCTGATTTCCTATTGCCATCCAGTCCTACATCCTCATAATCACAACCTCATTTCTCACCACCACCCATCCACCATCCATAGCTAATCCCTCTTCACCATCACAATAATCTCCTCCTACACCACCTCCTTGTCCACATACTTTAAATATGCACCAAAATCTTAAACCTTGTGTTCTTTATAGTCCTTCCACTCATCATGCCTCCATATTCCTTTCGTCACTTATTAAGCCCATCTTCTTTACCATTGTAAAAAAATATATCTGGAGTGATGTCAAGCCATATGTGACAACTCGAAATTTAGAACCTTTCGTTGTAACTTGCTTGTACGTTATGTGACTAGTTAAAATGATAACGTGAACCTTTTTATGTGATAAGTGCTTTGTATATGTGTACGTGTTATATGCGAACCGAGAACCCGACACGAAACAACAAGGACCCGACTCGAGACCATGAGGTCTCGAGTGAATAGTGAACGAACGGGCCTTTGGGCCGAGAACCTAGTGGCCGGTTGGGCCTTTGGGCCGTAAACCCACTCGAAACCCATGAAGGGTGTACACACTTGGAACTTTGACTATAAATACACTACCTTAGTCATTTCTACCACTTTGTTGAACAAGAACACACACACACACTTCTATCTTCTCTCCCACTAGAACTCTAGCACACAAACACACCTCCAAGACTCTCGGATCTAATCGGCTAGCACAAGAACACTCGGGTTTGGAACTTCGGATCGGCACACACACACACATCACCAACCGGTTAGTATCTATCATGTTATGGTTGATTTTGTTGTGTTTTGTGATGCATGAACAAGATGATGTTTATGGTTAGAAATTACATGATGTTCTTGATGTTTATGATGATTCTAATATGCACAATGTTGATAACCGGTTAACATATATTATATGGTAAGATGTGATATTTTGTGTCTAGATGAAGTTTGAACCACTTATGTTAGTGAACATGAAATCGGGTTGCACTTGTTATGAAATCGGACATGTATGAAAACCGAGTTGTGTGTTATGTTTAGTGTTTTGATGCTTGTTCATAGTTGTGGTTGATATAAGTGTTAAAAATGTTATGAACTTGATGAAGATGGGTTTGAATGTGTGAAGAACACTTTGAATGATAGTTAAGATATGAAAACCCTTGTGATTTTGATCCACTTTGACCAATAACCTGATTAGGAAAACATGTTAGTGAAATGCTATTGGTAGTTTCCTGATTTGGGCCTGATTATATTGTACCACTAATCTGACTACATCTGCATCAACACGTGAACTTGAAAACGACTGCTACCGACTCGCAATCACGCAGTTGCGACTCGCAACCACAGCGTGATGACTCGAGACCACGCGGTTGCGACTCGCAACCATAGCAGGACAAGCCGAAACCACAGGTTACGAGTCCCGTTGCGACTCGAGACCTCAGCATGATGAACCGAGACTACGGTTGCGACACCGGTTGCGACTCGCAACCATCCATAATCAACACACAGCATGACTCGAGACCATGCTTGCGAGTCCGGTTGCGACTCGAGACCACACTTTTTGGGCCTTAGTTAATGGGCCAGACTGATGGGCTTCTGTGTTAACTGCTTTTACGTGTTTGGGCCTAAGTAGTTGGGCTGAACTTGTGAACCGTATGTGCTACTGTTGACTGTTAACTGTTACTACTAAACGTGCTTGCCAAACGTGTTGAACATTTGTGCACTACTTGGTTCGAATCTGATTATATGTGATATCCGTGTTAGGACGTTATTGACTACTTGCGACTTGATTGACTTTCTGTGTTTGACTGCCGAGCAAACCAAGGTGAGTTCACACCCTTTACAAAGCATGGGATTCCCTGGGTTGGGAACGGGGTTAAGGAA
Organism: Helianthus annuus; assembly: GCF_002127325.2. Taxonomy (NCBI): domain Eukaryota; kingdom Viridiplantae; phylum Streptophyta; class Magnoliopsida; order Asterales; family Asteraceae; genus Helianthus; species Helianthus annuus. Next base: position 156,104,334 of record NC_035442.2, read on the forward strand.
CGTGGGTTCCTCGTCTACCATTGGGTAGGACGTCAGTGGTTCAGGAATGTGATTCCTCGTCCGGATGGACGGATAAACGTACTAGACTAAAACTCTATCACGAAGTCCCTCCTTTTTGTATCGACTAATCGCCGGGCCAATGGCGAGCGGGTCATTAGTTAGATAGCGCTATTTAGGTCTGACAAGCCTCACACCGTGCCGCAGAGGACGGGCGTGAACTAATGGATCTGGGGCACGTCAATGATGATAGACATTGATGTTTTCAGGGCACATAAACATGACTACAGTCAGCAATCGATACGGTAACGGGTCTAGTATACACATGGGGTAGCCCCCACGGCTGGAGAGCCAGATGATACACATGGGGTAGCCCCCACGGCTGGAGAGCCAGATGATACACATGGGGTAGCCCCCACGGCTGGAGAGCCAGATGATACACATGGGGTAGCCCCCACGGCTGGAGAGCCAGATGATACACATGGGGTAGCCCCCACGGCTGGAGAGCCAGATGATACACATGGGGTAGCCCCCACGGTTGGAGAGCCAGATGATGTACATGGGGTAGCCCCCACGGCCGGAGTGCCGGAGTAACTGGGAATGAACTGGTCACGTCTTTTTTAAACTATGGGGTAACCCCCACGGCAGGATGCCAGATAAAGTAAACTGTTTTCGAAACAACTAAAACGAACGCCCACCCGTGAACTCACTCAACTAGTTGTTGACTCGTTACTACATGCTTTGCAGGACCATAGGTACTCAGTGGGAGCTTGCATGGAGGAGGATCGTTGTGGGACAGGGATTGCTACAAGACTATGTTAAACTTGAAACTTTTGGAACTTATGTTACAACTTTAAACTTATGCTTCCGCTTGTAACTTAAACTTATTTGTTTTGGAACACCAATCGTGATGGTTAAACTTTTATAACTACTTATATGCTTGTTCAGTATGATTGGTGGCTGGATCCTGGTCAGTCACGCCTCCAAGCGGTAGTACTCCGCAGGTGGGATTTTGGGGGTGTGACAGATTGGTATCAGAGCCATTGGTTATAGTGAACTTGGTTTTAATAAAGGAGAAACGTTTTTGTTAAAACCAGACTATAACCGGAACAGTGCTCAACGGTCCACAACGACACTTCGCTCCTCATGCAAGGCTCGACGTTCTAGGTAATATGATGTATGTATATTGCCTACTTGTTAGTTGCGTAGTACATTGCTCATGGTATGCTTGATTAGTATAGCTACTGTTGTATGAACACGTGTGTGCTTACTCTGTCCTACTATCGTGCTTTCGCGAACCTCTCTCACACGTATTACTCTTGTTATGAAGAAACATGTCTGGACGCGTTAACATGACACAAGCCCAGTTGACGGCTTTGATCAACGAGCGAGTTGCCGCAGCGCTCGCAGCTGCACACGCAGGAAGTATATCCTGCAGTCCGAAATTGTTCTAGGATCATTTGGATCCTACTCTCGTGAACCAACCTTTGTGTTAAACTCTGTCTTTTCTTTCACCTACCTTAGGTCAGTATGCTCAGGCACCGGTGTGCACTTTTAAGACCTTTATGGACTGTCGACCCACGACTTTTAGCGGCACTGAAGGAGCAGTAGGTCTCCTACACTGGTTTGAGAAACTGGAGTCTGTGTTCGAAATGTGCGAATGCCCTGAAGCGCGCAGGGTGAAGTATGCTACTGGTACTCTCGAGGGTTTGGCCCTCACGTGGTGGAATGCTCAAGTGCAGATGTTAGGGTTGGTTGCTGCCAACGCCACCCCATGGGAAAACTTCAAGGAAATGATCAGGGAGGAATACTGCAGTCGTGACGACATTCACAAACTGGAAGATGAGTTCTACAATCTTAAGATGTCGGGGTCAGAAATTGAGGCATACACTAAGAGATCGCATGAGCTTGCCTTGTTGTGTCCTACTATGGTGGACCCTCCGTATAAGCGAATTGAACTCTATCTCAAGGGCTTGGTGCCAGAGATCCAAAGTCATGTGACTTCAGCGAACTTGACTACTATCCAGCAGGTTGTACAGTTGGCTCACCGTCTTACTGACCAAGCGGTGGAGCAGAACAAGTTACCGAAGCGTATAGGTGCTGCAACTACTTCTGGTGCTTCTAGTGGGGATAAACGAAAATGGGATGGAACTTCAAGCAGGGGTTCAACTTCAGTGCAAACTCAGTCTCAGCAGAGAAAGACGGATGATCACAAAAGCCCCAGTCAGCAATCGTCTGGTGGTCAAAGTCATGGTGGGTACAAAGGAAATCACCCCAAGTGCAATCGTTGTAGCCTACACCGCAGTGGGCCATGCACCAGGGGCAACTGTCATCGATGCAACAAGCCTGGTCATGTTGCAAAAGATTGCAGGAGCGCATATCCCGTCAATCAGAATCGTCAGCAACCTCAGCAGAACCAGCGACAGCAGCAGGGTAACAACAAAGGGTGTTTTCAGTGTGGAGCTGAAGGTCACTTCAAGAAAGATTGTCCCCAACTGAACCAGAACAACAACAATAATCAGGGGAATGGTAACAATGGGAACAACAACAATGGTGCTAGGGGACGTGTGTTCGTGATTGGCCAAGGTGAAGCAAGGAATGATCCCAACGTGGTGACGGGTAAGTTCCTTCTCGACGACTTTTATGTTACAGTCTTATTTGATTCGGGTGCCGATACTAGTTATGTGTCACTAGAAGTTAGTAAGATGCTTAAGCGTATTCCTACACCCCTGAGCGACAAGCACACTGTAGAGCTAGCTAATGGTAAGAGTTTGGAAGCCTCTCACGTAGTCAAGGGTTGCCAGCTTATTCTCGCTAACCAGACTTTCTCTATCGATCTTATTCCTATTGTCTGGGGTAGTTTCGACGTTGTCATTGGGATGGATTGGTTATCCCAACACCGAGCAGAGATTCTTTGCAACGAGAAGATCGTTCGTATTCCTGGTTTAGGTAGTGAACCTCTCATGATTCGTGGCGACAAGAGAAGTGCTGTTGAGAACATCATCTCTCTTCTTAAGGCTCAGAAATGCTTACGAAAGGGCCACACTGCGATTTTGGCTCTAGTTACTGATACCACAGAGAAGGAGAAGAAGCTAGAGGATTTTCCGGTTGTACGCGACTATCCTGAGGTATTCCCTGAGGAATTACCTGGTCTTCCGCCCCATCGCCAAGTCGAGTTTCAGATTGATCTAGCTCCTGGAGCCGCGCCTGTAGCCCGTGCACCTTATCGTTTAGCGCCATCAGAATTGGAAGAACTCTCCACGCAACTACAAGAACTCTTAGATAAAGGTTTTATTCGTCCTAGCTCATCGCCTTGGGGAGCTCCAGTGTTATTTGTGAAGAAGAAGGATGGTACCTTCAGAATGTGTATCGACTATCGCGAGCTCAACAAAGTGACTGTGAAGAATCGTTATCCTCTACCGCGTATTGACGACTTGTTCGACCAGTTGCAGGGGTCGAGTTACTACTCAAAGATCGATCTGAGATCGGGATATCACCAGTTGAGAGTTCGGGAAGAGGATGTCTCTAAAACGGCCTTTAGGACTCGATATGGGCACTATGAGTTTTTGGTCATGCCGTTTGGGCTGACGAACGCACCGGCAGTTTTTATGGATTTGATGAATCGAGTGTGCAAGCCGTACCTGGACAAGTTTGTTATAGTCTTCATCGACGACATCCTGATCTATTCTAAGAGCAAAGAAGAGCACGAACAACATCTACGACTTATTTTGGAACTCCTTCGGAAGGAACAGCTTTACGCAAAATTCTCGAAATGCGACTTCTGGCTTCGTGAAGTCCATTTCCTAGGGCATGTGGTGAACAAGGATGGGATTCACGTTGATCCATCCAAAGTAGACTCTATTAAGAACTGGCCTGCGCCTCGCACACCAAAGGAGATTCGCCAATTCTTGGGATTGGCAGGTTACTACAGGAGGTTCATTAAGGATTTTTCTAAGATCGCGCAGCCTCTCACCTTGCTAACGCAGAAAGGCGTTGTTTATCATTGGGGAAATGCACAAGAGTTAGCTTTTCAGCATCTAAAGGATAGACTTTGTAGTGCACCTATCCTTTCACTGCCAGAGGGCACAGAAGATTTTGTGGTTTACTGTGATGCATCAATTCAAGGTCTTGGTTGTGTATTGATGCAACGAGATAAAGTCATAGCTTACGCCTCACGACAACTTAAAGTTCACGAGAAGAACTACACTACGCATGATTTAGAGCTGGGAGCTGTTGTTTTTGCACTTAAGTTATGGCGGCATTACCTGTACGGAACCAAGTGCGCCATCTACACCGACCACAGAAGTTTAGAACACATATTCAAGCAGAAGGAACTGAATATGCGGCAGCGACGATGGGTTGAGCTGCTGAATGATTACGAATGCTCTATCAGGTATCACCCGGGCAAGGCCAATGTTGTGGCAGACGCCCTCAGTCGGAAGGACACTACGCCTAAGCGCGTAAGAGCTTTACAACTCACGATACATTCTAGTCTACCTTCGCAAATACGAGCTGCTCAGATAGAAGCACTGAAACCAAAGAACGTTAGAGCAGAAGCTCTACGCGGGTCAAGGCAACGCTTAGAACAGAAGGAAGACGGTGCTTATTATGTAACAGGACGCATTTGGGTCCCACTCTATGGCGACTTACGAGAACTTGTGATGGATGAAGCGCACAAATCTCGCTACTCGGTACACCCTGGTTCGGACAAGATGTACCACGATATCAAAACTACGTATTGGTGGCCTAGCATGAAGGCCCACATAGCAACCTACGTCAGCAAGTGTTTGACTTGTGCGCGAGTCAAGACAGAATATCAGAAACCTTCAGGCCTACTTCAGCAACCAGAGATACCACAATGGAAATGGGAGCAAATTTCCATGGATTTCGTTACTGGCTTACCTAGATCACAGCGCGGGAACGATACTATCTGGGTGATCGTGGATCGACTCACAAAATCCGCACACTTCTTGGCAATCAAAGAAACAGATAAATTCTCCACTCTAGCGGAAATATACCTCAAGGAAGTTGTTTCGAGGCACGGGGTGCCCACTTCTATTATCTCTGATCGAGATGCACGTTTTACTTCGGAACTGTGGCAGGCAATGCACAAGTCTTTTGGCTCACGTTTAGATATGAGCACAGCGTATCACCCACAGACGGACGGGCAGTCCGAGCGAACTATTCAGACATTAGAAGACATGCTTCGCGCTTGTGTAATCGACTTTGGCAACAGCTGGGAAAGGCATCTGCCACTCGTGGAATTCTCGTATAATAACAGCTACCACACCAGCATTAAAGCTGCTCCGTTTGAGGCATTGTACGGACGTAAATGCCGGTCACCCCTCTGTTGGGCAGAGGTGGGGGATAGTCAGATCACTGGTCCAGAACATGTGGTAGACACTACTGAGCGGATTGCTCAAATACGACAACGCATGGCGGCCGCTCGTGACCGTCAGAAGGCCTACGCCGATAAGGGCAGGAAACCACTTGAGCTCCAGGTTGGGGAGCGGGTATTACTCAAAGTCTCACCCTGGAAGGGTGTGGTTCGTTTTGGTAAACGCGGCAAACTCAACCCACGGTACGTTGGACCTTTTGAAATTCTTGAGAAAATAGGCAAGGTGGCCTACAGACTGAAATTACCAGCAGAACTCGGTGCAGTTCACAACGTTTTCCATGTGTCGAATCTGAAGAAGTGTCTGTCAGATGAGACGCACGTAGTTCCTCTGAAGGAACTCACGATCGACGAACAGTTGAAATTCGTCGAAGAACCTGTCGAAATCACGGACCGGGATGTTAAGGTCCTCAAGAGCACTAGAATACCTCTTGTACGAGTTCGTTGGAACTCACGTCGCGGCCCAGAGTTTACCTGGGAGCGCGAAGATCGGATGAAACAAAAGTATCCCCAACTGTTTGAGAACAGTACAAACGCTACTGAGGCTGAAGCTACGGAATTTCGGGACGAAATTCCAGATCAACGGGGGGTGGATGTGACACCCCAGGATAACCGGGAAAACCTTGCAACCTAACTAGCTTCCTCAGTGAGTGCCATCAAATTTCGGGACGAAATTTCTTTCAACTTGGGGATGATGTGACAACTCGAAATTTAGAACCTTTCGTTGTAACTTGCTTGTACGTTATGTGACTAGTTAAAATGATAACGTGAACCTTTTTATGTGATAAGTGCTTTGTATATGTGTACGTGTTATATGCGAACCGAGAACCCGACACGAAACAACAAGGACCCGACTCGAGACCATGAGGTCTCGAGTGAATAGTGAACGAACGGGCCTTTGGGCCGAGAACCTAGTGGCCGGTTGGGCCTTTGGGCCGTAAACCCACTCGAAACCCATGAAGGGTGTACACACTTGGAACTTTGACTATAAATACACTACCTTAGTCATTTCTACCACTTTGTTGAACAAGAACACACACACACACTTCTATCTTCTCTCCCACTAGAACTCTAGCACACAAACACACCTCCAAGACTCTCGGATCTAATCGGCTAGCACAAGAACACTCGGGTTTGGAACTTCGGATCGGCACACACACACACATCACCAACCGGTTAGTATCTATCATGTTATGGTTGATTTTGTTGTGTTTTGTGATGCATGAACAAGATGATGTTTATGGTTAGAAATTACATGATGTTCTTGATGTTTATGATGATTCTAATATGCACAATGTTGATAACCGGTTAACATATATTATATGGTAAGATGTGATATTTTGTGTCTAGATGAAGTTTGAACCACTTATGTTAGTGAACATGAAATCGGGTTGCACTTGTTATGAAATCGGACATGTATGAAAACCGAGTTGTGTGTTATGTTTAGTGTTTTGATGCTTGTTCATAGTTGTGGTTGATATAAGTGTTAAAAATGTTATGAACTTGATGAAGATGGGTTTGAATGTGTGAAGAACACTTTGAATGATAGTTAAGATATGAAAACCCTTGTGATTTTGATCCACTTTGACCAATAACCTGATTAGGAAAACATGTTAGTGAAATGCTATTGGTAGTTTCCTGATTTGGGCCTGATTATATTGTACCACTAATCTGACTACATCTGCATCAACACGTGAACTTGAAAACGACTGCTACCGACTCGCAATCACGCAGTTGCGACTCGCAACCACAGCGTGATGACTCGAGACCACGCGGTTGCGACTCGCAACCATAGCAGGACAAGCCGAAACCACAGGTTACGAGTCCCGTTGCGACTCGAGACCTCAGCATGATGAACCGAGACTACGGTTGCGACACCGGTTGCGACTCGCAACCATCCATAATCAACACACAGCATGACTCGAGACCATGCTTGCGAGTCCGGTTGCGACTCGAGACCACACTTTTTGGGCCTTAGTTAATGGGCCAGACTGATGGGCTTCTGTGTTAACTGCTTTTACGTGTTTGGGCCTAAGTAGTTGGGCTGAACTTGTGAACCGTATGTGCTACTGTTGACTGTTAACTGTTACTACTAAACGTGCTTGCCAAACGTGTTGAACATTTGTGCACTACTTGGTTCGAATCTGATTATATGTGATATCCGTGTTAGGACGTTATTGACTACTTGCGACTTGATTGACTTTCTGTGTTTGACTGCCGAGCAAACCAAGGTGAGTTCACACCCTTTACAAAGCATGGGATTCCCTGGGTTGGGAACGGGGTTAAGGAACGTGGGTTCCTCGTCTACCATTGGGTAGGACGTCAGTGGTTCAGGAATGTGATTCCTCGTCCGGATGGACGGATAAACGTACTAGACTAAAACTCTATCACGAAGTCCCTCCTTTTTGTATCGACTAATCGCCGGGCCAATGGCGAGCGGGTCATTAGTTAGATAGCGCTATTTAGGTCTGACAAGCCTCACACCGTGCCGCAGAGGACGGGCGTGAACTAATGGATCTGGGGCACGTCAATGATGATAGACATTGATGTTTTCAGGGCACATAAACATGACTACAGTCAGCAATCGATACGGTAACGGGTCTAGTATACACATGGGGTAGCCCCCACGGCTGGAGAGCCAGATGATACACATGGGGTAGCCCCCACGGCTGGAGAGCCAGATGATACACATGGGGTAGCCCCCACGGCTGGAGAGCCAGATGATACACATGGGGTAGCCCCCACGGCTGGAGAGCCAGATGATACACATGGGGTAGCCCCCACGGCTGGAGAGCCAGATGATACACATGGGGTAGCCCCCACGGTTGGAGAGCCAGATGATGTACATGGGGTAGCCCCCACGGCCGGAGTGCCGGAGTAACTGGGAATGAACTGGTCACGTCTTTTTTAAACTATGGGGTAACCCCCACGGCAGGATGCCAGATAAAGTAAACTGTTTTCGAAACAACTAAAACGAACGCCCACCCGTGAACTCACTCAACTAGTTGTTGACTCGTTACTACATGCTTTGCAGGACCATAGGTACTCAGTGGGAGCTTGCATGGAGGAGGATCGTTGTGGGACAGGGATTGCTACAAGACTATGTTAAACTTGAAACTTTTGGAACTTATGTTACAACTTTAAACTTATGCTTCCGCTTGTAACTTAAACTTATTTGTTTTGGAACACCAATCGTGATGGTTAAACTTTTATAACTACTTATATGCTTGTTCAGTATGATTGGTGGCTGGATCCTGGTCAGTCACGCCTCCAAGCGGTAGTACTCCGCAGGTGGGATTTTGGGGGTGTGACACCATAGCCGACGAATTTTTAGCTCTTGTTAAACTTGGTACATGGTCTTTAGTACTTCAAATGTGAATACTAATGTTATTGTTTGCAATTTATTTACATATTAAAGGACCAAAATGGTGATATCCCTCAATACAAGCCTCGTTTTGTTGCAAAGGGATCTTGACAACTATCGAGGGTCGACTTTCATGAAACTTTTAGTCCCATTTTCAAACTTACCACCACTAGAGTGGTTCTAACCCTTGTTGCTATAAAACACACTTCGTTAACTAGATGCTCACAATGCCTTTTTACATATTGGCCTTAAAGGGATGGTCTAACCCCCCCCCCCCGTACAACTACATGCCTTCATTCATCCTAAGCATCCGGATCATGTTTATGGTCTCAAACATGCCATATAGGGGTGGTTTTATCACGTGTCCATGCTTTTTATAGACTAGCATTATCGGATCCAAGATAGATCCGTCCATGTTCACCTATAAGTATGGCAACACTCTTATTTACTTGTTTATGTTTATGGTATTAATGTCATTGGTAATGGTATCAAGCTATCAAGCGGGTTATATAACATCTCAGCGATGACTTAGCTAGACAATCATGATTACTTTCTCGGTGTTGTAATAGTTTCCCAGGGACAAAAATCGTTATATCTTAAAAGAATACATCTTATAGGTCCTTTAATGAGTGAGTTGCTGGTATTTCATATTGTAAACTCGTTTATTCTTGAAAGAGCACTTCATGTGTCTTATCGCTTGGGGACAACCCACTATTCTCGGACCCTATTAAGTACATCAGCTAGCTAGTTGATGCTCTTTTATATGTTACTCTCGAGAGACTAGATAGTACATTTCGGTCAGAAAATCTACCGGTGTAAGACCCATATTGACTTAAAACATGTAATTTTATAAAAGATATGAATTAATGTAAATAGAATGCAAATACGTAACGATCCGAAATTCTAGGATAATTTAAAATTTACAAGTATTTCAAATGTTTCGACATATTAACATAGTTCGATTTGATAAACAATTTAAATCAAAATGCGGAAGCTTGAACTTCGGTTGTGTTCGGTTCATCCATTAGGCTTGATCATCACCCATAAGGTCCTAGCTATCACCTATACACGAATAACAACTCATATGTTAGTTATATGTTGCCTAGACATGGATTCGTAACTCAAAAATATCAAACAAACGAACAAAATCATTTTTTTGTGGAACCCGCCGTAAGCTACGGCTGATGTACCGTAACTTACGGCACCCATACTCAACTCTGGGCAGAAAATGCCAACCGTAGGTTACGGTTTGGGATGCTCAGCAGCTTTTCCAACTTTTCCCTTTATACGAAAACTGGCATAACTTTTTGTACGCTTATCCGTTTAACCCCACCTTTGTTTCTATGTGATCGTAAATTGATCGCCCATATCTTAGCTTCAAAATCCGCCTTCTGGGATCTTGAATTCTTATGTTTCTTGATTATGGCTTAATATTAAATTATGCCATTAATTCACTCATTATCATATTTAGCCATTTTCTATGGTGAGGATCTATTCCTTACAGATTTCAACCCTCTTCTGGGTTTTCTAAACATGCATTTACGCTCCCATTATCTGGGTTGCCTATGCGCATTTATTTTGACCCGTTTGATTTCTTTAACCAAACCAAACTTATTTTGACCCATATTTATTTTCACCATTCGTAACTTGCATTTCCACTTTATAATCTTTATTCATCCATCATCACATGTCCAATTGTGATGGATTATGATAGGTAAATTATTATATTCCCATTCCACCCTAAAGTTTGATATTTTTACAAAAATGGCCCATTAGGTATCATTTAGCCAAAATGATTTAAACCTTCCCACTCTATATCACTGGAAAGATTATTCAAGTTATAAAACTCATATTTAAACTACCCTTAAGGGTCATTTGTCTGGTTTGCAAATTAAGGGCGTTTTGGTCAACTTTAGTCCTTTTTACGATGGCGGACTTCTAAAAAACATATTTTGACCAAGTGAGCACCTTAAGCCCATGTTCTATTTAAATTCATTATGTTTCCTAAGAACATAATGTCTACAGTTTAAATTAATAGATATACCTCTCTTTAGGTAATCCTATTTTCACCCATGACTCGTTTAACTCTCATCGGACCATAAGTCCTCAATAAGAGTTTGACCCATTACACATACCTGGATCGGGTCAAAGCAATGACCCGTTTTAATACCTCATCATATTAGTTGCTAATAACAATGCAATCTCATACGCTATTTGTCACACCCCCAAAATACCACATGCGGAAACCCCCGTAAGGCGTGTGACGTACTAGGATCCAAGCCACCAATCACACTGAACTCGTAAATATAATTAAATAAAACTTTCATTCATTAATTTAAAGTGTTACAACATTACATATCATACATCGTATACAGCGAAAGCATGATTCATTGGTTAAGTGTTTCGTAAAACAAGTGTATATAAACCATTAAGCTTGTATTGCGATTCCATGTATCTCGACCCATGACCACTCCAGCCTCCCAGACAGCAAGTTCCAAATGATATAAGCCTATAGACCTGCAAGCATGCAGACAAGTGTGTCAGACGACGCTGGTGAGTTCAAAGTTTGTTAACGCCTTTTAGTTACCAAATGTGTGTTTGAAACAGTTCAACGTTTTGTTTTGATGTTGTTATTAAGTCAATTACCGTATGTGGCTACTAGATGTGTTTGCCCAAACCCTAATGCCTCTATCAAAGCATTGGTCAAGTGGTCAAGGTAAATAGTTCACGCCCGTCCATTCTGGCCCGGTGTGAGGGTGCCAAACCTAATAGCGCTATCAACTAAATACCTCGTTGCTTTCTCAGCAACACGGTAGATGTAAGGGGTCTTATAAGATAGATTCCGAGTTCAATAACCAACATCCCAGTTTAACAGTTTACCCAGCATTCCTTCCCGGAACGTTTACCAGATGTCCCAAACCACCGGGACACATGCTTAGAAAAGTGCAGTGAACTCACCTTTGATTAGCTCGGTAGACTTAATTACTCGTATAACAACAGTCGTTAACCAAGCCCTATGATAATTACACATAACAATCAGTTTGCATACAAGCACAACACGTATCATTTCACATTTATTTATCAGACAGTGCACAAGAATACAAGTATTGACATTCATCACCCCATACACCAGTCTTAACAATTAAACATGTTGTGCGACAATTCATTAGCCATGCATGGCCTAGAAAGCATAAAACCCAACAAGTGTGCGGTCCGTTTACACATGTGCGGTTCAACTGACTCGGGACCCGACAGAAAATGTATGACTCAGCAGGCCTCGCAGCCCATGCTACTAAGCGAATGTGTGTGACCCACTACTGCTATACAATCCAATCCGCATAGGCAGCCCAAATAATTCGAGTGGCAGCCCACAGAAAGGCAACCCACTTAACTTTGACCCAATCTCTTATGAACCTTCGGCCCAATCCCTTTACAATAACCCTCGGTCCACCAATCAACACCCCTAATCCACATGTTTCATGTATATGTCTAACCTACTGTTGATCATCACCAACATATGAAATCATCATTCAACCTTGGAAGTGCATGAGCACTATTTACCTCAATCCTCAAAGAGTCAACAAGATAATTCGTTCCCTTATCTTACTGTGAATATCACCTTTGTTCATCAGAATATATACCCACTATCAATACCTCACCTAAAAGAAACAATATTAAATCATCTCAAACATATTTATTATCATGGTTTACATATGATGGCCGACAACTGCATTCCTAGACTTAATCCTATTGGGCCGCCATTTTCAATGAATCCACATGCAAACTGAATAGTGAAACATATAATTGTGAAACATGTAATTATGATATAGCATGAAACTTGGTTACAATTGGACCAAACATTGCATTTAATACTATGAATATAACAAGAACCCAAATCGATATGCAAGCAGTTGACATCATCATCATCATACCTCGACATATATACATATATTTATACATGGTTCAATACAGTTTGCATATATTATGTGCCACTTGATCGCTTACTTAACCACTACAAAGCATATTCATCATATAACTTATAATCAATATCAAATATTATCACCAAATAGTTACTCATCAAACTTCATTCAATAACACATATAATCAAATAATCAATATCATGCAGATATGAATAACAATAGACGAAAACCACTAACCAAGACTCTAATCGAATGAGATGCTAACTCGAATGGGGGGGGGGATTCACGCTAGAACGAGGGGTCCTCTTGGCTGTCGTCGATCGTCCTTCTCGCCGCCATCGATCATCCCTTTTTCTGCCGCCAATCGTCGAATGGAACCAGGACAGTTAGGGTTTTCCAACAAACGTGTTTTGTGAGATTATGAGAGCCTAGTGTGCATGAGATCGGATAAATGAGTCAGACCCACTTGGACCTCGCTTCAGGCTCTAGGAAACTGGACTGAGAATAAGCAGGTATCACAAGGAAGGTGTTCGGCCCGCACACCATGTGTGCGGCCCCTTTGCTGTTTCATTCTATTGGGCCAAAGATGAGGGTTTATTGACTTTCATTATGAATCCTTTACATGACTTTGTTTTATGGCCAATAAAGTGTTTTGTACCATCCATTGGTTAAAAGTCCATCCTATGTTATTATTCAACGGATTAGGGCTGATGGAACTGAGAGCGGGGTGAGGTTTAGGTTTTTATAATATATAACACGCAACAATTGATATGACTACACACTCACTAAGTGTGTGGTTGTCCTGACTTGTTTAGCACTTAACGTACAATAACGTACATTACACAACCATTAATAATCGGGTACAACCAAGTTAATCAATTGGCGTTTGTCCAAATGACATAGCATACACCTAGTTGTAGCATAGAATAGAACGTGAAATACAACGGTACGAGCTAGGTGTTAAAAGATCAAGCGATACCAGCCTTGAAAGCACGAGTTATCACATCATCCCAAACTTGAAAGAAATTTCGTCCCGAAATTTGTCAAGTAATCCAAAAGCGGCGACGTGTCGAATCAGGATGACTGTGGATTTCCCTCGGGTGCCACACTATTCTTCCTTGTGAGCATAAGACTCGACAAGCAAACATTAGTCGTTATTGTCAAATGGTGATAACATCACCATTTGACCCATTTGACTTAAACGATCAAACATTTTTGTATATATTTTGAAATGGTATTTATTTACCCTTTCACGCATTTGATCCATTACGGCTTTTTACCATACGGCCACATTTCCGTAAGTCATTTACTTACGCGTTTGACCCATCATCGCTTATACCATAGGGTGACTTTTCAAAACTCAATGTTATTCGTCAAGACGTAACCAAATTACCATTTTATCCCCTTTACTACCAAATACGGTTTCTTACCATTTTTACTTGTTCCGACCCGTATCAGTTCGTGTCGGAACGTCATATTTCAAGGACTTATTTCAAATACTAAGTCACCTCGTTCTTAACTATGTACATGAATAAATATACCATTTTAAAGATGTAAGCTTTACTTACCATGCATCCAATTATGTTTTTCCCTCGTACTTGATCCAGTTGCCCGCTTCTTTCCCAAGCTTCCACCTAACTTGACAAGCGTCAAACTGTCATTTATAATTCGCACGATGGTTAGATTAGTCATCATTAATCACGACTATTCCACCTTACGGATTTATATCAAAATTCTCATTCAATCTTATTATAGGTCAGTTTGATTTTTAAAAGTCAATTGCCTATTTACACATACAATCCCACAAATAAGTTCAACAACTCATTTAGGCATTTCGATAATTACCCGGTAGGCGCTATTTTTAGGCCACTACTTTAACTACATTCATCAACTTAGTTCATGTGATTTTTAACATCATGTTAACATAATTTATATTCGATGTATGTTAGTTTACCTTTCTTTATATAAGAACATAGGGATTGTTTCATCACCATGAAACAACCCATTGCATCATGTGTATGAAAATTATTCATTTATCAAACTTAACCAAAGACTTTAGCCATTCATATACACATGATGATTTCAAACATATCTTAACATGAATATATCATCAATTTCCTCTTATCATACAAAACCCATTTCATGGCAAGTATGAACATGAACTCAAACTCATTGATTGTTCAGTTATCTTCCTATTACTATCATTCATGATGATTATAAACATAAGTATATCAAAAAATTAATCATATTATCAAAATCCACTTCATAATCTACTTGTTAATCACTTACAAGTAAGTAACTTTACATCAAGTATTTCATAATTTCATTATATCTAACGAAATTAAGCATACACATACACCTAATTTCATCTTTGGATCATAATCCAACAACCTAATTGCAAGTATTCTACCTATCTCAATTCATGACCTTCACCAATCTAGGTTTTTAAACATACCTTATGATCCCCTCGTCTAGGTGATCGATAATTTCTGTTCATGCACAAATTTGGGGTCTAATTTCTCCTTCAATTTTGATGATCTTTGAAGAACAAGGGTTTGCCTTGTTTTGTTCTCCTGATAATCGACCTACACACACATACACACTATGTGTGTTATGTGTTATTTTTTTGTTTATAAAACTTAAGTTTCCTTTAGACAACATTGGTCCCTCAAGTTTAGTTTTGTTTAAATCCCCATATAACACTTACTAACAATTAACTATTATCATAACTAGGTTTACATATTCCTAGTCAAATTAATTAAATTTGGGTGTTACAACCCGATTAAATTTAAGTCCCACTCACCCAAGCCTTTTATGAACTTTTACTTGCTACAATGTATTTGTTCACTTTATATAACGTTAGCTCTGATTTTTTAAAATCCTAACGCTTATCCGGTCCACTTTTATCACTAATAGTATTTTACCCATCTTTAATATTAACGGGGTTTAACTACTAAACCCGTTTTTGGGGTGTTACAAGTCTATCCCCCTTAAAGAGGTTTCGTCCCCGAAACCTTTCTTACATAGTTCTTTGGGTTAAACCCAATGGACTTGGTTTCTTTTTCTACTTGAGTATTGCTAATATTTTAATTATTAAGTAATCTTACCTGGAAGGTGTGGTAATGTATTTCGGGCTCCAAGGTGCATGCGCCCTTCATGTGTAAGGCCTCATGGGCTGTTACTTTCATCTTGTATCCCTTATCTTTATTGATTATTTGATCGAGTCGCCATTCGGTTACTCGGTCACCTACATCTGTTAACATGCTTATTCCACGTTAATTCTATAATGAAAAGCGTAGCAAATACGTTTTTAATCTAAATTTGACCTTGACCGATCTTGGCGGTTAGACTTATTAGTCACCGGTTACCTTATACCTTATCGTCCGGGTATATCAACATTGCCTTCACGAGGCTTACAAGCATTCATGACCTCAGTCCTATAGTTTGTATCACAAGGAATTCATATACCATGATATTTTTTTCTTGACTGTGATCGTATCACGTCATGTTTAAGTTTATATCAGTCTTTTTGTTTTCAAACATTTTCCTTTCGAATTTATCATCTTGCGCCTATTGGTGTCAAGACCTGTTTCTTTTAAATTTTAAACATTTCCAATTTCCTCTCATACTATTTATGTTTGTCAAAACGTTGTTACTAAAACTGAATTTTAGTTTAACGTTTTCTATTTTACTTATGTCAATTACTCATGTCAAGCAGTAAATAAGCACGTCTTCTTTTATTGTTCTTGTTTTACGCGGGGTATCATATCTGGTTCCCTCGCTTTTCTTAAGTAGCACGTAAGCCCTTTCGCTTAGCCTCGTAAGCTATTTCTTTAGGCTTTCACCTCTTTATGGTGAGGCCTCTATGGTCCATTTCTTTCTATTCGTGACCCGAGGGTCATTTTGGTCCCGTAGATCTTTACACTGTTTATAACCCAAAAGTTATGGTGATCTCGTAGATCATACCTTTACTCGTGTCATTCTTTATATATTTGGTATCAAAGCACCCCTTTTATGTTTGAAAATCATTTATTTTCATGTTTGAGACCATTAACTTTGCCTGTAGTCCATGACTACGATCGTTTTCCTTTCGAGCAATATTTCTGCTCCTATAACCCATTACCCGAGCATATTATTTTGTAATTCACGCTCGCATTACCCGGTTTGCACTTACATTTCATTACAACCCATTTTAAAGAATGTTCACTCAAGAGTTGAAATGTTCACCTATCAGTAGGAATGTTCACTGAATAGTTAAACCCATTTTAAAGAATGTTCACCCATCTTTCTATTATGACTCATTACCCGAGTCTTTTGACTTTTAGTCCGCGTTCCCGTTACTCGGTTTACGCTTATATTCAAAATTTTACCCATCAACCGGGTTCGTACCGAAGTCGTTATTCACGCACCCATTACGGTATGCGTTGAGACTTCATTTTGACCCGTTTGGTTATTCGTATGAAATCCTCAACCCGTTCAACCTTACAAAGTTGAACATATTTATTTCGAATTCCTTGCGCGAATTCATCATCTTTTAGTCACAACTCATTTTTCGAGTATTTTGACTTTTAATCCGCGTTCCCGTTTCTCGGTTTACGCATATATTTGAAATCCTACCCATCAACAGGGTATTTTACCGAAGTCATTATTAATGCAAATATTCCTGTTCGTTTTGACCTGTTTGGTTTTCTTAGCGAAATCTATCGCTTTTACTCAACCAAACATTTATTCTTATTCAACCCGTTTGACTTGTTCGTGTGAAATCCATCACTTGTGAACAATTAAACTTTTATTCTTTATTCAACCCGTTTGACTTGTTCGTGTGAAATCCATCACTTATGAACAATCAAACTTCATTCTTTATTTGACTTGTTTGACTTGTTCGTGTGAATTCCATAACTTATGAACAATCAAACTTTATTCTTTATTTGACCCGTTTGGGATCCTTTTTAATTCGTCCCATTAGCCTCGTCTTTACTACATTGGACGTAAATGCGCTCATTATAAGAAGTTCATGGTATCATGTGTTTACTACTTACTTGGCCAAGGTAAGCAATCAACACATGGTACGCATGACCTTATTATAATTATCACATTACTTCCCATGTAAGTAAATTCTCGATTCATTTACATTTTTATGATTTTATTTGGTAAAACCTTGTTTAATTGTTATTTAACAATTATTAGTTTTACCCGTTTTATCCTCAAAACATATAGAATGTTTTCCTTTTTATAAAACATTTATACAATCACATTCGTTAATGTGATCATAATAAAATTTTTATTGATAATGTCTACTTGGATGGTCACCCCCATTCAGGTTTCTAAACCTGAATTCTTTTATTGTTTTGTTATTCACGATTGTGAATAATACGTACTTCTACTTAATTTCTCTTGGAAACATCATCCTGGATAGGTATCTTATCCAGGTTTTCCAAATTTTATATTCCGTATGCAACAATCAGTCACTACGTATTTGTTGCATATTACTTTTTGTACAATAAATTTAAAACGTGCACCTAGTAGATACTTGCCCTAATGGGCTTTCATTTCCGTTTGACCTTTATTCGATATCGTTACACGATTTAGGTCCTTGGTGAGCATGCTCTACTTGTCATACTTCGGACCATTCCATCGTCATATCCGTAAATCCTTAAACTTTCGCCATCTTCAGATGCGAGCGTCCTTTAACTAAAACGTTCACAACATATTAGTAACATTGAAATTTATAAGCATCCATACTATACGAGGTTTTCTACAATAAATGTAACACAAGTAATTCGCTATTTATACCGGTCTTTGACCAATTTATTCGAGGTAACGTGTGTTCACAAGATAGCCCAATGTGTCGTTTACAACACTTTTAACTATTCTAGACCGATAATATTCATAATAGCTTACCAGATGTCTTGATCAAGCCTTAAACCGAACCAATTTACTCTTTAACATTGAGCTTTGATTACCAACTTGTAAGACCCATATTGACTTAAAACATATATTTTATAAAAGATTTGCATTAATGTAAACATAATGCGAATACGTAATGATCTGAAATTCTAGGATAATTTAAACATTACAAGTATTTCAAATGTTTCGACATATTAACATAGTTCGATTTGATAAACAAGTTAAATCCAAATGTGGAAGCTTGAACTTCGGTTGTGTTCGGTTCATCCATTATGCTTGATCATCACCGGTAAGGTTATAGCTATCACATGTACACGAATAATAACTCATATGTTAGTTATATGGTGCCTAGACATGGATTCGTAACTCAAAAATATCAAACAAACGAACAAAATCAATTTTTTGTGCAACCCGCCATAAGCTATGGCTAATGTACCATAGCTTATGGCACCCATACTCAACTCCGGGCAGAAAATGCCAACCGTAGGTTATGGTTTGGGCTGCTCAGCAGCTTTTCCAACTTTGCCCTTTATACGAAAACTAGCATAACTTTTTGTACGCTTATCCGTTTAACCCCACGTTTGTTTCTACGTGATCGTAAATTGATTGCCCATATCTTAGACTCAAAATCCACCTTCCAAGATCTTGAATTCCTACATTTCTCGATAACGGCATAATATTAAATTATGCTATTAATTGACCCGTTATCATATTTAGCCACATTATCACATTTCTATGGTGAGGATCTATTCCTTACAGATTTCAACCCTCTTCCGGGTTTTCTAAACATGCATTTACGCTCCCATTATCTGGGTTGTGTATGCGCATTTATTTTGACCCATTTGATTTCTTTAACCAAACCAAACTTATTTTGACCCATATTTATTTTCACCATTCATATACACATGATGATTTCAAACATATCTTAACATGAATATATCATCAATTTCCTCTTATCATACAAAACCCATTTCATGGAAAGTATGAACATGAACTCAAGCTCATTGATCGTTCAATTCCTGTTCATGCACGAATTTGGGGTCCAATTTCTCCTTCAATTTTGATGATCTTTGAAGAACGAGGGTTTGCCTTGTTTTTTTCTCCCGAGGATCGACCTGCACACACACACTATGTGTGTTGTGTGTTATTGTTTTTTTTTGTTTATAAAACTTAAGTTTCCTTTTGACAACATTGGCCCCTCAAGTTTAGTTTTGTTTAAATCCTCATATAACACTTACTAACAATTAACCATTATCATAACTAGGTTAAATATTCCTAGTCAAATTAATTAAATTTGGGGTGTTACAACCCGATTCAATTTAAGTCTCACTCACCCGAGTCTTTTATGAACTTTTACTTGCTACAATGTATTTGTTCACTTTAATTAACGTTAGCTCTGATTATTTAAAATCCTAACGCTTATCCGGTCCACTTTTACCACTGATAGTATTTTACCCATTCTTTAATATTAACAGGGTTTAATTACTAAACTCGTTTTTGGGGTGTTACAACCGGTATATAAATGCCCGACCCGAAAATCACAGGTATGTAATCAAATGTATTCTTCTAAATCTAAAAGGCCTCATCGATCATGGTTTACTCATTTGTCACAATAATAGTTCCACACTTTGGGATTTTACCAACATTCACTGGCTAGGTCGATCCTCTCTTCAAGCCTTTTTGCACTTCGATTGGGCTGGTTTCCTCGATGACTGGCAGCCCATCAGCTATTTGATTTACTTTTTGGAAAATAGTCCATAAACCGAGTAATTTCTTTAAAAATAACAGCGGAAGTTTAATACATAGAAAACCAAGTTAATTACAACTTTAGCAATTGTTTTTAACTAAGGACAACATTTTACATAGCGGGATGCTAGTTGTCCATCAGAAAAACCTTCGCCATGAGCCAACCATTATTAGGTCCAGTTAACCTGATGTGAATATAAAAAAATCAGTTATGATGAGTGATTAATTTCATTTAAAAATATTGTTATGTTATCAGTACCAATTAAAAAATTTATTTATTTTTCATTGGAAACGGCATCACCGTAAGAATTTAAAAATTATGAGAGGAAAAAAAAATCTAAATTGGCTATCTTTTATGTCATGTTCCAAACTTTCAAGTAAAAAATATTTGTTTTAGCAAACTAAACTGATACTGATCAAATAACATATGTGACGGTATTTATATTTATGTTTTATGGTTTTCCTACAAAAACAAAGAAGTAGTTGTTATGTTATTACATCAATTTGAAAATTTTGAGAAATAAAAAAAATTGGTTTCACCTTTTGTGTATCATGTTTTTAAAACGATGAATAGACAAGAGATTTTTTTTTACTTTTCAGATGCATGTAAAACACATGTCGCTATCCTTTTAGGTATATCATGACTTTATTCTTTTGGTTTTAGGCGTGCTATATGTGTAACTAAATGAGTACCTAATGAATGCCGACGCGAAGCACATGTGAAGTGTATTATATTGTATGAATGTACGGTAAAATAATATGATACCCTAGAAATTTTATTCTAGATTCGCCACTAATGTGCGCAGTTGGAAATTCAAGAAGTGGTTTCATAACACCTGATAAATGAAACAAGTAGCTTCATAATATTTGAAAACCGAATATGTAATTCGACTAGATTTTAAACGTTTCCAGTTTGATTCAATTTTTAGTTTAGTTGGTCTGAAAATGAATATTGAACATCCCCAGTGTTCAATGTTAAAAAGCAATGAACGAAAAGGAAGTATAGCGTACATACGATGGTATCGAAAGTTGGATCTACATTGGATCTCACCTGAATCGCCATGCTAATGTGCCTTGGATGATCCACATCTAGGGTCAGGCGCCGATGAACACATTGAACTATCCATGTGGCTGAGAGCCCTCACAGCCTAGGCACAACGACGCAATTATGAAGGGCGTGCTCTACCACTAAGCTAATATCCCGTTGTGCGAGCCCCCCACCGGGGGCCCACTATGCCAAAAGCGAGAGAAACTCCATCCCTCTCTTTCCTTTTTTCGGCCCCATGTCACCACAAAGGCGGCATGGGGACGTAAAAGGGGGATCCTATAAACTTGTTCCAACCTGAGATAATAAGCTCATGAGCTTGGTCTTACTTCACTGTCGAGAAACGAAAGAAAACTTCCATCTCCAAGTTTAACTCAGATGTAGCTCCGTTCTTTTTGGGTGGGAAGCAGTTCAAACCAAAATACCCAACAAGCATTAGCTCTCCCTGAAAAGGAGGTGATCCACCCGCACCTTCTAGTACGGCTACCTTGTTACGACTTCACTTCAGTCACTATGGCACACCCAAGGTGCCTATTTGCACACTTTAGGGTTTGTATACGCTACGTATAGGTCTATACGCAACGTATAGGGTTGCATAAAAATCAGTGTCTGACTGATGTCAGTTCTGGCCTAGCTGCTCCTATACGTTGCGTATAGGCCTATATGCGGCAGCGTATATAAGCGTTTTTTTAGAAACATTTATACAATATTAATCGTTTTAGGAAAGTTTTATAAAAAATAAGTTTTCTATTTTAAATAAATAAAAAATTCAGTATTTCTTACAAACTTTTTATACAACATTAATCATTTTTATATGATAAATATCGAATCATATAGGCATAGTATAGGTCACGTATTGACCTCGTATAAGCTTGTAAGTGTGATATCTTATCATATACTATAGTATAGGTCTCATATAGGTGTAGTATCGTATAGTATAGGCCTCGTATAAGCCTCGTATAGAACTATTGATGTAGTATCGTAGGCATATACAAGACCTATAAGGGATCTATACGAGACTTATACTACACTATACGATACTATAGGATACGATATAACACCCGTATAGGCATATGTGTAGCATAGGTCTCGTATAGGACTATAGATGTGGTTATGTCCTGTGTAGGGCTATAGGCATATACAAGACCTATAGGGAACCTATACGAGACTTATACTATACACTATACGATAGGATACGATGCAATATGATATGATACGATACTATAGGATACCATACAACACCTGTATAAGCCTATAGGTGCAGTATAAGTCCTTTATAGGCCTATAGGTGTGTTTTAGGTCCCGTATAGGTCTATAGGTACATACAAAACCTATAGGGGTCCTATACGAGACTTATACTATACACTATACGAAATGATACTATATGATACGATCCTATAGGATACCATACAACACCCGTATAGGCCTATAAGTGTAGTATAGGTCCCGTATAGACCTATATGCATATACAAGACCTATACGAGACTTATACTATACACTATACGGTATGATACGATACTACATCCATAGGCCTATACGAGATCTATATGAGGTTTATACGAGACTTATACTGTACGATACGTTACTTAAAAATGTTTTTTAAAGTACTTATACAACATTAATCATTTTTATACGATAAATATCATATAAGCATCATATAGAACTATATATGTAGTATCGTAGGCATATACAAGACCTATAAGGGACCTAAACGAGACTTATACTACACTATACGGTACGATACAATACTACACGATACAATACAATACGATACGATAGTATAGGATACGATATAACACCCGTATAGGCCTATAGGTGTAGTATAGGTACCGTATAGGACTATAGGTGTGGTTTAGGTCTCGTGTAGGCCTATAGGTGTAGTATAATATCATATCCTATCGTATCGAATAATGTAGTATAAGTATCGTATAGGTCCCCTATAGGTCTTGTATATGCCTATAGGCCTATACGGGTGTTTTATGGTATCCTATAGTATCGTATCGTATTGCATCGTATCGTATAGTGTCATATTGTATAGTGTATAATATAAGGCTCATATAGGTTCCTATAAGTGTGTCGTATCGTATCGTATCGTATAGTGTAGTATAGGTCCCGTATAGGCCTATACGAGGTGTAGTATCGTATAGTATAGGTCTCATATAGGCCTCGTATAGAACTATAGATGTAGTATCGTATCGTATCGTATAGCGTAGTATAACTTAAGTCACGTTTAGTATAGCATAGTGTAGTGTAGTGTAGTGTAGTATAGGCCTATACGACACCTAAACTACACATACAGTCCTATACGGGACTTATACTACACCTATAGGCCTATGTGGGACCTATACTACATCCATAGGCCTATACGAGACCTATAAGCCTATACATGACCTATACAAGACTTATACTACACCGTATGATACGATACTATACGATGCTACACCTATAGGCTTATACGAGACGATACTACACTATACAATACGATACGATACGATAGATACGATACGATAGATACGATACGATAGGATACAATATTATATTACACGTATAGGCTTATACGAGATTTATGCTACACTATATGATACGCTACGATACTATATCCATTGGCCTATACGAGACCTATATTTTATACTATACGATAGAATACTTTACAATGTTTTTTACTACACTACACTATACGATACGATACGATATGATACAATATTATATTACACTTATAGGCATATGCGAGATTTATACTACACTATATGATACTATACTACATCCATAGGCCTATACGAGACCTATAATATACTATACGATAAACTTAACAATGTTTTTTATTTATTTATTCTTTAAAAATATTTATTATAAAAGTTTGCTAAAACGATAAATAATGTATAACAATGTTTCTTAAAAAATACCCTTTATATACGCTGCATATAGGCCTATACGCCGCGTATATAAAGGGACAAATTCCCACATCATATCAGAGATTCTCTTGGAAATTGAAATTGATTTAGCATCCAACTTTTATGTATTTTTCCTCCCTTTTAATGAAGGGCGTCTTTTAACGTTTTTTTGTAACAAATTAAAAAAATCTGACCATTTTGTCTTTCATTAACAGGGAGGAAAACGACAAAAAAGTTTGATGTTAACTGAAAAATCTAAACAGATTTTGCTTTTGAATGAAAATGCCAATAAAATTGAAACCATAAGGACCCATATTTAAAAGGTTTAAGTTTTAAAATAAAGTGGTAAAAGTAATCAAATCTTGAGGACCATTTTGGCACTTTACTCTAACTAAAAATATTTTCTTATTATTAAAAGGTTTTTGGTTCAATAAAAGTACAAATTAGTATAAAACATTACGAAGGTAATCTGCAGTTTTGTAATTTTGTTTGATTGCGTGTTATTATTCTTACTTGAATATGCAGATATGTAAAAGAATATTAATATTTTATAGTAAAATAAGTTAAAACATACTCTAACTTGAATATGGAGATATGTAAAAGAATATTAATATTTTATAGTAAAATAAGTTAAAACATACAAAATACCAACTTAATATTTTATAGTAAAATAAATTAAAACATACAAAAGCATATTCAATACCAACTACAGACAAATTGAAATGGAATCACTTGAAAAATGTTGGGAAAAAAAACGATGAGAATGCAAAGGATGAAGGTATGCGAAAGTGTCCCAAAATAGGTGGGGAAGAGGGAGCTTGCGGTGGTGACAACACCGATTTCCATTAGCTGATTTGTCAATTTTAAAAGGGTCGTATTTTAAAAGGGTCGTATTATTAGCACACTTTATAAAATTAAATTGACACCTAATACGTATTGTATAAGCCTATACGATGCGTATTAGTAAAAGATTGTCTATCAACTCTGACAGATAGGGTTCACATGCAAACCCTATACGGATCGTATAGGCCTATACGATCCGTATTAAGTACGATGTTACTTTATGTCACTCAACAGTGACATAAATTGATTGAAATGAACATTACGTTAGCCCTGTACGTGTTGTATAGGCCTATACGACCCGTATTGGTCTGTGAATTTCCATTCTGCTTGGCTTTTATAAACGAGGAAGACAAAGACGATTCACAAAATTCATTCCCTTCTCTTCGTTTTTTCTTTATGTTTGATTTTACCATGTCTTGGTTTAACCTTAATTACATTTTCGGCGATTCGTCTGACACAAACACGAGCACGTTTATTCCAGCTGGCATACTTGTTGTCGTATCGGGTCATGGTGTGCAAGTTCCTGGCATCGTTTGAGTTCGCTCCCAGGCTTGCAGACCAGCCAGAGGAGCTTGACAACCCCTAGGATCCGTGGGTCGAGGTTAGTTTTCGTTTAGGGGGTGAGTGGCATGAGATGTCGTTGAGAGAGTTTACCGTGCACAGTGGCATTTATACGTTGGAGGAGACAGACACCCCCTCTACACCGAGGGAGTCCCAGTGTTACCCCCGTTCAACACTTGTTAGGTTTTGGCAAGTGATCGGTTAGGGTCGCTATGGCCGCTCAAAGTCGAGGGTTTCATATATCAGAGACCCCCTGTTCCGTAACCTGCACAGGCTTATTGCCACATTTATTGCACCGCGCGAGCAGAGTTGCGAGTGGTGCAATCAGGGGGATATGTTTTATATGTTTTGTCTTGTATAGGGGGAGAAGTGCACCCTCCATCACTGCCTAGCTCAGTGGTTTGCGGCGACGTACCACCGGCAAGACAGGTCTTTATTGTACCGGGGGGGGGGGGGCGTACATCACGCGTATTGCCATCTCATTGGGCCTTATTCCCCAGGAGGACCCACTGTTCCCCGAGGGGGCACAGTTGAGCCGACCAGGTTGACACGGCAGACGCTGATCGGCATGCACAACACGCGTGACTTCCCCGGGCTTGGGCTTCGGTTTATAGGAGCATACGGGCAGCTATTTGTCCCCGCCGACCTCCTAGACGAGTTACTAGAGGAGCTGCCAGAGCCGGCAGGTGGTGATGCCGACGACGATGACGCTGACGCCGATGGTGACCACGCTCACCCACCACCTCCGCCACCGCCACCGCAGCCACAGGAGGTGCCTCTGTACCCCCAGCACGTTCTGTATGACCAGCTCCCACCAGCTATGGCGTTTGCGTTACAGTAGATGGAGGACTGGCTGCAGGCGTGGATAGAGGCCCATCATACCCGTACTGACGCCTTTCTCATGCGGGCGATCCAGGGCGATATACAGGCGGCTATCGAGCGTGGTCGGACCCCATTGTCGATATCGACGTTGCCGCCTCGCCCTGGACTGCAACCGGGGTCGTCAGGCACTACTTAGGAGGTGGGGCCCTCTGGCACGACTCAGGAGGGTCAAGATGCGGATCCAACAGTTTAGGATTGTTGTACTTTTTTTGTATTTTGACTGTTTATGTATTTTGGACGATGTCATGTATATATGCAAACTTATTATGTAGTTAAATTTGCAGTTTCAGTTTATTTATATTTGTGATTGTTTATTTTGAGTGTTTAGATTGATTTGCTTGGTTACGTATAATGTAAAATATCACACGTCGTGAATACGTCAACATAAAAAATAATACGAATTACAACTACGATATGACACGATACGGTACAAGGATGATACGATATCATATGACACGTCACGATAAAATATTAAAAAGTTAAAAATGTGATACGATACGCCACGATAGGCTATAATACGATACGTGACGATAAAAAAATAATAAAGATTTTAAAGCTCATTAAAACAAAAATAACCAACAATAAACACCAATAACCAAACCCAAAACACCAAAAACCAAACACAACACACCAAAATTCAAACCTCAAAAAATCAGGGCCTTAATACGGATCGTATAGCCCTATACGATCCGTATAAGCCGGCCGCCAGACATCCCCTTCACCTGTATATCTGTCATGTCTTAATTTTATCCAATACGGATTGTATAGGCCTCGCCTATACGATTCGTATTGAATTGTCAAAGTGTGAGGATAGATTTTCCGGTGTGCGAATATAACCCACCTTTCAAAATATCAGTTTGTGTTTTTCATTTTTACATAAGAGTAAATTGCCATTTTAGTCTCTGAGGTTTGGTCCAAATTGTCATTTTAGTCCAAATAGTTTTTTTTTTCTGTTTTGGGTCCTTGTCTTTTCCATTTTCTTGCCATTTTGATCACATCGCCTAACTCAGTCTAAAAATCTGGTTATAACCAGGGGTATTTTTGGCATAACTGTTATGTAGTGATAACCAGGGGTAGTTTACAACATAATTTATAAACCTCATAACTATAAGAATATAAAGATTGGACTACCTAGTTTAGAGGTAGTCTCTAAAATACCCTTGATTATAACCTGGTTTTAGGGTAGTTAAACCAGGGGTAGTCTCTAAAATGGCAATTTACTCTTTACATAACTACAACTACAAGAATATAAAGATTGGATCACCTTTTTGTGTAAAATTGAGAATTCGTTAAATTTACAGGCTTATCAGTACCCTACTAATTTATAGCAACAGATAAATGCGATGTGTGCTTTGTGTTGTCCATGTATCCTTTAAAGTTTAAAGTGTAGAGATAATAATATATTAATCATAGTTTAATGTTTATTCAACTAGTATCAGACACACAATCAAGGTTCAAAATTAGAAGTTAATTCAGCTCATTAAATCACAACATTGAACAAGATAAATACATATAGTTACACTATCCAATTTTTATGGGTTGAAACAATATTACATCGTAGGGAGACATAAAATTTAATTAAGAAAAAAAAAAGCAAAAGGTATAGTTATAAAATATTAAATAGTTTTTTTTTTCATTTCATTTATTACTATCTTTAACTAATTAATTACTCATAAAGATTATCATTCTCTACACTAAGACCGAATGGTGTGGGGATCGTCCCCCACTGTCGCCGGGTCGTCCCACACCGCCCCCTCCGGGGTCGTCGCGTCGCAAACGTCGGTTTGTAGCCGGAAGAGACGAGCATGCACACCCTTTGTTCTCTCTCTCCTTCAATTATATATTGGTTTCTCTCTCTCTCTCTTCTTCAATTATATATTGGTTTTTAATTAAACTAGGTAGTCCTTAACATCATTGAGTAGTCCCCAAAGGGATGATCCTCCCTTCCATGTGACGTGGCGTCTACGTGGCGGATAGTCTCAAATGGACTACCCAAACCACACCCCATGGTATAAGGGTGAACCGCGTGGGTGTGGGGAAGGGTACGGTGTGCCCTTTCACTGCGCAGCAACACCGATGCCGACCCTTCCCTCATCGCGCGACAACATGGAAATCGGGGAGTGTTCACCACTTGTAAGGGAGCGGAGGGAAGAGGAGAGAGAGGGGTTCCAATCAATCATGCATTTTTTCTTCTTTTTTAAAAAAAATGGTTTGAGTGAAATATATATATATATAGAAAGTATAATGTACAAAAAGGCTTAACCTACATTAACGTACGCGACAAACATGATAACGTGCGTGATTTTTTTTAAACCTTTATAACGTGCGTTATTATACTTTTCCATGTGTGATTATCACCCCATGCGTAATTATCACCAAAAAATGGATCCCATGCGTTATTTTTGTGTCTTATGCGTGATTAGGGTATTGATCCAACGGTTACGCGCGTCGCCTACGTTAATGTACGATAAGCCTTTTTGTATGTTAACATTTCCCTATATATATATATATATATATATATATATATATATATATATATATATGGTTATAAAAATAATATTTTAAATTATTTTGTTTTATTTTTACATAATAGCCCCTTGATATAATTTATCTTACACAATAGCCCTTGAGAGGTGAAATTACAATAATACCCTCATGTGCCTTGCACATGACTAGATTTAACCAAAAATCTAACTTGGTTTGGCCTAAAGGACAATACATGCAAGATTTTGAAAGGTAAAGGACACCGCCTGTCAACTTTTGCGCTAAAGGACAGCGCCTGAAATTTGATGTAAACATAAAGGACAAAACTTGTAATTTACTCTTATATATTTTTACTTAATATATGATCTTAGAACAATGTTTTAAAAAAAGTGTGAACTCTAGCACTAGTTATGGCATCAACGAAGCTTAGACATTATTTTGAGACACATAGAATTCATGTTAAAACCAATTATCCTGTCAAAAATGTGCTTAGGAAACCCGAGATGTCAGGCAGGATGAAGTGGTCAGTAAAGTTAAGAGCTTATGACTTAGTGTATGAACCTAGAAATGCCATAAAATCACAGGCTCTAGCTGATTTTGTGGCTGATTTCAGTAGTGACATTCAGGATGAGGTAGACCTAGAAGTACAACAATTAGGAGAATCCTCAGGATCCTGGACATTGTACACTGATGGAGCATCTAATGTTAGAGGAGTAGGATTGGGAATACTACTAAAATCGCCACAGGGGGACATATTACCCCAGGCCATTAGGTGTGAATTTCCCGCTACTAATAACAAAGCAGAGTATGAGGCTTTAATTGCAGGGTTAGAACTAGTTAAAAATATGAATGTCAAGAATTTGCAAGTATATGTTGACTCCTTGTTAATCACTAATCATTTTAATGGATCCTATGCAGTTAAGGGTGAGAAGGTAATCGAATACCTCGATATTCTCAAAAAATTAGCAGGATATTTCGATGTTTTTACACTTGAACAGGTACCAAGGGAAGGTAATGCTGAAGCAGATGCCTTAGCAAATCTGGGATCATCGGTCAGGATACCAGAAGGAACCCAAATACCAATTTTGCATATTTTGTATCCTGCTACGAATCCTCAGGATAAAGAAGTAGCAAGTATCCAGGACCCTGTTGCTGAATATCCTGAGGAGGATTCAAAATCCTGGACGGCTCCAATCATAAGATATCTCAAGGAAGGACACATCCCTAGAGACGAAAATCCTAAAGCATTTAGGATGAAGGTATCACGATTTACCATTATAAATAATGTTTTGTATAAGAAATCTCTTGCAGGACCATATCTAAGGTGCTTGGAGGATCCCGAAACTAAAGAAGTTCTTCAGGATATACATGAAGGGGATTGTGGTAACCATACTGGGGGCAGGTCATTATTCTCGAAAGTATTGAGGATAGGATACTATTGGCCGACAATGAAGAGAGATGCTGCAGAATATGCTCGAAGATGTGACGCATGTCAGAGGCATAGCAACATTTTGCACCAACCGGTTGAACCATTATATCCTATAGTTTCCCCTTGGCCATTCATGAAATAGGGGATGGACATAGTAGGGAAATTACCAAAAGCTCCAGGAGAAAAAGTCTTTATGTTGGCAATGACTGATTATTTCTCTAAGTGGGTGGAAGCTGAAGCATTTGTTCAAGTCAAAGACCAGGAAGTAGTATCCTTTATAAAGAGAAATATCCTGACCAGGTTTGGAGTACCAGCTGAAATCATTTGTGACAATGGATCCCAATTTATAAGCAAGAGGACTACTGACTTTTGCAAAAGTTGAGGAATCAAAATGATCACATCTACCCCGGTATATCCTCAAGCAAATGGACAAGCTGAATCCTCAAACAAGATAATTGTCAACAAATTGAAGAAGAGATTAGTAGCCAAGAAAGGAAGATGGGCAGAAGAACTACCCTTTGTTTTGTGGGCTGATAGAACAACAGGTGAAAAATGCAACGGGCCAAACCCCATTTTCTTTGGTATTTGGAACAGATGCAGTGATCCCAACAGAGATGGTGATACCTACGGCAAGATCCAACCTTCAGGATCCTGAGCAGAATCCTGAAGCTCTGTGCCACGAGTTAGACACTGTGGATGAAACAAGGGATGCAGCAAAGCTAAGGTTGGCAGCATATCAAAAGAGGATATCCAGAGCATACAACAAGAATATAAGGACTAGGAGGTTTCAAGTCGGAGATTGGGTGTTAAAAAAAGCTTTTCAGAATACTACCAATCCTGCCGATGGAAAATTAGCTCCAAAGTGGGAAGGACCCTATGAGATTGAATCAGAATCAGGGAAAGGAGCATACCGACTCAAGAATATGGAGGGGGATATGCTACCAAGATCCTAGAATGCTATACACTTAAAGCTCTACTTCAAGTAAGAATAGAATTTAATTTCTATCTCAGAATGGTATGTATCCTGTCTCTCTTAAATATATTTGAATACATTTATTATCTTGAATCCAATACTGACTCAGGCATCAGAGGGGTGTTAGCCAAGCTAACACCCACCTTAGTTTGAGGTTGTTTTGCAGAATATGTGTCAGGATATAGCTCCGGGATATACGCTCAGGATATGTCGAAAGATTAGAGGATTGGCCCCCTCTCTCACGCTTAAGGGATCCTGATCCCTTCACAGGTTTAATGGTATTCACCTTTCTCTCGAATTGGGTTTGAACACCCCGCCTGGAGCGCAAGTCATCCGGGGATTGTTCAAGGTAACGGGACCAGTTCATGTAAAAGTGGCTGACAATTTCGTTACTATTGGCTATGTCCTGGATCCTAAAGGTATCTGAGGATTGATCACCCTCTCTCACGAAAGGGTATTTTCATGCCCTCTAAGGTTTAAATGTTATCACCTTTCTAAGACTTAGAGTTTATACACTCTCGCCTGTAGCGCATGAAAATCAAGGTTTATCCCCAGGATACAAGGGTTTATCCCCAGGATACAAGGGTTTATCCCCAGCATACTAAGGGTTTATCCCAGGATATCAAGGGTTGATCCCTGGATATTCAGGGTTTATTCAGTAAAGCTAAAGTATGGCTACATTTACATTCCTATGTTGAACACAGGGGACATGTATCACACAATTTAAAGAATGGGTTCGAATTCATAAGTGTGCACTGGGGACATTCCTGTGGTGGAAAGTTGGAATTGAATCTTTGGAATCTCTGGTATGATCTTTCCTTTTTATTTGGATAACTTGAATTCTATAGATTATGTGTCAGTATCCTGAGCAGGATATCTTTCAGGATACATTTACAATGTGTTCCCAACAATGTTCAAACAAAATTGTTTTCATAAGTAAAATTCATGTAATGGAAATAATAAAGATAAGGTCAAAACAGGGTTATATTATTAACATAACAAAAGTTGTGCTTTTGGTTTCACCTCAAACTGAGGCCCATCCGCTAAAAGCACAATTAGTTTTTAACATATTTACACAACGGCTGAAGGTTTCATCTCAAAACGAGACCCATCCGCCTCCAACCGTTGCATCATTCAAAACAAATTATACTAACTGATGACTAAGGGCTTCATCCTGAAACCCAGGACCCATCCACCTTTGGTCATCATATTGTCTGAGTGCAGGAAAGTAAATTGTTTTAAAAGACAAGGAAAGTAAATTGTTCAAAGGACCACAACTATCAAATCTAAAAAAGTGGGCTCCGGCCTAGGCATAAACATCCATCATCGCCCACTCAAGTGCCCTCACACAGTGGCATCTTCACCAACCTTCTCCGTCTTCTCAGCCTCAACATCCTAAGCAGCATCCTCACCAGCATCCGTCCCAGCATCCGCTCCAGCATCCGCTCCAGCATCCTTCTTGGCTCCAGCCTTGACCACCACCTCTGCTGACTTAGAGGACTCAACAGCATCAGCAGGATATGGCATAGCCTTGCCTCCGAGCTCCTTCAGTTTAGCTACCCAGGATTCAATCGGCTAAGCGGGGCACTTAAGGCCTGTCTCCTTGGCCTCATTAGCCATCTTGATACGGGCTTGTAGCAAAGAGACAACGGCGGAGGCTTTGATCCCTTCCCTAAAAGAGATCATGGCATGTTCGTGCTCCATTTGGACGGTGGCAAGTTTGAGCTCGGCATCCTGGGTGACCTTCTTAAGGTTGTCCTCATAATGCCGAGTCTTGGCTTCGGCAATAACACCTTGGTCAGCGATGGTAGTCTCGAGCTGTTTGATCCTGGCCTCGTGGAGTGCAGCAGTACCACAGGCGTCGCTGTAAAGGTGGAGCAGATGCTGGAGGCCCTGTAAGTTGAAATTCAAATATAAGTCAATAGTCACTAACCTGAATATCCTGTCAGGATATTCTATCTGGATATTATGTAGGATACGGTGCCAGGATATTACCTTGTCAAGGAAAGATGTCATCGGTTCCAAGGAGTCGGTAAAGCTAAGATCATCATAGGAGAACCCTTCGGAGCCTGGGGCACTAACTTCAGAGCCCTTCCTCTTTTTTGCGGTGGAAGCACGGGTCCTCGGATTAGCCTTAGGAGCCGGGAGTGGCTTGGAGCTGGTGGCAGCAGGGGTCTCTTTCTTGACAACGGGTGGAGTAGGATAGCTGTCAAGTTCATCAAGATCAAGGAAAACCTGAATTTTGCTGGAATCTGCATACAGGGAGTAAAATTTCTCCTAAGTATATTAAATAAATATATGTATGCAGGATATTGTACAGGATCCTTACCAGACATGTTTGCACTAGAAAGAGGGCTTGGAGATGGTGGAGACGGGTTAAAACTTCTTTCAGCTTCTGGTAGAAGTCTAATGGCGTCGATTCTCTTCTGTGAGTCGGCTAAGGGGGGTGCAAGTTTCCTGAAGTCAGCTGTGTACAAGAAAACAGAAAAGTCAGTACAAGATATAAAACAGGATATAAGGCAGGATCATACTAAAACCCTAAGTCCTACCCTTTTTCAACCACTGCACTGGATATTCCGTTCCACCAGGGATTGAATCCCTTTTTACAAAGAAGAACTTGGACTTCCATTCCTCCTCGTTCTTGGTGGCACAAAGTATCAGTGGGTCGCCGGAAGTAGAAAAAAACAAAAATCGACAAGAACCATGGCATCTAAGCCGGTATGCTAAGGGAAGATCATGAATGGAAAGGTCAGGGATATGGTTATTCTTGATTTGATCAAGAACAGACAAAACTCGCCAAAGCATTGGCATTGTCTGACTGAAGCAGATTTTGGTAGTGTTGAAAAACTCAGTAATGAAGTCTGAAAAAGGAAATTGCAACCCTAGGGTGAAAGGAAAAGCGTTGAAACACAACCACTCGTCGGAAACCATATCTGATCGGATTTCCCGATCAAATGGCCGGAATACCGTCCCTTCCGGGAAAATGCCGGAGGTTTTGAGGGCCGACAAGTGGGCACTGTCGAAAGAGCATATTTCCTTCTCCAGATCTTGGAGAATATTCTGGTGAATGAACGTGGGAGCAGAGTCACCGGAGCTAGATCTCGTCTGTCTTGCCATATGATTACCGGAATATTGAACAGTATGGAGGAAAGAGATGGAAGTGAGAGAGAGAGATTTACCTTTTTTCTCTTCGGTGAAGGTTAAATGATGATGAGTGTTAGGGCTGGAATTTTATTATACATGATCCTTACACGTGATCCTAACCAATGATCCTTGTTTCTTTGGCAGATAGTGATCCTCAGCAGGACTTCAGGATCAGGATCATGGACCATTATAGGATCCTCATACTAACGGTCACCTCCGCTTAATGCAATGTTATTTTGCAGGAACATCTAGCAGGATACGCTCTTAGCATCATGATCAAGGGACGCGTCTTCACAATTATGGCAAGAGCTTAATCGGAGATAGACGTTGCACAGGATATGGAAACTTGGCTTGATTTATGGGCGGCAATTTAGGCTAGATTGTCTTTTATTTCTAAAGGGGTAATGAGCTGATAATTAGTCCTTTTACCTAAAATAGGTCACCTACACTTGTATAAATACCACTCTTCCTCATTTGGAAGAAGACACACGACATACAACGCAACTCTCACACACTTAGACACTCCAAACAATAGTGATCCTTGTACTCAGCTCATTATCATCCGAAGTTGTAACTACATTTTTCTTATATTGAAGTTGGTGATCGGTAGTTGCCATCACCCGAGGTTTTTTATGCCGGAGATCATACATTGATCAAGGGCTTTTTCCTCGTATAAATCATTGTGTCTTTGCATCTTTATCACAGAAGTGATCCTTTACTTTCATAATTAACCAAGCATCATACCCCGTTTACATAAAGTTTGGTTACATTATCCTTGTGTGATTTTTGACCAAAACAGTTTGGCGCCCACCGTGGGGCAATTGGTGCTTCATTCATAAGAAAACTTTCTGTTCGAAATCATTACATGGCTTCATCATTGAAAAACATGTCCACGGCGATGTCTGCAGTCACCTCGTCTCAAAGCACTCTACCTCCTCCACCGGCAGGATCCCAGAAGAATGCTGAGAAGAGACAAACTCCTACTAACTCTAAACCTCCATCTTCTTCTGCTATGAATTCTTATATTCCCAGTACTAGTGATGTATTTACTTTGATTTTGCAGATGAAGGATCGTATGCAGCAGCAGGATGTAACCAATGAAAGGATCCTCAGAGAAATTGGAGATCTCAAAAGACAGAAGAAAACGGCAGAGGATCATTCTCCACTGATGCCCAAATCCTTGAGCTTTGATACTCCAATGATTACTTCTCAGCCATCAGGAATTCCAGACGTGCAAATCATGGGAGAATCAAGAGGATTGCACCACGGATCGACAGCAATGACTCAGGCATTAGGCTCACACTTCCAGCCGGCAGGATCCTACCCCCAGCATTTGGGATCCTTCATGAATCCGGGAGCCTATCCGGGGGCACAGCAGTTCCAAGGATCCTACTTTGTTCCAGGATCATTCCAGGGCCAAGGATCCTCCTTTGTTCCAGGATCATCCCAGGTTCAAGGATCCTCCTTCGTTCCAGGATCATCCCAGACACCAGGATCCTTCCAGATGCCAGGATCCCTAAAAAGTTTGCAAACAGGAAGTCTAGATGTCCATCAAGGGGACTTCATTCCAATGCAGACCATTGCTTCCACTGGTCCCTCCGTTGTTCCAGAATCCCAGCAATATGGATTCCCTAACTTGAACCCAATGGGAGGTAACACTTTAAATAATTATCCAACCACTAACCATGGATTCATGCAGGATACAGGTACCAATCATGCTATGGCCAGGGAGTTGCAGAAGCTAAAAGATATGATCTCAAGTGTTCCAGGGATAGTCAAGCCTATCACAGAGATTGCAGATGGAAGCCACAAGGTATCTCGCTTTGCACCACCAATTTGTGATGCAGAGGTACCCAAAAGGTTCCATATCCCTACTATGAAGCTGTATGATGGCACAACGGATCCAAAGGAGCACATAGCACAATACAGGGAGAGGATGGAGATCAATCCTATCCCAGAAAAGTTGAAGGAAGCATGCCTATGCAAAGGATTTGGATCCACTCTTACTGGATCAGCTCTTAAATGGCTGCTAAGTCTTCCCCCTTACTCTATTACTTCATTTGCCAATTTAGTTAATTTATTCAATAACCAATTCTCTTGTAGTAGAAAATTTGAAAGATTAACTAGTGATTTATACAGGATAACTCAAAATCATAATGAATCATTAAGGGATTATATAACTAAATTTAGTAAAGAATCCTTGGACATTCCCAACTTGGATATGGCTACGGCTGTTGAAGCCTTCAAAATGGGACTGCTTAAGGATTCATTATTCTATGATGATCTTGTTATGACACCTTGCAGGAATCTAGATGAAGTAAGAACTCGAGCACTCAGGTTCATCCGGCTAGAGGATGACAAGAGGATCCAGGAGAGACAAGTAGGATCCTCAAAACAGGAGAAGCATGGATCCTCCTTCAAGAGCAATAAGTTCAAATCCTACCATAGAAACGATAACCAGAATGTGCATGCTGTTGACCAAGAAGAGGATGATGAAGATTATCCTCCAATCTCAGAATACTGTTTTTCCGTTGATAATCATGAACTGATCCTTGCAATGCAGAATCTAGGTGAAAAGGCTAGATGGCCCAGGAAGAACGATAAACCATCCGGGACTAAAGACAAGTCAAAATGGTGTGCATACCATGAGGATTTCGGGCATCTAACTGAAGAATGCATAGCTTTAAGAAAAGAGATTGGATATCTGCTAAGCAAGGGGCACCTAAAAGAATTGTTGGGAAGAAAAAAGCAAAGGACTCAGGATCCTGAAAGGATCCCTGAAAAGGCTCCAGCACCTCCGGCAAACGCACAAGTGATCAACTTTATTTCCGGAGGATCAGATATCTGTGGTACATCCTTCTCGGCGGCCAAAAGACATGCAAAGGAGTCAAAGATGGATAATGGAGAAAGGCCTATTAGAACATCAAGTGTCTCAGAAGGGAAGATGATAACGTTTGATGAGGATGATCGTATTAACATTCAGGATCCTCACCATGATAGTTTAGTTATCACTCTCTTTATCTCTAACCATTTTGTCCGCAGGATCCTTATCGATGGAGGAAGCTCAGTGAACATTATCCAGCTTGATGTTCTGAAGAAAATGGGTATTCCAGAATCAGACATCACACCAAGATCCTCCGTGCTTGTAGGATTCAGTGGAGAAACGAAGAAAACTCTAGGGGACATCAAACTCCCAATCTACGTGGAAGGATTACATAATTATCAAAAATTTTGTGTTATTGACTGTTTATCTTGTTGCAATGTTATCCTTGGCAGGCCCTGGATACATGATATGAAAGCAGTCCCATCCACCTACCATCAATGTGTGAAGCTCCCTAGCCCATGGGGAATAATCAAGATCGACAGCGATCAGCAGGAGGCTAAGGATTGTTATACCTCATCTATGAAGCCAACCTCGAAGCCAAGGGAGCAATAGCAATTACAGTATCCTCCGAGGAACGTCTTGGAGGCAAGGGAACAGGATGTGGACGAAGTCCTTTTGGATCCTAGTGATCCTGAGTCAAAAATCTATATCGGGTCAGGGATCCTTGGCAAGATGAAAGAAGATTTACTATCCTTCCTCAAAAGACGAAAATCCACCTTTGCTTGGAAACATGAAGACATGACAGGTATATCTAAGGATATTATTACTCACAAACTTGGCATTGACAGGTCTATCAAACCAATCCATCAAAAAAGGAGGAAGTTTGCACCAGAAAGGAATGCCATTATCCAAGAAGAAGTAGAGAGACTACTTCGAGCAGGTATGATCAGAGAGGTAAAATATCCAAAATGGTTAGCCAATGTGGTTGTTGTCCAAAAGAAAAATGGAAAGTGGAGGGTATGTGTCGATTTCACTGATTTGAATAAGGCATGTCCCAAGGATCCTTTCCCATTACCCCACATTGACTCCATGGTGGATGCAACGGCGGGGCATGAACTATTGACCTTTATGGATGCATCATCTGGATTCCAACAAATTCAGATGGAACCATCTGACCAAGAGGATACAGCCTTTATGACCCCAACCGGTTTATATTGTTATATTGCCATGCCTTTTGGACTAAGAAATGCAGGTGCAACATATCAAAGGCTGGTAAATATGATGTTCAAAGATCAAATTGGAAAAACTATGGAGGTGTACATAGATGATATGGTGGTCAAGTCAAAGAAAGCTGAGGATCACCTAAGGGACTTGGAAGAAGCATTCGATATCCTTGATAATTACAACATGAAACTTAATCCTTCAAAATGCCATTTTGGTGTTAAGGCAGGAAAGTTCCTAGGATACATGGTAACTCAGAGGGGCATTGAAGCAAGCCCGGAACAAATCAAAGCATTAGTAAATATCAAATCTCCTGCCAATGCCAAGGATGTTCAAAGACTGACAGGCAGGATAGCAGCTCTGAACAGGTTCATATCGAAATCCTCAGAAAAATGCAAAGAATTTTACGATATCCTAAGGAAGTTTGAATGGACTGAGAAGCATGAGAACGCTTTACAAGCCCTTAAAGAATATATGTCCTCAGCACCAGCATTAGCAAAACCGGAAAAAGGAGATGTGTTATCCTTATTGTTAGGGCTGGATTTTTACTATGAATGATCCTTATACGTGATCCTAACCAGTGATCCTTATTTCTTTGGCAGTCAGTGATCCTCAGCCGGACCTCAGGATCAGGATCACGGGACATTGAGGTGATCCTTATACTAACGGTCACTTTCGATTACTACAATATTATTTTGCAGGAACATCTAGCAGGATATGCCCTACATATCATAATCCAGGGACGCGCTTTTACAAATATGGCAAGAGCTGAATTGAAGATGAACGTTGTGCCGGATATGGAAACATGGCTTGATCTAAGGGCAGCAATTTAGGCTAGATTATCTTTATTTCTAAAGGGGTAATGAGCTGATATTTAGTCATTTTACCTAAAATAGGTCACCTACACATGTATAAGTACCACTCTTCCTCATTCGGAAGAACACACAACATATACGGCAACTCTCACACACTCAGACAATAGTGATCCTTGTACTCAGCTCATTATCATCCAAAGTTGTAACTACGTTTTTATTATATTGAAGTTGGTGATCGGTAGTTGCCATCACCCGAGGTTTTTTATGCCGGAGATCATACATTGATCAAGGGCTTTTTCCTCGTATAAATCATTGTGTCTTTGTATCTTTATCACAGAAGTGATCCTTTACTTTCATAGCTAACCAAGCATCATACCCCGTTTTCATAAAGTTTGGTTACATTATCCTTGTGTGATTTTTGACCAAAACAGTTTGGCGCCCACCATGGGGCAATTGGTGCTTCATTCATAAGAAAATTTTGTTGTTCGAAATCATTTCAAAGAATTACATGGCTTCATCATTGAAGAACACGTCCACGGCGATGTCTGCGGTCACCTCATCACAGATCACCTTGCCTCCTCCACCGGCAGGATCTCAGAAAAATACTGAGAAGAGATCAACTCCCACTTTCTCTAAACCTCTATCTTCTTCTGCTATGAATTCTTCTATTCCCAGTACTAGTGATGTATTTGCTTTAATTTTGCAGATGAAGGATCGTATGCAGCGGCAAGATGAAACCAACGAAAGGATCCTCAGGGAAATTGGAGATCTCAAAAGACAAAAGAAAGCGGCAGAGGATCATTCTCCACTGATGCCCAAATCCTTGAGCTTCGATACTCCAATAATCACTTCCCAGCCATCAGGGATCCCGGACGTGCAAATCATAGGGGAGTCAAGAGGATCACGTCTCAACTCGGCAGCAATGACTCAGACATCAGATTCACATTTTCAGCCAATAGGATCCTATCCTCAATACACGGGATCCTTCATGAATCCGGGAGCCTATCCGGGGGCACAGCAGTTTCAAGGATCCTACTTTGTTCCAGGATCATTCCAGGGCCAAGGATCCTCCTTTGTTCCAGGATCATCCCAGGTTCAAGGATCCTCCTTTGTTCCAGGATCATCCCAGGTTCAAGGATCCTCCTTTGTTCCAGGATCGTCCCAGATACCAGGATCCTTACAGATGCCAGGATCCCTAAAAAGTTTGCAAACAGGAAGTCTAGATGTCCATCAAGGGGACTTCATTCCAATGCAGACCATTGCCTCCACTGGTCCCTCCGTTGTTCCAGAATCCCAGCAATGTGGATTCCCTAACCTGAACCCAATGGGAGGTAACACTTTAAATAATTATCCTACTACTAACCTTGGATTTATGCAGGATACAGGTACCAATCATGTTATGGCCAGGGAACTACAGAAACTAAAGGACATGATCTCAAGTGTTCCAGGGGTAGTCAAGCCTATCCCAGAGATTGCAGATGGAAGCCACAAGGTATCTCGCTTTGCACCACCAATTTGTGATGCAGAGGTACCCAAAAGGTTCCATATCCTTACCATGAAGCTGTATGATGGCACAACGGATCCAGAGGAGCATATAGCACAATACAGGGAAAGAATGGAAATCAATCCTATCCCAGAAAAGTTGAAGGAAGCATGCCTATGTAAAGGATTTGGATCCACTCTAACTGGATCAGCTCTTAAGTGGCTGCTAAGTCTTCCCCCTTACTCTATTACTTCATTTGCTAATTTAGTTAATTTATTCAATAACCAATTCTCTTGTAGTAGAAAGTTTGAAAAATTAACTAGCGATTTATACAGGATAACTCAAAATAATAATGAATCATTAAGGGATTATATAACTAAATTTAGTAAAGAATCCTTGGATATTCCCAACTTGGATATGGCTACGGCTGTTGAAGCCTTCAAAATGGGACTTCTTAAGGATTCATTATTCTATGATGATCTTGTTATGACACCTTGCAGGAATTTAGATGAAGTAAGAACTCGAGCACTCAGGTTTATCCGGCTAGAGGATGACAAGAGGATCCAGGAGAGACAAGTAGGATCCTCAAAACAAGATAAGCAAGGATCCTCCTTCAAAAACAACAAGTTCAAATCCTACCATAGAAACGAGAACAAGAACGTGCATGTTGTCGACCAAGAAGAGGATGATGAAGAATATCCTCCAATCTCAGAATATTGTTTTTCCGTTGACAATCATGAACTAATCCTTGCAATGCAGAATCTAGGTGAAAAGGCTAGGTGGCCCAGGAAGAATGATAAACCATCCGGGACTAGAGACAAGTCCAAATGGTGTGCATACCATGAGGATTTCGGCCATCTGACTGAAGATTGCATAGCCTTAAGAAAGGAAATTGGATACCTGTTAAGCAAGGGGCATCTAAAAGAATTACTGGGGAGAAAAAAGCAAAGGACCCAGGATCCTGAAAGGATCCCCAAAAAAGCCCCAGCACCTCCGGCAAATGCACAAGTGATCAACTTTATATCCGGAGGATCAGACATCTGTGGTACATCCTTCTCAGCGGCCAAAAGATATGCAAAAGAATCAAAAATGGATAATGGAGAAAGGCCTATTAGAACCTCAAGCGTCTCAGAAGGGAAGATGATAACATTTGATGAGGATGATCGCGTTAATGTTCAGGATCCTCACCATGATAGCTTAGTTATCACTCTCTTTATCTCTAACCATTTTGTCCGCAGGATCCTTATTGACGGAGGGAGCTCAGTGAACATTATCCAGCTTGATGTCTTGAAGAAGATGGGAATCCCAGAATCAGACATCACACCAAGATCCTCCGTGCTTGTAGGATTCAGTGGAGAAACGAAGAAAACTCTGGGGGACATCAAACTCCCAATCTACGTGGAAGGATTACATAATTACCAAAAATTTTGTGTCATTGACTGTTTATCTTGTTGCAACGTTATCCTTGGCAGGCCTTGGATACATGACATGAAAGCAGTTCCATCTACCTACCATCAATGTGTGAAGCTCCCCAGCCCATGGGGGATAATCAAGATCGACAGTGACCAGCAAGAGGCTAAGGATTGCTATACCTCATGCATGAAGCCAACCTCGAAGCTAAGGGAGCAATAGCAATTACAGTATCCTCCGAGGAACGTCTTGGAGGCGAGGGAACAAGATGTAGATGAAATCCTCTTGGATCCTAGTGATCCTGAATCAAAAATCTATATCGGATCAGGGATCCTTGGCAAGATGAAAGAAGATATGATATCCTTCCTCAAAAGAAGAAAATCTACCTTTGCTTGGAAGCATGAAGATATGACAGGTATATCTAAGGATATTATTACTCACAAACTTGGCATTGACAGGTCTATCAAGCCAATCCATCAAAAAAGGAGGAAGTTTGCACCAGAAAGGAATGCCATTATCCAAGAAGAAGTAGAGAGACTACTTCGAACAGGTATGATCAGAGAGGTAAAGTATCCAAAATGGTTAGCCAATGTGGTTGTTGTCCAAAAGAAAAACGGAAAGTGGAGGGTATGTGTTGATTTCACTGATTTGAATAAGGCATGTCCCAAGGATCCTTTCCCATTACCCCACATTGACTCTATGGTGGATGCAACAGCGGGGCATGAACTGTTAACTTTTATGGATGCATCATCTGGATTCCAACAAATACAGATGGAACCATCTGACCAAGAGGATACAGCCTTTATGACCCCAACCGGTTTATATTGTTATATTGCCATGCCTTTTGGACTAAGAAATGCAGGTGCAACATATCAAAGGCTGGTAAATATGATGTTCAAGGATCAAATTGGAAAAACTATGGAGGTGTACATAGATGATATGGTGGTCAAGTCAAAGAAAGCTGAGGATCACCTAAGGGACTTGGAAGAAGCATTCGATATCCTTGATAGTTACAACATGAAACTTAATCCTTCAAAATGCCATTTTGGTGTTAAAGCAGGAAAGTTCTTAGGATACATGGTAACCCAGAGGGGCATTGAAGCAAGCCCGGAACAAATCAAAGCATTAATAAATATCAAATCTCCTGCCAATGCCAAGGATGTCCAAAGACTAACAGGCGGGATAGCAGCTTTGAACAGGTTCATATCGAAATCCTCAGAAAAATGTAAAGAATTCTACGATATCCTAAGGAAGAATAAGAAGTTTGAATGGACTGAGAAACATGAGAACGCTCTACAAGCCCTCAAAGAATATATGTCCTCAGCACCAGCACTAGCAAAACCGGAAAAAGGAGATGTGTTATCCTTGTACCTGGCGGTATCCTCAACCGCTGTAAGTGCAGTCCTTGTCAAGGATCATGAAGGTACACAATATCCTATCTACTATGTAAGTAAAAGTTTACTTGATGCCGAATCCAGGTACTCACACCTCGAAAAACTTATCCTTGCATTAATCATGGCATCCACTAAGTTAAGGCATTATTTTGAAACCCATACTATTATTGTTAAAACTAATTTTCCAATTAAGAATGTCCTCAGGAAACCAGATATGTCAGGGAGAATGGCTAAGTGGGCAGTAAAGCTTAGTGCCCATGATATAAGATACGAACCAAGAACAGCTATTAAATCTCAGGCACTAGCTGACTTTGTGGCTGATTTCAGTAGTGATCTACAAATAGAAGCAGAATTGGAGGTTCAGCAGCTGGATGAGACCAAGGATCCTTGGATACTACACACTGACGGATCCTCAAATATCAAAGGCACAGGGCTAGGGATCCTACTAAAATCGCCACAGGGGGACATAATACCCCACTCCATAGCCTGTGAATTCCAAGCAACTAACAATGAGGCTGAGTATGAAGCCTTAATTGCTGGCTTACAAATTGCTAAGGATATGGGGGTAAAGTATCTCAAAGTATATGTAGATTCATTATTGATCACTAATCACTTTAACGGATCCTATGCTGTTAAAGGTGAAAAACTAACAAAATATTTAGAGATAGTCAAAGAATTGGCACTCTCTTTTGTTTCTCTTAGCTTAACACAGGTACCAAGGGAGGATAACACGGAAGCTGATGCATTGGCCAACCTAGGATCATCCTTGAAGATTCCAGAAGATATAAGTATCCCTATCATCCATATCCTGGCTCCTGCTATTGAAAATCAGGTGGCCATGGAAATAGAAGAGGATACTGCAATGATCCCTAGTGAAGAAGCCCAATCTTATTCAGGATCATGGATCTCACCAATCATGAGATACTTGCAACATGGGGAGATTCCAACGGGAGAAAATCCTAGAGCTTTCAGGATTAAGGTATCTCAATTTGCAATCTTAAATAATGTGCTATATAAACGATCCCTTGCAGGACCATATTTAAGATGTATTGAAGATCCTGAAATTGAAGAAGTGTTGAGAGACTTCCACGAAGGAGATTGTGGAAACCACACTGGGGGCAG
Source organism: Helianthus annuus (assembly GCF_002127325.2). Taxonomy (NCBI): domain Eukaryota; kingdom Viridiplantae; phylum Streptophyta; class Magnoliopsida; order Asterales; family Asteraceae; genus Helianthus; species Helianthus annuus. Next base: position 156,149,184 of record NC_035442.2, read on the forward strand.
GGCATTATTCTCAAGGATCCTTAGAACAGGATACTACTGGCCAACCATGAAAAGGGATGCTATAGAGTATGCTAAGAAATGTGATCCTTGCCAAAGACATAGCAATATCCTTCACCAACCAGCTGAATTACTACACCCCATACCATCCTCTTGGCCATTCATGAGATGGGGAATGGATATAGTTGGCAAGCTTCCTAAAGCACCTGGTGGAAAAGTATTTATGCTTGCCATGACTGACTATTTTTCCAAGTGGATAGAAGCTGAAGCCTTTGCTCAAGTCAGAGAGAAGGAAGTTATATCCTTTATCAAAAGAAACATTATAACCAGATTTGGCATTCCCTCTGAAATTATATGTGATAATGGTTCTCAATTCATTGGAAGGAGAACCACTAACTTTTGTGACAGTTGGGGAATCAAGATGATAACATCAACACCAGTTCATCCACAAGCCAATGGTCAAGCAGAATCATCCAATAAGATCATCATCAACAATCTGAAGAAAAAGCTAGGATCCAAGAAAGGGAAATGGGCAGAAGAATTGCCTTATGTGCTATGGGCTGATAGGACAACTCCCAAAAACGCCACTGGTCAAACACCTTTCTCTTTAGTATTTGGGGCAGAAGCAGTGATCCCAACAGAAATGGTGATCCCAACTGCTAGAACAAGTGCTCGTGATCCTGAAGAAAATGCTGCAACTCTAGCTCAAGATTTGGATACTATTGAGGAAATCAGGGATCTAGCCAGAATAAGGATGGCAAGCTACCAACAAAAAATGGCTGGTGCCTACAACAAAAATGTCAGGATAAGGAAGTTCCAAGTCGGAGATATGATATTAAGAAAAGCATTTCAAAATACTATTAATCCTGCTGACGGGAAGCTAGCACCAAAATGGGAAGGTCCCTACTTAATTGAAGCCGAAGCAGGAAAGGGGGCATACAGGCTGCTAACCATGGAAGGGAACTTGTTGCCAAGAGCATGGAATGCTGTTCACTTAAAGAAATATTTCATGTGAACATGATCCTTCATACATGTGATCCTTACATTGGAGTATCCTTGAAGGATCCCGGTGCCATTGAAGATCCTCATTCTGGTAATATGCTTATCCTAAAACTATTGCATTTTCTTACTTTTTGCCTAAGGATAAGGATCATGTATCCTTCATCCTCTACTCACAAACCATTTGAGTTATGATAGTTCAGGTATCTTCAGCAAATCGTCAAAGATCTCCAAAAGCACCACAGATCCTTGGGTACAACCCCAGTTATCCTTGGGATTATCCCCAGTTTCCGCCAGCAGCGCACGATGATCCTGATATAGTTCATGTCTTTGGGATCAGTACCCATTTTCGGGGCTGGCGACCTCATCGTACTGGCTATACTTGGGATCCTACGTATAATGGTGGACGCACCATACATCCGTTCCTAAGGTTTCTAACGTTTTCACGTTAGCTAAGGTTTTGACATTTTCATGTCACTAAGTTTGGATAGTTGCCAGAAAGGGCCATACTCCAGTTTACATACGATCCTTTGGGCTTGTCCCCAGTTATCCTTCGGGCTTGTCCCCAGTTATCCTTTGGGCTTGTCCCCAGTTATCCTATGGGCTTGTCCCCAGTGATCTTCCGGGATCATTCTCAGTTATCCTATGGGCTTGTCCCCAGTGATCCTTTGGGATTGTCCCCAGTTACCCTTTGGGCTTGTCCCCAGTTATCCTTTGGGCTTGTCCCTAGTTACTAACTTATCTTTTATATTGGCTTAGTCCCAAGTTATACTCCATTTTTCAGGTTTTCGAAGTTAAACAATTAAGGATCCTTAATCCTTATTGTTCATTAAGATTTTTACTTATGGTTATCCTGATTAAAGGTTAGGATCCTAACTTGGATCCTCAGGTATGATCCTTAACTACTTTTAATTTCATTATTCATTTGAATAACCTTTAGACCTTGACAACTGAACCTATGATCCTTAAAATAAACTATCTTGAAAACTTTCGATTATAGGATATTTGATCCAGGATCATATCCTAAATTTCTTAAACATAATTTGCTCAACTTTTCAAACAAACATGTGTCAAAACAATTGAAAATCAAAAAGGATAATAACACAAGATAAGCGACAAAAGTTTAAGATTTTATTTATTAAACAAAAGGATCTTTAACCCTTTCAAAAAGTTGTCAAAATTACCTACCCAAAGCATCTACCAGCAATACGTGGCCCGTCCGCTGGGGTAGGTAAAGGGTGTCCATGATAATAGGTTCAAAAGTATTGCAGGGAAATTAAAAGGCGGCAGGATCACAACGGCTTCATCCCCCAAACAGAGGATCCCTCCACCATGTGTAATCCTACCTATTGTTCAAAGGATCCAGGATCCTTAACCCTAAGAAACTATTGTTCAGAGATTACAGACCATAATTGTTTCAAACATCAACAACCACAAAAAACCACTACCAATCCTAAAAAATTGGGCTCCGGCCTAGTCTCGAAATATCCATCATCGCCCAATCATGCAGCTTACTTCTTCGCTGCTCCATCACCACCAGCTTCTCCACCCTGATCCTTGTCAGCATCACCTCCCTCCAACATTGGGATGTCCTCAGCATCATCATCATCTTCCAATTCTGCTAGCCTTGCCTTCCAACCCTCAACATCCCATGTGCTCCTGTCAAAGGAAGGATCCTGAGCCTCCGTAGCCATCTGCAGTTGTATCTTGTACATGGTTACCGCGGCAGAGACCTTAGCGTCTTGGATAATGTCATGCTTCTCATAATCAAACTTGATCAACGCTTTAACAGCCTCATCTTTGACTGCCCGGATCTCCTTCTCAAGATCGGCAATCTTAAGATCCTTCAGCCCACACGTCTGTTGAAGGTCAGCAATTTGACGATCCTGATCCTCAACCTGATTGACGTAAGTCTCCATTTCGGAGAATTTCTAAAGAAGACAACAGGAAAGCAACATCAGACACATGTGATCCTCGGACTTGTCGAAGACAATTAACAGGGGCAGTGATCCTAACCTCATCAAAATAGTCAAGGAATTGCTGACGGAGAAGAGGAAATCCCTGAAGGTCATCTGAAGCCTTCCTCTTTTTCCCTTTGCCTCGGGCAGGTGCTTTAGGGGCTGAGACTGAAGGGCTGGCAGCAGGAGCCTTCTTCTTCGAGGACGTGACATTGGCAAGATCACTGATCCCAAACTTGGAGGCAGATTTAACAGACCTGGCAGATTTTCCGGCACCTACACAATTCAAAAACAAGATAAGTTCCCTTGTTAAATTAAATACTTTCACATAAAACTTATTTTTTATGAGGATACTTACTTGACATTGTGGCAGACGCAGAGGATATCTCTCGAGAATCTTGGATAATAATCTGGAAGCTTCGAACTTCAGGATCAAGCTTCTTGAAAGCTAACACTCTTTCTTTGGCAGCAGGGGTCAACTTTAAGTGAGCAACAGAGATAGCTGCAAAAAAGAAAAGACATCAGTGATCCTCATCATATGAGACAGAACTGATAGTGATCCTTCGAGGATCCTCTATCCTACCATGAGTGGCCCATTCCTTGGGCAGATCCTTCCCATCCGGGATGGAATCCCTCTTAACAAAGAAAAACCGACGTTTCCAGTTTGTATCATTCTTGGTAACTTTGAAGATAGGGTGATCCTCTCCAGCTTTCCGTTTCAGCAGATAACGATGTGATCCAAACGTAGTAAGATCATAGAGCTCGGCCAGCTCTGCCATCCCCAGATCAATCCCTTCTTGCTCGACGATCCTCTCGAAGGTATATAGAACCCTCCAGATCATCGGCATAGCTTGGATATATGAGATGCCGGTAAGAGAAAAGAAAGATTGGGTGAACATCGGAAAAGGATATGAATACCCAATGAGGAAGGGAGTAGCAGGAAAAGCCACCCAGACATCTGAGACAAGATCGCTCAAAGCAGTAGGATCAAAGGGTTTGAAAACAACATTCGCTGGGAAACAATGGCGAATCTTGTCTATGTGGACATCAGTAAAGCAGCATCTCTCCACGGGAGAATCCTTGATAATTCCCTGGCTCTTTAAGGGACTCTCCTTCTTGGGACTCTTGTGCGGAGAATTACGGAGCAGCATATTTTGAACAAAAAACAGAGTAAAAGCACGAAAGAACAGAGCAAAGAAGAGAAAGAAGAAGATGATACCTGATCAAGAGTCTTCAATGATGGTTATAAAGGGAGATACTTCGAATTTAAATACAAAATGATCCTAACCCTATCTCCTATTTATAATGATGATTTGCAGGGATCGTCACATCAGTGACGTAAATATCACAACGGCTAGTCCATATGTAACGGCTAGTAACCCGGAGTCGCCCGTTAGAGATAAGCTCAAAACAAAATATAACTCATCTATTTACAATTAACTCCTTATATTTTGGGGGCAATTGTTAGGGCTGGATTTTTACTATGAATGATCCTTATACGTGATCCTAACCAGTGATCCTTATTTCTTTGGCAGGCAGTGATCCTCAGCCGGACCTCAGGATCAGGATCACGGGACATTGAGGTGATCCTTATACTAACGGTCACTTTCGATTACTACAATATTATTTTGCAGGAACATCTAGCAGGATATGCCCTACATATCATAATCCAGGGACGCGCTTTTACAAATATGGCAAGAGCTGAATTGAAGATGAACGTTGTGCCGGATATGGAAACATGGCTTGATCTAAGGGCAGCAATTTAGGCTAGATTATCTTTATTTCTAAAGGGGTAATGAGCTGATATTTAGTCATTTTACCTAAAATAGGTCACCTACACATGTATAAGTACCACTCTTCCTCATTCGGAAGAACACACAACATATACGGCAACTCTCACACACTCAGACAATAGTGATCCTTGTACTCAGCTCATTATCATCCAAAGTTGTAACTACGTTTTTATTATATTGAAGTTGGTGATCGGTAGTTGCCATCACCCGAGGTTTTTTATGCCGGAGATCATACATTGATCAAGGGCTTTTTCCTCGTATAAATCATTGTGTCTTTGTATCTTTATCACAGAAGTGATCCTTTACTTTCATAGCTAACCAAGCATCATACCCCGTTTTCATAAAGTTTGGTTACATTATCCTTGTGTGATTTTTGACCAAAACACTTATACCTGGCGGTATCCTCAACCGCTGTAAGTGCTGTCCTTGTCAAGGATCACGAAGGTACACAATATCCTATCTACTATGTAAGTAAAAGTTTACTTGATGCCGAATCCAGGTACTCACACCTCGAAAAACTTATTCTTGCATTAATCATGGCATCCACTAAGTTAAGGCATTATTTTGAAACCCATACTATTGTTGTTAAAACTAATTTTCCAATTAAGAATGTCCTCAGGAAACCGGAGATGTCAGGTAGAAGGGCTAAGTGGGCAGTGAAGCTTAGTGCCCATGATATAAGATATGAACCAAGAACGGCCATTAAATCACAAGCCTTAGCTGACTTTGTGGCAGATTTCAGTAGTGATCTGCAAAAAGAAGCAGAATTGGAGGTCCAGCAGCTGGATGAAACCAAGGATCCTTGGATATTACACACTGACGGATCCTCAAATGTCAAGGGCACAGGGCTCGGGATCCTACTAAAATCGCCACAGGGGGACATAATACCCCACTCCATAGCCTGTGAATTCCAAGCAACTAACAATGAGGCTGAATATGAAGCCTTAATTGCTGGCTTGCAAATCGCTAAGGATATGGGGGTAAAATATCTCGAAGTATATGTAGACTCATTGTTGATCACTAATCACTTTAATGGGTCCTATGCTGTTAAAGGTGAAAAACTAACCAAGTATTTAGAGATAGTCAAAGAATTGGCACTCTCCTTTGTTTCTTTCAGCTTGACACAGGTACCAAGGGAGGAAAACACAGAGGCTGATGCATTGGCCAACCTAGGATCATCCTTGGAGAATCCAGAAGATATAAGTGTTTTGGTCAAAAATCACACAAGGATAATGTAACCAAACTTTATGAAAACGGGGTATGATGCTTGGTTAATTATGAAAGTAAAGGATCACTTCTGTGATAAAGATGCAAAGACACAATGATTTATACGAGGAAAAAGCCCTTGATCAATGTATGATCTCCGGCATAAAAAACCTCGGGTGATGGCAACTACCGATCACCAACTTCAATATAACAAAAATATGATTACAACTTTGGATGATAATGAGCTGAGTACAAGGATCACTATTGCTTTTGGTGTCTAAGTGTGTGAGAGTTGCGTCGTATGTCGTGTGTGTTCTTCCGAATGAGGAAGAGTGGTATTTATACATGCGTGGGTGACCTATTTTAGGTAAAATGACTAGATATCAGCTCATTACCCCTTTAGAAATAAAGATAATCTAGCCTAAATTGCTGCCCATGAATCAAGCCATGTTTCCATATCCTGTGCAACGTCTATCTCTGATTTAGCTCTTGCCATATTTGTGAAGACGCGTCCCTGGATCATAGTCTTTAGAGCATATCCTGCTAGATGTTCCTGCAAAACAACATTGTATTAAGCGGAAGTGGCCGTTAGTATGAGGATCACCATAATGTCCCATGATCCTGATCCTGAAGTTCTGCTGAGGATCACTGTCTGCCAAAGAAACAAGGATCACTGGTTAGGATCATGTGTAAGGATCACCTATAAAAATCCAGCCCTAACAATTGCCCCCAAAATATAAGGAGTTAATTGTAAATAGACGAGTTATATTTTGTTTCGATCTTATCTCTAACGGGCGACTCCAAGAAACTAGCCGTTATGCTCGGGCTAGCCGTTGTGATCATTACGTCAGAGATGTGACAATCCTGCAGATCATGATTATAAATAGGAGATAGGGTGAGGATCGGTTTGTATTTAAATTCGAGATACTCCCTTTATATTCTTCACCGAAGATTGATCAGGTACTCTCCTCTTCTCTTCTTCCTTCCCTTTGCTCTGTTTTTTGCTTCTATTCTGTTTCCGTCTTGTCATAAACATGTTGCTCCGGAATTCTCCACATAAGGGTCCTAAGAAGGATAGTCCCTTAAAAAGCCAAGGGATTATCACGGATTCTCCTATGGAGAGATGTTGTTTTACTGATGTTCACATAGACAGAATTCGTCATTGTTTTCCGGCGAATGCGGTTTTCAAGTCCTTTGATCCTACTGTTTTGAGCGATTTTGTCTCGGATGTCTGGGTGGCTTTTCCTGCTACTCCATTCACCATAGGGTATTCATATCCTTTTCCATCCTTCACCCAATCCTTCTTTTCTTTAACCGGCATCTCTTATATCCAAGCTATGCCGATGATCTGGAGGGTTCTGTATACCTTCGAAAGGATCATTGAGCAGAGAGGGATTGATCTGGGGATGACGGAGTTGGCCGAGTTTTACGATCTCACCACCTTTGGTTCTCACCGGTATTTGTTGAAACGGAAAGCTGGGGAGGATCACCCGATCTTCAAAGTTACCAAGAATGATACAAACTGGAAACGTCGGTTTTTCTTTGTTAAGAGGGATTCCATCCCGGATGGGAAGGATCTGCCCAAGGAATGGGCCACTCATGGTAGGGTAGAGGATCCTCGAAGGATCACTATCAGTCCTGTCTCATATGATGAGGATCACTGATGTCTTTTTTCCTTTGTCTTTTATGCAGCTATTTCCATTGCTCGTCTGAAATTAACCCCTGCTGCAAAAGAGAGAGTGTTAGCTTTCAAAAAGCTTGATCCTGAAGTTAGAAGCTTCCAAATCACTATCCAAGATTCTCAAGAGATATCCTCTGCATCTGCCACAATGTCAAGTAAGTATCCTTACAGAAAATAAGTTTTATGTAAAAGTATTTAATTTAACAAGGGGACTTATCTTGTTTTTGAATTGTGTAGGTGCTGGAAAATCTGCCAGGTCTGTCAAATCAGCTTCTAAATTTGGGTTAAGTGATCTTGCCAATGTTACGTCTTCAAAGAAGAAGGCTCCTGCTGCCAGTCCTTCAGCATCAGCTCCCAAAGCGTCTATCCGGGGCAAGGGGAAGAAGAGGAAGACTACTGAAGATCTACAAGGATTTCCCCTCCTCCGTCAGCAATTCCTTGACTATGTGAATGAGGTAAGGATCACTGCCCCTGTAGGTTATCCGTCCCACATATTTTGTTTGTGTATCCTGCCTTTCTTGAGGATCGTCTGATCCTAAGTTTATCTTTTTTCTCCTGTTGCAGAAACTTGCCGAGATTGAGACCTATCTTGGCCATGTTGAGGACCAGGAGAGCCAAATTGCCGATCTCCAGCAAATGGGGGTGTTAAAGGATCTCAAGATAGGGGATCTTGAGAAGGAACTCCGGGTCATGAAGGCTGAGGCTGCTCAGAGGTTGATTGATATGGATAACGAGAAGCAGGAGATCACTCAAGATGCCAAGGTCTCCGCGGCAATTGCTATGTATAAGATACAACTTCAGATGGCCGAGGAGGCTCAGGATCCTACCTTTGACAAAAGCTCGTGGGATGTTGAAGGTTGGAAGGCAAGGCTGGCAGACCTGGAGGACGAGGATGAGGCTGAGGAGATCCCCATGCTGGAAGGTGGTGATGCTGAGAAGGATCAAGGTGGAGATGCTGGTGGAGATGAAGCAGCGAAGGTGTAGGCTGCATGATTGGGCGATGATGGATATTTCGAGACTAGGCCGGAGCCCAATTTTTTAGGATTGGTATTGGTTCTTTGTGGTCGTTGATGTTTGAAACAATTATGGTCTGTAATCTCTGAACAATAGTTTCTTAGGGCTAAGGATCCTGGATCCTTTGAACAATAGGTAGGATTACAAATGGTGGAGGGATCCTCTGTTTGGGGGATGAAGCCTTTGTGATCCTGCCGCTTTTATTTCCTGCAAAATGCTAAGACCGCATAGACAATGGACACCCTTTGCCAACCCATGTGGACGGGCCACATTTTGCTGGTAGAAATGTGGGTTGGCAATTTTGACAATCTTTTGAAAGGGTTAATGATCCTTTTGTTTAATAATATAATTTAACTTTTCTGGCTTATCTTGTGTTGTTATCCTTCAATAATCCTCTTATTTCTCAATTGCTGTGTTTGTTAAAGTAACAAGAGTTGAAAAAGTGTTTAATAAACTTAGGGTATGATCCTAGATCAAATATCCTCATACTGAAAATTCTCAAAGAGTTTTAGTTCAAGGATCATAGGTTCGGTTGTCAAAGTATAAGGGTTGGTTAGGATAAAGAGTATAATCAAAAATAGTCAAGGATCATACCTGAGGATCCACGTTAGGATCCTATCCTTCAATCAAGATAATCATAGATAAGACTTTGATAGTTAATAAGGATTAAGGACCCTTATATGTTTAGACTTCCAAAACCTGAAAAGTGAGATATAACTTGGGACTAAGCCAATGTAAAAGATAAATTAGTAACTGGGGACATGCCCAAAGTATAACTGAGAATGATCCCAGAGGATCACTGGGGACAAGCCCATAGGATAATTGAGAATGATCCCAGAGGATCACTGGGGACAAGCCCATAGGATAACTGGGGACAAGCCCGGAGGATAACTGGGGACAAGCCCAAAGGATCGTATGTAGACTGGAGTATGGCCCTTTCTGGCAACTATCCGGACTTAGTGACATGAAAATGTCAAAACCTTAGCTAACGTGAAAACGTTAGAAACCTTAGGAACGGATGTATGGTGCGTCCACCATTATACGTAGGATCCTAAATATAGCCAGTACGATGAGGTTGTCAGCCCCGAAAGTGGGTACTGGTCCCAAAGACGTGAACTATACCAGGATCATCGTGCGCTGCTGGCGGAAACTGGGGATAATCCCAAGGATAACTGGGGTTGTACCCAAGGATCTGTGGTGCTCTTGGAGATCTTTGACGATTTGCTGAAGATACCTGAACTATCATAACTCAAATGGTTTGTGAGTAGAGGATGAAGGATACATGATCCTTATCCTTAGGCAACAAGTAAGAAAATGCAATAGTTTTAGGATAAGCATATTACCAGAGTAAGGATTACTGATATCTCCGGGATCCTTCAAGGATATTTCAATGTAAGGATCACATGCATGAAGGATCATATTCACATGAAATATTTCTTTAAGTGAACAGCATTCCAGGCTCTTGGTAACAAGTTTCCTTCCATGGTTAGCAACCTGTATGCCCCCTTTCCTGCTTCAGCTTCAATCAAGTAGGGACCTTCCCATTTTGGTGCTAGCTTCCCGTCAGCAGGATTGATAGTATTTTGAAATGCTTTTCTCAACACCATATCTCCGACTTGGAACTTCCTTATCCTGACATTTTTGTTGTAGGTACCAGCCATTCTTTGTTGGTAGCTTGCCATCCTTATTCTAGCTAGATCCCTGATTTCTTCAATAGTATCCAAATCCTGAGCTAGGATTACAGCATTTTCTTCAGGATCACGAGCAATGGTTCTAGTCGTTGGGATCACCATCTCTGTTGGGATCACTGCTTCTGCCCCAAATACTAAAGAGAAAGGTGTTTGGCCAGTGGCATTCTTAGGAGTTGTCCTATCAGCCCATAGCACATAAGGTAACTCTTCTGCCCATTTCCCTTTCTTGGATCCTAGCTTCTTCTTCAGATTGTTGATGATGATTTTGTTGGATGATTCTGCTTGACCATTGGCTTGTGGGTGAACTGGTGTTGATGTGATCGTCTTGATTCCCCAACTGTCACAAAAGTTAGTGGTTCTGCTTCCAATGAATTGGGAGCCATTATCACATACAATTTCAGAGGGAATGCCAAATCTAGTTATAATGTTTCTTTTAATGAAGGATATGACTTCCTTTTCTCTGACTTGAGCGAAGGCTTCAGCTTCTATCCACTTGGAAAAATAGTCAGTCATGGCAAGCATAAATACTTTTCCACCAGGTGCTTTAGGGAGCTTGCCAACTATATCCATTCCCCATCTCATGAATGGCCAAGAGGATGGTATGGGGTGTAGTAATTCAGCTGGTTGGTGAAGGATATTGCTATGTCTTTGGCAAGGATCACACCTCTTAGCATACTCTATAGCATCCCTTTTCATGGTTGGCCAGTAGTATCCTGTTCTAAGGATCCTTGAGAATAATGCCCTGCCCCCAGTGTGGTTTCCACAATCTCCTTCGTGGAAGTCTCTCAACACTTCTTCAATTTCAGGATCTTCAATACATCTTAAATATGGTCCTGCAAGGGATCGTTTATATAGCACATTATTCAAGATTGTAAATTGAGATACCTTGATCCTGAAAGCTCTAGGATTTTCTCCCATTGGAATCTCTCCATTTTGCAAGTATCTCATGATTGGTGAGATCCATGATCCTGAATAAGATTGGGCTTCTCCACTAGGGATCATTGTAGTATCCTCTTCTATTTCCATGGCCACCTGATTTTCAATAGCAGGAGCCAGGATATGGATGATAGGGATACTTATATCTTCTGGAATCTTCAAGGATGATCCTAGGTTGGCCAATGCATCAGCCCCTGTGTTCTCCTCCCTTGGTACCTGTGTCAAGCTGAAAGAAACAAAAGAGAGTGCCAATTCTTTGACTATCTCTAAATATTTGGTTAGTTTTTCACCTTTAACAGCATAGGATCCGTTAAAGTGATTAGTGATCAATAATGAATCTACATATACGTTAAGATACTTTACCCCCATATCCTTAGCGATTTGTAAGCCAGCAATTAGGGCTTCATACTCAGCCTCATTGTTAGTTGCTTGGAACTCACAGGCTATGGAGTGGGGTATTATGTCCCCCTGTGGCGATTTTAGTAGGATCCCTAGCCCTGTGCCTTTGATATTTGAGGATCCGTCAGTGTGTAGGATCCAAGGATCCTTGGTCTCATCCAGCTGCTGTACCTCCAATTCTGCTTCCTTTTGTAGATCACTACTGAAATCAGCCACAAAGTCAGCTAGTGCTTGAGATTTAATGGCTGTTCTTGGTTCGTATCTTATATCATGGGCACTAAGCTTCACTGCCCACTTAGCCATTCTCCCTGACATATCCGGTTTCCTGAGGACATTCTTAATTGGAAAATTAGTTTTAACAACAATAGTATGGGTTTCAAAATAATGCCTTAACTTAGTCGATGCCATGATTAATGCAAGGATAAGTTTTTCGAGGTGTGAGTACCTGGATTCGGCATCAAGTAGACTTTTACTTACATAGTAGATAGGATATTGTGTACCTTCGTGATCCTTAACAAGGACAGCACTTACAGCGGTTGAGGATACCGCCAGATATAAGGATAACACATCTCCTTTTTCCGGTTTTGCTAATGCTGGTGCTGAGGACATATACTCTTTTAGGGCTTGTAAAGCATTCTCATGCTTCTCAGTCCATTCGAACTTCTTATTCTTCCTTAGGATATCGTAGAATTCTTTGCATTTTCTGAGGATTTCGATATGAACCTGTTCAAAGCTGCTATCCTGCCTGTCAGTCTTTGAACATCCTTGGCATTGGCAGGAGATTTGATATTTATTAATGCTTTGATTTGTTCCGGGCTTGCTTCAATGCCCCTCTGGGTTACCATGTATCCTAAGAACTTTCCTGCCTTAACACCAAAATGGCATTTTGAAGGATTAAGTTTCATGTTGTAACTATCAAGGATATCGAATGCTTCTTCCAGGTCCCTTAGGTGATCCTCAGCTTTCTTTGACTTGACCACCATATCATCTATGTACACCTCCATAGTTTTTCCAATTTGATCTTTGAACATCATATTTACCAGCCTTTGATATGTTGCACCCGCATTTCTTAGTCCAAAAGGCATGGCAATATAACAATATAAACCGGTTGGGGTCATAAAGGCTGTATCCTCTTGGTCAGATGGTTCCATCTGGATTTGTTGGAACCCAGATGATGCATCCATAAAGGTCAACAGTTCATGCCCCGCTGTTGCATCCACCATGGAGTCAATGTGGGGTAATGGGAAAGGATCCTTGGGACATGCCTTGTTCAGATCAGTGAAGTCGACACATACCCTCCACTTTCCGTTTTTCTTTTGCACAACAACCACATTGGCTAACCATTTTGGATACTTTACCTCTCTGATCATACCTGTTAGGGCTGGATTTTTACTATGAATGATCCTTATACGTGATCCTAACCAGTGATCCTTATTTCTTTGGCAGGCAGTGATCCTCAGCCGGACCTCAGGATCAGGATCACGGGACATTGAGGAGATCCTAGTACTAACGGTCATTTTCGATTACTACAATATTATTTTGCAGGAATATCTAGCAGGATATGCCCTACATATCATGATCCAGGGACGCGCTTTTACAAATATGGCAAGAGCTGAATTGAAGATGAACGTTGTGCCGGATATGGAAACATGGCTTGATCTAAGGGCAGCAATTTAGGCTAGATTATCTTTATTTCTAAAGGGGTAATGAGCTGATTAGTGGTCTATCTACCTAAAATAAGTTACCTACACATGTATAAATACCCATCTTCCTCATTCGGAAGAACACACACAACATACGACACAACTCTCAAACACTTAGACACTCAGTGATCCTTGTACTCAGCTCATTACTATCCGAAGTTGTAACTACATTTTTATTATATTGAAGTTGGTGATCGGTAGTTGCCATCACCCGAGGTTTTTTATGCCGGAGATCATACATTGATCAAGGGCTTTTTCCTCGTATAAATCATTGTGTCTTTGCATATTCATCACAGAAGTGATCCTTTACTTTTATAGCTAACCAAGCATCATACCCCGTTTACATAAAGTTTGGTTACATTATCCTTGTGTGATTTTTGACCAAAACAGTTTGGCGCCCACCGTGGGGCAATTGGTGCTTCATTCATAAAGAAAATCTTTTGTTCAAAATCATTTCAAAGAGTTACATGGCTTCATCATTGAAGAACACTTCCACGGCGATGTCTGCAGTCACCTCAGCACAAACCACTCTACCTCCTCCACCGGCAGGATCCCAGAGAAATGCTGAGAAGAGACCAACCCCTTCTTTCTCTAAACCTCCATCTTCTTCTGCTATGAATTCTTCTATTCCCAGTACTAGTGATGTGTTTGCTTTAATTTTGCAGATGAAGGATCGTATGCAGCGGCAGGATGAAACTAATGACAGGATCCTCAGGGAGATTGGAGATCTCAAAAGACAAAAGAAAGCGGCAGAGGATCATTCCCCACTGATGCCAAAATCCTTGAGTTTTGAGACTCCAATGGTCACCTCTCAGCCATCAGGGATCCCAGACGTACAGATCACAGGGGAGACGAGAGGATTACATCTCAAGTCAGCAGCAATGACTCAGACATCGGGCTCGTATTTTCAGCCAGCAGGATCCTATCCTCAGTATATGGGATCCTTCATGAATCCGGGAGCCTATCCGGGGGCACAGCAGTTTCAAGGATCCTACTTTATTCCAGGATCGTTCCAGGGCCAAGGATCCTCCTTTGTTCCAGGATCATCCCAGGTTCAAGGATCCTCCTTCGTTCCAGGATCATCCCAGATACCAGGATCCTTACAGATGCCAGGATCCCTAAAAAGTTTGCAAGCAGGGAATCTAGATGTCCATCAAGGGGACTTCATTCCAATGCAGACCATTGCTTCCACTGGTCCCTCCGTTATTCCAGAATCCCAGCAATACGGATTCCCTAACTTGAACCCAATGGGAGGTAACACTTTAAATAATTATCCTACCACTAACCATGGATTCATGCAGGATACAGGTACCAATCACGCTATGGCCAGGGAATTACAGAAACTAAAGGACATGATCTCAAGTGTTCCAGGGGTAGTCAAGCCTATCCCAGAGATTGCAGATGGAAGCCACAAGGTATCACGCTTTGCACCACCAATTTGTGATGCAGAGGTGCCCAAAAGGTTCCATATCCCTACCATGAAGCTGTATGATGGCACGACGGATCCAGAGGAGCATATAGCACAATACAGGGAAAGGATGGAAATCAATCCTATCCCAGAAAAGTTAAAGGAAGCATGCCTATGTAAAGGATTTGGATCCACTCTAACTGGATCAGCTCTTAAGTGGCTGCTAAGTCTTCCCCCTTACTCTATTACTTCATTTGCTAATTTAGTTAATTTATTCAATAACCAATTCTCTTGTAGTAGAAAATTTGAAAAATTAACCAGTGATTTGTACAGGATAACTCAAAATAATAATGAATCATTAAGGGATTATATAACTAAATTTAGTAAAGAATCCTTGGATATTCCCAACTTGGATATGGCTACGGCTGTTGAAGCCTTCAAAATGGGACTTCTTAAGGATTCATTATTCTATGATGATCTTGTTATGACACCTTGCAGGAATTTAGATGAAGTAAGAACTCGAGCACTCAGGTTTATCCGGCTAGAGGATGACAAGAGGATCCAGGAGAGACAAGTAGGATCCTCAAAACAAGATAAGCAAGGATCCTCCTTCAAAAACAACAAGTTCAAATCCTACCATAGAAACGAGAACAAGAATGTGCATGCTGTCGACCAAGAAGAGGATGATGAAGAATATCCTCCAATCTCAGAATATTGTTTTTCCGTTGACAATCACGAACTAATCCTTGCAATGCAGAATCTAGGTGAAAAGGCTAGGTGGCCCAGGAAGAATGATAAACCATCCGGGACTAAAGACAAGTCCAAATGGTGTGCATACCATGAGGATTTCGGCCATCTAACTGAAGATTGCATAGCCTTAAGAAAAGAAATTGGATACCTGCTAAGCAAGGGGCATCTAAAGGAATTGTTGGGAAGAAAAAAGCAAAGGACCCAGGATCCTGAAAGGATCCCTGAAAAGGCTCCAGCACCTCCGGCAAATGCACAAGTGATTAACTTCATATCCGGAGGATCAGACATTTGTGGAACATCCTTCTCAGCGGCCAAAAGACATGCAAAAGAATCAAAAATGGATAATGGAGAAAGGCCTATTAGAACCTCAAGCGTCTCAGAAGGAAAGATGATAACATTTGATGAGGATGATCGCATCAACATCCAGGATCCTCATCATGATAGTTTAGTTATCACTCTCTTTATCTCTAACCATTTTGTCCGCAGGATCCTTATCGATGGAGGGAGCTCAGTGAACATAATCCAGCTTGATGTCTTGAAGAAGATGGGAATCCCAGAATCAGACATCACACCAAGATCCTCCGTGCTTGTAGGATTCAGTGGAGAAACGAAGAAAACTCTGGGGGACATCAAACTCCCAATCTACGTGGAAGGATTACATAATTACCAAAAATTTTGTGTTATTGACTGTTTATCTTGTTGCAACGTTATCCTTGGCAGGCCTTGGATACATGACATGAAAGCAGTTCCATCTACCTACCATCAATGTGTGAAGCTCCCTAGCCCATGGGGGATAATCAAGATCGACAGTGACCAGCAAGAAGCTAAGGATTGCTATACCTCATCCATGAAGCCAACCTCGAAGCCAAGGGAGCAATAGCAATTACAGTATCCTCCGAGGAACGTCTTGGAGGCAAGGGAACAAGATGTAGATGAAATCCTCTTGGACCCTAGTGATCCTGAATCAAAAATCTATATCGGATCAGGGATCCTTGGCAAAATGAAAGAAGACATGATATCCTTCCTCAAAAGAAGAAAATCTACCTTTGCTTGGAAACATGAAGATATGACAGGTATATCTAAGGATATTATTACTCACAAACTTGGCATTGACAGGTCTATCAAGCCAATCCATCAAAAAAGGAGGAAGTTTGCACCAGAAAGGAATGCCATTATCCAAGAAGAAGTAGAGAGACTACTTCGAGCAGGTATGATCAGAGAGGTAAAGTATCCTAAATGGTTAGCCAATGTGGTTGTTGTCCAAAAGAAAAACGGAAAGTGGAGGGTATGTGTCGATTTCACTGATTTGAATAAGGCATGTCCCAAGGATCCTTTCCCATTACCCCACATTGACTCCATGGTGGATGCAACAGCGGGGCATGAACTGTTAACTTTTATGGATGCATCATCCGGATTCCAACAAATCCAGATGGAACCATCTGACCAAGAGGATACAGCCTTTATGACCCCAACCGGTTTATATTGTTATATTGCCATGCCTTTTGGACTAAGAAATGCAGGTGCAACCTATCAAAGGCTGGTAAATATGATGTTCAAAGATCAAATTGGAAAAACTATGGAGGAGTACATAGATGATATGGTGGTCAAGTCAAAGAAAGCTGAGGATCACCTAAGGGACATGGAAGAAGCATTCGATATCCTTGATAGTTACAACATGAAACTTAATCCTTCAAAATGCCATTTCGGTGTTAAGGCAGGAAAGTTCTTAGGATACATGGTAACCCAGAGGGGCATTGAAGCAAGCCCGGAACAAATCAAAGCATTAATAAATATCAAGTCTCCTGCCAATACCAAGGATGTTCAAAGACTAACAGGCAGGATAGCAGCTTTGAACAGGTTCATATCGAAATCCTCAGAAAAGTGCAAAGAATTCTACGATATCCTAAGGAAGAATAAGAAGTTCGAATGGACTGAGAAGCATGAAAATGCTTTACAAGCCCTAAAAGAGTATATGTCCTCAGCACCAGCATTAGCAAAACCGGAAAAAGGAGATGTGTTATCCTTATATCTGGCGGTATCCTCAACCGCTGTAAGTGCTGTCCTCGTTAAGGATCACGAAGGTACACAATATCCTATCTACTATGTAAGTAAAAGTCTACTTGATGCCGAATCCAGGTACTCACACCTCGAAAAACTCATCCTTGCATTAATCATGGCATCCACGAAGTTAAGGCATTATTTTGAAACTCATACTATTATTGTTAAAACTAATTTTCCAATTAAGAATGTCCTCAGGAAACCGGATATGTCAGGGAGAATGGCTAAGTGGGCAGTGAAGCTTAGTGCCCATGATATAAGATACGAACCAAGAACAGCCATTAAATCTCAAGCACTAGCTGACTTTGTGGCTGATTTCAGTAGTGATCTACAAAAGGAAGCAGAATTGGAGGTCCAGCAGCTGGATGAGACCAAGGATCCTTGGATCCTACACACTGACGGATCCTCAAACATCAAAGGCACAGGGCTAGGGATCCTACTAAAATCGCCACAGGGGGACATAATACCCCACTCTATAGCTTGTGAGTTCCAGGCAACTAACAATGAGGCTGAGTATGAAGCCTTAATTGCTGGCTTACAAATTGCTAAGGATATGGGGGTAAAGTATCTCGAAGTATATGTAGATTCATTATTGATCACCAATCACTTTAATGGATCCTATGCTGTTAAAGGTGAAAAACTAACCAAATATTTAGAGATAGTCAAAGAATTGGCACTCTCTTTTGTTTCTTTTAGCTTAACACAGGTACCAAGGGAGGATAACACGGAAGCTGACGCATTGGCCAACCTAGGATCATCTTTGAAGATTCCAGAAGATATAAGTATCCCTATCATCCATATCCTGGCTCCTGCTATTGAAAAACAGGTGGCCATGGAAATAGAAGAGGATACTGCAATGATCCCTAGTGAAGAAGCCCAACCTAATTCAGGATCATGGATCTCACCGATCATGGGATATTTGCAACACGGGGAGATCCCGATGGGAGAAAATCCTAGAGCTTTCAGGATTAAGGTATCTCAATTCACAATTCTGAATAATGTATTATATAAGCGATCTCTTGCAGGACCATATTTGAGATGTATCGAGGATCCTGAAATTGAAGAGGTGTTGAAGGATTTCCATGAAGGAGATTGTGGAAACCACACTGGGGGCAGGGCATTATTCTCAAGGATCCTTAGAACAGGATACTACTGGCCAACCATGAAAAGGGATGCTGTAGAGTATGCTAAGAAATGTGATCCTTGCCAAAGACATAGCAATATCCTTCACCAACCAGCTGAATTACTACACCCCATACCATCCTCTTGGCCATTCATGAGATGGGGAATGGATATAGTTGGCAAGCTCCCTAAAGCACCTGGTAGAAAAGTATTTATGCTTGCCATGACTGACTATTTTTCCAAGTGGATAGAAGCTGAAGCCTTCGCTCAAGTCAGAGAAAAGGAAGTCATATCCTTCATTAAAAGAAACATTATAACCAGATTTGGCATCCCCTCTGAAATTATATGTGATAATGGTTCTCAATTCATTGGAAGGAGAACCACTAACTTTTGTGACAGTTGGGGAATCAAGATGATAACATCAACACCAGTTCATCCACAAGCCAATGGTCAAGCAGAATCATCCAACAAGATCATCATCAACAATCTGAAGAAGAAGCTAGGATCCAAGAAAGGAAAATGGGCAGAGGAGTTACCTTATGTGCTATGGGCTGATAGGACAACTCCCAAGAATGCCACTGGCCAAACACCTTTCTCTTTAGTATTTGGGGCAGAAGCAGTGATCCCAACAGAGATGGTGATCCCAACTGCTAGAACAAGTGCTCGTGATCCTGAAGAAAATGCTACAATCCTAGCTCAGGATTTGGATACTATTGAGGAAAACAGGGATCTAGCTAGGATAAGGATGGCAAGCTACCAACAAAGGATGGCTGGTGCCTACAACAAGAATGTCAGGATAAGGAAGTTCCAAGTCGGAGATATGGTGTTGAGAAAAGCATTTCAAAACACCATCAATCCTGCTGACGGGAAGCTAGCACCAAAATGGGAAGGTCCCTACTTGATTGAAGCTGAAGCAGGAAAGGGGGCATACAGGTTGCTAACCATGGAAGGAAACTTGTTACCAAGAGCCTGGAATGCTGTTCACTTAAAGAAATATTTCATGTGAACATGATCCTTCCTGCATGTGATCCTTACATTGAAATATCCTTGAAGGATCCTGGAGATATCGTTGATCCTTACTCAGGTAATATGCTTATCCTAAAACTATTGCATTTTCTTACCTTTTGCCTAAGGATAAGGATCATGTATCCTTCATCCTCTACTCACAAACCATTTGAGTTATGATAGTTCAGGTATCTCCAGCATATCATCAAAGATCTTCAAAAGCATCACGGATCCTCGGGTCCAACCCCAGTTATCCTTGGGATTATCCCCAGTTTCCGCCAGCAGCGCACGATGATCCTGATATAGTTCATGTCTTTGGGATCAGTACCCATTTTCGGGGCTGGCGACCTCATCGTACTGGCTATACTTGGGATCCTACGTATAATGGTGGACGCACCATACATCCGTTCCTAAGGTTTCTAACGTTTTCACGTTAGCTAAGGTTTTGACATTTTCATGTCACTAAGTTTGGATAGTTGCCAGAAAGGGCCATACTCCAGTTTACATACGATCCTTTGGGCTTGTCCCCAGTTATCCTTTGGGCTTGTCCCCAGTGATCCTCCGGGATCATCACCAGTTATCCTTTGGGCTTGTCCCCAGTGATCCTCCGGGATCATCACCAGTTATCCTTTGGGCTTGTCCCCAGTGATCCTCCGGGATCATCCCCAGTTATCCTTTGGGCTTGTCCCCAGTGATCCTCCGGGATCATTCTCAGTTATCCTTTGGGCTTGTCCCCAGTTACTAACTTATCTTTTATATTGGCTTAGTCCCAAGTTATATTCCATTTTTTCAGGTTTTCGAAGTTAAACGATTAAGGATCCTTAATCCTTATTATCCATTAAAGTTTTACCTATGGTAATTTCGATTAAAGGTTAGGATCCTAACTTGGATCCTCAGGTATGATCCTTAACTACTTTTAATTTCATTATTCATTTGAATAACCTTTAGACCTTGACAACTGAACCTATGATCCTTAAAATAAACTATCTTGGAAACTTTCGATTATAGGATATTTGATCCAGGATCATATCCTAAATTTCTTAAACATAATTTGCTCAAACTTTTCAAACAAACATGTGTCAAAACAATTGAAAATCAAAAAGGATAACAACACAAGATAAGCCAGAAAGATTGAAGTTATATTATTAAACCAAAGGATCATTAACCCTTTCAAAAAAGTTGTCAAAATTACCTACCCAAAGCTTCTACCAGCAATACGTGGCCCGTCCGCTGGGGTAGGTAAAGGGTGTCCATGATAATAGGTTCAAAAGTATTGCAGGGAAATTAGAAGGCGGCAGGATCACAACGGCTTCATCCCCCAAACAGAGGATCCCTCCACCATGTGTAATCCTACCTACTGTTCAAAGGATCCAGGATCCTTAACCCTAAAAAACTATTGTCCAGAAATTACAAACCATAATTGTTCACAAACCATCAACCACAAACCACTACCAAAAACCTAAAAAATTGGGCTCCGGCCTAGTCAACAATATCCATCATCGCCCAATCATGCAGCCTACTTCTCCGCTGCTCCATCTCCACCAGCATCTTCACCATGATCCTTGCCAGCATCACCTCCCTCCAGCCTTGGGATATCCTCAGCATCCTCCTCATCATCCAAGTCTACCAGCCTTGCCTTCCAACCTTCAACATCCCATGAGCTCTTGTCAAAGGCAGGATCCTGAGCCTCCGCAGCCATTTGTAGTTGTATCTTGTACATAGCAGTTGCGGCAGAGACCTTGGCATCCTGGATGATCTCCTGCTTCTCATTATCCATGTCAATCAGCCTCTGAGCAGCTTCATCCTTGGTGGCCTGGAGTTCCTTCTCAAGATCCGCTATCTTGAGATCCTTCAACACACCCATTTGCTGAAGATCGGCAATCTGGCTCTCCTGGTCCTCAACATTGCCAAGATAAGTTTCAATCTCAGCAAGTTTCTGCAAACAAAAGAAATAAAGACAAGCTCGGAATCAGGTGATCCTCGAAAGATACTAGATAACCAACAGGGGCAGTGATCCTCACCTCGTTCACATAGTCAAGAAATTGCTGACGAAGGAGAGGGAATCCTTGGAGTTCATCAGAGGCTTTCCTCTTTTTTCCCTTACCCCGAATGGACGCTTTAGGAGCTGAGACTGAAGGGCTGGCAGCAGGAGCCTTCTTCTTCTTAGAAGACGTGACATTGGCAAGGTCACTTATCCCAAACATGGAGGCAGACTTAACGGACCTGGCAGACTTTCCGGCACCTACACAATTCAAAAACAAGATAAGTTCCCTTATTAAATTGAATACTTTCACATAAGACTTATTTTTTTTATGAGGATACTTACTTGACATTGTGGCAGATGCAGAGGATATCTCTTGAGAATCTTGGATAATAATCTGAAAGCTTCGAACTTCAGGATCAAGCTTCTTGAAAGCTAACACTCTTTCTTTGGCAGCAGGGGTCAACCTTAAGTGAGCAACGGAGATAGCTGCATAAAAAGACAAAAAAAAGAAAAGACATCAGTGATCCTCATCATATGAGACAGAACTGATAGTGATCCTTCGAGGATCCTCTATCCTACCATGAGTGGCCCATTCCTTGGGCAGATCCTTCCCATCCGGGATGGAATCCCTCTTAACAAAGAAAAATCTACGTTTCCAGTTGGCATCATTCTTGGTCACTTTGAAAATTGGATGATCCTCCCCAGCTTTCCGTTTCAACAAGTACCGGTGAGAACCAAAGGTGGTGAGATCATAAAGTCCAGCTAACTCTGACATCCCCAAATCAATCCCTTCTTGCTCAATGATCCTCTCGAAGGTATATAGAACCCTCCAGATCATCGGCATAGCTTGGATATATGAGATGCCGGTAAGAGAAAAGAAAGATTGGGTGAACATCGGAAAAGGATATGAATACCCAATGAGGAAGGGAGTAGCAGGAAAAGCCACCCAGACATCTGAGACAAGATCGCTCAAAGCAGTAGGATCAAAGGGTTTGAAAACAACATTCGCTGGGAAACAATGGCGAATCTTGTCTATGTGGATATCAGTAAAGCAGCATCTCTCCACGAGAGAATCCTTGATAATTCCCTGGCTCTTTAAGGGACTCTCCTTGGGACTCTTGTGCGGAGAATTACGGAGCAGCATATTTTGAACGAAAAACAGAGTAACAGCACGAAAGAACAGAGCAAAGAAGAGAAAGAGGAAGATGATACCTGATCAAGAGTCTTCAATGATGGTTATAAAGGGAGATACTTCGAATTTAAATACAAAATGATCCTAACCCTATCTCCTATTTATAATGATGATTTGCAGGGATCGTCACATCAGTGACGTAAATATCACAACGGCTAGTCCATATGTAACGGCTAGTAACCCGGAATCGTCCGTTAGAGATAAGCTCAAAACAAAATATAACTCATCCATTTACATTTAACTCCTTATATTTTGGGGGCAATTGTTAGGGCTGGATTTTTACTATGAATGATCCTTATACGTGATCCTAACCAGTGATCCTTATTTCTTTGGCAGGCAGTGATCCTCAGCCGGACCTCAGGATCAGGATCACGGGACATTGAGGAGATCCTAGTACTAACGGTCATTTTCGATTACTACAATATTATTTTGCAGGAATATCTAGCAGGATATGCCCTACATATCATGATCCAGGGACGCGCTTTTACAAATATGGCAAGAGCTGAATTGAAGATGAACGTTGTGCCGGATATGGAAACATGGCTTGATCTAAGGGCAGCAATTTAGGCTAGATTATCTTTATTTCTAAAGGGGTAATGAGCTGATTAGTGGTCTATCTACCTAAAATAAGTTACCTACACATGTATAAATACCCATCTTCCTCATTCGGAAGAACACACACAACATACGACACAAATCTCAAACACTTAGACACTCAGTGATCCTTGTACTCAGCTCATTACTATCCGAAGTTGTAACTACATTTTTATTATATTGAAGTTGGTGATCGGTAGTTGCCATCACCCGAGGTTTTTTATGCCGGAGATCATACATTGATCAAGGGCTTTTTCCTCGTATAAATCATTGTGTCTTTGCATATTCATCACAGAAGTGATCCTTTACTTTTATAGCTAACCAAGCATCATACCCCGTTTACATAAAGTTTGGTTACATTATCATTGTGTGATTTTTGACCAAAACAATACCTGCTCGAAGTAGTCTCTCTACTTCTTCTTGGATAATGGCATTCCTTTCTGGTGCAAACTTCCTCCTTTTTTGATGGATTAGTTTGATAGACCTGTCAATGCCAAGTTTGTGAGTAATAATATCCTTAGATATACCTGTCATATCTTCATGTTTCCAAGCAAAGGTAGATTTTCTTCTTTTGAGGAAGGATATCATGTCTTCCTTCATCTTGCCAAGGATCCCTGATCCGATATAGATTTTTGATTCAGGATCACTAGGATCAAAGAGGATTTCATCTACATCTTGTTCCCTTGCCTCCAAGACATTCCTCGGAGGATACTGTAATTGCTATTGCTCCCTTGGCTTCGAGGTTGGCTTCATGGATGAGGTGTAGCAATCCTTAGCCTCTTGTTGATCACTGTCGATCTTGATTATCCCCCATGGGCTAGGGAGCTTCACACATTGATGGTAGGTAGATGGAACTGCTTTCATGTCATGTATCCAAGGCCTGCCAAGGATAACGTTGCAACAAGATAAACAGTCAATAACACAAAATTTTTGGTAATTATGTAATCCTTCCACGTAGATTGGGAGTTTGATGTCCCCCAAAGTTTTCTTCGTTTCTCCACTGAATCCTACAAGCACGGAGGATCTTGGTGTGATGTCTGATTCTGGGATTCCCATCTTCTTCAGGACATCAAGCTGGATAATGTTCACTGAGCTCCCTCCGTCAATAAGGATCCTGCGGACAAAATGGTTAGAGATAAAGAGAGTGATCACTAAACTATCATGGTGAGGATCCTGAAGGTTAATGCGATCATTCTCATCAAATGTTATCATCTTCCCTTCTGAGACACTTGAGGTTCTAATAGGCCTTTCTTCATTATCCATTTTTGATTCTTTTGCATGTCTTTTGGCCGCTGAAAAGGATGTACCACAAATGTCTGATCCTCCGGATATAAAGTTAATCACTTGTGCGTCTGCCGGAGGTGCTGGAGCCTTTTCAGGGATCCTTTCAGGATCCTGGGTCCTTTGCTTTTTTCTCCCCAATAATTCTTTTAGATGCCCCTTGCTTAGCAGGTATCCAATTTCTTTTCTTAAGGCTATGCAATCTTCAGTTAGATGCCCGAAATCCTCATGGTATGCACACCATTTGGACTTATCTTTAGTCCCGGATGGTTTATCACTCTTCCTGGGCCATCTAGCTTTTTCACCTAGATTCTGCATTGCAAGGATCAGTTCATGATTATCGACGGAAAAACAATATTCTGAGATTGGAGGATATTCTTCATCATCCTCTTCTTGGTCAACAGCATGCACATTCTTGTTCTCGTTTCTATGGTAGGATTTGAACTTGTTGCTTTTGAAGGAGGATCCTTGCTTATCTTGTTTTGAGGACCCTACTTGTCTTTCCTGGATCCTCTTGTCATCCTCTAGCCGGATAAACCTGAGTGCTCGAGTTCTTACTTCATCTAAATTCCTGCATGGTGTCATAACAAGATCATCATAGAATAATGAATCCTTAAGCAGTCCCATTTTGAAGGCTTCAACAGCCGTAGCCATATCCAAGTTGGGAATGTCCAAGGATTCTTTACTAAATTTAGTTATATAATCCCTTAATGATTCGTTATGATTTTGAGTTATCCTGTATAAATCGCTAGTTAATTTTTCAAATTTTCTACTACAAGAGAATTGGTTATTGAATAAATTAACTAAATTAGCAAATGAAGTAATAGAGTAGGGGGGAAGACTTAGCAGCCATTTAAGAGCTGATCCAGTTAGAGTGGATCCAAATCCTTTACATAGGCATGCTTCTTTCAACTTTTCTGGGATAGGATTGATTTCCATCCTTTCCCTGTATTGTGCTATATGCTCCTCTGGATCCGTTGTGCCATCATACAGCTTCATGGTAGGGATATGGAACCTTTTGGGTACCTCTGCATCACAAATTGGTGGTGCAAAGCGAGATACCTTGTGGCTTCCATCTGCAATCTCTGGGATAGGCTTGACTACCCCTGGAACACTTGAGATCATGTCCTTTAGTTTCTGTAATTCCCTGGCCATAGCATGATTGGTACCTGTATCCTGCATGAATCCAAGGTTAGTAGTAGGATAATTATTTAAAGTGTTACCTCCCATTGGGTTCAAGTTAGGGAATCCATATTGCTGGGATTCTGGAACAACGGAGGGACCAGTGGAAGCAATGGTCTGCATTGGAATGAAGTCCCCTTGATGGACATCTAGACTTCCTGTTTGCAAACTTTTTAGGGATCGTGGCATCTGTAAGGATCCTGGTATCTGGGATGATCCTGGAACAAAGGAGGATCCTTGGCCCTGGAATGATCCCGGAATAAAGTAGGATCCTGGAAACTGCTGTGTCTCCGGATAGGCTCCCGAATTCCTGAAGGATCCCATGTACTGAAGATAGGATCCTACGGGCTGAAAATGTGAGCCTGATGTCTGAGTCATCGCTGCCGAGTTGAGATGTGATCCTCTTGACTCCCCTGTAATTTGCACGTCCGGGATCCCTGATGGCTGGGAAGTGATCATTGGAGTATCAAAGCTCAAGGATTTGGGCATCAGTGGAGAATGATCCTCTGCCGCTTTCTTTTGTCTTTTGAGATCTCCAATTTCCCTGAGGATCCTTTCGTTAGTTTCATCTTGCCGCTGCATACGATCCTTCATCTGCAAAATTAAAGCAAATACATCACTAGTACTGGGAATAGAAGAATTCATAGCAGAAGAAGATAGAGGTTTAGAGGAAGTGGGAGTTGATCTCTTCTCAGTATTTTTCTGAGATCCTGCCGGTGGAGGAGGCAAGGTGATCTGCGATGAAGTGACCGCAGACATTGTCGTGGACGTGTTCTTCAATGATGAAGCCATGTAACTCTCTGAAATGATTTCGAACAAAAGATTTTCTTATGAATGAAGCACCAATTGCCCCACGGTGGGCGCCAAACTGTTTTGGTCAAAAATCACACAAGGATAATGTAACCAAACTTTATGAAAACGGGGTATGATGCTTGGTTAATTATGAAAGTAAAGGATCACTTCTGTGATAAAGATGCAAAGACACAATGATTTATACGAGGAAAAAGCCCTTGATCAATGTATGATCTCCGGCATAAAAAACCTCGGGTGATGGCAACTACCGATCACCAACTTCAATATAACAAAAATATGATTACAACTTTGGATGATAATGAGCTGAGTACAAGGATCACTATTGCTTTTGGTGTCTAAGTGTGTGAGAGTTGCGTCGTATGTCGTGTGTGTTCTTCCGAATGAGGAAGAGTGGTATTTATACATGCGTGGGTGACCTATTTTAGGTAAAATGACTAGATATCAGCTCATTACCCCTTTAGAAATAAAGATAATCTAGCCTAAATTGCTGCCCATGAATCAAGCCATGTTTCCATATCCTGTGCAACGTCTATCTCTGATTTAGCTCTTGCCATATTTGTGAAGACGCGTCCCTGGATCATAGTCTTTAGAGCATATCCTGCTAGATGTTCCTGCAAAACAACATTGTATTAAGCGGAAGTGGCCGTTAGTATGAGGATCACCATAATGTCCCATGATCCTGATCCTGAAGTTCTGCTGAGGATCACTATCTGCCAAAGAAACAAGGATCACTGGTTAGGATCATGTGTAAGGATCACCTATAAAAATCCAGCCCTAACAATAAGTATCCCTATCGTCCATATCCTGGCTCCTGCTATCAAAAATCAGGTGGCCATGGAAATAGAAGAGGATACTGCGATGATCCCTAGTGAAGAAGCTCAACCTTATTCAGGATCATGGATCTCACCAATCATGAGATACTTGCAACACGGGGAGATTCCGATGAAAGAAAATCCTAGAGCTTTCAGGATTAAGGTATCTCAGTTCACAATTTTGAATGATGTATTATATAAGCGATCTCTTGCAGGACCATATTTGAGATGTATTGAGGATCCTGAAATTGAAGAAGTATTGAAAGATTTCTACGAAGGAGATTGTGGAAACCACACTGGGGGTAGAGCATTGTTCTCGAGGATCCTTAGAACAGGATACTACTGGCCAACCATGAAAAGGGATGCTGTAGAGTATGCTAAGAAGTGTGATCCTTGCCAAAAACATAGCAATATCCTCCATCAGCCAGCTGAATTTTTACACCCAATACCATCCTCTTGGCCATTCATGAGATGGGGAATGGATATAGTTGGCAAGCTTCCTAAAGCACCTGGTGGAAAAGTATTTATGCTTGCCATGACTGACTATTTTTCTAAGTGGACAGAAGCTGAAGCCTTCGCCCAAGTCAGAGAAAAGGAAGTCATATCCTTCATTAAAAGAAACATTATAACTAGATTTGGCATTCCCTCTGAAATTGTATGTGATAATGGCTCCCAATTCATTGGAAGCAGAACCACTAACTTTTGTGACAGTTGGGGAATCAAGATGATCACATCAACACCAGTTCATCCACAAGCCAATGGTCAAGCAGAATCATCCAACAAGATCATCATCAACAATCTGAAGAAGAAGCTAGGATCCAAGAAGGGGAAATGGGCAGAGGAGTTACCTTATGTGCTATGGGCTGATAGAACAACTCCCAAGAATGCCACTGGTCAAACACCTTTCTCTTTAGTATTTGGGGCAGAAGCAGTGATCCCAACAGAAATGGTGATCCCAACTGCTAGAACAAGTGCTCGTGATCCTGAAGAAAATGCTACAATTCTAGCTCAGGATTTGGATACTATTGAAGAAATCAGGGATCTAGCTAGGATAAGGATGGCAAGCTACCAACAAAGAATGGCTGGTGCCTACAACAAAAATGTCAGATTAAGGAAATTCCAAGTCGGAGATATGGTGTTGAGAAAAGCATTTCAAAATACTATCAATCCTGCTGACGGGAAGTTAGCACCAAAATGGGAAGGTCCCTACTTGATCGAAGCTGAAGCAGGAAAGGGGGCATACAGGTTGCTAACCATGGAAGGAAACTTCTTGCCAAGAGCCTGGAATGCTGTTCACTTAAAGAAATATTTCATGTGAACATGATCCTTCATGCATGTGATCCTTACATTGAAGTATCCTTGAAGGATCCCGGTGATATCAGTGATCCTTACTCTGGTAATATGCTTATCCTAGAAACTATTACATTTTCTTACTTTTTACCTAAGGATAAGGATCATGTATCCTTCATCCTCTACTCACGAAACATTTGAGTTATGATAGTTCAGGTATCTTCAGCATATCGTCAAAGATCTTCAAAAGCACCGCAGATCCTTGGGTCCAACCCCAGTTATCCTTGGGATTATCCCCAGTTTCCGCCAGCAGCGCACGATGATCCTGATATAGTTCACGTCTTTGGGACCAGTACCCACTTCCGGGGCTGACAACCTCATCGTACTGGCTATATTTAGGATCCTACGTATAATGGTAGACGTACCATACATCCGTTCCTAAGGTTTCTAACGTTTTCACGTTAGCTAAGGTTTTGACATTTTCATGTCACTAAGTTTGGATAGTCGCCAGAAAGGGCCATACTCCAGTTTACATACGATCCTTTGGGCTTGTCCCCAGTTATCCTTTGGGCTTGTCCCCAGTGATCCTCCGGGATCATTCTCAGTTATCCTATGGGCTTGTCCCCAGTGATCCTCCGGGATCATTCTCAGTTACCCTTTGGGCGTGCCCCCAGTTACTAATTTATTTCTTACATTGGCTTAGTCCCAAGTTGTGCTTCGTTTTTCAGGATTGTCAAAGTTAGACCACATAAGGATCCTTAATCCTTATTATCCATCAAAATCTTATCTACGATTGTCTCGATTGAAGGTTAGGATCCTAACTTGGATCCTCAGGTATGATCCTTGACCATTTTGATTATACTCACTATCCTAACCGACCCTCACACTTTGACAACCAAACCTATGATCCTTGAATTAAAGTACTTTGAAAATTTTCAATATCAGGATATTTGATCTGGGATCATATCCTAAATTTGGATAACATATTTTCAACCCTTGTTACTTTAAATATACTACAAAAACAATCAAGAAACAAGAAGATAAGGATAACAACCCGAGATAAGCCAGAAAAATTAAAGTTATATTATTAAACAAAAGGATCTTTAACCCTTTCAAAAAGTTGTCAAAATTGCCAACCCACATTTCTACCAGCAAAACGTGGCCCGTCCACATGGGTTGGCAAAGGGTGTCCATTGTCTATGCGGTCTTAGCATTGTGCAGGAAATTAAAAGCGGCAGGATCACAAAGGCTTCATCCCCCAAGCAGAGGATCCCTCCACCTTTTGCAATCCTACCTACTGTTCAAAGGATCCAGGATCCTTAACCCTAAAAACTATTGTTCGAAGATTACAGACCATAATTGTTCACAAACCATCAACAACCACAAAAAACCATTACTAAACCTAAAAAATTGGGCTCCGGCCTAGTCAACAATATCCATCATCGCCCAATCATGCAGCCTACTCCTTCGCTGCTCCATCACCACCAGCCTCTCCACCCTGATCCTTTTCAGCATCACCGCCTTCCAGCATGGGGATATCCTCAGCCTCATCCTCGTCCTCCAGGTCTGCCAGCCTTGCCTTCCAACCTTCAACGTCCCACGAGCTTTTGTCAAAGATAGGATCCTGAGCCTCCTCAGCCATCTGAAGTTGTATCTTGTACATAGCAATTGCCGCAGAGACCTTGGCATCCTGGGTGATCTCCTGCTTCTCGCTATCCATATCGATCAACCTCTGAGCAGCCTCATCCTTCGTGGCCTGGAGTTCCTTCTCAAGATCTGCTATCTTGAGATCCTTAAGCACGACCATTTGTTGAAGGTCGGCAATCTGGCTCTCTTGATCCTCAACATGGCCAAGATAGGTCTCGATCTCGGCAAGTTTCTGCAAAAAGGGAAATAAGGTAAGTTCAGAACCGGATGATCCTCAAAGAAACAGGATACACAAACAGGATATTCGAAACGGATAACCAACAGGGGCAGTGATCCTTACCTCATTCACGTAGTCAAGGAATTGCTGACGAAGGAGGGGAAATCCTTGGAGATCTTCAGAGGTTTTCCTCTTTTTTCCCTTGCCCCGGATAGGTGCCTTGGGGGCTGAAACTGAAGGACTGGCAGCAGGAGCCTTCTTCCTCGAAGACTTGACGTTGGTGAGATCATCTATCCCAAATTTAGAAGCAGATTTGACAGACCTGGCAGACTTCCCAGCGCCTACACAATCAAAAAACAAGATAAGTTGCCTTATTAATCAAACAATCTTACATATAATTTATTTTCTATAAGGATACTTACTTGACATAGCGGCAGATGCAGAGGATACTTCTTGTGAATCTTGGACAGTGATTTGGAAACTTCTGACCTCAGGATCAAGCTTTTTAAAAGCTAAGACTCTCTCTCTTGCAGCAGGGGTTAATTTCAAATGAGCGATGGATATAGCTGCACAAGAGATAAAAAAGACATTAGTGATCCTCATCATTTGAGACAGGACTGATAGTGATCCTTCGAGGATCCTCTACCCTACCATGAGTGGCCCATTCCTTGGGCAGATCCTTCCCATCTGGGATGGAATCCCTCCTAACAAAGAAAAAGCGACGCTTCCAGTTTGTATCGTTCTTAGTGACCTTGAAGACAGGGTGATCCTCCCCGGCTTTCCGTTTCAGCAAGTACCGGTGAGAACCAAATGTGGTAAGATCATAAAGCTCGGCCAACTCCGCCATCCCAAGATCAATCCCTTTCTGCTCAATGATCCTCTCGAAGGTATACAGAACCCTCCAGATCATCGGCATAGCTTGGATATAAGAGATGCCGGTTAAGGAAAAGAAAGATTGGGTGAAGGTTGGAAAAGGATACGAATACCCTATAGTGAACGGAGTAGCAGGAAAAGCCACCCAGACGTCTGAAACAAAGTCGCTCAAAGCTGTAGGAACAAAGGATTTGAAAACAGCATTCGCCGGAAAGCGATGACGAATCCTGTCTACGTGAGCGTCAATAAAACAACACCTCTCCGTAGGAGAATCCTTGATGATCCCCTGGCTTTTTAGGGGACTACTCTTCTTGGAATCCTTGTGAGGAGAATTCCGGAGCAACATGCTTGTGACGGAATGGAAACAGAGCAAAAACAGAAAACAGAGCAAAGAGAATAGAGAAAGGAAAGAGAGAAGAGGAGAATACCTGATCAATCTTCGGTGGAGATTATAAAGGGAGTATATCCTGAATTTAAATACAAACTGATCCTCACCCTATCTCCTATTTATAATCATGATCTGCAGGGATTGTCACATCTATGACGTAATGATCACAACGGCTAGTCCATGTGTAACGGCTAGTTATTCGGAGTCGCCCGTTGGAGATAAGATCGAAACAAAATACAACTCATTAATTTACAATAAACTCCTTATATTTTGGGGGCAATTGTTAGGGCTGGAATTTTATTATACATGATCCTTACACGTGATCCTAACCAATGATCCTTGTTTCTTTGCAGATAGTGATCCTCAGCAGGACTTCAGGATCATGGACCATTATAGGATCCTCATACTAACGGTCACCTCCGCTTAATGCAATGTTATTTTGCAGGAACATCTAGCAGGATACGCTCTTAGCATCATGATCAAGGGACGCGTCTTCATAATTATGGCAAGAGCTTAATCGGAGATAGACGTTGCACAGGATATGGAAACTTGGCTTGATTTATGGGCGGCAATTTAGGCTAGATTGTCTTTTATTTCTAAAGGGGTAATGAGCTGATAATTAGTCCTTTTACCTAAAATAGGTCACCTACACTTGTATAAATACCACTCTTCCTCATTTGGAAGAAGACACACGACATACAACGCAACTCTCACACACTTAGACACTCCAAACAATAGTGATCCTTGTACTCAGCTCATTATCATCCAAAGTTGTAACTACATTTTTCTTATATTGAAGTTGGTGATCGGTAGTTGCCATCACCCGAGGTTTTTTATGCCGGAGATCATACATTGATCAAGGGCTTTTTCCTCGTATAAATCATTGTGTCTTTGCATCTTTATCACAGAAGTGATCCTTTACTTTCATAATTAACCAAGCATCATACCCCGTTTACATAAAGTTTGGTTACATTATCCTTGTGTGATTTTTGACCAAAACAATGAGGATGAGAAGTTATAGGGGTGAAATGAGTGAATGTAGGCTGCGTGGTTACAACCAGTCCCGTCAGGGTCTTATCACTTAATTGCCTCGTTCTTCGTAAAAAATATAACCGTTAGTGCCAGAATACAAAACGGTAACATTTTTTTGGGACAATTGTTATGGGTGAAATTTTGAGCCCATATCCTGGGATATATCTTGAGTTGTATCTTGATTATGTAATGTCTGTTCATATCCGGGATGCTCATTCAGGATATTGGTAACATCCTGAATGGTATCCTCAGGATTACTAACGGATTGTGTGCAGGAGTACGAGTTCAAGTGCCCAACGTTCGTGAAGACCCTTTCTCTGGAAGACTCGGTCTAATTCGTTCAAATAAAGACGTTGAAGCCGCTTTTCCCGACCTGCAACATTATTAATGGAATATTCGGGAGCATCCCATATTTATAGGAATTTTAGTTTGTATTTAGTAACTATAAATAGGTGGGTATACCAGATCGAATAGGGCATCACAACTACACTAACTACTCTCTCACACTTATTCTTCCGCAACTTTCACTTTCACAAAAAGCATTGTAACACTTATCGATCTGGTCGATATCCTGCACTGTATCCTGAAGTTGAAAGCAATAAGAAGAGCAAGGCAGCTGCGATTGTCAGCTCCCGAGGTTTTATGCCGGCGATCTAGATTGATCAAGGGCTTTCCTCGTACATCTCGTGTCATTTCCTTTACTTTTTGCTCATAGTTTGATCTTAGATATAGCTCAATATCCTGAGCCATATCCTGAAAACTGTTTTTCCTAAACAAGTTAACCAGCATATTTCCGACACACTTTTTAGCACACTACCTCACTTAACTAATTTGATCACTTAATTACTTCCGTAATTTTTGACCAAAACAAAAGGGGCTATTGTGTAAGTAATTGATAGATTAGGATTATTTTGTAAAAATAGAAAAGATATTAAACCCTCTGCACTATCTCCCTCTTTCTTCTCTCTCTAATTACACAACGATCCAACATATAAAACCTCCATTTCATCCGATAAACCATCTTTTATGTGTTTTTTTAATTGAGATGTAAAGTTAATTGTTATTATTGTTAATTGATAATGGTGGATTGGTCTTGTAGGTGTTTACTGAAATTAGGATTTTTGATTGGAGATTTTTGGGGGTTTTGTGAGGAGGATAGTAAAGATGCAATCGAGGTCGTATACGAATCTGTTCGAGTTAGCTTCGGGGAATTTCCCTGTAATGGGTCGAGAACGAGAGAGACGGAAGATGATGCCGTGCATTATGACGGTTCCCGGGAGTATTAGGGAGCTTGATGATGATCAAGCTAGCAGTGATCCTGATTTTGCATACTTTGTTCGGGTACATTTCTGTGATATCGTGAGTAAGTTGTCGAATACACTTGTGTTCAACCTGTACATAAATTCGGATATTGCTTATGGTGATTTGGATCTTTCCAACATCAGGGGTGACTTGGATGTGCCTGTTTATAGAGATTTTGTCACAGATTCGACTGATGAGTCGAACACTTTGACTGTTAGTGTGGGGTCGGATTTGGATGCTGATAATCCGAATGCAATTTTGAATTGTCTTGAAATCTTGAAGATTATTAATGGAGCTTGAAGCTTAGATGGGGTTAACGGGGTCGAGAATCTGGGTATTCGTCAAGCAAAAACGTCGAAAAAGATCTGTATCGTGATAGCTGCTGTTCTTGGAGCCGCTGTGGTGTTGGGTCTTTTGGGTTTGTGTTATTGTTGTGTGGCGTGTCGTGGGTCGATAAAGATGGGTGATTCGAAACCAAAACCGTCGTGGTTCCCTCCACAGTTGTACGGTAACTCGGTTACCTTGACGAAAACGACGATGACTGCAAGCTGCATTTCGTAAGGGGCAGACATTGATGGAAAGATTTGTACTAGTGTTGAAGTCATAGATGAGGACCCATCATCTTGAAACATTGGATTTCACCATAGGGACTTTATACAAGATCTAAATTATCAAATAGTCATTGAAACATTGGTGAAGGGTGGTGGTGGTGGTGGTGGTGGTGGTGGTGATAGATGGTTGCTAATTTCAGAAATATATATATATATATATATATATATATATATATATATATATATATATATATATATAGAGTAAGGTTAACATACAAAAAGCCTTATCATACATCACGTAGGAGACAATGGTAACCGTTGGATCAGGGGTATAATCACGCATGGGACCACATAATCACGCATGAGACTATAATCACGCACGTTCTATGATAATAACGCACGTTATATTTTTTGTCATGTATGTTAATGTAGGTTAAGCCTTGAAGTACATTATACTTTCTCTCTCTCTCTCTCTCTCTCTCTCTATATATATATATATATATATATATATATATATATATATATATATATATGGTTATAAAAATAATATTTAAATTATTTTGTTTTATTTTTACATAATAGCCCCTTGATATAATTTATCTTACACAATAGCCCTTGGGAGGTGAAATTACAATAGTACCCTCATGTGCCTTGCACATGACTAGATTTAACCAAAAAATCTAACTTGGTTTGGCCTAAAGGACAATACGTGCAAGATTTTGAAAGGTAAAGGACACCGCCTGTCAACTTTTGCGTTAAAGGACAGCGGCTGAAATTTGATGTAAACATAAAGGACAAAACTTGTAATTTACTCTTATATATTTTTACTTAATATATGATCTTATAGAACAATGTTTTAAAAAACGTGTGAACTCTATAGCATAACAGTTTTCAATAGCATGACGTTATTTTATAAGTTATATGTTTGAAATTTTGTAAATTAAGTTCTTAAACTTTTCTGATTTTACAATTAATTTCTTTATGTTTTGAGTTTTTATAAATTGGTATTTGGATTGAAATGGGTTCATATGAACATCAATGTAGATCGACCACCACCAACCGCTATATCCACCACCCATCAACGTAGTGATAACGAGAATATATATTTTATTCATTTAAAAAAAAAATAGCAAGCAAATACTTTACAAAAGTTGAAAAATATTGTGTGTGTGTGTGTATGATCTAGCATGATCTTACCTACCTATGCAGGTCCACACCTGAATGGCTGGAACGAACCAAACCTCACCTTATCTTAAACCAATTCATTGTCCCAAATTTTGATGTTCATAAAGTTATAAAGCAACAAAAATAGCCATCTCCCACAAATCTATGCTACAACTATTTCAGGATTGCAAATGGATATGCAACGGTTCTATCACTTTCAGAAAATGTGTTTTGTCTTCTTTGAAAATAAAAGTTGACCACCCGTTTACTGTTATGAAATGTAAATAATTGTCCTTGTTTATTATTCCTTGCAAGAAAAAAACTTTTGAAGTAGAGTGTTTATACTCACTCTTATTTGAACTTATAAGATGTATGTGCCAATACTATTTTTGTCCTCAAGCCATAGCACTGGCGGACTTAGCTCATTAATTTAGAAGTATCCCAAAAAGAATTTTTTACCGAGCAATCATACAATAATAAAAAAAGAAATTTATTTTGGGGCTTGGGCTATGTTTATCAATTGGACGTCTTTCAGTTATATTATACTTAATTTGTGCTTAATTATTATACAAGTTTGGTGTTGTAAAAGGTTTGTGGTTATAAAAATTTAGAATTTTAATAAATTAAAGTATCTTAATTTTTAGGGGTATCCCCGTATTTGTTCAAGGATATCTTTTAAATAAAAAAAATTACATTACGAAAACGGGGTTGAGCCGTAGCCCGTGATACCCCTCATTATATTATCAATTGGACGTCTTTCAGTTATATTATACTTAATTTGTGCTTAATTATTATACAAGTTTGGTGTTGTAAAAGGTTTGTGCTTATAAAAATTTAGAATTTTAATAAATTAAAGTATCTTAATTTTTAGGGGTATCCCCGTATTTGTTCAATGATATCTTTTAAATAAAACAAAAAAAAATTACATTACGAAAACGGGGTTGAGCCGTAGCCCGTAATACCCCTCATTATATTATAAATCCGCCACTGAGCCATAGACAGTGCACTATATGAAAAGTTATTAGTAGATTGTAGTAATTAACCATGGATTTGTAAGTAAGAAGCTCGCAATTTGAGCTAATAACTGAGCTTAATATACCCCAGAATTTAAAAAACAAATTCGTGTATTTATAGTAATTATGTAATCACTCTAGTGTGATTGCACATAATTACTTTACTAGAGTAAATATACAAAAAGAAAATTATTTTTTTACATTTTTCAACTAAACAACATATCATGCTTAAGTAGATGGGAAAAAAAATTAATCTTTCTTCACTTCCCACGTTTCTGTATGTTATGACCATTTGTATTTGATCTTTACCCTATACACATATATATACAAAGGGGAAGAATAAAACGAAAACTCACTTGAGTTGAGAAAACTAAAAAACCTTTGTAAAAACCTCATGTAACAGTTTTTTTCTAAAAAAAATAGGAAATGTAACGTACATATATTTGAACATTTTTATAAAAGAAAAACAAAAAAGTGTCGAGTAGTTTATTTTTTAAAAAATGTTAAAAATTTCATGTTACATAATATATATGTCCAAAAAATGTAACATAAAAAATTTGAATATTTAAAAAAAACTAGTAGGCGCTTTTTATATTTTGTTTATAAAAATGTTTAAATACATTTATGTTACATTTCCTTTTTTTTTAAATAAAAATATTAGATAGGATTTTCTTGAGTTTTCTCAACTTGAATGGGTTTTCGTTTTATCTTTCATCATACATATAATACATATATATAGAGATTTCACTAAAAAAGACTAAATTATACAAACTTAATTTGTTTAGTTTTTTTTCTTTTAATGGTTCATATTAGTAGAATTTATACTTCTTACATACAAATATCTATGTTATATATATAATCATTAAACTAATTTATTCATATGTATTTTTTATTTTTAAATGTTACATTATCTATAGGAACAATATCTACATGTGTAGGTTCTATATATAAACAAATTTTGTTTATATATTTAATTAAAATGCTAGAAGGGGTGAATAAACCATTTTTTTTGTATTTTAAGTTTTTTATAATTGAAAATTGAACTATTCTTTTTATTCTTTTTGTTCTTGAAAGAATAAAATCATGTGCAGCTACGAAATTTCTTTTTAAACGAGTTTTCATTGTTCTTAAACGCGAACCTTCAACTTCATCCGCTAAGATCTAGGTTACAGCTACGCTTGTTGCGATAAAAAAATCCCCTAAAAATGATAAATCCATCTTTTAATAGAAAGTAAATATTGTTGCATAAAAATTAAAACAATGTGCATGTGATGTATATGTTTATATGCACTTAGACAAAATGTTATCATTAACGTATTTTTTAAGATAATCTCAAAACCTATTGTAATTCACACATTCTAGCCAATTTATCTAATCATCAGCACAAGGGGTTAAAGCATATCTCACAATTTTCTAACATATTATAGGGGTTAAAGCATATCTCATAATTTTCTAACATATTATTGGTTTTTAAATGAACACCCATGGACACTTAGCATGTGTGAAGGTGTGTTATTTGAGGATCAATATTATGTTTAGAGTCGTGGGAACCAGATAAATATATACATGTATAGTGTTTCGATTAAAATGTTATTCATTTTTCTATCCCACTCTTTTTTGTGGTTCATTTTTCATTACTTTGATTAAAAAAGTATAATAATGTGCCGATGTAGATGTTGCATGGCCGGCCCTGAGGGTGGGCGGGGAGGATCACCGGCCAGGGCCCGATATTTTGAGGGGCATGTTTTTTATGAAAAAAAACCTGATATGTATAGGTAAAATATTTTTTAATCAGGTACATTCATACAAACACCAACATAGGCCCCTTACAAAACTATTCTTATGGTTTAGATTAGTTATTAACCCCTTTAGCATTAGGTTTAGACTTTTAATGAGCCAAATACCCAATTTCGTTAAGGCCTAAGGGCACATTTTTTCGAGCTCGAACAGGGTACACGAATTCTCAGAGCCGGCCCTGAGATGTTGTATGCATGTATATATGCATTTAGACAAAATGTTATCATAACATATTTTTTTTAAAGTAATTTCAAACATATTGCAATTCACATTCATACTAGCCAATTTATGCAATTCACTTCTCATAATTCTCTTTAACATATTATTGGTTCCATTTAATTTATTGATTAATGGTTCATAGTTTTAAATTTTGATATGGTTTATATACACATGTAGGTGATATTTCATAAAATCTATGAAACTGTTTTTTCATACAATTTTTAAAATTTTTTTTTCGTTTAGCTATACTAGGTTATACATAAACAAACAATCAAACTAATTTGTTTTTTAAGTATATTTTGGAAGAAAAGTAAAAAATAATAATCATCACATTTATACGCTTTCTATATTTTTTTAATTTCTTTTACAATAGACAAGTAATTAATTCATTTTTGTTATGCTTGTTCTCTTATATATAAAGTAAACCCCCCCCCCCCCCCCCCCCAAATAAAAAAAAATGTGTGTGAGAAATATGCTTGAGTGCATGTAAAATAAGAAGCTATTGAAATCAACCGACAAAACAGTCCATGGATGCCACTAATAGAGACGACAAGGCTTTGTTTCGCCATTCATTCTCGCAGATACCTCTATCCACATACACTCATCAGAAACCAACACTGACTATTAACACCTTATAAAATGCAACACAAACCCTCTCTTATCATGCACAACTACACCAAGGGGTTTTCTACGTTATCTTTTATTCAAATAACTCCTTAAGTCTCTTCGGTCATGAGTTTCCTCAATCTAAACCTTTCAGAAAACGATTTCACTTCATCTTCGTCTCCGTCTTTGTCCCCTCAAAGCAACGCTAAACGCGTTTTCCCATGCAGCTACTGCCAAAGAAAATTCTACAGCTCACAAGCACTTGGAGGCCACCAAAATGCCCATAAATTTGAACGAAAGTTAGCAAAGAAGAATCGTGTACTGAATGCAACTGTTAGACCTCATTCAGGGTACATGAGTCAGCCCACATCAAAGTCTGCTGGTTCTACTGGCCCAGCAGTCATGATGGATCAAGAACATGTTGGAAGGTTCAGTGCTAATGATTTTGGAAATGGGCTGGATTATACTTATAAGGGTAAGAATGTTCATGAAGAAGACTCTAGCCAGCTTGATTTGACTCTTAGGCTTTGATCAACTACTTTTTTATTAATTTAGTATACTATGTTTCAAATGTTTAATTAAGTCTTTTTGGTTTGTATTGTCAATGCATTTTTCTGCATGTGATTTGGACGTCCTTACTTCTTAGGATGGGCATTAACTTTATTGCATTGCATCTTGTAAGAAAATTGTATCTTGTAATTTAAGTTCTGGAATCTATCATGTCATGTGTTTTAACTAGAGTGAACAACTTAAGTACCAATATTAAATTACAAAGTATTCTGATTGGGTTTTGTTAAGTTATGGGTAGCTTCCAGGTATTTCCACTGCCTTGACCTGTTTGAAGGTCATATTTCTGGTGCAAGCTGCGATTTACTTGATCATGTTGGTTAGCAGGATTGTAGGATTATCATCGGTTCCAAAAAGTGACTCCTGGAGACATATTTAATTGGCGTCTTGGCGGGGTCTCTTAAGTTTTTTTCTGGTAACTAGTTTTCATGGTTAAGAAAAAAAAGTAATGAGAAATTGTTGTCATTGGGAGAACTCAAGTACCCAACAGCCCTCACAAAGCTAGATTTTGGTCCCAGAAACAAAAACTGAAATTATTGAGCTATGGGATATGATGGAGCCATATGGAATATTAGAACTTATAAATATAGTCCACACATAATTGTTCACTTGTTATCTTCTATTCAAGTAGACACAGGTGCTAGTATATTGTGAATGGCTTGCTGCCTCTGTATCTCATTCATGAATATATAACCAATGTTACAAGTTCCTAACTTTGGCTAATTACAATATATATGGAAACATAATAATCTACCGAATATACATAGGTATTACAGCCCCGCAGTCGAAACGGGAGGTGACCGAATGTTGAGACTGGACCGAAAATCGTCGAAGAGAACTCGAGGCAAGCCTTTAGTAAAGATATCAGCGATCTAGTGACGAGAAGGAACATGTAAGACCCGCACCTGACCTCGTTGAACTTGTTCTCTGACAAAATGAATGTCAAGCTCAATGTGTTTGGTCCGCTGATGTTGGACTGGGTTACCAGCTAAGTAAATGGTGCTACGTTGTCACAATATACCAGAGTCACTTTTGTCAAAGGACGTTTTAGCTCAACTAGTAGATTCCTCAACCAACAAATTTCAGCTACAACGTTAGCGACCCCACGGTATTCAGCTTTGGCGCTTGAACGCGAGATGGTAGGTTGTCGCTTTGACGACCAAGAGATAAGATTGTCCCCATAATAGATGCAAAAACCGCTCATAGACCGTCGAGTGTTAGGGCATCCGGCCCGTTCTGCATCAGTGTAAGCAAGTAAAGATGGATTTTTGAGGAACCGAGTGTCAAACCATGTGAGACCATCCCTTTTACATAGCGGATAATGCGTTTTAACGCGTTCCAATGGTCCGTTTTGGGCGTGTGCATGTGCATGCAAATCAGCTGAACCGCGTAACGGATGTCTGGCTGGGTGAAAGTGAGGTACTGAAGAGCCCGAACACGACTGCGGTAAAGAGTGGGATAATGAAAATCATCACTTGAAAGAGCACTCATTTTGGAGTGGGTGTCAACCGGAGTTGTAACTGGGTTGCACGATTGCATACCAGCGCGAGCAATAATGTCTGTAGCGTATGCTTGTTGAGATAGAAACATTGTGCCGTGATGCCGACGAACCGTGATGCCAAGGAAGAAGCTAAGAGGGCCAAGATCTTTCATGGCAAGTTCATTTGCAAGATGAGCCATGAGTTGGTGACGTAGGTCATCGCTGGAGATGACGAGCAGAATATCATCCACATAAAGAAGCAAGTGTGCTATGTGTCGGCCGTCCTGGAGAGTAAAAAGAGATGCATCGCATTTACTTTGTAGAAAACCCAAGGTTAGGACGTAATCAGTGAACCGTTGGTACCATGCGCGCGAGGCTTGTTTCAAGTCGTATAGTGATTTCTTGAGTCGACAGACATGGACTGGAAAATCCTTATGACGAAACCCCATCGGCTGATACATATAGACTGTCTCATGCAAAGTGCCATGTAAAAATGCATTTGTCACATCAAGTTGATGAACAACCCAAGATTGTGATAATGCAATAGATAAGACGGTACGAATAGTAGCCGGTTTTACAACCGGGCTAAATGTCTCTCCACAATCAATGCCTGCCGTTGCGAACGACCGTCACAAACCAGTCTAGCCTTGTACCGTTCTACTGCACCATCCGACTTGAACTTGTGTTTAAATAACCACATGCTACGAATGATGTTCATGTTGGACTGACGAGGCACAAGATCCCAAGTCTCATTTTTAATAAGAGCATCAAATTCGTTAGTCATGGTGTTAGACCATTCTAGTGTGGACAGAGCCTGGGCGGGATTTATGGGTATGGGTTTAATGGCAGTACCACTAGAGGAGTGGAGGTTGAGTTGGCGTTTTGGTTTGTGAATGCCATCTATGGCACGTGTTCGCATGGTTCGGGTGGTGTGAGTGGTAGGTGGCAGTTGATTTTGGGCGTGGGTAGGTCGTTGAGTGGTGATTGGGTCTGGGCCGAGGTGACAGGTGAAGAGGTGGGCCGAGAGGTGGCATGTGGAGAGTTGGTACTATGTGATGGTTGGTTGGAGATAGTGGGCTCAGGGGTGCGGGCTGTAGATGGTGCGCGACT
This sequence comes from Helianthus annuus, assembly GCF_002127325.2. Lineage (NCBI taxonomy): Eukaryota > Viridiplantae > Streptophyta > Magnoliopsida > Asterales > Asteraceae > Helianthus > Helianthus annuus. Next base: position 156,192,018 of record NC_035442.2, read on the forward strand.
GGAAGTTGTGGGCTGGATGTTTAAAGGTGAGTCGCTAGGCAAGTGTGGGCTAGGAGGTGGTGGGTTTTGGGCTAGGGAATGGGCTGGTGGATGGGTTTTGGAAGGGATCATAACAGAAGGCAAGTGAGATGGATGGAGAGGTTCCTGGAGAAATTCGTATGTGGGACTTATAACCTCGGTGAGTGGGTTGATAGCCGATGAAAACGCAAGGATAGGAGCGGTTTTCAAGTTTGCGGATGGTGGTCGAGGGGATGAGTGGGTAACAGAGGCACCCAAAAATACGTAAATGGTCATAAGTGGGGATTCGGTGATATAGTAGTTCGGTGGGTGTTTTGTTCATTTGATTTTTGTGTGGAAGGATGTTGAGTAGATAAGTTGCGGTTTCGAGTGCATGATCCCAAAAATAGTTGGGAAGGGATGCATGGGCCAATAGGGTGCGAATCACATTATTAATGGTGCAGATTTATCGCCCCGCTTTGCCATTTTGAGACGAGGTGTGAGGACAAGATAGGAGAAATTGCATGCCATGTTCATTAAAGAAGGCGTGAAATGAGGAGTTCACATATTCTTTACCCTTATCACATTGAAAGGTTTTGATTTTTCTTTCAAATTTTGTTTCAATATATTTGTGGAAGTGGCAAAATATGGAATAAACTTGTAATTTTCTAGCTATGGGAAAAGTCCATAAAAAGTTCGTTAAGTCATCTAAAAATGGGATATAGTAGTGATGACCTCCCGAGCTAAGTACGGGAGAGGTCCACAAGTCACTATGTATGATATCAAAAGGTTGAAAAATATGTGTAAAAGAACTAGCAAATGGAAATTTAATACTTTTACCAACAACATATGATTGACAAATGTCTTTATTCAAGGTACTAAAATCAATAGAACGAGAACGTTTTAGGGATTGTAAAGTGGGTTATCCCGGGTGCCCTAGACGGTGATGCCATAACTTGGAGGAGATTACAGCAAAGGTGGAGGGGTTGGTGGTACTCCCCGGTCCAAGTAGAAGTGGGTATAGGTCACCGCTGCTGTTGCATCGTAGGATAGGGATCCGGGTCTTGTAGTCCTTCACAAGAAAACCAAAAGGTTCAAATTCCACAGAAACAAAATTGTCAGTAGTAAACCGACGAACTGAAATTAGATTTTTAATGAGTTTAGGGGCATATAGCACGTCTTTAAGGACAAAGGGTGGGAAAGGTGGTGGTAGGATTTGCGTGCCATGTCCAACAACCGGAATAATGGAGCCATTACCAACAATGATATCTTGTGGGATGATATTATTAAAAAAGATTTGAAATTACCTTGTGTGTTCATCATGGTTGCAGTAGCTCCGGTGTCCATGTAAGGCGTCGGGTCTGGTTGCTGAAGAGACATGGTGTACATGGCTTGCTCGATGTCGGTTGGTGTGTAGGCCGCATGATGAGCTTGAGTGGGTCGAGGACCCAGCAGACCGTTGGCTGAGGTGTTGGAAATGGGTTGTGGGTTCATTGTTGGGTACGGGCATGGGGGTGCGTGCCATGATTGTTGAGCGGCCCATGGAGGGGGAGCGGCCTAGTGTGGAGTGGACCATGGATTGTAGGGCGATGCGGGCCATGGAGACCACGGACCGGGCTGCTGCCAAGAAGAATTAGAGTTGCGACCCCTGTCCCATGAATTTCTACCGCGGCCCCTGCCACGGGAACCCCGACCCGGCCTCGTCGATCACTTTGATTATCGGACCTATACTCTTTGTTGGAACCGTGGTTCGTCGGCGAGCGCATTGTGTTTACGTTTAAAGTCGTGCCTGCCGTTTGAGATGCCTGTAGCGCTTGTTTAGCTTTACGAGTTTCAACCATTATTACTCTTGAACGAGTGTCATAAAAGCTTGGCAGTGGGTCTTGGTTTTGTAATATGATGGCTATGCCGTTGTATTGTTCGTTAAGGCCACTGATTAATTGTAGAACTAAGCTTTTATTATCTACCGGGGACCCAACACTAGCAAGTTGATCTGTCAATACTTTTAACTCTTGCCAGTAGGAGGATACACTTGAGAAACCACTGAGACGAGTATTAGAGAATTTATGAAGCAGATGAATGGAACGAGCACTCTTGTTATCCTGAAAAATATTTTCCAGGGCCACCCATGCCTCATATGTGGTTGAATTATTTTTAGTATAGTATGCAAAAGATCACTAGAAATAGTACCGTAAATCCACTGTAACACAATTGCGTCCAGGTAGTCCCATGAGTCATCGACTGCCTTTGGTGCCTTATCTTTATCTGATTCCTTCGAAGAAGAGGAGGACTCGGCTTCTGGTCTGGGAGATAAGTAGTCGTGAACCCGGTATGCACGGCATGTGATGCGAAAGAGTTCACTCCAAGAGTTGTAGAGTCCGCTGTCCATCTCAAGAGTAACAGGGATTTGGCTTTTGATGTTGGACACAATGGCGGCAGGGTGGAGTTTTTGATCCATAGTGAATAGGGATAGAGGAAACAAATAGAGGGAAGAAGGGAGATCGGAAGCAGGATGGTTTGATGAAAAAAATGAGATCAGCGCTTAGGAAGAAGAGGCCTGGGCTCTGATACTATGCTAGGGTTTGTATATTGTGAATGGCTTGCTGCCTTTGTATCTCTTCATGAATATATAACCAATGTTACATGGTCTTAACTTTGGCTAATTACAATATATATGGAAACATAATAATCTACCGAATATACATAGCTATTAACAGACTAGCTAATATCTTTCAATAGTTATCTTTTGATTGTTAGCATCCACATACGATATTGCAGTATCAAACAGAAATTACATTACATGCCACTAGTCAGTTTAATATGATTAATGTACTTTTCAATAAGACATATCTCTCTGTATTTACCTTAATTGGTGTTGATGTAGCATACTGATACGGAGTTTGATTCAAAAATGGGAATTCTCCTATGTATTTAGACCTACCTAACAAAAGTAAGTGTGAGCTAGAAAGGTGCCAACTTAAAGCTGTCATAATTTTATGCTTATATATGATAGTCATTATATATTATATTGACGACGTTGTTTGTAACCGCTGCCAAGTTGAATATCAGCCGTTAGATCAAGCTGAGATTAAATCTCAGTCGTGTAACTCATAAAAAAAAAACTGAAAAAGCAAAGGTTAGCGGCAGTTATACACTCTCTCTCCATTTCAAATGCAGTTGGTGAAATAATCTGCACTTACCACAATAATAGGTACGTGATGCGATGAGGTTACGTGCTTCCTCCTAAGTGCCTCTCATTCCCTTTTAAACAAATAAGAAAAATCGACGAGAAGATGTCCCTGAGTGTTTGGATTTAGGGTTTAGTTTCAGTCACCGCTTCTTACCTCCAAAAATGTCAAAAGCATGCCTTAGTTTTCTAGCGACGGTGAAGATATCCCTCCCATCAATGGAAAAAATGAACTTTGGCCTGTAAAACATACTAGTCTTCCAATTTCAACCGGCAATCATCATCCCTAGATCTCAATAATGATGGTAAGTTCTTTGTATGCTCAATTTCTAATTCATGGTTTTAATCCATTCATTATGTAATTTAATTTGTTATGGATGACATAGGATGTTTGTGTGCCTCCATAATCCCAAGTAAGCTAAACAATGAGTTCTTATTATGATTCATGGGAGGCTAAAATCAAACACAATGGAAGTTTCGCTGAGAAACCCATTTTTTTAAATTCCATTCGATGGTGTTTCATAGTAACTTATCCATACATTTGGTTTGCAACCTTTGTCTACAGAGTATACATATTTATCTATGCTAGTGGTTTTGAAGATATTGTTTATATTGTGACAACTCGAGTTTCCGAGATTCCACTAAAGCATTTATTGCACGTTCACTGTTTGTTTAGTTGCTTACTTACACAATTATTTGTCTGCTTTGTAACTGTATACGTTTTGATTTGATAAAGTGTATTGTGATTGTTGCATGGTTATGTGTTATTTCACGAATGATTTGACAAATACATGAACTTGGTGATGAAACTGTAAATTATATGTGGTGTGTGTGTTTTGTGTAAAGGATGATACTTAGGGGTGTTTAGTGGTAATAATGAAAATAAAACAAAACCCCTTAACCCTAAATCACTCTCTCTACAATCATTTCTCTCATCATTCTTGGCTATCATTCTTGGCTGCACAAGTTCTCTTGCATCTTCCAATCCATCTAGAATCAATCTAAGGTAAACGTTTAATGATTATTTGTTGTTAATCCTTGATTATGTGATTCATGCAAAACCCTAGTTCTACAAACAATGACTCTGTGTTTATTGAAAATCCTGATTGTTTTTGCAATGGTTTGTGAATAGTTGTGTAATCAAATGCCTGACAATAGGGTGCCTGATCGTTAGAATTGTTTGATTGTTGATTAGATTACAGCATTGCCAAAGTATGAAGATTAGGGTTTTGATCGTCGTCTGCAAATGTAACTGTTCCATTGATTCTGTAAAATGGTTTTGGAATTCACGCATGTTGAAACTCGGAGTTAAGTGTCAGGGTTTTGTGAAGTCACAAGTCTGAGTTTTATTTGATGCACATAAGGTCCGAATTTTTAATGGAAACATAAGGTCCGAATTTTGTGTAAAGCACCTAGGGTCCGAACTTTATACATGAGTGAATGGTCCGAGTTTTATGCTTATGTATGGGGTCCGAGTTTTATGAGGGGAATGCATATGGTCCGAATTTTAAGGGTATGAGGTACGAATTTTATATGAGATACCTAGAGTCCGAATTTTATATGAGATACCTAGAGTCCGAATTTTTATATATGAGCCACAAGGTCCGAACTTTATATAGTCTGAGCTTTAAGAATTGATGTTGGTCCGATTTTTAAAGGATGGAGTTTGGTCCGAGTTTTGTGGGGGGTGCTTGGTCCGAACTTGTGAAGGGAAAGCATGGTCCAACTTTTGTTGATGCTATTAAGGTCTGAGTTTCATTGATATGCCTTGTCTGAGTTTGTGGATGCTATATAGTCCGAGGTTGTATGTGATACATGATCTGAGTTTTATGAATAATACATGATCCGAGCTTACTTATATTGCCAAGTTCAAAACCCTGTATGAGGAACACTTTGCATACTACTGTATGTTACTGTATATTACTGTATGATACTGTATGTTACTTGATGATACTGTATGTATGAACAATCTATGTCATGTCATTCTGTACACAGTTATCACACGGAACACAGTTGTTTAGACATCAAGGAATTGTAAACCCTGATTGAACGTAAACACTTACATTGAGTTTATGTGCAATGTACCTTAGGTTGTGTGTAACGGACCTAACCATTAATTAACCCTAGAAGCAATAACAAACCGAGCAAACCAAGGTGAGTTCACACTCTTACTAAGGCATGGGATTCCTGGGGATTGGGAATGGGTTGAATGATGGAATTGAACAATTACTCATACTTACACGGCTACTAGACTATCTACCATGGTCCTCGGGTTAAGCAGGACACTTACGTAAAACCTACGTAAACAAGTACTTACCACTGTCCTCAGGTTTCGAGGGACACTTACGTAAAACCTACGTAAACTCACACATGCTACTGTCTTCCGGAGTCAGGAAGGACACTTACGTAAAACCTACGTAAACCCCACGCGTACCACTGTCCTCGGGTAAAGAAGGACACTTACATAAAACCTACGTAAAGCTTGTACGTACTACTGTTCTCGGGTTAAGAAGAACACTTATGGTTACGAATAGTCTAGTGTATATACAAATATGGGAAGCCCCCACTAATAGAACATACTATCGGCCTAGTAGAGCCATATGTGATGAAAAGAACTTACTATTACGAACTTACTTACTGTGAACTCGCTCAACTAGTTGTTGACTCTCTGTTACATGCCTTGCAGGTCGTTAGGTATACATGGAGCTTGCATGGGGAGGTGCGGTCGTTGTGGACAAGGATCGTGAATGTCTTGATTTAACATTTGACATTTCATACTTTACTTATGTTGGGCTTTTACTCACATGCTTCCGCTAAACGTTGAATTTATACTTATGTTTTGAACACCTCTCATAGGGATCGGTTTGGTTAAATTACATTTACTTTTATCATTTACGTTGTTCTATATGATTGGTGGCTTGATCCTGGTCAGTCACACTCCCAAGCGGTGATACTCCGCGGGTGGATTTTGGGGGTGTGACAGATTGGTATCAGAGCCATTGGTTATAGAGAACTTGGTTTTAATATGGGGAAAATGTTTTTATTAAAACCAGACTATAACCAGTACAGTGCTCAACGATCCACAACGACGCCTCGCTCCACGTGCAAGACTCAACATCCTAGGTAATATGGTTTATGTTTATTGCCTACATGCTAGAATTACATAGAACTTTGCTCGTGGTATGCCTAGATTACATTGCCTACTATTCGTTATTGCTTGAGAAAACTTGTGTGCTTACTCTCTTCTGTCATCGCACTATTCGCGAACGCTCTCTCACTTACGTTACATTTGCTATGAAGATCATGACCGGACGTATTAACTTGACTCAAGCCCAGTTGATGGCTCTCATCAACGAACAAGTTGCTGCGGCACTTGCAGCTGCACACGCAGGAGGTATACCCTGCAGTCGTAACTCACACTAGGACCTTTAGATCCTACACTCCTAAACCAACTCTTGTGTTTAACCTTGTCCTATTCTTATACACAATAGGTCAACACACTCAGCCACCTGTTTGCACCTTCAAAAATCTCAAGGATTGCCGACCTAGTACCTTCAGTGGTACTGAGGGAGTTGTAGGCCTCCTCCATTGGTTCGAGAGGCTCGAAACTGACTTTGAGGTGTGTGATTGCCCTGAGTCTCGTAGAGTAAAGTTTGCTACTGGAACACTCGAAGGTGCTGCTTTAACCTGGTGGGAAGCACAGGTTCAAATGTTAGGGCTGGCAGCTGTTAATGCCACCCCCTGGAACGAGTTCAAGGACCTAATTAAGGAAGAGTTTTGCAGTCGGGAAGACATCCACAAACTAGAGGTGGAGTTCCTCAACTTACAGATGGCGGGGTCTGAAATTGAGGCTTATACGAAGAGATCAAATGAATTAGCCACATTTTGTCCCACTATGGTAGACCCTCCCGCCAAACGCATCGAGCTGTATCTCAAGGGTCTGGTGCCAGAAATTCAGAGTCATGTGATCGCAGCTAATCTTGGCACTATCCAGCAAGTCACTCGGCTTGCTCATCGTCTCACGGACCAGGCAGTAGAACAAAACAAACTACCGAGACGTGTTAAAGCTGCTACTACATGTGCTTCTAGTGACAACAAACGCAAGTGGGATGGAAACCTGAGCAAGTGATTAATTCCGGTTCAGTCTTTGGTGCAGCAGCAAAAGGTAGATGACTACCAGAGTCCCAGTCAGCAGTTTTCTGGTAGTCGCGGGCAGAGTGGATATCGAGGAAATCATCCAAAGTGTAACAGATGCAATAGGCACCACAGCGGTCAGGGCAACAAGGGTCGTTGTTAGAGGTGTCTCAAGATAGGTCATGAAGCTAAGGATTGTCGAAGCTCACGTCCTGTAACTCAAGAACAGCAACGGCCGCCTCAATCTCCACAGAACCAGCAGCAACAACAGAGTTTTAAAGGATGTTTTCAGTGTGATGCTAAAGATCATTACAAGAAACATTGTCCGCAAATAAACCAGGACCAGACTCAGAACCACGACCATGGAAACAGGGACGACAATGGGGATAGCGTTGGGGGAAACAATGGAAACAATGACCCCGGGGCTGCGTGTACGTGATTGGTCAGGGTGACGCAAGGAGCGATCCTAAAGTAATAATGGGTAAGTTTCTTCTCGACGACCTTTATGTTACTGTATTGTTTGATTCGGGTGCGGATACCAGTTATATGTCTTTGAAAGTTAGCCGAGTGTTAAAACGTGCACCAACTCCCTTAAACACCAAACATGTCGTAGAGTTAGCTAATGGTAAAAGTCTAGAGACCACACACATAGTTCAGGGTTGTAATCCTATCCTCGCTGGTCAGACTTTCTCGATCGATCTCATTCCTATAATTCTGGGTCGTTCGACATCGTTATTGGGATGGATTGGTTATCCTAACAGCAAGCAGAGATCTTATGCAAGGAGAAAATAGTTCGTATTCCCCGTTCTGGTAAAGAACCTCTCGAAGTTCAAGGCGACAAGAGTGGAGCAGTGGTTGGCATCATCTCCTTCCTGAAGGCCCAAAAGTGTTTACGAAAGGGGCACACTGCCATTTTCGCACTAGTTACTGATGCATCAACGAAAGAGAAAAGAATAGAGGATATCCCAGTTGTACGCGATTTTCCTCAAGTGTTTCCGGAAGATTTACCTGGGCTACCGCCTCGTCGCCAGGTCGAATTCCAGATTGAACTAGCTCCTGGAGCAACACCTATCGCTCGTGCACCATAGCTCCAACTGACTTGGAAGAACTATCTAAGCAACTGCAAGAATTCTCGGATATGGGTTTTATTCGTCCCAGTTCTTCGCCTTGGGGAGCTCCAGTATTGTTTGTGAAGAAGAAAGACGGTACATTCAGGATGTGCATAGATTACCGCAAACTAAACAAGGTGACAGTGAAGAACCGCTATCCTCTGCCACGTATCGATGACTTATTCGACCAGCTGCAAGGGTCGAGCTACTACTCCAAGATTGACCTGAGGTCAGGTTACCATCAGCTGAGAGTCCGGGATGAGGACGTCTCTAAGACAGCATTCAGAACTCGCTATGGTCACTACGGGTTTCTAGTCATGCCATTCGGGCTAACGAACGCACCGGCAGTCTTCATGGATCTTATGAACAGAGTGTGCAAGCCTTATTTAGACTTCTCAATGATCGCACAGCCGCTTACATTGTTGACACAGAAAAGTGTTACTTATCGTTGGGGTAGTACACAGGAAACGGTTTCTCAACACTTAAAGGATAGACTATGCAGCGCACCTATTCTCTCATTGCCAGAGGGCACAGACGATTTTGTGGTCTATTGTGATGCATCCATTCAGGGTCTTGGATGTGTGTCAATGCAGCGCGACAAAGTCATTGCCTACGCTTCGCGCCAACTTAAGGTTCACGTACGGAACTATACTACACACGATTTAGAGCTGGGAGCTGTTGTATTCATGCTTAAGATATGGCGACACTACCTGTACGGTACCAAGTGCACTATCTACCCCGATCACAGGAGTCTCGAGCATATTTTCAAGCAGAAGGAATTGAACATGCGGCAACGTTGATGGGTTGAACTACTGAACGATTATGAATGTGCCATCAAGTACCATCCAGGCAAAGCCAATGTTGTGGCTGATGCCCTCAGTCGAAAAGATACTACACCTAGGCGTGTACGAGCCTTGCAACTCACAATTCAGTCTAGTCTTCCTGCACAGATACGAGATGCTCAGGTAGAAGCATTGAAACCAGAAAACGTCAGGGCTGAAGCCCTATGCGGCTCAAGGCAACGATTAGAACAAAGGGAAGACGGCGCCTACTATGTAACAGGACGCATTTGGGTTCCACATTATGGCAATTTACGCGAGCTGGTAATGGATGAAGCTCACAAGTCTCGCTACTCGGTACATCCAGGTTCGGATAAAATGTACCACGATCTCAGAACTACATATTGGTGGCCTAGCATGAAGGCCCACATAGCAACTTACGTCGGCAAGTGTTTGACCTGTGCGAGGGTCAAGACGGAGTACCAGAAACCCTCAGGCCTCTTCAACAACCCAAGATACCATAGTGGAAATGGGAAGAAATTTCCATGGATTTTGTTACTGGCCTGCCTAGATCCCAGTGTGGGAATGATACTATTTGGGTGATCGTGGATCGACTCACTAAGTCTGCTCACTTCTTGGCTATTAAAGAAACGGACAAGTTCTCTACATTAGCAGACGTATACTTGAAGGAAGTTGTTTCGAGGCATGGAGTGCCAACCTCTATTATTTCGGATCGGGATGCACGATTCACTTCAGAACTATGGCAAGCAATGCACATATCTTTTGCCTCTCGATTAGACATGAGCACAGCTTACCACCCTCAGACGGATGGGCAGTCTGAGCGCACGATTCAAACCCTAGAAGACATGCTTCGGGCATGTGTTATTGATTTCGGCAGCAGCTGGAAAAAAAACATCTCCCTTTAGTGGAGTTTTCATACAATAACAGTTACCATACCAGCATTCAAGCCGCTCCATTCGAGGCATTGTGCGGACGTAAATGCCGGTCACCTCTCTGTTGGGCAGAGGTGGGGGATAGTCAAATCACAGGTCCAGAACTTGTAGTTGATGCTACTGAACGAAATGCACAGATACGACAACGCATGGCGGCAGCTTGCGACCGTCAGAAAAGTTACGCTGATAAGCGCAGGAAACCGCTCGAATTCCAAGTTGGGGATCGAGTGCTACTCAAAGTCTCACCCTGGAAGGGTGTGGTTCGTTTTGGCAAACGAGGCAAACTCAATCCGCGGTATGTTGGACCGTTCGAAATCACTGAAAGAATAGGCAAAGTAGCCTACAGACTAAACCTACCAGCTGAACTCGGTGCAGTTCACAACGTTTTCCACGTGTCGAATCTAAAGAAGTGTCTGTCAGATGAGACCCTCATAGTTCCTTTGAAGGAGCTCACTATCGACGAGCAGTTGCGATTCGTCGAGGAACCAGTAGAAATCACGGACCGGGATGTTAAGGTCCTCAAGAACACTAGAATACCTCTTGTGCGAGTTCGTTGGAACTCCCGTCGTGGCCCAGAGTATACCTGGGAACGAGAAGACCAAATGGAACTCAAGTATCCCCAGTTATCCGGAAACCATGCAACCACTACTGAGGCTGAAGCTACTACAGAATTTCGGGACGAAATTCCAAATCAACGGGGGGATGATGTGACACCCCAGGGAAATCAGTAAAAGATATAACTTAACTAGCTTCCTCAGTAACCGCATGCTAAATTTCGGGACGAAATTTCTTTCAAGTTGGGGATAATGTGACAACTCGAGTTTCCGAGATTCCACTTTCGCATTTATTGCACGTTCACTGTTTCTTTAGTTGCTTACTTACACAATTATTTGTCTGCTTTGTAACTGTATACGTTTTGATTTGATAAAGTGTATTGTGATTGTTGCATGGTTATGTGTTATTTCACGAATGATTTGACAAATACATGAACTTGGTGATGAAACTGTAAATTATATGTGGTGTGTGTGTTTTGTGTAAAGGATGATACTTAGGGGTGTTTAGTGGTAATAATGAAAATAAAACAAAACCCCTTAACCCTAAATCATTCTCACCAATTTCAATCATACGTCACTTCAAATCATTCTCTCTACAATCATTTCTCTCATCATTCTTGGCTATCATTCTTGGCTGCACAAGTTATCTTGCATCAATCTTGATCTTCCAATCCATCTAGAATCAATCTAAGGTAAACGTTTAATGATTATTTGTTGTTAATCCTTGATTATGTGATTCATGCAAAACCCTAGTTCTACAAACAATGACTCTGTGTTTATTGAAAATCCTGATTGTTTTTGCAATGGTTTGTGAATAGTTGTGTAATCAAATGCCTGACAATAGGGTGCCTGATACGTTAGAATTGTTTGATTGTTGATTAGATTACAGCATTGCCAAAGTATGAAGATTAGGGTTTTGATCGTAGTCTGCAAATGTAACTGTTCCATTGATTCTGTAAAATGGTTTTGGAATTCACGCATGTTGAAAACTCGGAGTTAAGTGTCAGGGTTTTGTGAAGTCACAAGTCTGAGTTTTATTTGATGCACATAAGGTCCGAATTTTTAATGGAAACATAAGGTCCGAATTTTGTGTAAAGCACCTAGGGTCCGAACTTTATACATGAGTGAATGGTCCGAGTTTTATGCTTATGTATGGGGTCTGAATTTTATGAGGGGAATGCATATGGTCCGAATTTTAAGGGTATGCGGTCCGAATTTTATATGAGATACCTAGAGTCCGAATTTTATATGAGATACCTAGAGTCCGAATTTTTATATATGAGACACAAGGTCCGAACTTTATATAGTCTGAGCTTTAAGAATTGATGTTGGTCTGATTTTTAAAGGATGGAGTTTGGTCCGAGTTTTGTGGGGGGTGCTTGGTCCGAACTTGTGAAGGGAAAGCATGGTCCGACTTTTGTTGATGCTATTAAGGTCTGAGTTTCATTGATATGCCTTGTCTGAGTTTGTGGATGCTATATAGTCCAAGGTTGTATGTGATACATGATCTGAGTTTTATGAATAATACATGATCCGAGCTTACTTATATTGCCAAGTTCAAAACCCTGTATGAGGAACACTTTGCACACTACTGTATGTTACTGTATATTACTGTATGATACTGTATGTAACTTGATGATACTGTATGTATGAACAATCTATGTCATGTCATTCTGTACACAGTTATCACACGAAACACAGTTGTTTAGACATCAAGGAATTGTAAACCCTGATTGAACGTAAACACTTACATTGAGTTTATGTGCAATGTACCTTAGGTCGTGTGTAATGGACCTAACCATTAATTAACCCTAGAAGCAATAACAAACCGAGCAAACCAAGTTGAGTTCACACTCTTACTAAGGCATGGGATTCCCGGGGATTGGGAATGGGTTGAATGATGGAATTGAACAATTACTCGTACTTACACGGCTACTAGACTATCTACCATGGTCCTCGGGTTAAGCAGGACACTTACGTAAAACTACGTAAACAAGTACTTACCACTGTCCTCAGGTTTCGAGGGACACTTACGTAAAACCTACGTAAACTCACACATGCTACTGTCTTCCGGAGTCAGGAAGGACACTTACGTAAAACCTACGTAAACCCCACGCGTACCACTGTCCTCGGGTAAAGAAGGACACTTACGTAAAACCTACGTAAAGCTTGTACGTACTACTGTTCTCGGGTTAAGAAGAACACTTATGGTTACGAATAGTCTAGTGTATATACAAATATGGGAAGCCCCCACTAATAGAACATACTATCGGCCTAGTAGAGCCATATGTGACGAAAAGAACTTACTATTACGAACTTACTTACTGTGAACTCGCTCAACTAGTTGTTGACTCTCTGTTACATGCCTTACAGGTCATTAGGTATACATGGAGCTTGCATGGGGAGGCGCGGTCGTTGTGGACAAGGATCGTGAATGTTTTGATTTAACATTTGACATTTCATACTTTACTTATGTTGGGCTTTTACTCACATGCTTCCGCTAAACTGATGTGTGTAAAATGCAACATATAAATTACATCAAATGAGGCATAAAACTAACCCTTTTTAAGTACTAATATTGGAAAAAGAGTGTTTTTGTCTTCCTTTTGTATTTTCAGGATGAAATGAGCTCAAATTCACAAAAGAAGCAAAAAGACAGCTAAATCTAACATAAATACAAGAAAAGGGATAAAAGTAGACTGCCCGAACCCTCAACGGCATCCTCCCAAGCAAAGAAGAGAAAACAGAAGACTGAACACGCCCCGTGCTCAGCCAGCACGGGGCCGTGCCCAAGAAGCAGCAGAAAAGACAAACCTGTAGAAGCTTCTATTGCCCACCACAGGGCCGTGTCCAGTGAGCACGGGGGCGTGGCGAAAGTACAACAGGCGCATTAATTGTAATTGCGAATTACAATTAATGAAGAGAGAGTGTGTCAGACGGGCACGGGGGCGTGTCCAGCGGACACGGGGCCGTGCCCAGCCTTCTGTTCAGCCTATAAATAGGAGTGCTTGGTTTCATTCCAACTCATCCCTTGGCACACCACCTCTCTCACACTTCATCCACCATCCACCACCACCATAACACCATCATCCACCACCATCATCCATTGTCCATCGTAGAGTGTGTGAGTCATCTCGGGATCCAAGATTGATAGTAAGAGTTCTTGACAATCAAGGCCATGTTTGCCTAAGTCTCTTACATCACTTGGTGAAGACAAGTGTTTAGTATAATACTTTTTATTTTTAATCTTTTGCACTTTTTATTTGGTTTTGTATTAATGACTTTAATAACTAGTTGCTTATGTTGAAGGTGATCTTTCCTTATCGTTTGTCCGTGGTGTCTTGGCATTATTTTACTGTCTATATAAAATAAAAGATTTTCACCATTCATATCTCCACGGTCTATATGGAGGTATGTTGGCTACCTGGTCGGGGGTTAAGGGAACGGTTTGGTAAGGGTCTTGCCCTTGTTCAGCGTTTAGAGGTCCTGCAAGGGACCTGGGTCAAATTTAGTAGGATCTCCTTCAATGCCCATAGGTATTGGATGGCGGGGATCCAAACTCTTTGACCCCCTCATAAGTTAACTACTATTAATACTATAACCCGACTATTTAGGACTGTATCCCTGCTGACTCAGACTACTCAGTCGAGGGTAACGTCACCGCCAAAAGCGGGGCCTACCATAATTTGCATTAATAACTTAATTCATTATCTTCCAATAATCCAACCCTTTAGGATTGTATCCTTGCTGACTCAAACTACTGGGTTGAGGGTAACGTCGCCTTCAAAAGAGGGGCCTACTACAATAACTAAGATAATCTCTTAAACAAGTGCAAAAGTACGAAAATAATCAAAGGTTATACTAATACACGAGTCGGATCCAAGTGATTCATCTTGTCTATCTGTTTTTATTTTATTTTTATTTTTCAGCATTTAGTTAGTTTTTATTTTCTTAGTTTAAAAACATTTTTCTAACTTTTTGATTTGATTAGACGTTGAGGATAAACCGGTATTAAAAGCTCTTGTGTCCTTGGACGACCTCAGTATCTTACCAACACTATACTACGTCCACGATGGGTGCACTTGCCCATATGTGTGTTTAGTGTTAGTAAATATCGTGTTTTATAAATTTAAAACTTGGCTAAAGGTGTAAAAAGGGCTTAATTATATATCTAAAATATAACACACTTCACGCACATCAAGTTTTTGGCGCCGTTGCCGGGGACACAAGGATTTTAAGAAAGTTAGGAATCAACGGACTAATCATATTTTTATTTTTCTTTTTAATTTTTTAGGATTTTTTTTTAGTTTTTCAGCTTCTGCAGAACTCAGCACGGGCCGTGCCTGGTCGGACACGGGCCGTGCCCAGCATCGTTACTGGCAGTTTTTAGTTTTCCAAGTTACAGAAGGCTGACCACGGGGCCGTGTCCAACTTCCAGTAACTGGGATCTGGAAAACAAACACTGTAACTCCGACCACGGGCCGTGTTCGCTGAACACGGGGCCGTGGTGAATCTTCTGACCAGCCTTCTTTTCTGTTTTTATTGCAGGACTTGGAACCAGACGCCAATCCCACATAGTGTATGAGCTCCAGTTCTAATAAGGACATAAAAGAACCTCTAGAAGAACCCGAACGCTTTCTTAGAAAAAGATTAAAAGCTAAAAACCAAGAGAAAGTTTCAGGTGATCCACCTCCAATGGCGGACCAACGTACCCTCATGGATTATCTACGACCCACCGTAGGTAACCTAGGCGCCGCTATCAATGCTCCGAATGTTGAAGCTAATAACTTCGAACTTCGGCCGCATTTGATACAAATGCTCCAAAACTCCGCAACCTTCCATGGGCTTGCGGACGAGGATCCCCATCTACATATTACTAATTTCTTAGAAATATGTGATACCTTTCGGATCAATGGAGCATCAAATGACGCCATCCGCCTCCGAATGTTTCCTTTCTCACTAAAAGACCGAGCGAAAGCTTGGCTCAACGCCCTCCCAGCTGGATCGGTAAACACCTGGGATGAACTAGCCCAAAAATTTCTATATAAGTATTTCCCTCCCGCTAAAACGGCTAAATTAATGACTGAAATTAATACATATTCACAAGAGGACGGGGAATCCTTATATGAAACTTGGGAAAGGTTCAAGGAGTTATTACGCAAGTGTCCACATCATGGCCTTGCGATATGGCAACAAGTATCCACTTTCTATAATGGACTGTTGCCACACACAAGGCAGACACTTGATTCTAGCTCCGGGGGACTTTTAGGTAATCGACGCCCGCATGAAATATATAACCAAATTGAGGAAATTGCTCAAACCAATTTTCAATGGCACACCCCCCGAGGCAATAAATCTATTGCCCCGGGCGCCCATAAGGTCAATGAAAGCACTTCTTTACAAGCCCAAATTGAGGCCCTTTCTTCAAAAATAAAAAAATTGGAAATGACAAAAACAGTCTCGGTTATGGCTTGTGAAGGGTGTGGTGGGCCACATGAAAATTGGAGTTGTATGAAAGAAACGGACGATCAACAGGAATCGGTAAACTACATTGATAATAGACCTAGGCCGTCGGGTCCTCCAACGGGCGCTTACAACCAAGGATGGCGAAACCACCCAAACCTTGGTTGGAGAGAACCCGGCAATAGTAGTAACCAACAAACCCAACGAACAAACTTTCAACAACCAAGAAATGAGTCACAAAATTTCACTCAACAACAAAGTGGACGAGAAAGGCTTGAAGATACTGTATCTCGCCTCATCTCCGACACTGAAAAGAAAAACTCGGAAAGATTTCTACAATTGGAATCAAATTTTAGAAATCAACAAGCTAGTATTCAAAACATAGAAAAACAATTAAATCAAATAGCTCAAAATTTTGCCGGGAGACCGCAAGGCGCATTACCTAGCAATACCGAAACAAACCCAAAAGCGCAAGTTCATCTCATCACGCTACGAAACCGCACCGTAGGGCCTGCAGAAGCGCCGCCGCCAGAAGAAACGGTACCCACACCTCTGCAGGAAAAGAACTCCCCTCCATCACCAGAGCCTACCAAGGCTCCTCGAGTTCCGTACCCCGGTAGGTTAATTCGTCAAAAGACCAATGAGCAATTCGCGAAGTTCGAAAGTATATTAAAACAATTGCATGTCAATATTCCTTTTATTGATGTCCTAACCCAAATGCCCAAATACTCTAAGTTCATGAGGGACTTCCTCACTCATAAAAAGAAAATTGAAACTTTGCAATTAGTTAAATTAGGCGAAGAATGCTCTGCCCTCGTACTCAATAAACTTCCCCAAAAGAAAATCGATCCCGGAAGCTTCACGATTCCCTGCTCAATCGGGGAATCCCCCGTTCGTAATGCACTAGCCGACCTTGGAGCTAGCATTAACCTCATGCCCTCATCAATGTTTAAAAGACTCGGCCTAGGAACAACGAGTCCTACAAAAATGAGCATACAACTTGCTGATCGATCCGTCAAATTCCCGCAAGGTGTCATTGAAAATGTCTTGGTAAAGGTAAGCAAATTCGTCTACCCAGCCGACTTTGTCATACTCGATATGGAGGAAGACACCGAGGTCCCCCTCATACTAGGGAGACCATTTCTGGCCACCGCGCAAGCAGTGGTAGATATGAATGACGGAACACTCACCTTGAGGTATGGGGATGATGAAGTAAAATTCGGAGTAGGGAAGAGAATAGAGGACGACGACCCGGTCAATTACATGAAGGTTATTGATTCGAGTTTGGATGCTGCTCTCCGACGATGTAACATGAGACGCCAAGCATCCCACTCAGAAAATATATAACCTCACATTGGGTCTAGCCAAGGACCCTTATAAACGTGGCGCACCACGGAGGCATTCCGCGGAACTATCCTTAGTTTAGTTTAATCTTTTAATTTTAATTTGCAGGAATAAAACACACTCATGGTGGTAATGGATGAAAAAGGGAACGAGAAAAATAGCCCCATGCACAAGGACGAGGCAACCCGACACAAATCTCCATTACAGAAGGCTCAACACGGGCCGTGCTCAACCAACACGGCCCCGTGTTGAGCCACCTACAGAAAAAACGCCCAGTTCAGGTAACTGGACACGGGCCGTGTTCACCAGACACGCCCCCGTGTCCAGGCTTCTGTCTCATTTCTTTAATTTCTGTTACTGGCACCTGAACACGGGGCCGTGTCCAGACTGCCAGTAACATAAATCTTTGCTTTTTAACACCACATTACATATCCAATCAACCTAAAAATTTATTTTTGGGACACATTGAGGACAATGTGTAATTTAAGTGTGGGGGGAAGCTAACACCTTGAAATTTTGCAAGTCCTAACAACAAGCCTTACACAAAACTCTATTGGAACCGCTAAACACCCCAATTTTTTTAAAAAATTTTCATTTTTTTTTACTTGTCTAAAGTTTAAGTTAGGAATCCCAAGATTAATAAGGTTATATTTTTATAAAATTTACAACCGAGAGCGTCGTGATAACAAGAACCAACATAAGAAAATTATGAAACGGCATAACAAGTTTAGTTAAAAATTTGATTATATATACTTGATCGCATTAAAAACCCATTCCCACAAAAGTGAGTTTTGAGCCTTTATTGAGCATACAAATTTACATCCTTAGACTAAATGCTCATTTTTCATTTCTTGTGTGAATAGCCGCTTGGTTCTTACAACTTTAGAACTTGCCACGACGATTCATTCCCGATCCTTACCAACTTAAACCCAAGTAAGTAAATGATGGAGGCATTAGGACTAACCATTTTTCTTTCTACACCATTATTTTTCAATTTTTTACCACCTACCCAAAATCCCCCTAGTTAACCCCTTTGAGCCTAAACCTTTCGTTTCTTTACCCTAAATCCTTTTTACCCACCAAAAACCCTTTTTATTTTTCACCCTTTATTTTAGTAATAAGCTCGGTTTTTCGCAAGCTCGTTCTTTTATGTGATGAAAAAAAATGATGAAGTTAAAAACAAACAAAGCTATGCAAACAAAAGCTTGTTTGGAGAAATACTTCAAAATAAAAAGTCACTAAAAACAAAGTGTTTTACGAAAACCGACACTTTTTACGCTTTTCGCCCTTTTACTAACCACTAACCCAACCACCCACCTTTAGCCCAAGCCTAACCCTTCACCCAAAAAGTCCTCTTGATATTTACAAAGGTATAAAGTTAAAAAGGAGGAGGATTGATTGCTTGGCAAGCCTATGGTAGGCGTAAGTTCCATGCCGCACTCGAGTGATTCACTAAAAAAATACACCTTCGGCCGAGTGTTGAGTGATTTCTCCCGTGTGGTATGTGAACTTGTATATAAATGAAATTTAAAAAAGGCATGTTATGCCCAAATAAGTAATTTATCTTATGAAACGTTCTAAATAAATCATAACGAATAGGATTGTAAATAAATAAAAATAAAGCCCAAAAAAATCTTGGATTCCCGACACTCTATGACAAGCCAAAAACCTTCTCTTCTACCCATTCCATTTGGGAGTTTAAGCCACATTTAAAGAGTTTTGCTTGAGGACAAGCAAAAGTTCAAGTGTGGGGGTATTTGATGTGTGTAAAATGCAACATATAAATTACATCAAATGAGGCATAAAACTAACCCTTTTTAAGTACTAATATTGGAAAAAGAGTGTTTTTGTCTTCCTTTTGTATTTTCAGGATGAAATGAGCTCAAATTCACAAAAGAAGCAAAAAGACAGCTAAATCTAACATAAGTACAAGAAAAGGGATAAAAGTAGACTGCCCAAACCCTCAACGGCATCCTCCCAAGCAAAGAAGAGAAAACAGAAGACTGAACACGCCCCGTGCTCAGCCAGCACGGGGCCGTGCCCAAGAAGCAGCAGAAAAGACAAACCTGTAGAAGCTGCTATTGCCCACCACGGGGCCGTGTCCAGTGAGCACGGGGGCGTAGCGAAAGTACAGCAGGCGCATTAATTGTAATTGCGAATTACAATTAATGAAGAGAGAGAGTGTCAGACGGGCACGGGGGCGTGTCCAGCGGACACGGGGCCGTGCCCAGCCTTCTGTTCAGCCTATAAATAGGAGTGCTTGGTTTCATTCCAACTCATCCCTTGGCACACCACCTCTCTCACACTTCATCCACCATCCACCACCACCATAACACCATCATCCACCACCATCATCCATTGTCCATCGTAGAGTGTGTGAGTCGTCTCGGGATCCAAGATTGATAGTAAGAGTTCTTGACAATCAAGGCCATGTTTGCCTAAGTCTCTTACATCACTTGGTGAAGACAAGTGTTTAGTATAATACTTTTTACTTTTAATCTTTTGCACTTTTTATTTGGTTTTGTATTAATGACTTTAATAACTAGTTGCTTATGTTGAAGGTGATCTTTCCTTGTCGTTTGTCCGTGGTGTCTTGGCATTATTTTACTGTCTATATAAAATAAAAGATTTTCACCATTCATATCTCCACGGTCTATATGGAGGTATGTTGGCTACCTGGTCGGGGGTTAAGGGAACGGTTTGGTAAGGGTCTTGCCCTTGTTCAGCGTTTAGAGGTCCTGCAAGGGACCTGGGTCAAATTTAGTAGGATCTCCTTCAATGCCCATAGGTATTGGATGGCGGGGATCCAAACTCTTTGACCCCCTCATAAGTTAACTACTATTAATACTATAACCCGGCTATTTAGGACTGTATCCCTGCTGACTCAGACTACTTAGCCGAGGGTAATGTCACCGCCAAAAGCGGGGCCTACCATAATTTGCATTAATAACTTAATTCATTATCTTCCAATAATCCAACCCTTTAGGATTGTATCCTTGCTGACTCAAACTACTGGGTTGACGGTAACGTCGCCTTCAAAAGAGGGGCCTACTACAATAACTAAGATAATCTCTTAAACAAGTGCAAAAGTGCGAAAATAATCAAAGGTTATACTAATACACGAGTCGGATCCAAGTGATTCATCTTGTCTATCTGTTTTTATTTTATTTTTATTTTTCAGCATTTAGTTAGTTTTTATTTTCTTAGTTTAAAAACATTTTTCTAACTTTTTGATTTGATTAGACGTTGAGGATAAACAGGTATTAAAAGCTCTTGTGTCCTTGGACGACCTCGGTATCTTACCAACACTATACTACGTCCACGATGGGTGCACTTGCCCATATGTGTGTTTAGTGTTAGTAAATATCGTGTTTTATAAATTTAAAACTTGGCTAAAAGTGTAAAAAGGGCTTAATTATATATCTAAAATATAACACACTTCACGCACATCATAAACGTTGAATTTATACTTATGTTTTGAACACCTCTCATAGGGATCGGTTTGGTTAAATTACATTTACTTTTATCATTTACGTTGTTCTATATGATTGGTGGCTTGATCCTGGTCAGTCACGCTCCCAAGCGGTGATACTCCGTGGGTGGATTTTGGGGGTGTGACATATATACTAGGGTTAATTGGTATATTTTCAACTGAATTCGGGTCGCTCTAACCTCATGTTCACTGTTGGGCTGGGTTGAATAAGATTGTGTCAAAATGGCAATTGGATTGGGTTAAGTAATACAAATTTAACTAACCATCATTTGATTTGGTTTATAAAGTTTGAACCAAATTAAAAATCTTTCGTCAACACTAAATAACCGAGTATGTAATATGGTTTGATTTTAAATAGTTTTGGCTTGATTTTTACCTCAAAACTGAATAACTGAGTAATGGTCTTACTGCAGTATACTTTCATTTTATCAGCAATTTGTCAGCATTCAAAGAGTTACTTTTTAGTGGTTTATTACTGAGTTTACTTTTGAAATCTTTAATTCAAGTTGCAGAGGGGGATTACCTATTTTGCATCACATGGGTAAGTTATGTTACATTTGTTCGCTTATCCAATTATGTTTAACTCATTTCAATTTTAAATCTGATTAGGTACAATGGATTCTTCTTATCAATGCTTACGTTCAGTATGTATCCTTTTGAATTTGATATGAAAATTGCAATCAGTTTTTCGAATCTTATTGTTTTAGGGTTATGTTATGATTTACAATTGCAATTTTTCGAATCTTATTGTTTTAGGGTTATGATATGATTTACAAAATTTATTAAAGTCTTCTTATGAAACAATATGCTTGAATCAAATTATTCTTTCAGTTTTGAAGGATGTTGTGTTGCTGTTTTCTTGAGCTTGTAACTAAACAAAGTTATGGTTCTATTGAGCTGGAAGCGATACCATCTTTGCAAATTTCCATTTTGCATGCGGATAATGGTGGGTATACTTAAGGTATGGTAATGGTTTTCTTCTACATGATATATATTTTATGGATGATGAAGGTCTTAGGGTTAAATTTTCATTAGATATAAGATTTTTAGTTTTTGGATTGATGTAATTAGTGTTGGTACTCATCAATGTGCTTGGTGGATCTAATATGTTGTCAACTTTTCTTCATTCTAGTTTAGATTTCTTCCAAGTTTTCCTCATTTTAATTGAGTTGTTCATCCTTTTGTTTTTATCTAGGATGACAAAAAGTATACAAGCATTGCACCTTGTAACACCTCGTAAAATCACGTCCAATGATGTATTGACACGTGTAATGAACCATAATAAAGTCCAATATTGAAATTTAGGGACTAATTTTTCGAAAAATCAAAAACTTTGATTATGAAAGGACTGGAAGTGTTAACATACCTAAAATAAGTTTCTAAATAACCTCTCACGATATTTATGTTCACAAATGAGCCACTTGGTGATCGAGTGTAGCCGTTTGCGTAATTAATTGAAAGTTGCGCAATAAAGGATTAAAAGCGTCAACATGTTAATTCTTACCTCTGAATGACCTTTTAACAAACCGGGAGCTTCATGATATTTGATTCTACTCTTGGGAATGCCAAATAATGGCCGTCTAAGGTTTTTATGCCTATAAGTAAAGTTACGCGCAACTTTGCAAGTTAGAGGGACTAAAAGTGTCAATATGTTTAATTATACCTCTGAATGACCTCTTAGCGAACCCGAAGCATCGTGATGTTTAATAATACTTCCAAGAATGCCTAATATGGATTAGATAAGGCTTCAATGCTATTAAATGGTGAGATGTGCAAGTTTACGCAATAGAGGGGCCTAAAGCGTCAACTTTTGAATCTACGCCTTTCAGTGACCATTTCAGAGAACGGGAGCGTAGTAATATTTAAAAATATGCTTGGGAATGCCCATTATGGGCCATGGAAGGCTTGGATATCATTAAATGACATTTTGCGCTACTTTACGCAATTAAAGGACTAATTGCGTCAAACTGCAAAAGTAGGTCGATTCGTATGGTAACGGACCTTCCGGAATATGTCCATGAGTTAATCATACCCTATTTATTCTTTATATAGCTTATATATAGGCTTAGAGGTGTTTGGTGCGCAAAACTAAACTTTTACGTCATGCAGGGACTAAAAGTGTCAAAAAGTGCACAAGTTTGCATTTTCGCGCATATCTTGCATTCTGAATATCCCCGGACACCCAAAAATTTATGTAAGCACTAAAGTATTTTATTTTAATGTTTGGCTTGATAAAATTCCATTCGTCGCGTAATTTGGATCGTTTTTAGCGTCCGTCCGTGTTTCGTCGTAATTAGCCGAACAACGGGACCGTACGACCAAACGAACCGACATCCGGCATATTTTTGAGCATGTTTTATGTTCTCTATGCTTAGGCATCATTGTAGAGCCTTAAAAATGGTTTAACGGGCCTTAAAAGTATCAGAAATGACATTTATCAAGTGCAGGGGCCAAAAGTGATAACAAATGAAATTTATGAGCTGGGCTGGTGGATGCGGACCGCATCCAGAAACCCATACGGTCCGCATGAGGTTGCCAGTTCCAGAAAATCCAGAAACCAGCTGTTGTTTTGCTCTTTGTCTCACACTTTTGATTCTAGGGGCTGCTCATTGTTTAGTAAACCATGGGTAGGAGGTGTATGGCTCAGATTTGATCTCGGTTTACGAGAAACGATCCTAACGGTTCTCAAAAACCTATAAATACCCCTCTAATTTTTGCTCTCATTCACCCCTTGATCTCATTGTTCTAAGTTGGGGCCCTTGTGCTTCATACTTGAACATCCAAGATCAATTCCCTCCTTGCTTGGACCTTATATAAGTGTCCTTTCATGCTTAGTTTAAATTTTAACGGTTATAACCGAAAGTCAAGCGTTTTCGATAAACGCTTTGACTTTTAAACGGTTAAGTCATTGTTCGCATCGAACATGGCTACGTGACCGTAATTAGGTAGGTGTTTAACCCTAGAGGGCACCTCCTAATTACCATGTTTACTTAGTTTAATTGTCGGGTCAAACAAAAGTCAAACGGGTTAATTTTAATTAAATTCGTAACTATTAATATAAAGGTCATAAAAATCAGTTTTCTCACTTTAATAACTTGGTAAATATCAGTTGAACATGCCTAAGCATGATTCAACCCGACAATTCTAAGTATAGGCTCGGTTCGGAACCGAAAGTCGCAAAAGTTGACTTTTGCTTTGACTTTCAGTTCTGACCCGATTTAGCTTAGTTTAGATATGCCTTATGATTCCATTAGGACCATATTATAAGTTAGTATAACCCTCCAAGGTTATACAACTTGGTTCCATAGAAATCCTAGTTCATGCTTGTTTCCGTTAAATGCCTAGATGTTAACCGCTATGCCCTTTTGACCTTAAAACGATATTTTTGAAAATGTGAAAGGATAGAAACCTTCACTACTGAATTATAAACTTGTCCCTAAAATTTGACATCAGTTTGAGGTCTAGATTAGGAGTTATGCTCATTAGCGTAAAATGAAAAGCTTTTATTAATTAAACGGCATAATTAGCATATAGCCTATCTAAACCCCACTTTTTCCAAACTTTTTACCCACTGATATAAAATAATATTTTGGGATTTTTGAAGATTTTTATTTTTTTTTAGGCTGAGCATAACTTAGGGGTATAGCATTAATTCGGTAATTGCGGGTTTTGTCCTTTCAGGCTATAAAATGAGTTTTTCCAAATCTTTTTGATGGCGAACCTTTTTCTACTGATCTAGTATGATAAATAAAATATTTTGAGCCTTCTGGAATAATAAAAACATCAGCTTTATTTTAAAAACCCGGAAATGGCTCCAAATCGCCTTTTTAAGCATTTTTAACGCCTAGTATGTATCAAAACTATTTTAAACATATCAGGGTTGATGCCTACTGATATATTCAGTAATGTTTTATATTTTAACAGTAAGGAAAAGCTTTAAACTCAGGTTTTCAGTTTTGACCTTTTAAGCCTATGTGAAATTACCAAAATGCCCCTACGGTGCATAATATGGTTATAATTAATAAATTTCACTTATATATGATACCCTACTGTTATAACTTATTAAATTAAGTATAGTTACTGATTAAATCAAACCTATAACTCAGAATAATATTTAATCTCTTTTGTAACCTTTAAAATGACCAAAATACCCCTGCGGAGCATAAATTGGTCTTAAACTCGTTTTGGGCATAATGGAAGGTATCCTACTGATATCACAACATATTTAAGGCATATTAACTTAGGAAACCTGTTCATGACTCTTTTGGTTACCCGTTACGCACTTTTTGCGTTCGGATCGGCTTATGTAACTAGTTTGCATAAATTAGCCGAAACGGGTCAAATCTTATCATTTTTATCTCAAAATCCAGAATGTGTTTAGTTTACCCTTATTACACAAGTATAAAAGCTTGTCGGGTCTAAACCACATTCTAATCTGGTCTTCGCAAAATCATGCGTATTAAACCGTATCCTCCTTTAAAAACTAACCGGTCTAAGCTTAGGCTTAATTAAAGACCCGTTAGGAATCTAATAGGTTATTAAAAACCTTCATTCCAGATTTAGGAGCCCAGTAAAAGCTATCTGTACTTGCTTGGTTGTATACGGCTGGGATAATTGTATAAATTTGCTCAGGTAAATACTTTTAACTTATTTTCCCTTATACGGGCTTGGGTACGGTATATAAAATACCGCTTGGTCGGGCATTTGACCTTAATCGATTGGTGGTTAAGTATTATCAAGATCACCCATTTAAAAACTTGTTTTGTTTGTTTTACGCCTTTGGGGGTTTAATGACCATGTCCCGGATATCCTTGGCATCATTCATAGAATGGCCACGACCCTAGCACACTGGTGTAGGCGTACACCCGTCAGCGCATTTACATTTATTAAGGTATAACCACTGGTTTTCCGCCGCGGGACTATATCATATGGTGTGTCTATTAATCTTTAACCCGGCACGAACCGGGCAACTGAACGCATAACAAACATGTAATTCTTTACAAGTATTATATTCAAATAATTATCCCAAGTTATAAAAATCTTTTGTGCCATGTGCATTCAAATCAATTTTCTAAAAACATTTTCAAAATGAGTCAGTTAAATTGTATTTACCAGTGAAAACTGACGTATTTTCCAAAAAGGCTAAGTGCAGGTACTAATCGGAATAGGCTGGCTACTCCTAGAATCAATAGAAGTCTCGCAAGCTTAGATGCCTAAAGTCTGTTGAACAATTATCTTTTGATTGATCCGCCTGTGGATCCTTTACTTTCCGTTTGTAATACCTTGATATTACTTTATATCGGATTGTAATATATTTACCTTTTGCTTCCGCTGTGCATTCAAATTGTGTTGTTTGACTATGATGATATCAACTACGTCACGATATTCCCCACCGGTAATACGTGGAAATATCGGGGTGTAACACACCTCTTATAGTCGTCTATGATGGTTGTTTCTCTAACTTTCAGTGTTCTCTTTGCAATCCACAGGTAAATTTTCTTAAATTTTATTATGTTAATTACTAAAGTTTCACTGTTTTGGTTAAGTTTTCATGGTTGTCTTTTTAACAACTACACGTTGATGTTCCATCGTGCTTCTATGGGGATGGTTTAGGAGAACTGTGAGCTTCTATATCCAAAACACAGGATTGTCATTTGAGTAGATCCTTCACCAATCTTGGTCCAAAACCTCCGTCTCTGGTATTTGTGACATGGCAAACATTTGAAAACGGTTGTGGCACCTCAGGTTCCACATAAGTTGCATGGTGCTATTAGAGCTGCTGTTGATTCAGGGAATATAAAAGCAATGCCAAACAAGAGCATGCCCGATCCTCCTATTGAGACACCTTGTGCACTTTAATTGGGTGATGCTTTCAATATGCATCATCCTTTGACCGGTGGAGGGATGACGGTTTAGTCTCACGTTGTGTTACGAGACCTTCTAAAACCGGTGTACGATTTTAAGGATGCTGTTGTAACACCCATTCCCATATTACCAACTATCTTGAAACATTCAAATGTTTAGGTCCCAAATTTCTTTTTTTACATAAAACTTACAAATCTGGGTTAACTTATGACCCAAACAACTGACGTAATAAATTATTACTCATATAACACATCAAAAGTTTTGGACTTGAGAAACCTTGTCACGCGTGCTCGTGATTAATCTTTATTGATAATATATCCCCACGGAGATGGTGGTTGAACAGTGTTTGGTTCCTTGCATGGCTAGATCATCCATCTGTTGATTGATTAGATTTTACCTATCATAAACACCCACAAAAAGGTTAGTGTTTATGTTAATAAGTAGGAAAAATTGACAAGAAAACATATTCAGTTTGTCCGGGAGAAATGTCTGGCTTGCTAGGCATTATGCATGGCTTGCTAGGCATTGTGCCTGACTCTTTAGTTATGCCTAACTCACTAGGCATAATGTCTGACTTGTTAGTTATGCCTGACTCACTAGGAATAATGTCTGACTCTTTAGTTATGCTTGACTCACCAGGCATAATTCTTGGCTCACTAGCTATGCCTATCTCATTAGGCATAATGCATGGCTCATAATTCTTGGCACACTAGATATGCCTGACTCTTTAGTTATGCCTGACTGTTTAGGTATGCTTGACTCACTAGGCATAATTCTCGGCTCACTAGATATGCCTGGCTCATTCGGTATAATGTCTGGCTCACTGGACATGCATGGCTCTTTAGTTATGCCTGACTCACTAGGCATAATTCTTGGCTCACTAGATATGCCTGGCTAACGAGACATAATGTTTTATAAATAGTCCAAAAACCTCATTTCATCATAATTCATATGTATTGCCTTCAGTACGGATTCCGGAAACCAAATTAAGACCCAAACTTGGTTAGGCTGCAATAAATCATTCATTGAGCGTTTTAGCTCATTTCGGGTCAATGCAACCCGTTATGTGACTTGAGCATTCTAGCTCTAGTCTCCAACAATTTTTTTTCCATTAGTTACTTTACCCGACCCGTTAGAAGGCATTATGCATTCGAGTTCATGCCTCATATTTTCTTATATTACCAAAATGATAAATTCTATCAAAGAACTCATTTTTAAATCTACCTTGAAGGTAGTTTGCCTGAAACATTATTTGAGAGCGTTTAGTCAATTTTAGTCCTTTTTGAACAAGAAAACTTTTTTTATAATTTAAATGAAAACTAGTGGCCACATTTAGCTCATTATCCCATCTAGATTTATTTGTCCTTAAGGACATAAAAGTTTTTAATGGTTTAGTGGTTTAAAACGCATTTGGTCGAAATTTGGCATCGTAGACATGTTATCGGCTCTAAAGGCCATTTTACCTAAATACTAGGTATATCTCACTTGAGTTAATCTATTTGCCACATCTGGCCCAACCATCTTTTGTCGGGCCATAAGACCCTACCGAAAGTATAATCCTTTACACATACCTGGCGCGGGTAAAGGAATGACCCGTTATCAATACCTTGCGATTCTATTCGTTGATTCATGGCAATGCATGCTCCTACACTATGCTTACCTGTAAGTATGAAACTTAACAAACAAAGCATCAAATATCATATCCAAATGGTGATAACATCACCATGTGACCCAGTTGTCCATTTAACTCGTTCATAGCTTATCGTTTTAGCGTTTCAACTAACCATGTACTGTTTATTGCCAAAAGGTGCATACTTACTATCTTACTCATTTGACCCGTTATGGTTTACGCCATAGGGTCCTATTTTAAAAATTCATTGGTTTATCATTAAAACATGGTTCCTTACCATTTTACTCGTTCGACCCATATTGGTTCGCACCAGAAGGTCTTATTTTAAAATTTTATTGGTTTGTCAGCAAAACATGGTTACTTACCGTTTTACTCGTTCGACCCGTATATCTTACCCATTTGACTCGTTTCATGGTTTTCGCCGTTGATTCTCATCTTAACATTTCTCCTTTGTCACCAACATTAGCTTGTCATAACTTTATCCATTTTGATCTGTTTCATGGTTTACACCATGGGGTCTCATTTTGACATTTTTATCCATTTAACCGCAACCATTCTTAACCATATACTTCCTATCACTTATATAGTGATTCTATTCTATAAGGTGTAAGTTTTACCTTCCTTGTATCCGTTCGAGCTTCCTCGTGTCATTGACATGTTTGACTCATTCCTTTCTTGTCACACCCCCAAAATCCCACACGCGGAGTACCACCGCTTGGGAGCGTGACTGACCAGGATCAAGCCATCAATCATATCAAACATAGCATTTAATAATCAAAGTAATTAACGTAATTCATCATGACATGATTGATGTTTCAAAACCAAACATTGTTTAAGTAGCGGAAGCATAGTAATGTAAACTCAAAACAGTTATAAGTTCAGATATCGTTCATGATCCAAATCCCACAACGACCTGCTCCTCCCTGTGCAAGCTCCATAATGTACCTAAGGTCCTGCAAGGCATGCAGCAAATAATCAACAAACTAGTTGAGCGAGTTCACAGAAAGTAAGTTCATAACATAGTGCATAAGTATACTAGTGGGGGCTTCCCATACTAGTGTGTACTAAAGGTAGGGGCTTCCCAAACCTTGTGTTAATATTACCGGTGGGGGCTTCCCACGTTTATCCTTACTAATGAGGGCTTCTCATTAGTGGTACTTACTAGACGGACTTCCAACCATGTGTTCTTCTTTACCGAGAACAGGAATACGTACTGGGTCACGTAGGCTTTACGTGACGTGCCCTTCCCCGAGGACAGTGGTACGCGTGGGGGCTACGTAGGCTTTACGCAGCGTGTCCTTCCGACCCGGAAGACAGTAGAAGGTATTGGGTTACGTAGGCTTTACGTAACGTGTCCTCCCGACCCGGGAGACAAATGGCGAAATACTGGGTTACGTACGCTTTACGTAACGTGTCCTGACTATCCTGAGGACGATGGTCTATAGTCTAGTGAATGCGTAAGTACGAGTAACTCTTTCAACATCAACATATCCAACCCAATTCCCAACCCGGGAATCCCATGCCTTGGCTGTGTGAACTCACCTTGGTTTGCTCGGCAGATACACAAGGAGTACAGGTAGCAAGTAAATGGTCAACCACGTCCTATCATGGTTATTGCACGAGTCAGGTTTTGACTAAGGTAATACACGTGTGCATCACATACGTTAACACGTTACTATCACGTATGCATGTAAACAGGTAAGAGCATAGCATTCACATTCATGTGCGTTCCAATGTCTAAGCCCGAAAGTCAATCAACCCAATTAACATTCAACCAAATCATATAACGGCCCAATCTAAACAGTCCAGATTCTCAATCGGCCCAAATAGTAAACGCATACAAGTCCAATAACAAACAGTCCACAAATCCAATCATTGGGCCCAACTGATTGGGCCCGTGATAGTGAAGGCCCAAACAGTGTACGTGCATTAACTAGTCTCGAGTCGCAACCGGCGATCTCGAGTCGCAACCGGGGATTACGAGTCGCAACAGCTGGTTACGAGTCGCAATGGTGATCTCGGCTCATCATGGTCTGGTTACGAGTCGCGATATGACTCGCAACCATGGTTGCGGTTTGTACTGTTGCTGGTTTCGAGTCGCAATGTGGTGATACCGAGTCGCAACCGTGTGTGTGTAACTGGTTTCCATAATTCTAGTCAATTAAACTCCGTGATTTCAGCTAACACCTTGGACAGTTTCACAATTCCGATCAATCAACAGTTAATTCAGATTTCATGCATATTCAGTTACAACATTTATGCAAATCAATTATCGTTGTCAGTTTCCAAAAAAAATCAATTAACAACTAACAGTTTACCATTCAAGAAATCATCGATCAAACAGGGTTTTCTAAGCCTTAATTCGTATGAACAACAACATGAACAACCCTTAAACAATTCATCAATAATTATACAACATTCATACCAATCATCTAGCCATTCTATCAATCGGTTATTATATAAACAAGCATCCAAATCCTGTGAACTAGTACCCGATCATCACATCATCAACAACCATAAAATTAACACATGAAAGCCGATTTACAAACATTATTAACTATAATCACAAGAGATCATGCGAGCAAGGATTCTTTCATAATCAATCATGCTAATCACGAACCCTAGATCAAACATGCTAGGCTATATAGTACGCATATCAAACATCATCAAACAATAATCATCATACTAACCGGTTACAAGTAAAGGGATGTGATCCGAATAGGGAGTTGGTTCTTGCCGTCGGTTCCAAGCACACGAGAGAAGGAGAGGAAATCGCCTAGGGTTTGTGTGTGTGGTGTTTTTGCAAAACAATCAAAATCAAACCCTCACATGTGGTTTTGTGTTTGCGAGTGGGGAGTGGGCCGAGCCCACTCGGCTGCCTAATGGATCCGTGAACAAGGTGTGGCCCAAAGGGCTTGTGTGACCGGTTATAATGTGCGGTTTGGGTTTGGCTCGATTAACATGCAAACACGTAAAACACTAAGCACATAACGACATTCAATAAATCACATAACATCCATTAGTTCAAAATGTCACATAAGCACGTAACGTTACATCTAAGCAAGTCTAAAGTCCGAGTTGTCACATTTCTAAACTCTCACCTAGCTTGTTAAGAGTCAAACTATCATATAACATTGATTAGATTAGTTATCCTGCACCATGACCATCACACCTTATGGACTTATATACCATATTTCTCATTCAATTCTATTATATGTCAGTTAAAAGTCAAACTGCCAATTCACATACTTAGCCACACTATTAATTCGATAAAATCCACTTAGGCATTTTATCGATCACTTGGTGGGCATCATTTTTGGGCCACCATATTAGATCAATTTGCAATACAACATTACCATATTTCTTTCAACTCAACAAGTTCATATACTTATTATCATTATATTAACATAAATTTTCAATTATCATGAACTAATTTATCATTTTGATCAAATAACCATAGTTTCATCTTTCATGTAAAACTCATTTTTAGACACATACCTTCAAACAATTATGGTGATCATAAACATCAAAACAACATCAATTTCATCATATCACAAAAACCCACTTTATAACATGTATGAGCATATACTTAAATCTCTAAATTGTTTAAGTATTTCACATGTACTAGCAAATATGATGATTATAAACATAATTTCATTTCATCATACCGTCAATAATATCTAATTCAAAATTACTACATCCAAGTTTCTCATCATAGAACATCTCTAAAGTTTGAAATTGCAACATACCTTGTGTTTATTGAGGCTAAATGGTTCAAATCCTTCAAACATGCAAGGGTTTCATATCAATTGCACCTTCAATCTTGCAATTTCCTTGTTTGAGGTTATGGGAATTTTTCTCCTTTTTTATCTCTAAACATGACACATACACATACACAATATGTGTGTTTTTATTTTATTTTTTCTTGCCATTTTATACTCACCACTTTCATTTTAGCCCATAAGGTTTGGTTTGTATTTAGTTTGTTTATATCTCACTTAACCTTCATCAATAACCAACAATGTTAAGTAGGTTAATATTCATAGTTATATACTTCATGCCAATTATTAAATTAGCATAATAGTTCGATTTACTAAGTTCAGGGATGCTACAAACCGATTTAAATTAAGTCCCGATAACCCAGGACTTTTGTATACTTTATTTTCTAAAAACATTTACTCACCTATTATTTAACATTAGGTTTTTTTATTTAAATCTTAATGTTTATCGGTTTAACCTTTACCACTAATGGTATTTTTCTCGCTCATCCCTAATTAATTTGGTTTAATTACCAAATCCGTTTTTGGGATGTTACACTGATTCACTTGCCATATCTTGAATCATTCTACACGTTACAAATGGTAAAAAGATTCAAATAAGACACATGACAATTCGGTTTTGACTTTTTAATTTATAGACAAAGTAGATTGACTGTATGTACATTACTCGGTGCTCTTTACAAAGTATTTTTTGCATCTCCTGACCAAGCAATGAAGGGAACGAGGGATGCCTGTTTTGATTATTTGAGCATAGGTAATGTGTGTTCAATTGAGGTCGTTGGCCTACTTTCTGGGCTAAACCCAAGCCCAGTTTGTTTAGTCCTCCATTCCTTTGTTGTAGTTGTTTATTGTAACAACTCTCACTAAAATTAATATTTAGTGTGTTAATTATCTATTAAGGAAACCCTAATTGAGAAAAACCCAAGTAATTCCGCATAAACCCTAAAATTTTCATAACAATCAGAATCAGGATCAGGGCCCCTAAAACTCAAAGGGAGGTAAACCCTAATCTATATTTATCTTCAAAATTCGTTGTTGAGGCTGAAATTAATCGTACAGACAACTCACCAAGGCTATCTAGGACACAAAACACCCTACCCTACTTTTGTTACCCGTCGCGACACGCGACAGACGCACATGTTCCTGTCGCGACACGCGGGAGGTACAAAAATTCAGTATAAATAGAGGGCCTTGGGACTTGAAATTTTCTGTTACTTCGACGTCCAAATTCCCATCATACGCTGAGTTATAGCAAAAATACTACAAACACACATAATTCACGAATCGCTGCTGCGACAAACAGGGTAATAACTCGATCGCTATTACGATTCAACGTCCGATCGATTGTAACTATCCAACGATTGTTTGAGTGCTGCTCAAATTGAGTTTATACTTTGTTATTCATTGTGATTTCGACTTGAATGTTTGAGTGATGTCCGAACTCGGGCTATACTCTGTCATTCGTTGTGAATCCGCTGAATTGTTAAGTATTGCACTTTGTTAGTTGTGAGGGTTTAATCTCGTGAATTGTCGTAACTGTTGTATTAGTTACTAACCCGTTTGTGTGCATTGTTATTTAAATTAGGTTAATCAAGGCTAATCAGTAGGCTTATACTCTGCTCGTTAAATCTGCAATGTGAGTCATTCTCTTTTTATCAACTATTTTACAAAACTCCAAGTTATTTTCAAAGTTATAATTACAGGGATTAAGTCTTTGTAATCACCAAATTACAGCCGGTATGTGGGGTTTTGTTTACATTACTTGATAACCGTCACTATTGGACAACGAGTTAGCCAATGAGTGATATGACCATAGTCACAGACACCATCGGGCAAAGAGGCTACCGATGGATGTTCGAGTGACAAGTACTGTGGGTAGTTGGTTTGATATCAGAAACATTGTAATCGCTCTTAATACTGTAATTTATAACAAATGTGTCGTTTTCAGTAAAATGAATGATTCACTCAGTATTTCCCTGCTGACAAAACCTTTTTCAAACATGTTTCAGGTGATCTGTTGTGAGCAAAGAAAAAGTGCCGTGGAGCACTACAAGCTTAGAAAAGTGGCTCAATGTAAATAAATAAAGAAACATGTTTTGAGAAATAAAGATTTCCCAGTGAAATCACCTTATTGTAAATTATGGGATTTATCCCTATATTATATATAAACGAGCAGTTTTAATATTAAACGATCCTGCTTAAAAAGACTTCCGCTGTCACTTAAATAAGATACCACGGGATTTCCTGCCTCGCGGCTCTGGACCGGGTCAAACCGGGGCCGAGGGCCGTGACAGGAAAAGGTGGTATCAGATCCACTGATTTAAGCTTACTATTGATTTTAGCCTGTTAAAGAAATTGAAAGATACTTAGGGATTCTAATTGCCATTTTGTGAAAATATGTTTTATTAACTGATTAATTGTTGAGTTACAGTATGGGTAAACAAAAGCTTTCTGCTATCTACCACAAATTAGATACTGCACCCACAGAAAAAGGAACCTCTTCCTCCAAATACCCAGCAGATCTGGAAGAAGGGATTTTTGTCCGTAAAGCAAATTATGAACATCCTCTCACCCCAGATAAAAGAAATTCGATTCTTAGGAAGGGACAGGAGAAAATAAAGAAACCCCAAGTCAAGAAAGTGAGGTTTAATCCAGAAATTCAGGAATTAGGCAATAATCCACCTTGGGAAGACAAATTAGATGGAAAATGGGCAAATCTTTATATGCTAGCTACCGTAGCAGAGAATGCAAACCTCTAAATTATCAATAAGCCTGGCCTAGTAGAAAATTACTACCCAGTAAATAAATAAATCCTAGTGTGTTCTCTTTCCTGTTGTCTTTTGTACAAATTAGTATGCAATAAAACTTTAATGTTTATTTGTAAAACTTTGTTCCAAAGTTTTAACTTAGCATTTTTGTGCATTTTGCATATATGCTATCCAGCATGAATGAGATATCGGGAGCATTTCAGAATCTCAACCTCTACCCAGTACCAATTGAAGTCTCCCACGACTTTACTGGTTATATTGCTGACATAGAGGAACCTCTGGAATTCCAAGCTCCACCGCTGGAAAAAGCAAAACCTAAAAAGAGAATAAGATATGTAGGATGGAGGAAAGTGCGCAGGAGAAAGCCAGCCACTAGGAAACTCCCCAAAATAGAAAACCCTATAGACAGAGGAAAAGGAATAGAAACCGGAGAGAGTTCTAAGCCAGCAGAGATAGAAATCAGAAAAGATTCTAAACAAAAAGGAATAGAAATTGGAGAAAGCTCTAGACAACCTGAAGAAATCACCTTTCAAGACGAAATAGACCGTATAATGGCAAATTGTGATGTCATTAGCCCTATCCATAATAATCTATATCCTTACCCGACCGAAAATCAACTTCCTGTAAATCTGGAACCAGCTTCCAGACCCACTAATCCACACTCGACCTTTAGGCCAAATGGAAGAATGGTGGACGAATGACTGGCAATTCCAAAATATGATCAACAGTCCTTATTTCTTCCTCCCACAGTTTGATCCAGAACCTATCCCCAATCCTCTAATGAGCAACGAAAACTTAGCCGAACTTCGTCAGTTCGGTGAAGAGCTGATAGGTACAGGGAATAGGATCCCCGAAATGGGGGAACTAATCTCCTGGAAATACGACGAGAGGGAGCGTCGCTACTAAAAGGCCAGTTGATCAAAGAATAGTGGGGTTGGGAAAAATATATGTATAATAACAGTAGTAGAAAAATATAACTCTGTAAAATGGGAAACAAAACATTGTAAGATAAACAGTGTGTATGGATGCCTATATAATCTATAAAACAAAATAGAAGTCGAAACCTCGACAATTTTGACTATATATATATATATGTGTGATGTGAAAGAGATTATTGTGATTACTTGCCATTGTTTTAGTTACAGTCATTTGATACTAATAGTTATATCTATAATAATTATCAGATGGAAAACGCTAGTAATGAACCCGTTAATGAAGGGAATCAATCTGAGCAAAATCAGGAAAACCAGTACATGACTAGACAAGATATTGAAAATATCATCACTCAAGGTATAGCTAATGCCATTCCTGCAATCATGGCTGCTGCTCAAAAACCTGTTGAACCGCAACAAATTATTCCTAGTAAACGTACTCAGGAAGACAATTTTAGTCATAATGTAAATGGAGGCGGCAATCATGACGATAATAATCCACGACAGGCTCCACTTCCTAAGAAAATGAAAGTTGCAACTCCTGGTTGCACTTACAAAGAATTTCTTGCTTGCAAACCTGCTGAATTTGCAGGCAACGAAGGAGCAACTGCCGTACTGCGTTGGTTAGAGAAAACCGAAGCAGTAATTGCAATAAGTAAGTGTGCCGAAGAAGATCAGGATATGTATGCGTCAAATTTGTTCAAAGAAGGGGCACTAGAATGGTGGAACACCGTATTACAAGCAAAAGGAAGAAGGATGGCTTATGCTATGAACTGGGAAGAATTTAAGAATCTTGTAGAAAGAAAATTCTGTCCCGAATATGAAAAGGAACAAATGACAAACAAGTTCCTAAATCATCGTATGACGGGGGTAGATTGTCGTGGTTATACTTCGACATTCTTTGAATATGCGAGAGTGGTACCAACACTGGCTTCGCCAGAACCGGTACTCATATCCCGTTATGTTTGGGGATTAATTAGTGAATTCCGTAACATCGTTAAAGCTGCGAGACCTCGCACTATTGACGATGCTGTGGAATTAGCTAATACCCTAACTGATGAACTGGTACGTGCAAGAGAAGATGATTGAAAGAAGGAATTGGCACAAAAGATTACCCAAGGATTTCGTTTGGGTAATAATAATAATAGGTTTAAAAAGAGAGGAATGAGGCAAACCGCAAATCCGCCTTTTTGCAGAAATTGCAAAAAGAATCATTTTGGAAGATGCAATGTAACCTGCAACTTTTGCAAAATGATAGGACATCGCGAGGAAGATTGTAG
The DNA here is from genome assembly GCF_002127325.2 of Helianthus annuus. NCBI lineage: Eukaryota > Viridiplantae > Streptophyta > Magnoliopsida > Asterales > Asteraceae > Helianthus > Helianthus annuus. The sequence goes on from NC_035442.2 coordinate 156,229,285, forward strand.
GAAAATGACCAGGGTCTGCTATAATTGCGGAGAAGGTGGGCATTTCAAACCCGAATGCCCTAAATTGGTTAAACCAGCAGATAACAAAGGCAAACCAGCTGACGGAGCTACTAAGAAAAATGCTAGAGCATTCCAGCTAACCACCCAGGAAGCAGAACTCATCCCAGATGTAATAGCTGGTACGTTCTTAGTTCACGATGTTTATGCAAAAGTATTATTTGACTCTGGTGCAAACCAAAGTTTTATCAATACTTCATTCTGCCAAGCTCTTAATTTACCCTTAACCACCCTTAGGCAAATTTTTACAGTCGAAACAGCAGATGGGAATTCTGTTAACATAAATAAGGTTTTGCAAGAAGGAAAGATAGAACTGTTAGGCCATAAGTTTTCTGCAAACCTGTTACCTATGAAGTTAGCCGGATTCGATGTAGTGTTAGGAATGGATTGGTTGATAGCCATCCATGCTCGAATCCTTTGTGATAAGAATTCCGTAGAAATCCGTACTCCCACAGGAGAGGTAATTTTAATTACAGGAGATAAACCACGAAAGCCACTGAAATTCATTTCAGTAATGAAGCTGGCTAGTTATTCAAGAAAACAAGAAATGGTGTATATGATTTCGGTAATCATTAACACTAAAAGTAAGGAACTCCAGAACATCCCTATAGTCTTAGAATACCCAGACGTCTTTCCGGAAGAATTACCTGGGTTACCACCTGTTAGAGAAGTAGAGTTTAGAATTCATCTAATTCCGGGTACTACACCGATAGCCAAGGCACCTTGTCGATTAGCACCCACCGAAATGCTAGAATTGAAGAAACAATTAGATGAATTACTAAGCAAAGGATTTATACAACCTAGTTCATACCCTTGGGGAGCACCAGTGTTGTTTGTGAAAAAGAAAGATGGATCGATGAGAATGTGTATCGATTATAGGGAACTAAATAAGGTTACAATTAAGATTCGGTACCCATTACCTAGGATTGACGATCTTTTTGATCAACTTCAAGGCGCTAGGTATTTTTCTAAGATAGACTTACGCTCCGGATATCACCAGCTGAAAGTACAAGAAGAAGACATACCTAAAATTGCTTTCAGAACTAGGTATGGTCATTTTGAGTTTACAGTCATGCCCTTTAGACTAACAAACGCCCCAGCAGCATTTATGGACATGATGAATCGGATCTGTAAACCATACTTGGATAAATTTGTAATCGTTTTCATCGACGATATACTTATTTATTCCAAAAGTCAGGAAGAACATGGTAAGCACCTACATGCACTCTTAACTTTGTTAAGAAAAGAAAAACTTTACGCCAAATTCTCGAAGTGTGAATTCTGGCTGCAAGAAGTACAATTTTTAGGTCACATGGTGAATCACGAAGGAATTCACGTAGATCCTGCTAAAATAGAAGCAATCACCAAATGGAAGGTCCCGCAAACAGCTATGGAAATTAGAAGTTTTCTAGGCTTAGCTGGATACTACAGACGATTTATTAAGGATTTCTCTAAGATAGCTGTACCTTTGACTAAGTTGACCTGTAAAGCCACTAAGTTTGAATGGGGACATAGACAAGAAGAAGCTTTTAAAATTTTAAAGCACCGATTGACGAATGCTCCAATTTTAGTATTGCCCGAAGGAACAGAAGATTTTGAAGTATATTGTGATGCTTCAAAATTAGGATTCGGATGTGTGTTGATGCAATGCATGAAGGTAATTGCGTATGCCTCCCGGCAATTGAAAAAGCACGAGGAAAATTATACGACTCATGACTTAGAATTGGGAGCCATAATTTTTGCCCTTAAAATCTAGAGACATTATCTGTATGGAAGTAAGTTTACTGTTTATACAGATCATAAAAGTTTAAGGTACATATTTGGGCAAAAAGAGTTAAATATGAGGCAAAGAAGATGGATGGAAATCCTAAGCGACTACGACTGTGATATTCAATATCACGAAGGAAAGGCGAACGTAGTCGCAGATGCCTTAAGTCGTAAGTATCAGGAAAAACAAAAGCGAGTCCGTGCTCTTAGATTAAATCTACAAGTAGATTTAATGGAACAATTAAAGAAAGTTCAGGAAACAGCAATCAAGGATGATGCTGAAGGAATGAAAGGTTATATAAAGGAACTAGAGCAAGGAAATGATGGAATTTAGAAATTCCACAAGAAACGAATTTGGGTACCTAAGCAAGGAGAATTAAGAAATAAGATTTTAGAAGAAGCTCATAAATCTAGGTATACCGTACATCCAGGAAACAATAAGATGTACCAAGATTTAAGAAACAATTTCTGGTGGATAGGAATGAAAAATAATATAGCTGAATACGTATCTAAGTGTCTTACTTGTTCACAAGTTAAAGCCGAACACCAGAAACCTTCAGGACTATTACAACGGTTAGAAATGCCTGTATGGAAATGGGAACTCATAACAATGGATTTTGTTACTAAGTTACCCAAAACCAGAAAAGGTAATGATGCGATTTGGGTAATTGTGAATCGATTAACCAAATCAGCTCATTTTCTACGAATGAAGGAAACCTTTAGCATGGAAAGATTAGCCAAATTATATGTAGATGAAGTAGTATCTTTACACGGAGTCCCACTCTCCATTGTATCAGATAGGGATAGTCGTTTCACTTCCCATTTCTGGACTAGTTTCCAGGAAGCAATGGGAACCCGACTCAATTTGAGTACTGCATATCATCCTCAAACGGACGGACAAAGTGAAAGGACGATCCAAACCTTGGAAGACATGCTTCGAGCATGTGTAATTGATTTTGGTGGTAATTGGGATAGCCACTTACCCTTAATTTAATTCTCCTATAACAATAGTTATCATACAAGCATCGAAGCTGCTCCATTCGAAGCACTGTATGGACGCAAGTGCAGAACTCCAGTTTGTTGGGCAGAAATAGGAGAAAGTCAATTATCGGGTCCAGAAATTGTACAAGAAACCACAGACAAGATAACTCAAATCAAGGAAAGGCTGAAGACTGCTAGAGATCGTCAGAAAAGCTATGCCGACAATCGCCGCAAGCCACTAGAATTTCAAGTAGGAGACAAGGTACTTTTGGAAGTCTCTTCTTGGAAGGGAGTAGTACGATTCGGTAAGAAAGGAAAGCTGAGTCCAAGATACGTAGGACCATTTTCAGTAATGCAACGAATAGGACCAGTTGCTTATCGCTTACAACTACCAGAAGAACTAGCTGGAGTACATGATGTATTTCATGTATCCCATCTCAAGAAATGTTTATCAGACGAATCCCTGGTAGTACCTCTTCAAGATGTAGAGGTAAATGAAAAGTTAAAATTCGTAGAGAAACCACTGCAAATAGAAGACAAGAAAGTCAAGTTTCTCAAACACAAGCGACTAGTGCTAGTCAAAGTCAAATGAGATTCAAAAAGAGGACCAGAATACACTTGGGAGCTGGAATCAGAAATGAAGCGGAAATATCCTCACTTATTCCAGTAAATCTCGAGGACGAGATTTTTCTTAAGGTGGGAAGGATGTAACAACTCTCACTAAAATTAATATTTAGTGTGTTAATTATCTATTAAGGAAACCCTAATTGAGAAACCCAAGTAATTTCGCATAAACCCTAAAATTTTCATAACAATCGGAATCAGGATCAGGGCCTCTAAAACTCAAAGGGAGGTAAACCCTAATCTATATTTATCTTCAAAATTCGTTGTTGAAGCTGAAATTAATCGTACAGACAACTCACCAAGGCTATCTAGGACACGAAACACCCTACCCTACTTTTGTTACCCGTCGCGACACGCGACAGACGCACATGTTCCTGTCGCGACACGCGGGAGGTACAAAAATTCAGTATAAATAGAGCGCCTTGGGACTTGAAATTTTCTGTTACTTCGACGTCCAAATTCCCATCATACGCTGAGTTATAGCAAAAATACTACAAACACACACAATTCACGAATCGCTGCTGCGACAAACAGGGTAATAACTCGATCGCTATTACGATTCAACGTCCGATCGATTGTAACTATCCAACGATTGTTTGAGTGCTGCTCAAATTGAGTTTATACTTTGTTATTCATTGTGATTTCGACTTGAATGTTTGAGTGCTGTCCGAACTCGGGCTATACTCTGTCATTCGTTGTGAATCCGCTGAATTGTTAAGTATTGCACTTTGTTAGTTGTGAGGGTTTAATCTCGTGAATTGTCGTAACTGCTGTATTAGTTACTAACCCGTTTGTGTGCATTGTTATTTAAATTAGGTTAATCAAGGCTAATCATTAGGCTTATACTCTGCTCGTTAAATCTGCAATGTGAGTCATTCTCTTTTTATCAACTATTTTACAAAACTCCAAGTTATTGTCAAAGTTATAATTACAGGGATTAAGTCTTTGTAATCACCAAATTACAGCCGGTATGTGGGGTTTTGTTTACATTACTTGATAACCGTCACTATTGGACAACGAGTTAGCCAATGAGTGATATGACCATAGTCACAGACACCATCGGGCAAAGAGGCTACCGATGGATGTTCGAGTGACAAGTACTGTGGGTAGTTGGTTTGATATCAGAAACATTGTAATCGCTCTTAATACTGTAATTTATAACAAATGTGTCGTTTTCAGTAAAATGAATGATTCACTCAGTATTTCCCTGCTGACAAAACCTTTTTCAAACATGTTTCAGGTGATCTGTTGTGAGCAAAGAAAAAGTGTCGTGGAGCACTACAAGCTTAGAAAAGTGGCTCAATGTAAATAAATAAAGAAACATGTTTTGAGAAATAAAGATTTCCCAATGAAATCACCTTATTGTAAATTATGGGATTTATCCCTATATTATATATAAACGAGCAGTTTTAATATTAAACGATCCTGCTTAAAAAGACTTCCGCTGTCACTTAAATAAGATACCACGGGATTTCCTGCCTCCCGGCTCTGGACCGGGTCAAACCGGGGCCGAGGGCCGTGACATTTATGGATTTTGTCACCTCCTCTTACCTCTACCCAACCCTAAGTGGTTATGGATTGGAGTTAGGTTTGTTCTGCTGAGTAATCAAGATTCCCATATACGTTATTTTGCAAGGTTTAGTATCATCTTAGCTTATTTAACTTAACAAATGAAGGGGTTTTTCAGTTGAAACCAGGATGCATTACAGATAATTTTTCCAATTATTGAAGTTGAAGGAGTGAGGCTAGCTTATAGGTCGTAGTTACTATCTTAATGCTTGAGATCAGTTTTCTTTTTTCGTTTTGGAAAAATATGTATATTTTCTACTATGTAGATAGTAGTAGTTGTAGGTGCATATATCATGTAACGTTTTAGATTATAATATGGAAAAATCATCTTTCATGTCATGTTGTATGTTATGGATTTTTCAAACTATATTGTATAACCGTCTATTTTACAATCACGATTTTTGTTAAAATTGGTTATGTATCAATCATGTTCATTAGCTTATAATTCTTACTTTTTACACGATATTTAGTATATTTACTGTGGATTAACAAGAATAAAAGGACAGGTATGCATTTCGATTTTCTCACTTCAACAATTTTATTTTAATAATTCAGGTTTTAGATTAAAGTTTTAAAATTAATACATAAATATTAGGTCAACTTATTTTACCAACCAAACCTTTGCCCTTTCATAAAAAGTAAATATTCATCTATAATAATCTATACGGTTGAATCCTATATTTACAAATGAGCTGAAACGGAATATTACACGTTTCTTCTTTTGAAATATTTCACGTATTTTGTCATTACGGCACAAAAAAAACTCGTCCACCGGACGGGTATACTACTAGTTGTATTATAGTTATTACGAATGCAACTGCTTTTGTTGATGACTAACGTTTCTGAACAAGTTTCGGAGATTGTTAGAAAAAGAAATAGGTGAGGTCGTGACGGACACTTATTGCATTAACAAATGAAATAATTTTTACTTTAGTGATGGCTTTATAAATTGTTCCAAATTTGCGAATTATATTAATTAAAATATTCGCTCACCCTTGGTAAGCAAAATGCAAAAGATTAAAAACATTCTGTAGATATATCAGACTCTTAAGGATTTCAACACTACAAGAAAAAGGTTTGGTAACAGTGAAAGTTTCGTCCAACGTCAAAGAGTATTTGCGACTTACATTTGCAACGGTTGAAATACCACCAACATTTTTCATTTATGATCCATGGCTAGTATTGAGACGGTCAAAATGACCCACGGTGTGATAATATGTTTGAACCTTTTGTGAAAGATAGTTATTTTCTATCAGTGTGAGTAAAACTAAAACAAATACCTATTACCTATGGTTTCTTGCAAGTGTGGTGACAAAAATACCATTTTATGATAAAAATATCTTCCAGAAGTCATTTTCCTTTTATTGCAAGGTGACCAGTTAATGTTATTTTATATGATATGGTGTCATTTCAATCACTAGCATATATTGCTCCCACTATCGGAAAATTAGGTATATGCATTGTAATTCTGGTTGCAAATGTTAAAAAAAATTGGTCCCGGAATCAGACCATGATTTGTCTTCCGGAAACAAATCACAATGATCGCATCGTTTATCCGTTTGATCAATACACGAACAACAATCCCATAATCAACTGAATACAATACTAACAAGAACAATAAGAACCAAATCTAAATTGATTGTAAATAGTGTTAATGTGATGTTACAATTGAGATTACATGAACTGATTTATACTAAACCAATAGACACCATTCAACTATCGTGACCCTTGATGAATGGATGTGTCCATGCCTTCCAATCAACGTGACCATGCCTTCCAATTGACGTGACCATGCCTTGTGTTTTGGCTCCCCTTTGTGATCGAGATGTGATGCGTCGCATCCCTAGTGTGTAGGTTATAACCTTTGCTTCTTGTCATAATCCATCGCTACCTCCTCCGTCTAAAGCCTCCATCGCCGACGTTTACTATCGCCGGTGAACTTCATTCTTCTTGTGTGTTTATCTCCGGCTAACCTTTTCTATCATTAAGGTAATGGTGGTTTGTTTAGGGTTTTGATGTTGTTGCCTCGTGGATGTGTTCCATTGTTCAAATTGTTGCTACATATGGGATTTCTATTATTTAAGCCTTTCAGGGCTATCTTGATCGTATTTTTTTTATCCCTGGATTCTGATGTTTTTGCTGTTGTTGTCCGATGATGATGAAACTTTGCTTCATTAGATAGATGTGTTTTGTTTAATAAAAGTTGTTGGTATCTTTTCTGATGTTGTTCAATACTGTTTATGTGTGGTTACTGTTTTGACGACGACGAACATGTGTTTTTCATCCGAGAATCAGCTTGGTGAACATTACATTTGTTTGGGATGATGTATATTATCCATTTCTTGATGGAAGATGTGATGCTTTTATGGGTTGTGCTTGGTTTTTTTGATGATGCTAGATATCTTTGTTCTGAATTGTTTTTGTTACCGTTGTTCTTTTAGATATTGTTTTCAATGAGGGAGGACTTTTTCTTTCATCCGAGAAACTGTTGTGTGGATGCATGTTTTATTTGTTGACGTGGACAAGGTTTTGTTATGTCAGATAGTTGGTGATCTCTATGAGGATGGGTTACACCTCATTTGAGAGTTTTTTTTTTTTTTTTGTTGCATGTTTTATCTGGCGATGGGCTTTACATTTGGCATGACATTGTGTAATATAGCAATGTTTAGCCTCTAAGCCTTATGGCTTCACTTTCTTTGATTGGTTGAAGCAGTTTAGGCATGTGTGTGGTTATATAATATGATACTATCAATTTGCAACAACTTTCTGCTTGGTTGACTTGTACCCATTGCATTGTAGGTGTTTTATGCATACCTTGGTTGTATGTTGTGTTTAATTGTTTGTAACCCTTGTGGGTATTTAACTCCTTCTCTTTCCTGATCGAGGGTCATTTGTTCAACATATGGTTCCTTTGTTGAGTTGTATCAAATGCATTTAACTTGGGTTATTTTGTTGGGTTTTTTTGGTTGTGGCATGTTTGGATATATAAACTATTGTGTAACAGTCAGACTTATTTGCAATGCATATGTTAATGCTCGAATTTACATGACACAAAAGGGTATATTTAGTATTTACTATGATGGTTCACCTCATTTGGCATGACAATAGTTATTGCAACCATGTTGTGCTTCTGAGTAACGGTAAGTAAGTCAACACTTTTGTTGCAAATTGATGGTATTATAATATAATTTCGTTGAATTGGCTATAATGTTTTTAATCTACTTTCACAAGATCCGTGAAGGCTTCATGAAAGCAACCGGCATGAACTAGATTTCTAAGCCTAAATATTCTTTTTCATACTTAAAAAATAAAATGTATATTTTTTTGTGTTTTTTTGATTTTGATCTTTACGTCTAAGTGTTTACGCTATAACTTATTGGCGGTGAGGGGCATGCATCTTCAGATGGCGTTTATAGTTGCCATTACGATAAGTTTTATGTTCTAGAGCCTGTCTGTAACAACATACTAATAATTTTCAATTAGTTCATATAATTATGTTTTATTTGGTTATGTTATAACTTAAATGATGTCTTAATTCCTTTGTATTAGTATGTCAACTTCCAACAATAACGTGGGCGTCTTTGAACAGCTAGCCCCGCTTTTAGAGGAGGTTTTAGAATTGGACCGTCAAATAAATAATAAACTGAATGACCTAACTGAAAGAGTTAAGGACATATGCACTAAGCATGCTAACTTGCAAATTGAAGTCGATGCGCTTATAGCGGGTTTCACTAGGCCTAACATTGTTAGCGGGAAGAAGTAAAACTATTTACATATTTGTAGTTAAAAACAATGAATGTAATTTTTGTTATCTACATGACTACATGTAAACAACCAATGTTACTTAACACATGTTTAACTTCATATGCATTAAATTGAATACAAAATTAACGTAACTTTGGAAGTTGTATACACCCGTCGCATTGCGGCCGGACTTAACCCTAGTTAAACTTAAAATTAACATAAATGTGAAGATTAACTATAATCATTTAATTAATCATCCAAATAAATGTTATTAGAAAGAAAGGGTTATTGGATTTATCACCCCTCAACTATTGGCTGTTGACCGTTGCCACCCCCAACTATCACTTTGACGTCCGTCACCCCCAATTTAACAATTAGTGTGTTCTGTCACCATGTCGTTAACTAATCACTAACTTTTGATCTTGTTACTATACTTTTGGGGTGTCCTAAGATCCCTAAAACCTTCATAAGATCCCTATGACACCCCTAAAAGTATAGTACCAAGATCAAAAGTTAGTGATCAGTTAACGACGTGGTGACAGAACATACTAAGTGTTAAGTTGGGGGTGACGGGCGTCAAAGTGATAGTTGGGGTGGCTGCGGCCAATAGCCAATAATTAGGGGTGATAAAATCCAATAAATCTTAAAGAAATAATCCAATTAAATCATTTTATGTATTAATATGAACATAATGTTCAACATTTATCTAACATCATTATTGTTAAAATCTTGAGATGTGAATTCTCCTGCATTATCCATCTGAATGTTTTTCATTTCGTTTTCCAGGATATCAAGACTAAATTGAATTTGACTTAATAGTGGGGCAAATGGTACATGTGAATGTTAGTTGGCTAAAAGACTCACATGTTACTATTTAAATGACATATCTATTAAGACTATGCAATGTCGACATGGTTCTTATTAAGGATTCATAGGCACAAATGGGGTTTGTTCATCGACAAAAGCAACGCCTTTAAAGTTTAAACACCACGATTTGGAAGGGGATGACTTAGGTTCAAATCTCCCAGACAATAGGGATTAAAAGAAATTTATCGTTAAAAAAGGATTAATAGGCATGAATTTGTTCCCTTGGGTTGTTCCCAAAAATAAGGTGCATCATGTTGGTGTTCGTTTTTAGAGAGCCAACTAATTAATTTGCAAAGAAAAGTGAGTAAATTATGTTTTTGGCCCCTCTGGTTATATCACTTTTACTATATTAGCCTAAAATAAGAATTTTTAACATATCTGCCCCTATGGTCTCTATAACTAACCATTTTGGTTAGACTTAGGGGCCAAAATGGTTATTTATAGAAACCATGGGGGCAGATATGTTAAAAATTCTTATTTTGGGCTAATATAGCAAAAGTGATATAACCACAGGGGCCAAAAACGTAATTTACTCTTGAAAAGTAGAAAACATGGTGCACATGAGAAGTTTTTGGTTGGCAAAAGAGAAAAATGCCCGGATAGTCCATGTGGTTTCGCCTTTTTTCACCTATAGTCCCCAACTTTCTAAAATTACCTGAATAGTCCCCAAGTTTTCATTTTTTGTTCCCGGATAGTCCCTGGGTCTAACTTCAGTTTGTTTTCTCTGTTAAGAGGGTGTGAAATGACAAAAATACCCTTTCCTTAAAAGGCCAAACCACAGGGACTATCCGGGCATCTTCTTCATTTTTATTTATAAAACCCCACCACCATACTTCATCTTCAACCTCCACCCACCATCACCCTCCTCCACCCTCCACCATCACCGCCACAGTCACTCTCCACCAAATCAAATGCAGAAATTAACCTCTCACTCTCAAATGTCGTTTGCTTCTTGTACGATCAAAATCCTAAATTCCTTTAGAAAATTTCAGCCGCCAGACTTCGATGAAGATGATTAACGATGAAATATGAACGACGGTGATGTGCAGGTTGGTCGGAGACGGACACCGGAGATAACGGTGGAGGTCGGCGGTGAACTATGTGCAGGCTGGTCGGAGACGGCGCCGGAGAAGGTAAGATGTAAGGTGAAGATGATGATGACAGTGGAGATCGGAGGTGGTGGTTATGGAGGTGGTTGAACGGTGAGCAGGATGGTTGTTGAAGGAGATTGAAGGCGACGGTGGTGATGATGAACGATGATGGCGGAGGTGATTCATTGGTCGTCGGAGAAGAAACGGTGGTATGCCGCTTATCGCCCCGCCCGCCCATTACAATCTGAAATGGCGACTATCATCGCTGACGACGTAAGCTGCCCTATACAAATCCCCTTTCATTACTGTGTTCAATTTTTGATTTTGGACTTGGTTTTTGGTACTTCAGGGAACTGATTGGGTTGCAGTTTGTGAAGCCATCGATGCCGCTTGCGCTGAACGATCATCTGCTGCTGCCACATCTACCCGGGTTTCAATTTCAAATTCATATGTCCCTAACATTAAACCCACTTCTTCTCGTCAGTCCACACTTGATGGATTCGTTGGACTCAAATCCAACAAACAGGAGCCAAAACATGATGCCCCTGATGATGGTGATAGAATTAGCTTCGTTGGTATTGACCCAGAGGCTGCAAAAACCTGGATATACCCAGGTATACATATGCCTTCTGCACTGTTGTTATTGTTTATTAATTTTGAGAGCCTTGAATTTGTTATGATGGGACGTGGTTGTCAAGCAAATATCTTTACTTCACAACTGGAGAGTGACTGTGGCGGTGATGGTGGAGGGTGGAGGAGGGTGATGGTGGGTGGAGGTTGAAGATAAAGTGTGGTGGTGGGGTTTTACAAATAAAAATGAAGAAGATGCCCGGATAGTCCCTGTGGTTTGGCCTTTTAAGGAAAGGGTATTTTTGTCATTTCACACCCTCTTAACAGAGAAAACAAACTGAAGTTAGACCCAGGGACTATCCGGGAACAAAAAATGAGAACTTGGGGACTATTCAGGTAATTTTAGAAAGTTGGGGACTATAGATGAAAAAAGGCAAAACCACATGGACTATCCGGGCATTTTTCTCTTAGCAAAATATGATAAAAGTATCTTTGTCTAGCAATTTTTGGTAACTCACCATGTCTGATTTTCGGTTAAAGATCAAGGAGTAGATGTGTTATAATCTCCTCTTTATCTCTTTGCGTACTTGCAAGTTACATATCATTTCCAAATATTAAATGATAGAAGTAACCAACTGATTAATTTTAAACCTAATATATGTTCACCTCTCTTTATATTGTTATGGTATTTAAATCCTTTTCCTAAATTATTTCAACAAAACTTGCATTTACCGAATAGCGAAAATAACTATTTAAATTGATTAGTTAGTGTGGAAACAAAAGCTCAAAACTATAGAAAAATCATCAAATGACATGTTTTGTGAAACTAATATTAGTTTATAAAACTTAATAAATTGAATAACGTAAGTTGTTACGTTAGGCTTCTAGTGTAATCAGGCTTCTAATGCGTAAAATTTAAATTTTTTTTTTTTTTTTTTTGATTTAGAATATTTCATTCCAAACATCAGGGCAAATTACATAAGGATAGCAGGTAGACGAGCAACAAACTGCGCCGCCATCCCTTTCTGAATAGAAAAACCCAATCTACTGAAAACAAAGCCCCGCCCCTGAGGGGTCGAAAAGTTGCTATGGACCACACGTTGCACTCTAGACAAGAACCGAACTGCCTCCGGCGTCAAGGAGCCGAACGTGTCAAACGCCAGGGGGACAAAGGCATGCTGATTATCCTCACAGGCTTTCGCGTGCTTTTCCACCTTCTTTGACTCTGCTTTAATTTTGGGTACCTGAATGACGAATCAAGGATACATCAGGAGATCATGAAGTGTTGAAACATCAGAAAGTGATCGAGTGTCGAGGATATCTTCTGGACGCAAGTTATTGTCGATCGAAGAACAACAGTTTCGGACACAAGTCCTCAAAGAAACACATCGTTGAACAAACGGTTTGGGTGCCGAAAGAATTGCAAGGAAGATGGATGATAGTTTTGTGAGGTAGGTGATCGATAGAGATGGACCAATCGGTGCAATACCCATCAACTAAGTCTCAGTTATACTCGACCCGAACTGATCAAAACCCGGAACTGTAACCCCCATCACTTTCTTTTTAAAACCAGGTTCCAAACCCACACCAGTTATTGCAATACCCCATTCTTTACCCTCTTGACCATACCCGGAACTAGTTTTGAAAAAGAAAACCGATTGTGCCACTCTTATAACCGATGCTGGCTCGAGAAACCGAAAAACAGAGTCAGAAACTAGTCGTTTTTCGCGCAGCGTCTTTCCTCTGAACCCAAGGCGTTGCCGCGTTGAATCCTTGAAATGTGTTTCAAGTAAAACTAGTAGAGATGGTATCATAATTTTATTTTATTTTATTTTTTTATGTAATTTAAGCAGAAGATTCAAATCCTAGAATCTATGTGAACCTTCCTTCATGTTGAAGCATCTTTGACGCAATTTAAGCAGGAAGCCCATGTTCATGATCATGCAAAATTACCTAATACACACACAAACGAGTTGACCAAAAACTCGGTTTACTTTGACCAACATGCAAGCAATAACTATAGTGTACCATTTAAGTTAGGCTCATCCTCACTATGTCACACTTTAATATTTACCAAAAACACCCCACCAAAACTCATCTAACTTCCTCCTCTTGCATAGTTTCCCAAGGGCAAAATAGTCCATTCAACAACCCCACCCCCCCCCCAATCCCCCTCTTTTTTATTCTCCACCTTCCTTAAAGGATGTATAAAGTCTAGTTAGTAGACTCAATATCAAGAAACTGACTCTCTAATAATCTTTAATACCATCATGATCTTAACCATTCCTCAATCAAAGTTTTTCAATATGGCAAAGTCGGAAAAGGGCCGGCGGTTCATCATCTCGTCTTTCCTGTTCATCGCGTTTCTATGCACCATAGCTTCCATAAACGAAATCCGGTTCGACCACTTGTTAACATTTAGCAAATGTGCATTATCTTACACTTCTTATAATTCATCTTTCGACAACTCTCTTCTACCCGTACGTTCCTCAGACGATGAAATCCGTGTCCTTCTCGCCATTCTAACGCTCCCAGACCAATACCAGCGCCGCCAGTTCCTCCGCCTCGTTTATGGGACCCAGACAGTGGAGTCTGGAAGAGTCGATGTAAAGTTCGTCTTTTGCAACCTTACAAAAGAAGACCAAAAGGTCTTAATAGCACTCGAGATCATGCGGTATGATGACATCATCATCTTGAACTGCACGGAGAATATGAACAAGGGTAAGACCTACACCTTCTTCTCGAGCTTGCCAGATATGTTAAACGACGTGCCAGATGGGTTCGGCGGGTCCTACCCGCCATACCATTATGTAATGAAAGGTGATGACGATGCGTACTTCCGGCTTGATAATTTAGTAGAGTCGTTAAGGCCGTTGCCAAGAGAAGATTTATATTACGGGTATACTATCCCATGTGATAGTATGGATCCTTATGGGCGTTACATGTCGGGAATGGGATACTTGATATCATGGGATATCGTCGAGTGGATTAGAGATTCAGAGATCCCGAAAAGCCATCTAGAAGGTCCTGAAGACAAAGTTTTTGGAGATTGGATGAAAGATGGTCAACGAGGAAAGAATCGGCACAACGCTAAGTGGTCTATGTATAACTATCCCGACCCACCAACGAAATGTACACACGAACTTTGGCCAAATACGGTGGCGGTACACCTTTTGAAGACTCCAGAAAAGTGGATTCAGACACTAAAGTATTTCAATGTCACCCAAGATCTTAAACCTTCTAAATTGTACCATATACCCTAGATCATAGTAGTAAACTAGTAACGCTTAATTCCTTAACCATTTTTTGTTATTTTTTTTTACATCGAAATGTATACAATAAAGAGTCCATTATCGGTTAACTGCTATTATCTTTCTAATGATGTATGTACCGATAGTTATCCTTCATAAACCAGATTTGAAACAAGAACATTAAACTCCGTGAACAAGATTCATTTATAACAAACCCCAAATTGTCATTTATAACAAGATTCATCTCTTCAAAAGATGTTAAAAATCAAAACTTTACTCATCTACACAGTTGTCAGCGTAAATCTAATACGCTAAAGCACTTTCTAGAAAAACGGATTCGATTCAAAGCGATTACCTGCATACTATTTATCCGTAGATGATTTCACCTTTTCAGTCACTGCAGATGAGTTTGTCGGGTCTCTTTCTTGACGAAGGGTACGAAGTTTTTCTTGAAGGGCTCTAACTCTGTCTTCAGTGTTTCGAAGCTTTTTGTATCTGTATGCCACCCATAGACCAAACCCGCCGTATACAATAAGATATGAACCCCATACGTAAGGGTAGGCTTCAGCGTTCTCTTTCGCTTTACGATACTGCTCCATTACTGCATTTCTAAATCCTCCAATGGTTAAAAGGCTGGCGTTTGGTACCGCGTTCTCGTTGCCCTTTTCTTGTTGACCTTCATTGCTTGTTTGCTCGGTTGCCATATGTTATGTGTTCAGAATAAACCACCTGCAGGAAAGGGGGAAAGATCCACCATATTCAAGAAACCAAATAGAAAACTTAAACAATTGTACATCACCGCCAAATTCAAGATCAGATGTAGACCTTAGTCAATGGTTGTAAAACGGTTTGTGACGTTTTTCTGGAAATCTACAAACAGGTGGTGTGTGTGAGCCACTATTTGTAGAATTCGGAATCAAACTCACTGTTAAGTTTTTGGAGTGGGTTTTAATCAGATTGGACAACTTACACTATACATAATTGATAATCAATAAACAAAGATACAAGGCACAAATCTTAGAGCTAAACAGGGGCCAGAAAGACTCGGTCATAGGAACAAAGTAGCAGATAATGCAACAAATACACTTGATCAACAAATACACATCAACATTCCTGTTAAACCTAAAAAAACTTCAATCACATATGTATCAGTCGAACACATAAAGTTTTTGAAACATTTAGAAAGAAAAAAATAAACAATCAGCCATTTAAATCATCGAATTTCATCATCATAAGAGAAAGAAATTACAGCTTCAACATCAAACTTATAAAACATCGATCACAGATGTTTTTCTGAAACATTTACAACAAAAAAAAAACGCTATTCATCTATCAATTTCCAAAACAACTCCACAAAATCAAACAAATTCACAACAAAATTTAAAACATTTACACAGACACACATCAAATCCATCAACTACCCCGCTCATGAAATGATGATACCTTCACCGGAAAAGATGCCGTCGCTGATGAAGATCCCGTCGATGATGAAGATGCCGGCGGAGGGTGGGGGGTTTGTGGCGGAGGAGACGACAGAGACGCGGAGACGGTGGCGGGTTTGTGGCGGAGGAGACGGTGGAGGCCGGAGAGGATGAAGATGCCGCCGCTGAATCGCTGATGATGATGATGATGATGATGTTCACTGAAGTTCAAGCTCTAAGAAAAAACCCTAGGACAGTAAGCATACTTCCCCCTTTTAAAATTGACCCAATTGGACCCATTAATTTTTACAAGGAAGCCCAAATTGACCCGTAGTAATTAATAAAAGATCCAAAGTGACCCAATTTTATGCATTCGGGTCAGAATTGCCTCCCCTAGAGCTAAGTAATAATGGCATAGAACAGATCCAGTATAGAAACTATGAAAATTTGTGATTCGACTGTATCTTGGTTTTAAAATGTGCAATGCGCATGCGCTCCAATGAGTTTTGATCCTAAAAGCCGATGCGTGATGCGCGCGCGTCACTAATGCAAGGCATTTGTTATTTAAAAAATTATTTATAGATAATATTTTAATTTGTTAACTTCAAATACTAAAAATTTAGATATTTAAATAAATACATACAAAACAATAGCTTAAGTACCATCAAAGAAGTTCAATATAACCAAAATAAGCCTTGAACTCTTACATGTACAAGTAATTTATGCAAAAGGTACAAGTACTCTATGTAGGAACTCACGTAGCAACTTCATCAGCTCATTCTGCAAGCTTATTAAGCACATTGAGCTCATTGTACAATTTTACTCTATAGTGGTCGATTTCAGAAAAACGCGCGCATCAGGCGCGCATTATGCGATTTCGAGCCGCACATCATGTAATCACAGTGCATCGTATCACCTGATGCGCGCATTTTAAAACCAAGGACTGACTATATTATTCCTAAAACGACTTATTCAATCGAAATATTCTGCAGATTTGTTGATGATTTGAATTCCATTGAAAAAGTATATCAAGTTCTTTTTTATCTACACCAAGTCTATGTTGTCAAGGATGCAAGGTGCAAAGACTGAGCCTGGAACCAGTGCCTAGCGCTAAAAAACGAGGGCTTTTTTAAGCTAGGCGCGTAGTATAAATACCATTTTTAGGCTTGTTTAGGGCTGGTTTACGCCGTTATCCTAGGCTTATATAGATTGATTCCAGCCTTAATTAGGGGATTTTTTACCACTTTTGGCCAGATTTTGGCCGGAATTCAGCTGCAAAATCACCTGATCCTACACCTAATCGCCTAAAACATCGACTTTCAAGCCGCAGCGCACAAGCTGCACCTAGGCGTTTTAACAACAATGTCACCAATACAAATTAACAGCAGTAGTCATTCGAAAGCACGAATATTCAAAATCGCATCAAGAATGGCAAGTTAACATCAGTACCCTTTCAAAGATCAAAACAATTCCAATTTTGCCTCACAAAATCAAACTGACACCAACAAAAACAAAACAGCAAAAATAGTAGAATCCAACTAACAAAACCAGCACCATTCAAAGGTCTAGGGGTGTGCACACTGCACAATTAATTGGTATAGCAGTTATGGCTCAACTGAACCATCAGTTAGTTGCTCACCTAGGTTAGGGTTAAGCTGTTAGACTGTCGAGTCGAATTCGAAAAATGAACACTAATAATCTACTAGTCATATAAATATATATAAACGAGATTCGTATTGGGGATCAAGCCAATAACATAAACCCTAAAAACCATATGTATATCAGATGAACTTTCGGATATAATTAAGAAACGTACCAGTGATCAGATCCGATCCGACCCGATCCGAAACAAAGATTGAGCACCAGCCGATGAAATGAAGAAAGAAATGAAGGTAAGAATGGTGCCCCTCGTTAATGGAGGTGGCGGCGGCCGTGAGTAAGCTTCAACGCCGTTTAGTCACAGTTTGTTATTTTCAGATTTCACCTCTCAACTTTAGGTAAGTTTTTATGGCAGCCACAATTCTTTTGTTTTTAGGTTTTAGCCACCAAGTTTTTTATTTGTTATCAAGTTAAGTTGTGTATTTTATTGACGGCGGTGAGTCTAACCGTTGTCGTGATCAACCCTCGATGTTGGAAAGTTTGGCCAGATTTGTTAAATTCGTCCAAAAAAAAGGTTTTTTTAGCGACTAGACCATTTAAGTTTGCGTTTTGTTGTCATTTTCATACAAATCACTAACTTTGTTTGTTTATTATGTTATTTAAGTTTGCGTTTTGTTGTCATTTTTACCTATTTATTTTTGTTTTTCTATTTTTTTACTTTTAAATAAAAACATTATTTTTTTATAAAACCCACCACCTAACACATGGACTACCATCACCACCTAACACACCCACCAACACCACGCCGCAATCAACCTATCAACACCACCAAACCACCATTGTTTACTCAAACCTTAAAAGTAGGGCTGCAAACGAACCAAACGTTCGGCGAACAGTTCGTGAACCGTTCGGCGGGAAGTTCGTTTGTGTTTGTTCGTTTATTAAACAAACGAACATAAACAAGAAATTTTGTTCGTTTAGTTAAATGAACAAACATGAACAGAGGTCGTGTTCGTTCATTTATGTTCGTGAACATTCGGTAATTTGTTCGTTTGTATTCGATAGTTCATTTGTGTTTTTAGTTTTTATATATATTTAAATACTTCAAAATTCTGAAAAATTAAATATCTAGTAAGTGTTAGTGTATTATATTTTCTGTTCATGAACGATTGTTAGTGTTCATTTGTTTCCATTTATGTTCATGAACATTAGTTTGTACTCATTTGTGTTTGTCGACGTTCGTTGCCTAAAATTAACAAACAAACACAAACACAAACGAACACGAACAAGTTCATTTCCTTAACAAACGAACACGAACATAAAATCTCGTTCGATAAGTGTTCGTGAACGGTTCGCGAACACATATATTTCTTAACAAACGAACACGAACTAGGTCTTGTTCGTGTTCGTTCGGTTCGTTTGCAGCCCTACTTAAAAGCACCACCACAAAACAACCGGCTTCACACAACCACTACTACAAAACAACTGTCATCGTACCAACCTCCATCAATGGCGCACAAACACCACCACAAAACAACTGTCGTCGCACCAACCTCGATCATCTGCGCAACCGCTATGCGGATCGGAGATCCGGGCATGAATGGTCATGGCTGGAAGAGGTTAGAGGGGGGAGTGGTGGGGTGGGGATGGGTTAGAGGGTTTTATAAATGATTTTGATCATTTTTTTATTTTAATGTAACAAGAGTATGAACATATGAAAATACAAAAACAAATTGGTAAAATGTCCAAATTGCCCCTGTTTTAGCATTAATTTTAAACAAAGTTAGCAAATTGGATAGAACTGACAACGAAATGCAAACCTAAAGGGTCCAATTGCAAAAAAAAAAATTTAAAAAACGTTTTTGGATGGATGTGTCAAATATGCCCAAACCTCAAGGACGATTTTGGAATTTTACTCTAAAAAATTACAATCAAGTAATTACGTTAGTTTCAAACACCCACTTTCCCCAATAACCCACTGTTATATTTGTTATCAACTCCTCGCTCCTCGTTATCCCACTCCCCATTATCGTTGTGTTGATGCGTTGATGAATAAAGAGTGAGAACTACGTTTTGCTTGGGGTATTTACAATGGTGAGAACTACGACTATGAGAACGATAGATCCTGTGTTTCTGAATTGGGAAGAGGTTTGTTCTACAAACCGTAGAGGAAGAAAAGAGGTCGATGCTATTTGAAAAGGCGGTGTGAGACTTACGGTTTGTCAGTTGTTGGCAAATAGATGAATTTAGGTTTTAGCCACTAAATTTCTATTAATTACCACGCTGAAGATAGACGTTTTAGATAATGCACTTCACACTGTATATATTACGGTTAATGGTTAAAAATGGGTTAAAACTTAAAAGGGTCTCGTGTATTTTATTAATACTCACTACAGAAACTAATCTTTTTTTTTATATTAGTGGGTCAAATTAAAAAAAAATGTTAGTGGCTTTTTCAATATCTGAAGAGGCAAGTGGAGAAATAATTGGTAGAATTAAGTTATTAACACTTAAAAATATCTTTGATGCTAAGACGAATTATGATGATATGTTAGAACGGAACCAAGTGATTTATAAGACCAACTGTCAAATGATGATGACATGTCGGGCGGGAATAAGCAAGATGTTTGGTACAAAAATTAACATGTTAAAAAGATGGATGGTGGCCACAAATGTCAAAAATGAGTAGACATATGTTCTTGTCCTGTTCCTTTTGCATTATCATTTATCACCATCTGGACACATTCTTTTGTGCACTCCAGTAAGCTTCTAGCCATCCAATATGGTTCGAAATAATTTCGGAGTCCTGTCACAAGCGCGTGGTACCTGTCCTACGCGATGATACCCCTATAGCAGGCCATGCCTAGTTTTGTTTCTTTTCCCGACCTCGAATGACGAAAACCGAAGAAGTTTTGTTTGTGGAGAGAGATGTGGTCCAAAAGCTCTGTTACAGATTATGTGTGTGTTATAGATAATATGTGTCAAGTGACAATGTGACATTAATGGTTCAAACTGGTTTTCTGATTTCATCAACATGTTGTACAAGTACAATTATGACATTTGTGGGCCTCACACGTCCAACATTTAGTTGGGCTGTAAGAATAACTTTCATGTTTTTTTTATTAACCTATGTGGACAAATCCATGGGCCCTTGACACATTATTTTCATTTGGTACATTTGGGAATCCTAATTCAATGATGGTAGTCATAAGTCATAACTCATAAGCACTCTAATACTTCGAACATTACTCCTTTAAAATATGTTCCCACCCCTCCAAATCCGTACCGGATGCGGGATGGAGCGGGATGACGTGGTTGTGTCTTATCCTTGTTTATTTGTAATGAGATATGTATGATTGATTCAGTCTGAGAAAACATGTACCAATTATCGCCGTGTTTCTCTTTTTCTATCATTTTCATGTTGTTAGAGCCATAAAAGCTCTATGTATCTTTTCTTTTCTAAACTAGCACCGATTATGGCTCTCTCTAAAAGCTAAATAATCTTTTCTTCCTCAAAACTACAAGCTTACGGGTCAGTTTTCACGATGTTATCACCAGTCACCACTGTTGCACATGTACTACTTTTTAATCAACCTTACCAAAAAGTTTAAGTTCATATGAAGTCCCACATGTGCTCCTCGGAAACCATATCCCGGCCACCATCTGTTAGTTTCATCGCAATCTACAAGACACAACCACCATCGTTTGCCTAATTGGTTTGTTCCAATCACTACCGTCTTTTTGCCATCTCCAGAGTCGGCTACATGCCCTGATATGTGTCCATGCACGACCACCCTTAGCTGCACGCGCCAAAAACAATCGACTACGAAGTCACTTATGTTCCATGCGATTGAGTCACCAAGTTGTTATAGGTCAAATTCTGGTCCGGGGTCCTGAGCTTTGGTTTGGAATCCCGGACCCCAAGTAGGTTTGGTATCCTGAACGTATTTGAGACAGTTAACTAATATATTTCTACATTGATTAATGACCAAGTCATAGCTGAAGACTAAATGATTACGATTATAATGCATGTGTGAGTTCGCTGAACTTGTCTACAACGGTCAAGAAAGGATATTATGTATATCCCAAATGCGGATAGTCAGTTATTTTTTATGTATATAATGAGGCTGATTCGATGGATAGAAACGCATTAACACAATAACACACGACACTCTACACTCTTTGTAGCTCGCATCGAAACCAGTTCTCGAGTGGTATCGAATTCATATTAATACAAGTGCTAGAGGCCGGTGACGATTGTCACCTCCCGAAATTTTATGTCGAAGATTATCATGGATTAAGGGCTTTCCTCGCAATATCCTGTGTCATTTTCTGCTTTATTCTTCATACACCTTGCAATATCCCAAAAAAAAACTCACTACCTCAAATCTAAGTTAGATCACTAAATTACTTCGAATTCATATTAGTTTTGTCATTTTTCATGTTTCGTCTTCTTATGTAATGTGTACTATTCAAAACAAGAATATATTCACTTTCATTTCCTTTTTGAGGTATATCCTCATGTGCTCGAATTTACTCATAACCACACATAGTGGTATACTAGCAGATTAGCATGCTTGATTTAATCCGAATTTAGCAAGCCAACATGCTCGAGTTGTGTTTTTGGCCAAACAACCCGTATTTTCATTAGGCATGGTGTTCAATATTGTTTTGGGAGTAAATTACAAGTTTTATCCTTTATGATTGTTCCAAATTTCAAGCGTTGTCCTTTACCTTTAAAATTGATGAGTTTTGTCCTTAACGTTTCAAAATCCTGCACGTTATGTCCTTTAGGGCAAACCCAGTTAATTTTTTTTTTTTTTGTTAAATCTGATGATGTGCAAGGCACATGAGGGCATTTTTTACATTTTACCATATTATTTAAAAAATATCTTAAAAGAAAAAATAAAAATAATATATATTAACTCAACTCTCTCTAAATAAAAGTGTCTTATCTCTCTACAACATCTAACTCTCTCTCCCTTTCTCTCTACCACTTCCACCACCTCCTTCCACCACCACCATCTTCTTCCACGGCCACCTCCTTCTTCCACAGCCACCTCCAGGTCCTCCACCGCCACTCTTCTTCTCTCTACACTACATCGCCCCCACAACCAGTCACTCTCCCTCACCTCTCTCTCTATATATCATTCTCTCTCTAAAAACACCAGCAACCGCCACTGAAAAGACAACACCACCGCCACATCCAGCAACCGCCACTGAAAAGACAACAAACTGACCCGATCCGCCTCCCACAACCACGCTTTTCGACCCAGATCTTCGTCGGTGGGTGCCCCGATTCAACTCCACCACCACCGCCGCGATACCCTTCTCTCTATATCATTCTCTCTCTGACCCGATCCGCCTCCCACAACCACGCTTGAATTTCAATTGAAGTTATGCATACAGTAAGTGTTCTAACCCTAAATTTTGGGATTTTTTGCTTGTTCAGATGATTTGGAGATTTTTTGTTTGTTCAGATGATTTGGGGATTTTTTTTTTTTAGATGATTTCGTAGGAGGGCATATGTTTTTGGTTTTAGTAATTGATGAATGTTAAAGCTGATCTGGTTCAGGCGATGTGATTGAAGGTGTTGTTGGGGACGGTGGGGTATTTATTTTAAGTTAATTACATAAATTTCCCTAAAAAACGAAATTACAAAAATGCCCTCATGTGCCTTGCATATGATAAGATTTAACAAAAAAAAATTAACTGGGTTTGCCCTAAAGGGCATAACGTGTAGGATTTTGAAACGTTAAGGACAAAACTCATTAATTTTAAAGGTAAAGGACAGCGCCTGAAATTTGGGACAAACATAAAGGACAAAACTTGTAATTTACAGCCTAAATACTCTGTTACTTATACTTCTCAATCAGATTGTTTGTTTTTTTAGATTAGCAGCTAAGACCACACGGTGTGTAGGGGCATGAAAAATGGACGTTATTCGATATGTGGACACCACGTTAACGCGCGTCAGAAAAGTGGTGTGGTGGAAAAAAAAAGGAGGGGCGGTGAAGAAACACTAAATAAACGACCGGGATCGAAATATCTAGGGGGTTTGGATCTGCATAAAGGGGTTTGTTCTCTGTTGTTCGATTCGAGGTTACCGATCTTCCTCTCCGATAAACTCTGCAAAACAAAGCACCGTTAGCCTCGTCAAAGGGAGAAGCGGGTTCTCTCCTTGACCCGACTCCGGCGTGAGAATAAGTATGTGTTTATGAAGAAGAATAAGAAGTGTTGAAGAAGTGTGCATAACTTGCCTTTCATACCTGAATTGTTCTCATATTTATAGCCGAGAGTTTTGGGCGGGAAAACCCGTTGGTGAAATGTTGACGGAAGATGCTAACCCCGTAAGCGGTTACATTTCCTTCCGTTAAGCTTCTTGATCCATCGTGGGTGCACACGGATCGTGGTTTAGATCTATGGCTGGGAGTTTGCCACGTGGAAAGTGATCAAGTGGAGGTTTCTCTCCAATTACATGCTATCATCGTGATTTTAGAGATGCCTAAGGTGTTGACACGTGTCCAGACGGTTGTAACCGTTTAGTGGTGCACGATTGGGTCTCTCTAGAAGATTACTGCTGTAATCTGGTGTGACTCCTTATCGTGTGGAGTCAGCTGAATAAATAAATCCCAAGTCTAGGTATTATCCAGCGGGAGATGCTTATCTCATGAATTTCATCCTTTGTTTATGGAGGAAAGCGCAAGGCTTTATGATGCGCAAGTGTTACTTGCTATCTGACTTTCTGAGCCTTCTTTGCAGAACAATGCGCGGCCGCGCAAGGTAAGAAGGGCTGGAAGACGAGGTTGTGGTATGGTCCCAAGTACTTATTATGAGGTTTTTGGGACCTTACCCCTTCAAGTCCCCCCAGTCTAGTGTTGCTCTTATGCAAGTAAGTGGAGCACTGGACTTATGAGAGGAAAAATGTTTTTTTGGCACGAAAGTAGGGAATCTTCTGGGAGAAGATTTATTTTTCTTATTATATAGATTTTGGAAATCTTTGACTTTTAGGGCAGGGATGATACAGTAAGACCTGTGTGGCAGGCTGTCACTGTCAGGTTTTACCTGTCCAACCATGCTTTACACGCGCGCGTGAGCTTGCATTTGTGTTGTTTTTCACTCGCCTCTGTTGCTTGGGTAACTGTGATATCCGAAAAAGGTGCTATGGCAGTTACCAATGCTTATTTATGGCGGTGGGTACCCCTTTTTAATCATTATACTGTTGAAAACTTTTCCCCTTCCTGTCTTCGTTAACTGGTAAGAAAGAATTTGCCAATTCTTCTTCTTCTTATGTCAACCGGAGAACACCAAGAAGACCTATCTGAAGAAATGTCTACTGAACTTCCACCGTTAAAGTGGCCCAGAGCAACTTTCGATGGCTTGGTTCGGAATTTTAGATTCCCGGAGAACTGTTGTGCCTTGTACCCTGAGGAGAGGCAGACAGCAGCAGATGCTCCGGCTGGGTATATCACTCTTTTTTGGGATTTTTTCTGTGAAGGCAACTTTCGTTTGCCTGTAACAAAATTTTTCCTTGAAATCCTCGAGTATTACAAGTTGCATATCTCCCAACTGCACCCTATTGGCATGGTTAGGGTTCGACACTTTGAGTTTGTGTGTCGGACAATGCATATTGAACTGACTGTTCTTCGTTTTAGGGGTTTTCACCAAATGCACTCTACCCAAGGGCTTTACTCGTTTGTTCAGAGAGCGTCTGCAAAAAAAGATTTTGCAGCATCCTCCAAAATCCTTCCATGATTGGAAGCAAAAATTTTTCTTTATTAAGGCCGGGGTGATTCCGGTGAGGATGGTTTTACGGGGAAAGGAAGATGTTCCTATTGAAACAATCCAGACCCCTATTGACGAGAACTGGTATCAAGATCTGAAGGATGTTCCTAACATCGCCTTACCGGAGAAAGCCCTTGTCGGTGCCAGTATAAGCTTGAATTGGAAAATGGACCGTGATGACAAGCCGTGTATACGGAGGATGGCCATGGTATGATTGGGGTTTTTCCTTCTTCTCTTTCTCTCTCTTTTTTTTTTTTTTTTTTTTTGAACTTGCCTTTCTTCCCTTGTAGTTGTTTCGTTGTATGTTGTCGCGTTCAAGAGAGAAGGCGGAAAGATGGGTACCATTAAGAAGAAACCTGATGAAGAGCTTTAGTACCATAAAATTGTGAAAAAATTTGTTCTTCCGCGGGATGCGGATCTGTCTGCCCAGCCTGCTACTGGCGCTGGTAAGCTATGTGCATATTGGTTTACTGTTTGCTTTCTTCCTGTTGCGCTTCTGAGTAAATTGTTCTTTGAGCTTCCGTAGGTGAGTTGTCGAACCTGGGTATAGGCCCTGAGAAGAAGAAACGCACGACGACCGGTAATGTTGCGCCTAAAAAGAGTGATGCTGAAAGGTGTCAACCTTCCAAAGTTAAAAATATTGGAGGAGAGAAGAAAGGTGTAACACCTTGTTATTATTTTACGTTTTTCGTATAATTTACGTCCATAATCATATGATTACAACCACAATTACAAGGAAAATACGGGGTTGTTAAAACTTTTCTAAACTTGAAAGCAAAACAACATAGAGTAATTTAATTCATCGTTTTAGAATAACGACGAAACAGCATTGCGGAAGCTTCGTATAACGTGTGTTCGGTTCTTGCTCGATGCTTGATCTTCATCCGGGACTCTTGACATTCACCTGTGATCAAAACCAACTTAAAAGTTAGTTTTGATAATTAAATAATTAGTACTATAAGGATGATTGAGTCGAATAATCGAATTAAACAAGGAAATCGAGAGATTCCAACATGGATGTCTTGATTCCAAAAACAAGGATATAAAACTGACCTCCACCGTAACTTACGGTGGCACCGTAAGTTACGGTGGCCCCTGGTATAAAGTGCTCCTACCGTAAATCAGTAGGAAGCTACCGTAAAGCTTTCAGCTCCACCGTAACTTACGGTGGGCACCGTAAGTTACGGTGGCCCCTGTATCAGAACTCTCATTTTTGCCGTTTTTGACACGAAAACTTTCGTATCTTTCAATCCGCTTGTCCGTTTGACCTACCGTTTCTTCCTACGTGTTTGTAATTTAATCCTCCATCACATGGAGTTAAAATCCAACATCTGGATTAACAAAATTTAAGACTTTTAAGTCTTCGGCTTATTACCCTTCTTACCAAATTTTGACCCGTTTGCGATTTTAACAAACAAACATGTTTACTTAATCTATAAACTCATGAGAATCATAATTCCAATATCTCCTATCAAATTAATCATAAATCATGGGTTTCTTACTTAGTTAGAACCCGTTTACGCTCAAGTGTTTATTTTGACCCATTAAGGGTATTTAAGCGCTTTAAAGCTTAAAATCGCTTTCATTCATTTCTAGCATTCATATTCCTACATTTCTTATCAAGTAATCTTCCACCACAACTATTCGTGTGGTGGATTAAATGTGGATACCTACAAATCCCTAGTTTTACCCCTCGGATTATTGTTTTACGTCAAAGACTCATATAAAGTCATTCGACCCAAGAATTTACATCTTTCACTATCTTTTCTTATTCTAAGCATCTATTTAATCATAAAACTCGTTTCCGAACCCCTTTTTAAGGGTCGTTTGTTCAAATTAGCCTATAAGGGCAATTTGGTAAATTTTTCATCCTTCTTATTATTACAAGGAACTTTTAAATACTTGTAACTCAAAATCCGACCTTTTAACCATAGTTCTTGTTTGTAAACCCATGTGCTTCTAAAACATTATAATCATAACTCAATTTATTCGGCTTGCCTAAAAGATAACCGAATATCTATATTTTAACCTTGTCTAACTCTTATAGAACTCCAAATTCTACATGATGAGTTGAATTATTATACATACCTGGCTTGGATCAATATTTTGACCCGTTTCAATACCTTGACTTATTAGCCACTAAGCAATAGCGATGTGCGTATCCATTTGATATTTATTCCTATAAACATGTAACTCGACAAACCATTAGTCGATATTGTCAAAGGGTGATAATTTCACCTTTTGACCCGTTTATTTACCTAATGATCTTCGTCACTTCAACAAATTTCCAATTCCATGTATCATGCTAATTTAAAGTCTACTAGCGAAAATACAAAATCAAGCATAACGTAACGGAATCGTAGTTACGTACCTTTTAAGCATCCTTTTCAAACGCGTATTTCCACCGGCTTGTCCACTTGACGATCCGGATTCCTCGCCTAGAGAGTTCAATTCACAATCCGTTTAGAACCCTTTTTATAAGTCTTAACGCACAATTTGCCATATCCATCAAACATGCGTTTTTGTCCGATTTTCAACATTTATTTTTCATTTAGGCATTTTAGCGAACACCTAACGGGTATAACTTTACATAATTCATTAACAAGCTCATAACGTGTCATATAACCCGAATTTTCATCAATCAACTATCTAACACAATTATTTGCCTTTACAATTCTGAAATAACTTTACATATGTCAAATTACACTAGAACAACCCCAAATTTCCTAGTGTTTATCAAGTTCTACATAACCCACTAGTCACCTACAATGGTGACCATGGATTTCACTAGAATTAGCATAATTTCAACATGTACTTGTCTAGGGTTTACTCCTAGACATTTTAATGTTCCTAATTCATCTACAATTCATACATGCATCATCAGATTTCAAGTTCTCTAAATTCATGAGAATTTCAAGTAGAGAATTTTTGTCAAATTTTACATACCTTATGATCTCCTCGCAATGGGGATCATTAATCTATGCTTGGATTTCGATTCGGGCTTGATTTGCTCCTTCAATTTGATGAATTTCTGTGTTTTAGGGTTTGAGCTTGAGAGCTCTTCTTGTCTTCTGTGTTTTGTACGACCAGAACACACATAAAGGTGTGTGTTTTGGTGTTTTTAAATTTTAATTAATAAAAACCCATTTTCTCACTTTAACCATTTTAGTCCCTCAACTTTACCCAGGTTTATAAAGGTTACTACATCAAGTTCCTCATTATTTTTAAAACACTAGACTAACTAGGTTGATATTCCTAGTTATTTAGTGGGTTCCGGGAGTTATAACCCGTTTTATTTTAAGTCCCGTTAACTCAGGCTCTTATAAGCTTAATTCCTTAAAACTTTGATTCGTTCGTATAAAAGATTAGGATTTCTTATTTAAATCCAAATATTTACCTGGTTATTTTTACTATTAATGGTACGTCACCCGTCTTTTAGTATTAACGGAGTTTGACTACCAAATCCCTTTTCGGGGTGTTACAAGTCTACCCCCCTTAAAGAGGTTTCGTCCTCGAAACCTTTTCTTACATAATTCATTGAGTTCAAACTCAATGTATTTGATCCGAGATATCTTTTAAACATTACTTATACTTTTGACCAATTGTTCGTATTACCAGATAAGTATGGTAACATCTTTTTGGTCACTAATTGTCTACGTATCTCAAACGACATAGTGTAACTTGAAATAATGTAATCTCGTTATTTTCACTAGTTTAGTTAACTTAGCGATATCCATCACTTTCATATACTATCGAATTCTTTATGAATCCGTTAGTTTGACCCGTTTAAAGGTCTTTAGTGAAATCTTTCACTTTTAGCAACAAATTCTATTGTTTTCAAATTTATTTATTCGGTTCAGTTATACCGAATCTACCGCTTACAAGCAAACCAAATTTCTTGATTTGAATTACTGACCTTAACCGGTCTCACTAACTAGACTTATTAGTCCGGTTATTTCTGCCGCTCGCTTGGTTATAATGTGATTCTACCCCACATTGCATTTCTTGACCGTCATCGTGTCACATCATGTTTAATTCATATCAAACTTTTATTTTCGAAAACATCACTTTTTCGAATATATCGTCTTGCGCTTATTAGTGTCAAGACTTGTATCCTTCATGCTTACTATTTAAATTCCTATCAGAATTTATATTTGTAAAAACGTTATTTCTTACTAAAACCAAAGTTTTAGTTTTAGGATCTTCTCTTTAACTTTTGTCAGGATTATAGATATTGACAGTCCATAATTTATTCTTTTACAGTCTTAGTTTTATGCGGGGATTCTCAACTGATTCCCTTGCTTTATCTAATTGACCCGTAGGTTTTATCGCTTAGCCTTATGGGCTATTTTATTTTTTTTAGACTTTCGCCTCTTTAGGGCGAAGTCCTTATAATTTCTTTCTAATCATGACCTGTGGGTCGTTTTAGTCTCGTAGAACTTTCCATTGTTTATAACCCCAAAGGTTAGGTTGATCCTGTAGATCATTCCTTACTCATGTCATTATTAAAATACATGTTTGGTGTCAAGGCATTCCTATTTTCGTTTAAAATCATTTATTTTCGCCTTGATATTTTCTTTGACCTTGACCGTAGTCTAAGGCTACATTCGTTTCCTTTGGGACAATTTTTTTTTCCGACTTTATGGCTTCTCACATCATTTATGCGTCTGTTTATCTTATGCTCACCATTATCCAGTTTACATACATTCGTATTTGATTATGTCCCATTACCGGGCTCATTATTCTTTTGCTTTTAACAATACTATTATCCCGCTTGTATTTACTCATGCCGTCCGGCATGATATTATAATCGACCCGTTCAACTTTAAAGTAGTTGAACATAATTTATTCACAATTTTTATTTACATTATTTTGTCATCTTTTAGTCATGACCCAAAACCCGAGTCTTTTAACTTTCCATCCAAGTTCCCGTTTCTCGGTCTACGCATGTGTTAAATTCTTACCCATCAACCGGGTGTTTTACCGAAGTCGTTATTATTGCAACCCTCCCGGTATGCATTAAGACCTCGCTTCATTTTTATATTCCGACTTTGTCCTCGAGTTTGATGTTTTACAAAAACGACCCGTTTAGAGGCATATTCGCATTTTCCAGGTTCGAGTGTAAGTACACCTCCTCCCAATGCGTACCTTAATTATTTTACATGTTTCTTTGTCCCTTCTTTCGGGCTCATTATCCTAATGTAATACGCTTCCGTCACCCGGCTGTGCGTTTACATTATTATCAAATATTTTGCTCATTTGATTCATTTGGGTACTTTTTAAGTTAGTGCCATTCCCTCTGCCCTTACTACATCGGATGTAAATGTGTCCGCTATAAGAAACTCATGGTATCATATGCCACTACTTACTTGGCCAGAGTAAGCGATTAACACATCACATACACGACCTTTTTATAGTTTTCACATAACGCCCTATGTAAGTAACAGCTCTATTTAGTTTTCTTGGAAATAATATCCTGGATATGTATTTCTATTCAGGTTTTTCAAAGTTTCTAATCTACATATGCAACTTTCAATCTCTATGTACTTGTTGCATATTACAATTTGTGGAATTAAATTTAAAATGTGCACCTGGTAATGCTTGCCCTAACGGGCTTCTCTTGCCATTAGCCTTGTTCGGGATCGCTACACGATTTAGGTTCTTGATGAGCATTTTCTACTTGTTGTACTTTGGACCGTTCCTCCGTCAAGTCCGCAATTTGTTAGACTCCCACTATCTTTGGATGCGAGTGTCCTTCAACTAAAACATTTACAAGAGTTAATAATATCAATTTCAATAATCGCCCGTATTATAATACAAGGCTTTTTCTACCATATGCGTCAACGCGCGTATTTTCGTCAACTATATCAATCATTTTAAATTAGGGTAACGTGTATTACACGATAACCCTATGTGTTGTTCACAACACTTTAATCATACTAGACTATTATCATACTTGTACTTACCGGATTTGCGATCAAGCCTTGAACCGAATACCAATCTTTATTAAGAGCATAAGGTTTAAGTCCAAGCATAGTTTTCCCACCATACTTGAATCTCTTAAACCAAGGCTCTGATACCAACTTGTAACACCATGTTATTATTTTACGTTTTTCGTATAATTTACGTCTATAATCATATTGAACTGACTGTTCCTCGTTTTAGGGGTTTTCACCAAATGCACTCTACCCAAGGGTTTTACTCGTTTGTTCAGAGAGCGTCTGCAAAAAAAAGATTTTGCAGCATCCTCCAAAATCCTTCCATGATTGGAAGCAAAAATTTTTCTTTATTAAGGCCGGGGTGATTCCGGTGAGGATAGTTTTACGGGGAAAGGAAGATGTTCCTATTGAAACAATCCAGACCCCTATTGACGAGAACTGGTATCAAGATCTGAAGGATGTTCCTAACATCGCCTTACCGGAGAAAGCCCTTGTCGGTGCCAGTATAAGCTTGAATTGGAAAATGGACCGTGATGACAAGCCGTGTATACGGAGGATGGCCATGGTATGATTGGGGTTTTTCCTTCTTCTCTTTCTCTCTCTTTTTTTTTTTTTTTTTGAACTTGCCTTTCTTCCCTTGTAGTTGTTTCGTTGTATGTTGTCGCGTTCAAGAGACAAGGCGGAAAGATGGGTACCATTAAGAAGAAACCTGATGAAGAGCTTTGGTACCATAAAATTGTGAAAAAATTTGTTTTTCCGCGGGATGCGGATCTGTCTGCCCAGCCTACTACTAGCGCTGGTAAGCTATGTGCATATTGGTTTACTGTTTGCTTTCTTCCTGTTGCGTTTCTGAGTAAATTGTTCTTTGCGCTTCCGTAGGTGAGTTGTCGAACCTGGGTATAGGCCCTGAGAAGAAGAAACGCACGACGACCGGTAATGTTGCGCCTAAAAAGAGTGATGCTGAAAGGTGTCAACCTTCCAAAGTTAAAAATATTGGAGGAGAGAAGAAAGGTGTAACACCTTGTTATTATTTTACGTTTTTCGTATAATTTACGTCCATAATCATATGATTACAACCACAATTACAAGGAAAATACGGGGTTGTTAAAACTTTTCTAAACTTGAAAGCAAAACAACATAGAGTAATTTAATTCATCGTTTTAGAATAACGACGAAACAGCATTGCGGAAGCTTCGTATAACGTGTGTTCGGTTCTTGCTCGATGCTTGATCTTCATCCGGGACTCTTGACATTCACCTGTGATCAAAACCAACTTAAAAGTTAGTTTTGATAATTAAATAATTAGTACTATAAGGATGATTGAGTCGAATAATCGAATTAAACAAGGAAATCGAGAGATTCCAACATGGATGTCTTGATTCCAAAAACAAGGATATAAAACTGACCTCCACCGTAACTTACGGTGGCACCGTAAGTTACGGTGGCCCCTGGTATAAAGTGCTCCTACCGTAAATCAGTAGGAAGCTACCGTAAAGCTTTCAGCTCCACCGTAACTTACGGTGGGCACCGTAAGTTATGGTGGCCCCTGTATCAGAACTCTCATTTTTGCCGTTTTTGACATGAAAACTTTCGTATCTTTCAATCCGCTTGTCCGTTTGACCTACCGTTTCTTCCTACGTGTTTGTAATTTAATCCTCCATCACATGGAGTTAAAATCCAACATCTGGATTAACAAAATTTAAGACTTTTAAGTCTTCGGCTTATTACCCTTCTTACCAAATTTTGACCCGTTTGCGATTTTAACAAACAAACATGTTTACTTAATCTATAAACTCATGAGAATCATAATTCCAACATCTCCTATCAAATTAATCATAAATCATGGGTTTCTTACTTAGTTAGAACCCGTTTACGCTCAAGTGTTTATTTTGACCCATTAAGGGTATTTAAGCGCTTTAAAGCTTAAAATCGCTTTCATTCATTTCTAGCATTCATATTCCTACATTTCTTATCAAGTAATCTTCCACCACAACTATTCGTGTGGTGGATTAAATGTGGATACCTACAAATCCCTGGTTTTACCCCTCGGATTATTGTTTTACGTCAAAGACTCATATAAAGTCATTCGACCCAAGAATTTACATCTTTCACTATCTTTTCTTATTCTAAGCATCTATTTAATCATAAAACTCGTTTCCGAACCCCTTTTTAAGGGTCGTTTGTTCAAATTAGCCTATAAGGGCAATTTGGTAAATTTTTCATCCTTCTTATTATTACAAGGAACTTTTAAATACTTGTAACTCAAAATCCGACCTTTTAACCATAGTTCTTGTTTGTAAACCCATGTGCTTCTAAAACATTATAATCATAACTCAATTTATTCGGCTTGCCTAAAAGATAACCGAATATCTATATTTTAACCTTGTCTAACTCTTATAGAACTCCAAATTCTACATGATGAGTTGAATTATTATACATACCTGGCTTGGATCAATATTTTGACCCGTTTCAATACCTTGACTTATTAGCCACTAAGCAATAGCGATGTGCGTATCCATTTGATATTTATTCCTATAAACATGTAACTCGACAAACCATTAGTCGATATTGTCAAAGGGTGATAATTTCACCTTTTGACCCGTTTATTTACCTAATGATCTTCGTCACTTCAACAAATTTCCAATTCCATGTATCATGCTAATTTAAAGTCTACTAGCGAAAATACAAAATCAAGCATAACGTAACGGAATCGTAGTTACGTACCTTTTAAGCATCCTTTTCAAACGCGTATTTCCACCGGCTTGTCCACTTGACGATCCGGATTCCTCGCCTAGAGAGTTCAATTCACAATCCGTTTAGAACCCTTTTTATAAGTCTTAACGCACAATTTGCCATATCCATCAAACATGCGTTTTTGTCCGATTTTCAACATTTATTTTTCATTTAGGCATTTTAGCGAACACCTAACGGGTATAACTTTACATAATTCATTAACAAGCTCATAACTTGTCATATAACCCGAATTTTCATCAATCAACTATCTAACACAATTATTTGCCTTTACAATTCTGAAATAACTTTACATATGTCAAATTACACTAGAACAACCCCAAATTTCCTAGTGTTTATCAAGTTCTACATAACCCACTAGTCACCTACAATGGTGACCATGGATTTCACTAGAATTAGCATAATTTCAACATGTACTTGTCTAGGGTTTACTCCTAGACATTTTAATGTTCCTAATTCATCTACAATTCATACATGCATCATCAGATTTCAAGTTCTCTAAATTCATGAGAATTTCAAGTAGAGAATTTTTGTCAAATTTTACATACCTTATGATCTCCTCGCAATGGGGATCATTAATCTATGCTTGGATTTCGATTCGGGCTTGATTTGCTCCTTCAATTTGATGAATTTCTGTGTTTTAGGGTTTGAGCTTGAGAGCTCTTCTTGTCTTCTGTGTTTTGTACGACCAGAACACACATAAAGGTGTGTGTTTTGGTGTTTTTAAATTTTAATTAATAAAAACCCATTTTCTCACTTTAACCATTTTAGTCCCTCAACTTTACCCAGGTTTATAAAGGTTACTACATCAAGTTCCTCATTATTTTTAAAACACTAGACTAACTAGGTTGATATTCCTAGTTATTTAGTGGGTTCCGGGAGTTATAACCCGTTTTATTTTAAGTCCCGTTAACTCAGGCTCTTATAAGCTTAATTCCTTAAAACTTTGATTCGTTCGTATAAAAGATTAGGATTTCTTATTTAAATCCAAATATTTACCTGGTTATTTTTACTATTAATGGTACGTCACCCGTCTTTTAGTATTAACGGAGTTTGACTACCAAATCCCTTTTCGGGATGTTACAAGTCTACCCCCCTTAAAGAGGTTTCGTCCTCGAAACCTTTTCTTACATAATTCATTGAGTTCAAACTCAATGTATTTGATCCGAGATATCTTTTAAACATTACTTATACTTTTGACCAATTGTTCGTATTACCAGATAAGTATGGTAACATCTTTTTGGTCACTAATTGTCTACGTATCTCAAACGACATAGTGTAACTTGAAATAATGTAATCTCGTTATTTTCACTAGTTTAGTTAACTTAGCGATATCCATCACTTTCATATACTATCGAATTCTTTATGAATCCGTTAGTTTGACCCGTTTAAAGGTCTTTAGTGAAATCTTTCACTTTTAGCAACAAATTCTATTGTTTTCAAATTTATTTATTCGGTTCAGTTATACCGAATCTACCGCTTACAAGCAAACCAAATTTCTTGATTTGAATTACTGACCTTAACCGGTCTCACTAACTAGACTTATTAGTCCGGTTATTTCTGCCGCTCGCTTGGTTATAATGTGATTCTACCCCACATTGCATTTCTTGACCGTCATCGTGTCACATCATGTTTAATTCATATCAAACTTTTATTTTCGAAAACATCACTTTTTCGAATATATCGTCTTGCGCTTATTAGTGTCAAGACTTGTATCCTTCATGCTTACTATTTAAATTCCTATCAGAATTTATATTTGTAAAAACGTTATTTCTTACTAAAACCAAAGTTTTAGTTTTAGGATCTTCTCTTTAACTTTTGTCAGGATTATAGATATTGACAGTCCATAATTTATTCTTTTACAGTCTTAGTTTTATGCGGGGATTCTCAACTGATTCCCTTGCTTTATCTAATTGACCCGTAGGTTTTATCGCTTAGCCTTATGGGCTATTTTATTTTTTTTAGACTTTCGCCTCTTTAGGGCGAAGTCCTTATAATTTCTTTCTAATCATGACCTGTGGGTCGTTTTAGTCTCGTAGAACTTTCCATTGTTTATAACCCCAAAGGTTAGGTTGATCCTGTAGATCATTCCTTACTCATGTCATTATTAAAATACATGTTTGGTGTCAAGGCATTCCTATTTTCGTTTAAAATCATTTATTTTCGCCTTGATATTTTCTTTGACCTTGACCGTAGTCTAAGGCTACATTCGTTTCCTTTGGGACAATTTTTTTTTCCGACTTTATGGCTTCTCACATCATTTATGCGTCTGTTTATCTTATGCTCACCATTATCCAGTTTACATACATTCGTATTTGATTATGTCCCATTACCGGGCTCATTATTCTTTTGCTTTTAACAATACTATTATCCCGCTTGTATTTACTCATGCCGTCCGGCATGATATTATAATCGACCCGTTCAACTTTAAAGTAGTTGAACATAATTTATTCACAATTTTTATTTACATTATTTTGTCATCTTTTAGTCATGACCCAAAACCCGAGTCTTTTAACTTTCCATCCAAGTTCCCGTTTCTCGGTCTACGCATGTGTTAAATTCTTACCCATCAACCGGGTGTTTTACCGAAGTCGTTATTATTGCAACCCTCCCGGTATGCATTAAGACCTCGCTTCATTTTTATATTCCGACTTTGTCCTCGAGTTTGATGTTTTACAAAAACGACCCGTTTAGAGGCATATTCGCATTTTCCAGGTTCGAGTGTAAGTACACCTCCTCCCAATGCGTACCTTAATTATTTTACATGTTTCTTTGTCCCTTCTTTCGGGCTCATTATCCTAATGTAATACGCTTCCGTCACCCGGCTGTGCGTTTACATTATTATCAAATATTTTGCTCATTTGATTCATTTGGGTACTTTTTAAGTTAGTGCCATTCCCTCTGCCCTTACTACATCGGATGTAAATGTGTCCGCTATAAGAAACTCATGGTATCATATGCCACTACTTACTTGGCCAGAGTAAGCGATTAACACATCACATACACGACCTTTTTATAGTTTTCACATAACGCCCTATGTAAGTAACAGCTCTATTTAGTTTTCTTGGAAATAATATCCTGGATATGTATTTCTATTCAGGTTTTTCAAAGTTTCTAATCTACATATGCAACTTTCAATCTCTATGTACTTGTTGCATATTACAATTTGTGGAATTAAATTTAAAATGTGCACCTGGTAATGCTTGCCCTAACGGGCTTCTCTTGCCATTAGCCTTGTTCGGGATCGCTACACGATTTAGGTTCTTGATGAGCATTTTCTACTTGTTGTACTTTGGACCGTTCCTCCGTCAAGTCCGCAATTTGTTAGACTCCCACTATCTTTGGATGCGAGTGTCCTTCAACTAAAACATTTACAAGAGTTAATAATATCAATTTCAATAATCGCCCGTATTATAATACAAGGCTTTTTCTACCATATGCGTCAACGCGCGTATTTTCGTCAACTATATCAATCATTTTAAATTAGGGTAACGTGTATTACACGATAACCCTATGTGTTGTTCACAACACTTTAATCATACTAGACTATTATCATACTTGTACTTACCGGATTTGCGATCAAGCCTTGAACCGAATACCAATCTTTATTAAGAGCATAAGGTTTAAGTCCAAGCATAGTTTTCCCACCATACTTGAATCTCTTAAACCAAGGCTCTGATACCAACTTGTAACACCATGTTATTATTTTACGTTTTTCGTATAATTTACGTCTATAATCATATTGAACTGACTGTTCCTCGTTTTAGGGGTTTTCACCAAATGCACTCTACCCAAGGGTTTTACTCGTTTGTTCAGAGAGCGTCTGCAAAAAAAAGATTTTGCAGCATCCTCCAAAATCCTTCCATGATTGGAAGCAAAAATTTTTCTTTATTAAGGCCGGGGTGATTCCGGTGAGGATAGTTTTACGGGGAAAGGAAGATGTTCCTATTGAAACAATCCAGACCCCTATTGACGAGAACTGGTATCAAGATCTGAAGGATGTTCCTAACATCGCCTTACCGGAGAAAGCCCTTGTCGGTGCCAGTATAAGCTTGAATTGGAAAATGGACCGTGATGACAAGCCGTGTATACGGAGGATGGCCATGGTATGATTGGGGTTTTTCCTTCTTCTCTTTCTCTCT
The DNA here is from genome assembly GCF_002127325.2 of Helianthus annuus. Lineage (NCBI taxonomy): Eukaryota > Viridiplantae > Streptophyta > Magnoliopsida > Asterales > Asteraceae > Helianthus > Helianthus annuus. The sequence continues at coordinate 156,267,443 of NC_035442.2, forward strand.
CTTTTTTTTTTTTTTTTGAACTTGCCTTTCTTCCCTTGTAGTTGTTTCGTTGTATGTTGTCGCGTTCAAGAGACAAGGCGGAAAGATGGGTACCATTAAGAAGAAACCTGATGAAGAGCTTTGGTACCATAAAATTGTGAAAAAATTTGTTTTTCCGCGGGATGCGGATCTGTCTGCCCAGCCTACTACTAGCGCTGGTAAGCTATGTGCATATTGGTTTACTGTTTGCTTTCTTCCTGTTGCGCTTCTGAGTAAATTGTTCTTTGCGCTTCCGTAGGTGAGTTGTCGAACCTGGGTATAGGCCCTGAGAAGAAGAAACGCACGACGACCGGTAATGTTGCGCCTAAAAAGAGTGATGCTGAAAGGTGTCAACCTTCCAAAGTTAAAAATATTGGAGGAGAGAAGAAAGGTGTAACACCTTGTTATTATTTTACGTTTTTCGTATAATTTACGTCCATAATCATATGATTACAACCACAATTACAAGGAAAATACGGGGTTGTTAAAACTTTTCTAAACTTGAAAGCAAAACAACATAGAGTAATTTAATTCATCGTTTTAGAATAACGACGAAACAGCATTGCGGAAGCTTCGTATAACGTGTGTTCGGTTCTTGCTCGATGCTTGATCTTCATCCGGGACTCTTGACATTCACCTGTGATCAAAACCAACTTAAAAGTTAGTTTTGATAATTAAATAATTAGTACTATAAGGATGATTGAGTCGAATAATCGAATTAAACAAGGAAATCGAGAGATTCCAACATGGATGTCTTGATTCCAAAAACAAGGATATAAAACTGACCTCCACCGTAACTTACGGTGGCACCGTAAGTTACGGTGGCCCCTGGTATAAAGTGCTCCTACCGTAAATCAGTAGGAAGCTACCGTAAAGCTTTCAGCTCCACCGTAACTTACGGTGGGCACCGTAAGTTATGGTGGCCCCTGTATCAGAACTCTCATTTTTGCCGTTTTTGACATGAAAACTTTCGTATCTTTCAATCCGCTTGTCCGTTTGACCTACCGTTTCTTCCTACGTGTTTGTAATTTAATCCTCCATCACATGGAGTTAAAATCCAACATCTGGATTAACAAAATTTAAGACTTTTAAGTCTTCGGCTTATTACCCTTCTTACCAAATTTTGACCCGTTTGCGATTTTAACAAACAAACATGTTTACTTAATCTATAAACTCATGAGAATCATAATTCCAACATCTCCTATCAAATTAATCATAAATCATGGGTTTCTTACTTAGTTAGAACCCGTTTACGCTCAAGTGTTTATTTTGACCCATTAAGGGTATTTAAGCGCTTTAAAGCTTAAAATCGCTTTCATTCATTTCTAGCATTCATATTCCTACATTTCTTATCAAGTAATCTTCCACCACAACTATTCGTGTGGTGGATTAAATGTGGATACCTACAAATCCCTGGTTTTACCCCTCGGATTATTGTTTTACGTCAAAGACTCATATAAAGTCATTCGACCCAAGAATTTACATCTTTCACTATCTTTTCTTATTCTAAGCATCTATTTAATCATAAAACTCGTTTCCGAACCCCTTTTTAAGGGTCGTTTGTTCAAATTAGCCTATAAGGGCAATTTGGTAAATTTTTCATCCTTCTTATTATTACAAGGAACTTTTAAATACTTGTAACTCAAAATCCGACCTTTTAACCATAGTTCTTGTTTGTAAACCCATGTGCTTCTAAAACATTATAATCATAACTCAATTTATTCGGCTTGCCTAAAAGATAACCGAATATCTATATTTTAACCTTGTCTAACTCTTATAGAACTCCAAATTCTACATGATGAGTTGAATTATTATACATACCTGGCTTGGATCAATATTTTGACCCGTTTCAATACCTTGACTTATTAGCCACTAAGCAATAGCGATGTGCGTATCCATTTGATATTTATTCCTATAAACATGTAACTCGACAAACCATTAGTCGATATTGTCAAAGGGTGATAATTTCACCTTTTGACCCGTTTATTTACCTAATGATCTTCGTCACTTCAACAAATTTCCAATTCCATGTATCATGCTAATTTAAAGTCTACTAGCGAAAATACAAAATCAAGCATAACGTAACGGAATCGTAGTTACGTACCTTTTAAGCATCCTTTTCAAACGCGTATTTCCACCGGCTTGTCCACTTGACGATCCGGATTCCTCGCCTAGAGAGTTCAATTCACAATCCGTTTAGAACCCTTTTTATAAGTCTTAACGCACAATTTGCCATATCCATCAAACATGCGTTTTTGTCCGATTTTCAACATTTATTTTTCATTTAGGCATTTTAGCGAACACCTAACGGGTATAACTTTACATAATTCATTAACAAGCTCATAACTTGTCATATAACCCGAATTTTCATCAATCAACTATCTAACACAATTATTTGCCTTTACAATTCTGAAATAACTTTACATATGTCAAATTACACTAGAACAACCCCAAATTTCCTAGTGTTTATCAAGTTCTACATAACCCACTAGTCACCTACAATGGTGACCATGGATTTCACTAGAATTAGCATAATTTCAACATGTACTTGTCTAGGGTTTACTCCTAGACATTTTAATGTTCCTAATTCATCTACAATTCATACATGCATCATCAGATTTCAAGTTCTCTAAATTCATGAGAATTTCAAGTAGAGAATTTTTGTCAAATTTTACATACCTTATGATCTCCTCGCAATGGGGATCATTAATCTATGCTTGGATTTCGATTCGGGCTTGATTTGCTCCTTCAATTTGATGAATTTCTGTGTTTTAGGGTTTGAGCTTGAGAGCTCTTCTTGTCTTCTGTGTTTTGTACGACCAGAACACACATAAAGGTGTGTGTTTTGGTGTTTTTAAATTTTAATTAATAAAAACCCATTTTCTCACTTTAACCATTTTAGTCCCTCAACTTTACCCAGGTTTATAAAGGTTACTACATCAAGTTCCTCATTATTTTTAAAACACTAGACTAACTAGGTTGATATTCCTAGTTATTTAGTGGGTTCCGGGAGTTATAACCCGTTTTATTTTAAGTCCCGTTAACTCAGGCTCTTATAAGCTTAATTCCTTAAAACTTTGATTCGTTCGTATAAAAGATTAGGATTTCTTATTTAAATCCAAATATTTACCTGGTTATTTTTACTATTAATGGTACGTCACCCGTCTTTTAGTATTAACGGAGTTTGACTACCAAATCCCTTTTCGGGGTGTTACAAGTCTACCCCCCTTAAAGAGGTTTCGTCCTCGAAACCTTTTCTTACATAATTCATTGAGTTCAAACTCAATGTATTTGATCCGAGATATCTTTTAAACATTACTTATACTTTTGACCAATTGTTCGTATTACCAGATAAGTATGGTAACATCTTTTTGGTCACTAATTGTCTACGTATCTCAAACGACATAGTGTAACTTGAAATAATGTAATCTCGTTATTTTCACTAGTTTAGTTAACTTAGCGATATCCATCACTTTCATATACTATCGAATTCTTTATGAATCCGTTAGTTTGACCCGTTTAAAGGTCTTTAGTGAAATCTTTCACTTTTAGCAACAAATTCTATTGTTTTCAAATTTATTTATTCGGTTCAGTTATACCGAATCTACCGCTTACAAGCAAACCAAATTTCTTGATTTGAATTACTGACCTTAACCGGTCTCACTAACTAGACTTATTAGTCCGGTTATTTCTGCCGCTCGCTTGGTTATAATGTGATTCTACCCCACATTGCATTTCTTGACCGTCATCGTGTCACATCATGTTTAATTCATATCAAACTTTTATTTTCGAAAACATCACTTTTTCGAATATATCGTCTTGCGCTTATTAGTGTCAAGACTTGTATCCTTCATGCTTACTATTTAAATTCCTATCAGAATTTATATTTGTAAAAACGTTATTTCTTACTAAAACCAAAGTTTTAGTTTTAGGATCTTCTCTTTAACTTTTGTCAGGATTATAGATATTGACAGTCCATAATTTATTCTTTTACAGTCTTAGTTTTATGCGGGGATTCTCAACTGATTCCCTTGCTTTATCTAATTGACCCGTAGGTTTTATCGCTTAGCCTTATGGGCTATTTTATTTTTTTTAGACTTTCGCCTCTTTAGGGCGAAGTCCTTATAATTTCTTTCTAATCATGACCTGTGGGTCGTTTTAGTCTCGTAGAACTTTCCATTGTTTATAACCCCAAAGGTTAGGTTGATCCTGTAGATCATTCCTTACTCATGTCATTATTAAAATACATGTTTGGTGTCAAGGCATTCCTATTTTCGTTTAAAATCATTTATTTTCGCCTTGATATTTTCTTTGACCTTGACCGTAGTCTAAGGCTACATTCGTTTCCTTTGGGACAATTTTTTTTTCCGACTTTATGGCTTCTCACATCATTTATGCGTCTGTTTATCTTATGCTCACCATTATCCAGTTTACATACATTCGTATTTGATTATGTCCCATTACCGGGCTCATTATTCTTTTGCTTTTAACAATACTATTATCCCGCTTGTATTTACTCATGCCGTCCGGCATGATATTATAATCGACCCGTTCAACTTTAAAGTAGTTGAACATAATTTATTCACAATTTTTATTTACATTATTTTGTCAGCTTTTAGTCATGACCCAAAACCCGAGTCTTTTAACTTTCCATCCAAGTTCCCGTTTCTCGGTCTACGCATGTGTTAAATTCTTACCCATCAACCGGGTGTTTTACCGAAGTCGTTATTATTGCAACCCTCCCGGTATGCATTAAGACCTCGCTTCATTTTTATATTCCGACTTTGTCCTCGAGTTTGATGTTTTACAAAAACGACCCGTTTAGAGGCATATTCGCATTTTCCAGGTTCGAGTGTAAGTACACCTCCTCCCAATGCGTACCTTAATTATTTTACATGTTTCTTTGTCCCTTCTTTCGGGCTCATTATCCTAATGTAATACGCTTCCGTCACCCGGCTGTGCGTTTACATTATTATCAAATATTTTGCTCATTTGATTCATTTGGGTACTTTTTAAGTTAGTGCCATTCCCTCTGCCCTTACTACATCGGATGTAAATGTGTCCGCTATAAGAAACTCATGGTATCATATGCCACTACTTACTTGGCCAGAGTAAGCGATTAACACATCACATACACGACCTTTTTATAGTTTTCACATAACGCCCTATGTAAGTAACAGCTCTATTTAGTTTTCTTGGAAATAATATCCTGGATATGTATTTCTATTCAGGTTTTTCAAAGTTTCTAATCTACATATGCAACTTTCAATCTCTATGTACTTGTTGCATATTACAATTTGTGGAATTAAATTTAAAATGTGCACCTGGTAATGCTTGCCCTAACGGGCTTCTCTTGCCATTAGCCTTGTTCGGGATCGCTACACGATTTAGGTTCTTGATGAGCATTTTCTACTTGTTGTACTTTGGACCGTTCCTCCGTCAAGTCCGCAATTTGTTAGACTCCCACTATCTTTGGATGCGAGTGTCCTTCAACTAAAACATTTACAAGAGTTAATAATATCAATTTCAATAATCGCCCGTATTATAATACAAGGCTTTTTCTACCATATGCGTCAACGCGCGTATTTTCGTCAACTATATCAATCATTTTAAATTAGGGTAACGTGTATTACACGATAACCCTATGTGTTGTTCACAACACTTTAATCATACTAGACTATTATCATACTTGTACTTACCGGATTTGCGATCAAGCCTTGAACCGAATACCAATCTTTATTAAGAGCATAAGGTTTAAGTCCAAGCATAGTTTTCCCACCATACTTGAATCTCTTAAACCAAGGCTCTGATACCAACTTGTAACACCCTGTTATTATTTTACGTTTTTCGTATAATTTACGTCTATAATCATATTGAACTGACTGTTCCTCGTTTTAGGGGTTTTCACCAAATGCACTCTACCCAAGGGTTTTACTCGTTTGTTCAGAGAGCGTCTGCAAAAAAAAGATTTTGCAGCATCCTCCAAAATCCTTCCATGATTGGAAGCAAAAATTTTTCTTTATTAAGGCCGGGGTGATTCCGGTGAGGATAGTTTTACGGGGAAAGGAAGATGTTCCTATTGAAACAATCCAGACCCCTATTGACGAGAACTGGTATCAAGATCTGAAGGATGTTCCTAACATCGCCTTACCGGAGAAAGCCCTTGTCGGTGCCAGTATAAGCTTGAATTGGAAAATGGACCGTGATGACAAGCTGTGTATACGGAGGATGGCCATGGTATGATTGGGGTTTTTCCTTCTTCTCTTTCTCTCTCTTTTTTTTTTTTTTTTTTTGAACTTGCCTTTCTTCCCTTGTAGTTGTTTCGTTGTATGTTGTCGCGTTCAAGAGACAAGGCGGAAAGATGGGTACCATTAAGAAGAAACCTGATGAAGAGCTTTGGTACCATAAAATTGTGAAAAAATTTGTTTTTCCGCGGGATGCGGATCTGTCTGCCCAGCCTACTACTAGCGCTGGTAAGCTATGTGCATATTGGTTTACTGTTTGCTTTCTTCCTGTTGCGCTTCTGAGTAAATTGTTCTTTGCGCTTCCGTAGGTGAGTTGTCGAACCTGGGTATAGGCCCTGAGAAGAAGAAACGCACGACGACCGGTAATGTTGCGCCTAAAAAGAGTGATGCTGAAAGGTGTCAACCTTCCAAAGTTAAAAATATTGGAGGAGAGAAGAAAGGTGTAACACCTTGTTATTATTTTACGTTTTTCGTATAATTTACGTCCATAATCATATGATTACAACCACAATTACAAGGAAAATACGGGGTTGTTAAAACTTTTCTAAACTTGAAAGCAAAACAACATAGAGTAATTTAATTCATCGTTTTAGAATAACGACGAAACAGCATTGCGGAAGCTTCGTATAACGTGTGTTCGGTTCTTGCTCGATGCTTGATCTTCATCCGGGACTCTTGACATTCACCTGTGATCAAAACCAACTTAAAAGTTAGTTTTGATAATTAAATAATTAGTACTATAAGGATGATTGAGTCGAATAATCGAATTAAACAAGGAAATCGAGAGATTCCAACATGGATGTCTTGATTCCAAAAACAAGGATATAAAACTGACCTCCACCGTAACTTACGGTGGCACCGTAAGTTACGGTGGCCCCTGGTATAAAGTGCTCCTACCGTAAATCAGTAGGAAGCTACCGTAAAGCTTTCAGCTCCACCGTAACTTACGGTGGGCACCGTAAGTTACGGTGGCCCCTGTATCAGAACTCTCATTTTTGCCGTTTTTGACATGAAAACTTTCGTATCTTTCAATCCGCTTGTCCGTTTGACCTACCGTTTCTTCCTACGTGTTTGTAATTTAATCCTCCATCACATGGAGTTAAAATCCAACATCTGGATTAACAAAATTTAAGACTTTTAAGTCTTCGGCTTATTACCCTTCTTACCAAATTTTGACCCGTTTGCGATTTTAACAAACAAACATGTTTACTTAATCTATAAACTCATGAGAATCATAATTCCAATATCTCCTATCAAATTAATCATAAATCATGGGTTTCTTACTTAGTTAGAACCCGTTTACGCTCAAGTGTTTATTTTGACCCATTAAGGGTATTTAAGCGCTTTAAAGCTTAAAATCGCTTTCATTCATTTCTAGCATTCATATTCCTACATTTCTTATCAAGTAATCTTCCACCACAACTATTCGTGTGGTGGATTAAATGTGGATACCTACAAATCCCTAGTTTTACCCCTCGGATTATTGTTTTACGTCAAAGACTCATATAAAGTCATTCGACCCAAGAATTTACATCTTTCACTATCTTTTCTTATTCTAAGCATCTATCTAATCATAAAACTCGTTTCCGAACCCCTTTTTAAGGGTCGTTTGTTCAAATTAGCCTATAAGGGCAATTTGGTAAATTTTTCATCCTTCTTATTATTACAAGGAACTTTTAAATACTTGTAACTCAAAATCCGACCTTTTAACCATAGTTCTTGTTTGTAAACCCATGTGCTTCTAAAACATTATAATCATAACTCAATTTATTCGGCTTGCCTAAAAGATAACCGAATATCTATATTTTAACCTTGTCTAACTCTTATAGAACTCCAAATTCTACATGATGAGTTGAATCATTATACATACCTGGCTTGGATCAATATTTTGACCCGTTTCAATACCTTGACTTATTAGCCACTAAGCAATAGCGATGTGCGTATCCATTTGATATTTATTCCTATAAACATGTAACTCGACAAACCATTAGTCGATATTGTCAAAGGGTGATAATTTCACCTTTTGACCCGTTTATTTACCTAATGATCTTCGTCACTTCAACAAATTTCCAATTCCATGTATCATGCTAATTTAAAGTCTACTAGCGAAAATACAAAATCAAGCATAACGTAACGGAATCGTAGTTACGTACCTTTTAAGCATCCTTTTCAAACGCGTATTTCCACCGGCTTGTCCACTTGACGATCCGGATTCCTCGCCTAGAGAGTTCAATTCACAATCCGTTTAGAACCCTTTTTATAAGTCTTAACGCACAATTTGCCATATCCATCAAACATGCGTTTTTGTCCGATTTTCAACATTTATTTTTCATTTAGGCATTTTAGCGAACACCTAACGGGTATAACTTTACATAATTCATTAACAAGCTCATAACTTGTCATATAACCCGAATTTTCATCAATCAACTATCTAACACAATTATTTGCCTTTACAATTCTGAAATAACTTTACATATGTCAAATTACACTAGAACAACCCCAAATTTCCTAGTGTTTATCAAGTTCTACATAACCCACTAGTCACCTACAATGGTGACCATGGATTTCACTAGAATTAGCATAATTTCAACATGTACTTGTCTAGGGTTTACTCCTAGACATTTTAATGTTCCTAATTCATCTACAATTCATACATGCATCATCAGATTTCAAGTTCTCTAAATTCATGAGAATTTCAAGTAGAGAATTTTTGTCAAATTTTACATACCTTATGATCTCCTTGCAATGGGGATCATTAATCTATGCTTGGATTTCGATTCGGGCTTGATTTGCTCCTTCAATTTGATGAATTTCTGTGTTTTAGGGTTTGAGCTTGAGAGCTCTTCTTGTCTTCTGTGTTTTGTACGACCAGAACACACACAAAGATGTGTGTTTTGGTGTTTTTAAATTTTAATTAATAAAAACCCATTTTCTCACTTTAACCATTTTAGTCCCTCAACTTTACCCAGGTTTATAAAGGTTACTACATCAAGTTCCTCATTATTTTTAAAACACTAGACTAACTAGGTTGATATTCCTAGTTATTTAGTGGGTTCCGGGAGTTATAACCCGTTTTATTTTAAGTCCCGTTAACTCAGGCTCTTATAAACTTAATTCCTTAAAACTTTGATTCGTTCGTATAAAATATTAGGATTTCTTATTTAAATCCAAATATTTACCGGGTTATTTTTACTATTAATGGTACGTTACCCGTCTTTTAGTATTAACGGAGTTTGACTACCAAATCCGTTTTCGGGGTGTTACAAAAGGTACGCGTCATTCCCCTGACCCCTAGTGTGATTATGTGGTGGTTTCTGACTCTTTGGAGGGTCTTACGCCTGCAGTTACTGTTAGGAGACCAAAACCTGAACCGAGAGATACTGCTGATATCCCCCCATCTAACCCAAATGATCCTATTGACTTGGAATCTAGTCCTGAACACTTGGTGCAAAGGAATGCTGGTAAAAGGAAACAGGCTAATACTGACGCTGAGGGTCAGCCCCCAAAGAAGATCCAGAGGAAGAAAATTACCAGGAAAGGCAATCTGGATGCGTTGATCTCTGAGTCTGCTCCTAGTAAGTGTTGTCTTTGCTTTTTTCTCCTTATGCGTATTAGATATTTACAGGCTTTGTTGTTTTTTCAGAAACCCCTGTTCCCATGGAGCCGCAACCTGTGGTTAATGAAGAGCTCCCACCTTCCCCTCCGTGTGCTTCTGTTGCTGATCAGTTAGAGACTACGGAGGTTGCTGATGGTGGTGTGGAGAAGACTGTTGAGGTTGCTGTGGAAGTTGAAAAGGTTGTTAATCCAGAAGTTGTGGATGGTGTTGATAATCCACGAACTCCTTAAACTGTTGCTCAAGACTTGGAGAAAGAAAAAATTGCTGAGAAGACTCCTGCTTCTACTTTTTCTCCTAAACCTTCTGATGTTTTGCCTGAGCGTGTTGAGAAGGTTACTGTTGAGGAGCAAGGCTCATTTTCTGGTGCTGGAAAAAATTCTCCAATCCACCCAGAGGAAACCCTGGGGGATTACTATTACAGAACTTACTCGGAGAAAGATGCTTCCGAGCTGCATGCCCCTGTTTGGAATTTGAAAAAAGGTGACACTTTCTCGGATTGGCGTGTGTGCCGAGATTGGCTGCAGGGGATATTTCCGCCCGGGGAGATCAAGTTTCAGGAAAGCCGGTCTTATGAGTAAACTTATCAAGCTTACCTTAAGGAGACTGCTTCTCATGTTTCTACTACTCATTGCATAGTGCGTGAGTGGTATAGTATGCATAAGTTTTGGGAAGCTTTTAGAGTGTCCCAGAAGAATTTTGTTAGTGATGAAAAGCGCTTAGCTCAGCTAAAAGCTAAATTGGAAGCTGATCAAGCCAAGTTTGAGGTTGATCGTAAAACCGAGGAGTGGTCTGTTGCAGGTTGGAAGAGGAAAGCGGAAGCTGAATCTGCCCTCCTTTCTGAAGAACGCAAAAACTGGAAGAGAATTTGCGAAAAAGATAATGCTGAGAAGGTAAATCTTCGCAATGTCATCAATAATCTCAAGGCTGCAATTGAAAAACTGAAGAAACAGGATGTGGAGATAGAAAGGTTGAAAAAGGAGAAAGCTGATGCAGAGGCTGCGCTAGAAGAAGCGCGTTCTCATAGGGAGCGCAGTGAGCAACGAGAGGTACAAGCTTGCGCCACTCTTGCTCTTAGAGATAAAGAGTTAGGAGAACTTACTGCTTTGCTTTCTGACCAGGAACAACTTAAAAAGGATCTGGAACTTGTGTTTTCCGAAAAGGCTGAAACCTCTCGCCGTTTGACTGAAACTAAAGAAAAATTGGAAAATTCTGAAACGGCGCGAGCCACAGCGGAAAGTGAGCTAGAACCTTTAAAGAGTGATATGGCGTGGCTGAAAGATCGTGGAATTGCCTGTGTAAGTTGCTTCTTATTTATTTGCGGGAATGCTTTTGCCTTCTTGTTATTTACCCTTTCTTATTTTCGTAGGTTGCTGAATCAGTGTTAAATTCTGAAGAGCTGGATAAAACTGTGGCGTGTTTGGTTGTTGCTGCGCGAAAGGATGGGTATGCCCAAGGACATGCTGAGTGTTCTCAGAATGTGAATAGCGCCTTGAAGGTCGATTGGGATACTACCAAATCTGCTACTTTTGGTGTTGATACAAGCGCTGCGCTTTCAGCTCTAAAAACAGAATTTGATAACTTGCAGCTCCCTGTTATGGATCTTATAAACGTTGCGCTTCAATCTGACGATCACGTGGCACAACTGAAAGAAATCTTTCCGGATGACGGTGAAGATTTGTCGTAAAATTTTGTTTGTGATTGTTTTTGAACAATTCTGTAATATTTGGGATATGGATCCCTGCTTTTGTTGGTGCGCTGCTGCGCAAGTAACTAAAACACTGCCGTGCTTGATAGCTTTGAGGCGTATTTGTGCGCCAGGAATAGTATGATGTTTCTATTTGTTTGTTTGATGATTTTGCAATATTTTGCATGGACACAATTACTTTGACTAGGTAAGGCAAATGAAGTTGGTATAAAGCTCATGTGTGAACGTATCGTCTTGTGTGATATGATCACTGACTGTTCATGAGACTTGGTTTTATGTTTACCATAATGTTTTTGCGCTTACCAAAAGAAATTGCATGCACTTTGTAAGAAAAACACAAGAATAATAGAAACTTTGCTTTTTTATTTAGGGATAAGGCGCAGAGGCCATTACAAAGTTTGCTAATATAAATAGACGAAACTTAACTTACTCTCTATTTTTCCCGCTTTATCTTGATAAATCGTGTTTTCCTGCGGAGAAGTCATAAGTTGCCTTTTAAGTTTTCGCCCTCCTGCTTCGGCCCTCCTCACCCCGAGTTATCTGCTTTATTTCCTTGCGCACATTTTGAAGCAAATGTGTGAGCTCGCCGCTTTTGAGGGATTTTTTCTATTTCTGTGCGTAAAGAAATGCAGTTGTTAGTGGTATGACCACTGTCCTTGTGATACTCACAATATTGGGCAGGGTCTTGTCCACGCTTGTTTTTCATGGGGATTGGAGGTTTGAACTGATAGTCTTTAGTACTCTAAACTTCCGCCGGGGTCTTAGTTAAGGGAGTCCACTGTTGATCATGGTGTCGTTTGTTTGTCCTCCGTGAGGGGCCTCCTTGCACCATGTATGTTTGTTTTGGTTCATCTGTCTGGCCATTGATTCCCTCTGATTTTGGGGTTATCCTGGTATAACTGTTAGATTGGATGTCCCACTGATAAGGTATCTGTGGGTCCAATACTATAGTATCAAGCGTTCCACTGGTTCCTCGTAGAGTACCAGATCTGGTGTTTGGGGACTCAGATCTGTAAATTTGTGTGAAAATTTGGTTTAAAGCAATCTGGCATCTGTCGAACCAGTATTTTGGGGCTCTCTCTATGAGCTGATCTGAGGAACTCTTTTCGTCTGAGTGACTTTCACTTTTGTTAATTCCCATGATTCCGTCGATCTGGGTATTCTGGGTTGTAGAACCCTTGAATTCAGGTCGAGGATCTGATGGGTGAGATGATGAATTCTCTGTCATGAAAAAACAGAGAATGAGGGAAACTGAATCGAAACGAGATAAAACTGGTAGAATAGAGAAAATTGATGGGCGCCAATGAAGAAACACTAGATAAACGAATGGGATCGAAATATCTAGGGGTTTGGATCTGCATAAAGGGGTTTGTTCTCTCTCGTTCGATTCGAGGTTACCGATCTTCCTCTCCGATAAACTCTGCAAAACAAAGCACCGTTAGCCTCGTCAAGGGGAGGAGGGGTTCTCTTCTTGACCCGACTCCGGCGTGAGAATAAGTATGTGTTTATGAAGAAGAAGAAGAAGAAGAAGTGTTGAAGAGGTGTGTGTAACTTGCCTTTCATACCTGAATTGTTCTCATATTTATAGCCGAGAGTTTTGGGCGGGAAAACCCGTTGGTGAAATGTTGACGGAAGATGCTAACCCCGTAAGCGGTTACATTTCCTTCCGTTAAGCTTCTTGATCCGTCGTGGGTGCACACGGATCATGGTTTAGATCTATGGCTGGGAGTTTGCCACGTGGAAAGTGATCAAGTGGAGGTTTCTCTCCAATTACATGCTATCATCGTGATTTTAGAGACGCCTAAGGTGCTGACACGTGTCTAGACGGTTGTAACCGTTTAGTGGTGCACGATTGGGTCTCTCTAGAAGATTATTGCTGTAATCTGGTGTGACTCCTTATCGTGTGGAGTCAGCTGAATAAATAAATCCCAAGTCTGGGTATTATCCAGCGGGAGATGCTTATCTCAGGAATTTCATCCTTTGTTTATGGAGGAAAACGCAAGGCTTTATGATGCGCAAGTGTTACTTGCTATCTGACTTTTTGAGCCTTCTTTGTAGAACCAATGCGCGGCCGCGCAAGGTAAAAAGGGCTGGAAGACGAGGTTGTGGTATGGTCCCAAGTACTTATTATGAGGTTTTTGGGACCTTACCCCTTCAGGCGGGGAGGGGCGTTATCCGACACGTGGCACATATTTTTTATTATTATTTTTATTTATAAATTATATAAACTCTATTAGATTTAAATAAACCCAATTTAATACTAATTAGAAAATTACATAACTTAAATATTTAAAACATTAGATAACATAAACGTTAACCTAAAAAATTAAAAATATTACATAGCTTAGACTAAAACGTTAACCTAAAAACGCATTATTTGTCATGCCGCGTAGTGTCTGAAGTCACGGCCGAACATGTTGTGGTACTCGATGCAAGCGATTTGGATGATGCCGCCTTCGTTTAGCTCGCCATCGTCAATGTGCATGTGGTTGAAAATCGCTTCAAATCTCATATATTCAACATGAATCATCTGAAAACGTGAATGAAGTGCATGTTTGGGTCAGATGGCATCGCCCCTACGATTACAAAATTCTGGATGAGCCTGTTCCCAAAACGGAGACGTGTTTAACGGAGGCCCTTGGTTCTCACGGACCGCAACCCACGATTCACATAACGTGATGTCCTCTTCTAGGATCCATGGAATAACCGGCATTGCGCAACGTTGTGTGCGAGTGTGTTGTGGCACGTGAGATGAAAGTTTTAGATTGAATAGGAAAACGGTGTAAAAATTGTATGTTTATATAGAGTAAATTGTTTAAAATTTTTTATTTTCTTTTACTAGCCGTTGAGGTAAACGGCTAATTCCAACAACCAATGACAACATGACACATGTGCACACATATTAACTCAACGCCGGTGGAATTCTCCAAGCCTTTCTCTCAACGCTGTGTGCAATGTCGGGTGCGGTATGGTGTGTGCGGTGTGGAAAGGCATAAACACCGCTGATCCACGCCCACACTATGTGGTCTAAGCATACTTTCTTTAAGATATGTGTCATTTAGCAGGCACGTGGATTTTGACTTGGGGGCAACGGCACGCATGAAACACCATGATATCGCCTTAAATTTGTTATAGATATGGTACTCGAACAAACTCTTAGGCAGTATTCGTTTCATATAATAGAATGAAATATGGATGGAATTGCAATGAAGATTACATTTCTTATGTTGTTCCTTTCAACAAAAGCGGAAACTGGAATTGAACAATAACATAAGGAGCGAAATCCACATTCTTGTTTCATCTAGATTCCATTCCATTATATGAAACAAACACACCTAAATTCCAGATCAAATTTCAATTCCTACACAAAGGGGTTGTTTGTTTACCTCTTAATGAGGCTCTTAATGGTTCAGACCTCTTACTAGTTCGGCACTTAATGGTTCAAACTGTTTGTTTCGTGAGCAAATGTCTGAATGGTTCAGACATTTGTCTCTAAATGGTTAAGTATTATACATAGTCTGAATGGTTAAGACCTCTAATCTGAATTGGCCAGACATTTGCCTCTGAAGGGTTAAGCATTATACTGCCTCTTAATGATTCAGACCTCTTACTGGTTCAGCACTTAATGATTCAGACCTCTTACTGGTTCAGTACTTAACCATTCAGAAGTTGCCAAACAGCCCCAAATTATAATTCCATTACATTTCACGAAACGAAAGCTATCTTATTGTTCACTAAATTCCATTACCTCCACCACTAATCACACTCATCACTAAATCGCTTACAAAAAACTAAGGCTCGCAATAGATACCTGTATAAGACACGATTAAACATGTTTACTGAAAAAGTATACTTCTTGGTTTTTTACCTTTATAAAAATAAATATAATTAGGAGGCTATGATCTATAATTTCTTCTCCTTGGTAAATAAAACATAAAATTGTGTTATAGATATGAGATATAAAGTAGTTAAACAAGTTGTATTCATGTTTAATACTTATGTTATTCGCGTCGTCAGAGACCTGCTAAACCCGATAAGACACGATTTGTCAGCCATACAAAAAACAACCAATAACAACATTCCACCTCATTCCACAAAAAAAAAAATCAACCAATCACAACAATCCCAACCAACCAGACAAACAACCATCAATCCCACCAGTACCATGATGGCGACTAGAGCAACCACGATCACTACCGTGTCCAAACCACTTGCGACGATGTGATCACAATGGCCACGCCATCACGTTGGTGCCCTGAGCTCCCTAATAGAAGGATTATGTAGGTATAGTGTTTCTAGCTTCTTGCTAGAATCAATAAACAAAAAAGTATTTCCTAAATGTTAAAAAGTAACAAAAAAATATAGATTTTTGCATACGTTGAAAGAGTTTAAAACCTTATAAACCTTATACGTTGAAAGAGTTTAAAACCTTATGCCTACTTCTAACCTTTTTTTTTCCTTATTACTTTATGAAAAAAAAAAAAAAAACCTTTCTTTCTTATTACTTTCTAGAAGAAAAATACTGTGTAAGTACGTAAATTGTTTTCATTAATATGTTTAGATTTACTATTTACCTGACTTTATAGTTTATACTCGATGAGAGCATAACAATATTAAATATATAATCATATCTTATTTGTGTATCATTTAATATGTTGGATGAGAAGACATTATTTCGGATTCGTGAAATTTAAAGACATATACGCAAATCAGCCTCGCGTATCATATATTTTAAGCTGGACATCAAGAAATTGGTTGAGAAGGACATCAAGAAATCGGGGGTAGCAAACGCGAGCAGCTTGGATTTGGAAGGTGTCGAACCAAGTTTTTCCATATCGAAATTTAGGGAGGAGATATGCGAAAGAATTGGTTACAAGGTCGAGGTCAATGCGTTCAAATGGAATGGATGGGACTTGTTGATGCAACAAGTACAAGACCAAGGCCTGTAGCGATATCTCTGGGTAAAAGGGTTCAG
This sequence comes from Helianthus annuus, assembly GCF_002127325.2. Lineage (NCBI taxonomy): Eukaryota > Viridiplantae > Streptophyta > Magnoliopsida > Asterales > Asteraceae > Helianthus > Helianthus annuus. Next base: position 156,284,002 of record NC_035442.2, read on the forward strand.
GGGTTAGATTAGCCTAACGCAGGTCGTGGGGTCCCCCCACGTTTGCAAGACGTGGAGAGAGGTTCACTAGTATTGTTTTTATCCTCCTTAGATCTTGAGCTAATTAGAAATCAACCCAGAAAGCGATCGTTGGAGAAGATGAATTATTTAGTGTGAAGAAGAGAAGCAAGCATGAAGCTAGTTCTCAAGAGGGAGAAGGAGAATCAGAGAGTTAGGGTGATATCTGCTGATCCTGGGGTGTTTTGTATGGTGAAATGGCCTGCATTTTATAGGGGAAGGTGTTTCTCAAAGGAGAAACCCGTAGTGAATCTGTGCTTGCAGTGAGGGGTTTGCCCATTTTGGGGGTTGAAGGGTTTGGACCTGCGGACAAAAGGGTGTGCTCTCCCACATGGTCTGGTTGCAGCTGGGCAGGAGGTTTCACAGGTTAAGTGTTGATGTGACCGGACACTGTGCTTGTCCTTTTTACTGTTCATGACTGTTGGAACATTTTCGAACCTTTTAACCTTTTAAGCTGCTGTGTCTCTAATCAGTTTATTAAGGTTTGAGCTACCCCCGTCATCAGCCCCCCAAGTCAGAGGTGTTTGGGATGTAAGCTCAAATGCTTCTGACTTTTACACATTATTTTTTATTGCTTAAAGGCTTCAAGGCTTTAAGGCGTTTGAGTTTTGAGATTTGAATTTCAGAATGATAGTAGATGTGATAGGCTTCAAGGTTTTAAGGCTTGAAGGCTTTAATTCTTGAAGGCTTAAAGGATTCAACTTTTCTCATTCAAGAGGAAGTTGAGGCTTTTTGTAAAGAATGGGGGATCGATCTAAAGTTTAATCCGGTGGCTCTGGGTTTTGGCAAATCGATCGATTAGTGTCCCGTTGGTTCCATTGCTCTTTATTGCTGAGTATTCCAACTTGCGTCATCCGTTTTTAGTCTTTGTTTTGAATGTTTTAGAGTATTATCGTGTGTCGTTTGGTCAGTTACACCCTTAAGGTCTTGCTAGGGTTTTACACTTTGATGTTTTATGACCCGTCGTTGTTGTTGTTCCGCCGTTTCTTCCAGTTAGCCAAGAACGGTGATTGTTTTACCTTTGAAACATCTCAGGTTGATGTGTGTTTAATTTCGTCTATGGTTACTACCTTTGGTTCTTGTAAGTACCGATTTTTCTGGATTTCTGAGTCCATTGTTCCTTTCAGGCTTGTTTGGAGGCATCCTTATGTTGTTTTGAATGAGCTTGAACCTTTCAAACACGAGATAGATGGTTGTTGAAGTTTATTAGGGGGTGTCTTTCCAGGCTTTGTCCCTTTCCCAAACATCTTTTAGTGCTGATGGATGTTAGCAAGTTGTGGGACAAGCCGGATCGTGACCCTGTGCTCGTGAGAGATGATCAAGGTATGATATTTTGTATTTTCTGCTTATGTTATATTTTATTTATTGCAGTTATGTTTGCCTTAGACTTTATCAAGAGCGATTACACATCTAGTGTTGTGTTTGGAGATTCCGAGGCTACGTCAGACGAAGATGTTGTTGTTAGGGGCACTGAACATAGGTTCGAGGGTTCAGGCTATGTGAACGTTCCCAATGTCAAGGGTTTCACCAAAGTTGTTGCTTCCAAAGTCTCTACTCGTCGTTCGAGTTGTTGTTTGATAAAGACTGCTGACCAACCATCGGCTTCTGAGCCGGTGGAACTAAGTAATGACATAGAGGCTTCAGATGATTTAGAAGTTGGGGTTGGGAAAAATCAAAAAAGGACAAGGGACGGCCCTTGGCGGTTTGGCGGGTAAAAAGGTTGTGAGCTTGAAGGGTTCCGGGAAGGGTGGTGAAGGTTCCACCAATGTTAATCCAGGGGAGGTTTATGTGCCGGATTGGAAGGTCACAGTTGGTGACAGCTTCAAGCCTTCATCCGTTTGTGAGGATGTTCTTACCCACTTTTATTCTCCTGTTGTTCGAGGTTCTTGCTCATCTATGGATGATGACCTGATGATTTCGAAAAATGGTAATGGGTTCTTGTAACCTTGTTGCCTTGCTTCCAGAGGGTGTATCCAGATTTCGCAAGAGGATGCGAGAATATGATGTCTTCTCGAAGAAGAGGGATGAGATGAAGGCTTCACTAGCTACTCTAAAGAAGGAGGCAGAGGGTTATGTTGGGAGGGAGAAAAGCTGATGTTGAGGATTGATGAGCTTTCTTCCCAGCACAAGACTGAGATGGTTAAGTTGGAAAAAACGCTTGGAAGCTGACAGGGTTTAAGTCAGGGTTGATTGGGCTACTTTGGAGGTTCAGAAGTAGGCTTTCTTGGAAGAGAAAGATAGGTTGAAAGCTTCACTAGCCCATGCGACTAGTGATAACAAATGGTTAATTGAACATGGATTCCAGCAAGTGGTTACATATCTTCTTCATTCATCGGAGTTCAATAGTGCCTTGGGTGATTCGTACAGCCAGCTTCTTGCTCATGGAAGGCACCAAGGTTTATTTGCTGGTTTTAAGGCATGTGAATCCAGATAAACTCAGCAAAAGTCTTCTCTTTTTCATCCCAAGGCCTTTGATGTATTCAAAGAAACTGTTTTGAAGATGGAACACTTGACTTACCCTTATGTGGGTGAGGTTTCCAAGTGTTTTGGTAAGCCTCTTTCTGTCTTGCAGGAGTTGTAACCCACTGGCCTTAATGAGGCTGTGTGTGGTAAAGTGTTGAACTCTCTTTCCAAGAAGCGCTCATGCTCTGATGATAGTGAAGAGACGTTCTCTGATTGTGGTGAAGGCTTGAAGGATACAAGCCTTGAAGCTTCTGAGATAGCAAGTAAAGGTGGCATGAAAAAGAAAAACGCCAAAAAGTCTAAGTGTGGTGAAGCGGGTGCAGCAAAGACTGTCGTTTCTGATGCTGCTAGCTAAAAACACTTTGACTTTATTCGTAGCTTTCTTAGCACCTTAAACAATGTTATGTGATGTGTTGTGCACAAGTAGGTTTTAGGGGAACCCTTAAGGTTTCCTTTGGTAGTTGGTAGCCTTCAAGGCTTTTGATCAATATGTTAAGTTTATGGCCTTTAAGGCCTAGTGTTTAAAACCGATGTGTTTAGTGCTTTATTCCACTCTTTCCTTATGTGTTGATGATTTTTTAATGTTGTTGTATGTTTTTGTAAGATAGCTTGGTTAGATACTTGTAGCTTAAAGCCTTCGAGGCTTCCGGTTGTCGTTTGATGTTTGTGACTTGGTGTTTTGCTTTGTACTTTGGTCACCAAGTTGCATACAACCTTGTATTATTGTGTTTATGTCTAGGGAATTGTCTTTGTTGGTTTTGTGTTGTCTTTATGTTATTTATACCTTGAAGGGTTCAGTGCTGCAGTCACTTAGCCTTGATATTTTTAACAATAAGACATAGCACTTATCCTATTTATCATTTTCCTTAGTTTGATCTTGGTTCGTAAGCCTGTTGGTTATGATCTGCTTTTTAGGAAAACTTTCTAAGGCTTAAGGAACATTTCGTGAAGGCTGTTCAGACCCGTCTATGAGACAAGTTAGAGTTGTTCAATGGTCTCATGGAGTTGGATTCATTTAGGAATTCACCCCGTATATAGGTCCATTCAACCATTGAACCTATTGAGCGATGTGGCTTGGGAGCTCATCCCCTTACATGGCCCTTGCCATGGAGTGTTTTGCTAGGTTCTCAACCTGATTATAGGATAGAAAAGACAAATTTTTGATAGAAAAATCATCATTTATTTATAAAAGGTGCACTTTGATTACGAAGGAAAGATGGAACATAGAACATTCTGTCCACACAAGGAATCTTTTAAGGTTTTTGCCATTACGGTGGCAAGGAAGCTTTTTTCCTTGTGTATCGGCAAGCTTGTATGATCCTCTTTTGTGCTTTTTCGAGAATGGTGTATGGTCCTTCTCATTTGGGACCAAGTTTGGCTTGATTTTCTTTCTTCCTTGCTTCGTTGTTGTGGAGGACCAAGTCTCCGAGTTTGAATCGTTCATGTTTTACTTCTAGTGTTGTGATAAGCTTCCATCTTTTGCTTATATTTGGCTTCCTTTATAGTGGCTTAGTCACGGGCTTCTTCTAGGAGTTCCAGGTTTAGCATGGTTTTAGCCTGTTTTGCCTCAATGTAAACGTTGAGTGTTCGTTGTGTGGTAGCTGCTATTTCTGTCGGGATGAAAGCTTCTGACCCAAATACCAAGCTATAAAGTGTTTTCTTGTGGCTTATTTTTTCAGTTGTTTGAATTGCCCACAAGTCTTTGGGAAGCTCTTCAAGCACTGAGTATCATGTCTTCCCAATCTTGTTTGTATCCCCTTCACAATGTTTCGGTTTGTTCTTTCAATCTGGTCGTTTGATTGGGGATAGGCCACTGAGCTAAACGCTTGTGTGATTCTGAACTCTTTGCGCCATGAGCTAAAAGGCTTCTCGACAAACTGTTTGCCATTATCTGCGATAAGTACCCTTGGAAGCCCAAAGCGGCAAGTGATGTTTTTCCATACAAAGTCAATGACTTGTTTGCCCGAGATTTTTCCTAGCGGCTTGACTTCTAGCCACTTTGTGAAATAATCTACGGCGACCAATAAAAATTTCACTCCTCCTTTGGCCGGTGGGAATGGACCAACAATATCTATTTCCCATTTATGGAGTGGCCAAGCTGAGGGATGGGAACGAGATCATGTTTAGGACTTTTGGGTACCGGTGCGTGTATCTGGCAGTATTCACATATTCATAATTGTTCAGTGGTATCTTGGTGCATAGAGGGTCATAAGTATTTAAGGTTCATAGATCTTGGACCATAATGAGCTCCGCATATTCCCTCGTGTACTTCCTTGATCAGATGTTGGCTTTGTTTTGGGCTAGCACATCGGAGTAGTGGTGCAAGGTAACCTTTTTGTAAATAATTTCTCCTTGCAACACATACTGCCATGATTTGATGTGAACCCTTTCAGCCTCTATCTGGTCATTGGTTAATTCACCATTTTTGAGAAAATTTTCAATTGGAGTCATCCAATTTGGTCCTTCTTTAGTGATCACATCTTGAACCTCAAGTTCTTGAATTGATGAGGTTTTCAATATTTTGACTAGTACCTTCTTGGTGAGATGGGCGAATGTGAGAGATGTAAGGTTGCTTAAGGCATCAGCTCTCTTGTTTTGGGATCTTGGAACTTGTTTGATGGTACATGTTTGGAATGTGTTCATCAGTTCCTTTGATTTATCATGGTATTTCTTTGTGGCTGTCATTTGCTTTAGACAAGTAAGGACTCTGTGATGGCTTGAAGCTTTTGGACCCCTATTTCTTTGTCTAGTTTTAGCCTAGCGATCAATGCTTCGTACTCAGCTTCATTGTTGGTGGTACGAAGTTCAAGTCGAATAGCATATGTAAATTCTAACCCATCAGGGTTGATTAAAACCAGACCAGCCCCTGAACCTTCGATACTGGAAGCCTCGTTGGTAAAAAGCTTCCAGGTATCAGGGTTGAAGGGTTCAGCGGTGGTTGTATTAACTTCTGTTGTGGTTTTTTTAGGGACTTACAAGGTGAGTAAGCCAAGATTTGAGCTTTGAGAGCTTTTCTTGGAGCATAAGTGATTTTATGTTCACCTAGTTCAACAGCCCATTTGGCTAGCCGTCCAAATATTTATGGTTTTTCAAGCACATTCCTGATAGGTTGATCAATGACGACTTGTATTAGGTGTGCCTGAAGATACCTTCGAAGCCTTCTAGTCGTTTGAACTAGGGCTAGAGCAAGTTTTTTCAAAGAAGAATATTTGATTTCTGCTAATTTTGAAGTTTTGAAAAAGTAAACGGGTATCCGAACATTGTTTCGTTCAATGATCAGAGCCGTATTTATGGCATTTTCAGCAATCAAAAGGTAGATAGAGGTTGTTCCTCCTATTTCCGGAGCCAAAATGGCTGGGAGTGAAGCCAAGTGTTGCTTCCTTTGGTTGAAGGCTTCCTTTTGGGGTAAAACGCTTCAAAGTTGTAAGCTTTCCATCGAAAGTCTTTCTTGTTAGCACATCCCTTGAGGGTTGGCTTTTATGCTTTGTTTCCTCATGATGTGCCCTAGAGACGAGCACTTAACTGGATTAAGCTTCATGTTGATCTTTCTCGAGTTTTGGAAGGTTTCTTGTATGTCATCGAGCATTCGGTATTCCGTTTTGCTCTTGATCATCAAATCGTCAACATAAGCTTTAATGTTCTTGCCGATTTGTCCGGCAAATGCTTTGTCAACCAGACGTGGATAAGTGGTACCTGCATTTCTTAAACCAAAAAGCATTTTTTGATAGCAAGATATACCTTTATCAGTGTGGAATGTGGTTTTTTCTTCATTTTTTTATTAGGATCTGATGGTAACCCTTTTAGGCGTCAAGAAAACACCTGAATAGGAAGCCTGTGAGCGAGTTATCCTTGAGGTCTATCTCGGGCAGCGAGTAGCAATCCTTTGGGCATGCTTTGTTCAAGTCTTTTAAAATCAATATACATTCTCCAAGACTTGTCGAGTTTTCGAACTATTACGGGATTGGCCACCCGTGATTGATACTTAACCTTCTCGAAGGATTCCGGCTAGAACAAGCTTTTCCATCTTTTGTATAATGAGTTTATTATAAGATGGGATCCATATCTCATGTTTCAATAATGCTACGGTGGGTGCCGGTCATATATTCCAGGCACTAATCAAAGACGTAGTGCAAGAGCAGCCTTTCAAGGTATGAGAGGGTTTCATTGTAAAGGTTAGTGTTTACCCTTATTCCTGTTGAGGATATTTTGGGTTTATGTTCAACCCTTATTCATCATCTTCGTCCTTTCTTGAGCTTTCCCCTTCAACCACAAAAGCTTCTTGGGTAGGTTGAAGGGTTCATATCCCTTTTTCAGTGGGAAACTTCATAGTGCCTTGACCAACTAAAACTGCCATTCCGAACACACCTTGCCCTGGCCTTCCTATGATGATATCATAGTTGGAAGGGATATTGATCACCGCAAAAGTGAGTTGTTCGGTTCGTCCCTTTGTTCTCTCGTTGAACAAACATAATGGGTTATTTGGCCTAAAGGCTTGATAGGTATGTCTGCGATACCTTCAACGGGGGATTCAGACTGTTGAAGCTTTGAACGTTCATCGTCGCTGAGAGGGTTAAAGCCTTTCTCAAACATGATTTTGGTGGTTGCACCGGTGTCAATGTAAGCCTTTTGTGTCTTGATGGTTCCTATGTTGGATTCCATCACCAGAGGGTTTGAAAGTGTAACACCTCGAAATTTTGTGTCCAATAATGTGTTGACACGTGTCATGAGTTTACACGTGGTATTAAATACTAAATAAAGGACTAAAGTTGACAAACCTTGAAAGTATGTAAATTCGAGGGTTATAAATGTCAACGAAGGGTAAATATACTATATAGTAACCCTAAACGATCCTCGTACCTTCAAACGAATAAATCATGGATCGTACGGAACGAAACGCGGAAGAAAATGAGAGATTACAAGCTACAGGGGTTAATTGTGTCAACATGTTTAATTTATACCTCTGAGTGACCCTTTGACGAACTCGAGGCTTTGTAACAGTAAAATACGCTCACTAGAATATACTATATAAATTTCGCGAAGTTCCGTTTTAAAACGAGAAAGTTATGATCAAATTCGTACACGAGGGGTTAAAAGCGTCAACAATAAAAGTTAAGGCTTTTCGGATAGTAATTAAACTAACCGGGGACTTAACAATGCGGGTAAAAGTCACGAGGCCCTTAGTTGTAATTAATCGAGGGCCAAATCGCAAAGTTACCCCTTCGAAACCGAAAGGTCAGGTTAATCATTACAAAAGATTTGAAAATCTTGGAATTTAACCCTCAGGCGGGCCGCGTTAAGGAATTGAGTGAGCTAATGCGGGCCGCGCGCCAGTTGAAGATACGTTTACTGACTTTAGGATTCATGCGGCCCGCGTCCAAGTGGCCTGAATCCTAAAGCGGGCCGCGTAGGAGTCCCAGATGCAGAATTCTTGGACAGATTCAATGTTTGAGCTTGTGAACGATCATTTAGGCATTAATTGAAGCATGGGCGCCCTCTACATGTCCCCTAGCACTTTAGGACACCTGCTGATCATCCATGAGCAATCCTAGAGTGAGTTGTAATGATCTTGAGCATGGAAATTCACTATAAAAGGCAAGGCATTGCACCCTTGTGAAACACACCTCAAACCTGCCTTCAAGTTCATTTCTGGAGCTCTCAAGTATACTTCTAGCATCCTTAGTCGTGCACCAAGCTTCTGTAAGTGTGCCTAACCTTTTGTGGCTTAGTTTTTGCTTAGTTTAGCTTAAAAGTCAATTCGTCGTAATTAACGATTGACTTTGCGATAAATCACAAATGGTCCAGTGGTTTGTCGAATCAAAGATAGTTATATGTTGGTAATCATGTGGGCTTTAAACCCCTAAAAGGGCACCCTCTAATTCCCACTCTAACTAGTCCGAATGTCGAGTCAAACGTGCTTAGAAAAAGTCAACAGAAATGCCATTTTGCGATTTAATGCATAATCAGTAATGTAGATGATGTGTAACCTGTTTAAACACTCATAAAACATGATAATAAGTATATTAACTAGTCTAAGCTTGTTTGATCCGACCATTTACTGTTTTGACCCGGTTCGGAGCCGAAAGTCGCAAAGCTTTGACTTTTGCATTGACTTCAGTTCTGACCCGTTAAAGTATGATTTAGATATGCCTTAGGACTCTCTTAGGACCAGGTTACATGATGGTATAACCCTCTATGACCGGTTCGTTGTTTGTCCGAGTCTTTTACACCTTCCCGTTAAATGCTTAAAGGTTAACCGTAACGCCCTTTTTAAATTAAAACGAGAATTTCGGACATGTGAAAGAACCATAACCTTAGTTACTGATTTCTAAGCATGTCCCTAAAATTTCACGTCAATCCGAGGTCCAGAATAGGAGTTATGCTAAATAGCGCAAATTACGGAAACTTTAGTAATTTAATAGCGCAATTAGCATAACGTCTATCTAAACCCAGATTTCGACACCAAACCTTTTACACACTGATGTAAAATAATATTTTGGGATTTTTAAAGATTTTTAATTATTTTTAACCTGCTCATAACCTGCGGTTATGGCATCGGTTCGGTAAATACCGAATATACCCTTTTCGGCCATAACTTGAGTTCTACAAGGTCTTTTGACCCGATTCCAGTTGCTACTGATTTTAAATAATAAATAAAGTATTTTAGACTTTATAAACTGTTCGGGAAACTCAGATTTCCTGTAGAACTCAGAAACCTCTTTTATAATCTTTAAAATGACCGAAATACCCCTACGGGGCATAAAATAGATTTAAACTCGTTACGGGCATTATGGAAGGTATCCTACTGATACCACAGCCTCTTTAAAGTATATTGACTTTGGAAACAAGTGTAGGACTCCTACGGTTACCCGTTACGCCATTTGCGCGCACGATTCGGCTTATGTAACTAGTTTACATAAACTAGCCGAAACGGGTCAAACCATATTGTTTTGACCCCAACATCCAGAGTGTGGTTATTAAACCCATATAAAACAAGTATTCAAACTTGTTGGGTCCAAACCACATTCCATTCACGGTTTTCGCCTTTCACGCGACTAAACCGTAACTATCCTTTGAAACTGACCGGTCTAAGCTACGGCTAAATTAAAGACCCGTTAGGATTCTAATAGGTTATTTTTAAACCTCCATTCCAGAATAGGAGACCAGTAAAAGCTATCTGCAATTTATTTCGATTAAGGATTTATACTTGCAAAGGTAAATACTTTTAACTTATTTTCCGTTATACGGGCTTGGGTTACGGTATATAGTATACCGCTTGATCGGGCATCAAGTTCTCCACCGATTGAGTGGGTAATTGAATAAATTTGATCGGCCCGTTTAAACAGTCTTGTTACTTAGAAGCCTTGGGGGGTTAATGACCATGTCCCGGATATCCCTGGCATCATTTTACGAAATGGCCACGACCTAAGCGCGAGTGTAGGCGTACACTCGTCAGTGCATAAATAGTCGCTGTGGTGTGTCTATTGATCTTTAACCCGGACTTGATCCGGGCTACTGAACGCATAAGGAACATGTAATTCGTTCACAAGATTATAAATTTAAATAATTCTCCCAAGCTATAAAAGAATTTGTGCCTTGTGCATTCAAATCAATTTTAATAAACATTTTACAAAAGTGTCGGTTGAATGTATTTACCAGTGTAAACTGACGTATTTTCCCAAAAAGACTAAATCCAGGTACTATGCGTAATTAGCTGGATATTCTCCTTAGCATCATAAAGAGTCTCGCAGCTTAAGATGCCTTCGTCTGTTGAACAAAACTTATATTTTTATTTGATCCCCTGTGGATACTTTTCGACTATTCGTAATACATTTGATATTACAAGCAATGGTTGAAATATAATTATCTTTATGCTTCCGCTGTGCATTCATATATTGTGTGGTTTGACTATATTGTTGTCAACTACGTCACGGTAATCCCCCACCGGGCCCACCGGCGAGACACGTGGAAATCGGGGTGTGACAGGTTGGTATCAGAGCCAACATTGAGTGAATTAAACACTATCCTTATGTGTTTAATCTCAGTGACACAATTGCACATACTTGAGTCTAGACAAGAACATAGGACAAATTCGAATTATTATTCCAGTTTGTCTTTTTATTGTTTATTGTGATTTAAAGTTTTAAAAGCAGGAAATATGCCGCCAACAACCAGAAGAGGAAGAGGAGGAAGAGGCAAGGGACAGGTCATTACTCACAATGATCACGAGGCTGGACCTTCGAACATGCGAGCTCCTTCCAGTACGAGAAGTGAGGAACCACAGAGACGAAGAAGAAACCTCTTTGAACCTGCAAGACATTCCACCTCGCACAGTTCAACACCCTCATACCGTCATTCTTTTGGTCCAAACTCAGAAAATGACCCCAATAACCCTCAACCATCGTTCATACCTCTCGAGCGATCTGCTTCGCACCGTTCTTATGGCGATCCTTCACCTTTCTTCGTAGGACAGTTTAACCCGGCGGATTATGTCCAAGAGCCAATAGGGTATAACCCTTTAGGACCAGAGGATCACTTTTCTGAAGATAATGCAGTGGATATGGACGAGGATACAGATCCCGTCGAGCCTGCACAGGGTACTCCCAACCATCCAATCGAGATCTCTGATGGGTCATCCTTTCATGGGACACCCTATCAAGGTCCTGAATGTTACCAGGCGAGGTTTGACCAATGTAATTGGTACTTCACACCATCGCATCATTTCTCGCCTCACGACCAACAGCAACAACAGGATCCTTCTGAGGATTCGCGGTTTGTGGCAGTTACGCCACTGCCACCGGTTCAACCAGTAATTCCAGATCCGCCAAGGCGTAGAAGATCAGGCGCACGGATGTCCACCCGAGGAGGGGAATTCCATTTCAGGACCCCTCGCCACTCGAGTGCGAGTCACTTTCCGTCAGTGCCTGAAGAAGAACCACAATTAGGGGAACCTTCTGGTCACCCTGCAGAGGTGAATTCTGCACCAGTTGCACCACCTCCGCCACCATTCGGATATGACAATCCGATACCAGCATATGGCGGCTCCACCGCATACAATCCGTTTGAGCAGCCGACTCACACGCACTACAACTATAACTATGATGCTCATCCATACGTGGTAGCGGCAAATTACAATGCTCTCCATGGAACCTCTTGGAGACCAGATTACTCAGCTCATGGGTATCCAATACCTCCTAGACCTCCGGTTCAACAACCGTCGCAGCAACCAGGTTTTTCTCCACCGGAGCAAGAAGAAATACTCCACCGTCTAAACCGTGTGGAACGAGACTTCGAACAAGAACGTAAGAGTAATCGTGGATTTCTCAAAGGCTTAGCAAACCTACTAAAAGGGAGGAAGAAACGAGATCATTGGTCTCCTTATGTATTGTTGTATTTACAATTTAGTCCCTGCGTGGACATTTATCGTATTTCAGTCCCTACATGGACTTATCTTTTAGTCCCTGCGCGGACATCTATCTTGTATTTGGTCCCTGCGTGGACTTGTTTTTCTATAAACCTCTGCATAGGTATTTACTTATTTAAAAAGTCCCGTTTAGGGCAGCGTGTAATCATATTTGAAATTTATGGAATGTTATGTTACAAATTTCATTTTTGTTATTATTATATATGAAATAAATCAAAAATCATTCCTTTTAAATTTAAATCTACCTAAATAAAGAATCTTAAGAGTGAAACCTAGCCAGGTGCCTTTATAAGACCCGGCCAAGATGATAAGACCTGATTAAAAGATTCAGATTCCCAGTTAACCTCTGTAAACATGTTAACATTCATGGCAGATGTGATTCGTTTAAATCGCACGCGTCATTCTTATATAAGAATCCTTTTAAGGATTCCAAAGCCCAAATTAATGATTTGTAAATCATGGGTTAAGTCGTCAATGAAGATGATCAATTATTAAACATCCATTAGTGATGTAGTGCCTACGGGCCAAACTTGTTAAACATCCATTAGTGATGTAGTGCCTACGGGCCAAACTTATTAAAACATCCATTAGTGATGTAGTGCCTACGGGCCAAACTTATAAACATCCATTAGTGATGTAGTGCCTACGGGCCATAATTATTGTCATATAAGACAAAAGGCAGTGGTAGTCTATGACTCCCTGTCAGAAAAGGTAAAAGGACTACGGTTCAAACCTTCATGCCTTGATTCTCTGTAATCCCGGCTTATATTATAAAATGTCCTCATGACTAAGCTTTTATGCCACTAACAATATTGTTTGTAATTAGGATAAGTTATATTCAAATCCTAAATAAAAAGTGAGTAACAAATTAACCAGATATGGTCTCTGTTTACCATGGTTAATGAATTGCCATAAAAGACAATTCCATAATAAACTCCTAAATAAAACTTTTTCGTTATCTTGTGTAGCAGATTCAAGTTACGATGGTCGATCCAAATGAGGAGAATAGTCATTCGAAAGAAGATGAATACGATAACGCCCAGGTTCATTTGACGGGCGCAGAATTGAAAGCTCTGGTCGACGGTGCTGTTAAGGCAGCCCTGGATCGACAATACGAAGAGTACACTGAATCTCGGAGCAGAACCATATCTAAACCACACTCAAAGCCAAAAACCCACTCAAAATCTCACAGGAAGCCACCGTCTAAGCCTAAAAAGGATGATGATAATCACTTATCCAATGAAAACAGTGTCCGTCTAGAAAAAGTGTATACTGATGCATCTCGCGCCAGGGGCTGCACCTACAAGTATTTCGTATCATGCAAACCCCGAGACTTCACTGGGGAGAAAGGCGCGGTAGATTGCATGACGTGGCTAGACGAGATGGACACCGTGATGGACATCAGTGGTTGCGCAGAGAAAGATGTGGTAAAGTTTGTTTCACAATCATTCAAGGGCGAGGCCCTGGTTGGTGGAGGTCGTTGGTTCAGGCCTCGGGGAAGGCTGTTTTATACAGCATGACATGGGAGGAATTCATTTCTCTCATCAAGGAAAATTAATGCCCTCAACATGAGGTTGAAAAGATCGAGACCGACTTCCTATCGTTGGTTATGACGAACCTTGACTGTCAAGCTTACCTCACGAGCTTCAACACAATGTCCCGGTTGGTTCCGTATCTGGTAACCCTGGAGCCAAAGAGAATAGCTCGTTTTATCGATGGGTTAGCCCCCGAGATAAAGGCAAGCGTAAAGGCCTCTCGGCCAGCGACCTTTAGATCTGTAGCCGACATATCTTTGTCCCTTACTCTGGATGCGGTCCGACAAAGATCGCTGAGGAACAAAGAGGCTGAGAAGAGAAAGCGTGAAGATGATACTTCACGAAGGTCGGGCAAGAAGCACCGTGGAAACGGTGACAACAAGAGAGGGTCTGAGTCAAGGAAGGATGGGCAACAGTCTGGTGAGAAGCCCAAGTGCAAGAATTGCAAGAGACATCACTTTGGAAAGTGTTGGCTCGAATCAAACTCGCAGACTCAGTCGAAGTCATTTGCTTGCGGGTTATGCAAATCCAAGGACCACAAGACCGTGGATTGCAAAAAGATAAAGGATGCAACTTGCTACAGTTGTAATGAGAAGGGGCACATTAGAACCAACTGCCCTAAAAATGCCAAGAAGCCTGAAGAGGCCAAGAAGACTAATGCAAGAGTCTTCAGGATGGATGCGAAAGAAGCAGTGCTAGACGATAACGTGATCACAGGTACTTTCCTCGTAAATGATATCTTTGCAAGAGTACTTTTTGATTCGGGCGCTGATATGTCTTTCGTAGATCATAAATTTTGCAAATTGCTGAATATGCCTGTCAAAACCTTAAATGTGAATTATGAGGTAGAGCTAGCAGATGGCACCACAGAAACCGTCTCCACTGTGTTAGATGGATGTGTGATATCCGTTAAGAACCACTCTTTTCCTCTATCTCTACTTCCCTTTAAATTGGCCGGTTTTGACATAGTATTGGGTATGGACTGGTTATCTCACAACCAGGCCCAAATCGTCTGCAACAGAAAGAAAGTGGTGATAAAGACTCCGTCTGGTGAATCACTTACCATTCGGGGAGATACCCAGTATGGATTGCCTGAGCAAGTGACTATGCTCAAGGCTTCAAAATGTTTAAAGAAGGGTTGTGTCATCTACATGGCACAGGTGATTTTTGATGAACCTAAACCGAAGATAGAAGACATCCCCGTCATTTCAGAATATCCAGAAGTTTTCCCTGAAGATCTACCTGGTTTGCCACCAGATAGGCAAGTGGAATTCAGGATCGATATCATCCCTAGAGCAGCACCTGTTGCTAGAGCACCTTACAGGTTGGCACCAACCGAAATGAAGGAGTTGAGGACCCAACTGGATGAACTGCTAGCTAAAGGTTTCATCAAACCTAGTTCGTCTCCTTGGGGAGCACCTGTCCTGTTTGTCAAGAAGAAGGACGGATCGATGCGTCTGTGCATCGATTATCGTGAGATTAATAAGGTCACGATAAAGAATAGATATCCCTTGCCGAGGATCGACGATTTGTTCGATCAGTTACAAGGGGCAAGTTATTTCTCGAAGATTGACTTGAGGTCAGGCTACCATCAACTGAAAGTGAGAGGTGAAGACGTACATAAAACCGCATTTAGGACTCGTTATGGTCACTATGAGTTCCTAGTGATGCCTTTTGGACTCACGAATGCACCGGCTGCGTTCATGGATCTCATGAATCGCGTTTGCAAGCCGTACTTAGACAAATTCGTCATCGTTTTCATCGATGATATTCTTATCTACTCAAAGAACCGAGCTGACCATGAGAAACACCTTCGCTGTATTCTCAAACTCCTGCATCATGAGAAACTCTATGCCAAATTCTCTAAGTGCGAATTTTGGCTTCGAGAAGTCCAATTCCTTGGACACGTTGTCAGCGAGCGTGGTATCCAAGTGGATCCCGCTAAAGTAGAAGCTGTCATGAATTGGCAAGAGCCAAAGACGCCTACAGAGATTCGTAGTTTCCTGGGGTTAGCAGGATACTACAGGCGATTCATTGAAAATTTTTCAAGGATTGTTGCGCCCTTAACTTCCTTGACCAAGAAGAAAGTAAAGTTCGTTGGGGCCCTAAGCAGCAAGAGTCCTTTGATATTCTGAAGCAAAAGTTGAGCAACGCTCCTGTACTGACATTGCCTGAAGGTACCGAAGAGTTCGTAGTTTACTGTGACGCATCACACACTGGCATGGGATGCGTACTTATGCAGAAAGGCAAGGTTATTGCCTATGCTTCAAGACAGTTAAAGGTGCATGAGAAGAATTACACCACCCATGACTTAGAGTTGGGTGCCGTTGTGTTCGCACTAAAACTGGAGGCATTATCTGTATGGTATCAAGTTTGTGATCTATTCGGATCATAAGAGCCTTCAACATCTGTTTAATCAGAAGGAATTAAACATGAGGCAGCGCCGTTGGATGGAGACCTTAAATGATTATGATTGTGAAATCAGATATCATCCCGGCAAGGCGAATGTAGTCGCCGATGCCTTAAGTAGAAAGGAAAGGGTAAAACCCATCCGAATCAATGCCAAGAGCATTGAAGTGAAGAATAATTTGATTGAAAGGTTGTTAGCTGCACAGAGAGAAGCTGTGTTGGAAGCTAACTATCCTAAAGAAAAGCTAGGAGTAACTGAGGAGCAGTTAACTCTTAGCAAGGACGGAATTTTACGATTGAATGGACCAATATGGGTTCCAATTTATGGAGGACTACGAGATGTTATCCTCCAGGAAGCCCATAGTTCCAAATATTCTGTTCACCCGGGAGCTGATAAGATGTATCAGGATCTAAAGCCAAATTATTGGTGGATAGGCTTGAAAAACTCTGTAGCCGCTTATGTATTGGATATCAAGAACAGAATTCGAAGAACATCACAATTATATAATATGCAGAGATCAAAAGATTAAAGGATGGACAATTCGAATTGATAATTCTGAATTGTCTTGGTAACAGTAAACAATAGCGAATACATCATATATATACGGTGGTAGTGACGGTTTGTCAACCGACACACCTATTACCAACCGTTTAATAATATCTAAATCTTAATCCTAACCTAAATACTAAAATAATAACATAATATATATAGTTTAGTTTATATATTCTAACACCTGCCCCTAAACTAAACTTGGTTAATCCTGGGAACATTGAAACCTCCTTCATTTAATAAAACGTTTGTCCGCATTCCAGTTTCCTAACAAATTTGAAGAGTAGTTGTCTTCATATTATCTTTCTTCCGTTCTGCAGATCTGAATGTCTTGCTGCCTTCATTCTTGAAACATCTTCGTTCTTCACCGTCTCTCTCTTTCTTCTGTATTTATCTTTCTTTGTTGCCGGCAATGGAAACATCATGTCGGATCTGAATGTCTTGTTGCCGGCAATTGTATATTCATCATCGCTCCTGTCTATCTTCTACTCAACGTCATGCGGAGTCATCTTTTACTCAACGCCATGCGGAGTCATCTTCTACTCAACGCCATGCGGAGTCATCTTTTACTCTACGCCATGCGCAGTCATCTCGATTAATTCCTTTTTCCATATATGAGAGTATGAACTCGGTGTCATATATGAATCAAATTAATCCCGTTTCGTAATTCTGGGTCGTAATTCTGCGATGATTCTTCGTTTCGTAATTCTTTTTCCTTTTCTCCTTCCTCTGTTTCACTCTTACTTCTTCAACACTGATGTTGTAACCGTGTTTTCCTGTCTCTTCCTCAGATCTCTTTAAATCTGATTCTTCCCCTGTTTCTTGAACATGTATCTTCTCTTCTTCTTCTTCTTAAGAAAGAGATCTTCTATGTTTATCGACTTCCTGCATATGTCGCTCTTCTTTAAATCTGATTCGTCCCGTGTAACAGACAAATCATAACCATATTTTTGGATGTTCTTCCGGTATCGCTCACTAGTGTTTGTTCCTCCCTGGATCGAAATTGGAATTAATTCATTTTCAACAATCTTGTGTTGAATCGTCTTTCTTTCCTTGACTGTTCTTGATATTCCGGTTTGCGCAGCGTTTCAAAATCCCTGGGATCGTTTCCTGATGCTCTGTGTCACGACCCCCGACCCACCCTGGACGGAATCGGGTGCCGTGAGCAGTCCCGTGGTACCGGTGATTATTTTAAAAAAACATTGCAGCGGAATTTTCATCAGGACCGTGAGTTAGGAAAAATATCAGAGTTTAGAAAACACCGGATTTGATTTAAATAGATGGGATAAATCCCTATTTTAAAATGGTAGCTTTAATAAAGATAAATTTTATTTTATAAGACAATATTTCTTTAATAAGCCATTTCTTGATGCCTTTCAGTGCCGTATCAAGCCTTATGATAATTACCTGAAACATGTTTGAAAAAGGTTTTGTCAGCGGGAATGCTGAGTGAATTCATTCCATTTTTATACAAATCTATTGTTATACCTTACAGTATTAAGGTTTTATATTTATTTGCATTTACCCCACTCAATCAGTATTTTGTCACATAATAGCAATTCCAATATAACAGCAATAATATCACTCATTGGTTTACTTTCATCCAATAGTGAATTAATCAAATAACTATACTTTACTGTTATTCAATTTATCTATCATTAGGCAATTCCTATGACTGGGTCATATCACTGTTGATCATTCTTTCAACTAGTGACTCTGACCATATCACTTTTTCATAACACTGTTGATCATTCTTTCAACTAAGGTCTTTGGTCATATCGCTGTTGATCATTCTTTCAACTAGCGATTCTATTCATGGCACTGTTGATCATTCTTTCAACTAGTGCTTCTGGTCATTATCACTGTTGATCATTCTTTCAACTAGTGACTCTAATTATAACACTGTTGATCATTCTTTCAACTAGTGTCTTTGGACATATCACTGCTGATCATTCTTTCAGCTAGTGACTTTGGACATAATGATGTCTTATTACTTGGTCAAATATATTATTTCTAGCACCAAATCATGCAATCCAGAATAATGACATTTTATGTCAATTATTATAACTTATCAAAATATGTTAATTCACTAATTGTAATAATATGATATAATAACTTGACTACAAATAGAATACAGTATACTTGACTTTGTTATGGTATCCGCCATTTAGATTTATATATAATAATTTTGGTTATGCTAACTTTCTGGGTAATAGCAATGAGAATCAAATAATGTATAATACCTCCCATACCAGTAGTTATTATAAAATATAATAACTTAATCACTGTAAGTATAACTGGTAACTATTTAGGATTTTAGAAAGCATTTTGTAATATAATTGTTTCACACAAAAAGTGATAAAACCGTGATAAAAGAGTATAGACTCACAAACGGTGAGAAAAGAGAAATGAACTCACATTGCAGATTTCTACGGGCAAAGTTTAGTCTACAGATATCCTTGATATATTGCTGATTCAATTTGGGCAGAGTCTAGTCTACTGATTAGCCTAATTCACACAAACGGGGTTGTAACTAATACAGCAATTACGACAATTCACGAGATTAAACCCTCACAATGATTAACAAGTGCAATACTTCAACTCATTTATCGAATTATCGACAAACGACAAAGTGTAATACTTAATAATTCGATCGGATTCACAACGAATAACAGAGCATAGTCTGAATTCGAACAGCACTCAAATATTCAAGTCGAAATCACGATGAACAATAAAGTATAAGCTCAATTTGAGCAGCACTCGGACAATCGTCGGATAGTTATAATCGATCGGATGTTGAATCGTAATAGCGATTGAGTTATTACCCTGATTGCGGCGTCGATTCGTGAATCGTGTGTTAATTGTGGTAAACAGGCCGTAACTCAGTGCTTTAGACGAATTTCTTCGTCGTTCAAACGCAGAATTTCAAGTCCCAACCTCTACTATTTATAGCTGGAAAATAGTCCCCCTCGCGTGTCACGACAGGGAAACCTGGTCCTGGCGCGTGGCGCGAGAGGTCACTTTTAATATGAGGTAGCCACGCGTCTCAGTAGCTTGGGTGAGTCGACGGTTCGTTAAAATTCAATTTCTATCGAAAACAGTTTGGATAATACTAACTAGGAAATACCCCCCCCCCCTGAGTTTTAGGGGCCCTGATCCTGATTCCGATTGTTCTGAAACTTTCACGGTTTGTGCAGAATTACTTGGGTGTCTCAGTTAGGTTTTCCTATTGAATAAAATAATATAATAAATAATAGTTTTGTCGAGGGTTGTTACACTCTGATACCACTTTATTGGATATCAAGAACAGAATTCGAAGAACATCACAATTATATAATATGCAGAGATCAAAAGATTAGAGGATGGACAATTCGAATTGATAATTCTGAATTGTCTTGGTAACAGTAAACAATAGCGAATACATCATATATATACGGTGGTAGTGACGGTTTGTCAACCGACACACCTATTACCAACCGTTTAATAATATCTAAATCTTAATCCTAACCTAAATACTAAAATAATAACATAATATATATAGTTTAGTTTATATATTCTAACATTATGTAGCCAAATGCTTGACTTGTGCGCAAGTCAAAGCTGAGCATTAAAAGCCGTCTGGCTTGCTACAACAGCCTGAACTTCCCGAATGGAAGTGGGAATGTGTAACTATGGATTTTATTACCAAGTTACCCAAGACGAGGAAAGGAAATGATACAATATGGGTTATAGTCGACAGACTGACTAAGTCAGCACATTTCTTACCCATCAAGGAGACTTATAGCTCCGACATGTTAGCCCAGTTATACGTTGATAAGATTGTAGCCTTGCATGGCATACCTGTGTCTATTATCTCTGACCGAGATACTAGATACACATCTCATTTCTGGAAAAGCTTCCAGCAATCTTTGGGCACACGTTTGAATTTTAGTACGGCTTACCATCCTCAGACAGACGGTCAGAGTGAGCGTACTATTCAAACGTTGGAAGACATGCTACGTGCATGTGCTATCGATTTGGGTGGTAGTTGGGATAAGAACCTACCATTAATCGAATTCTCCTACAACAATAGCTACCACACCAGCATTAAGGCTGCGCCCTTCGAGGCATTATACGGTAGAAAGGGTAGATCGCCTGTTTGTTGGGCGGAAGTTGGAGATGTCCAATTATCCGGACCAGAGATAGTCTTCGAGACGACGGACAAGATTGTCCAGATTCGAGACCGTCTCAAAGCTGCTCGAGATAGGCAGAAGAGTTACGCAGATCCAAAGCGTAAAGATTTTCACTTCGAAGTAGGTGAAAAAGTGTTACTTAAAGTATCACCCTGGAAGGGGGTGATGCGTTTCGTTAAGAAAGGCAAACTAAGCCCGAGATACATAGGACCTTTCGAGGTTATCGAACGTGTCGGGTCAGTTGCCTATAAGTTAAACTTACCGGAGGAGCTCAATGGAATTCACAATGTGTTCCATATCTGCAATCTAAAGAAGTGCTTCGCTGATGAATCACTGGTAATACCACATACAGATGTGCATATAGATGAGAGCTTGAAATTTGTGGAAAAACCTTTGTCAATTGAAGATCGACAGGTAAAGAAGCTTCGAAGGAAGCATGTACCTATAGTAAAGGTCAAATGGGATGCCCGTAGAGGTCCCGAATTCACGTGGGAGGTTGAATCCACGATGAAAGAGAAATAACCTTATTTGTTTCAGTAAATCTTGGGTCGAGATTTATTTTAAGGGGGTGAGGATAACTCCTCGAAATTTTGTGTCCAATAATGTGTTGACACGTGTCATGAGTTTACACGTGGTATTAAATACTAAATAAAGGACTAAAGTTGACAAACCTTGAAAGTATGTAAATTCGAGGGTTATAAATGTCAACGAAGGGTAAATATACTGTATAGTAACCCTAAACGATGCTCGTACCTTCAAACGAATAAATCATGGATCGTACGGAGCGAAACGCGGAAGAAAGTGAGAGATTACAAGCTACAGGGGTTAATTGTGTCAACATGTTTAATTTATACCTCTGAGTGACCCTTTGACGAACCCGAGGCTTTGTAACAGTAAAATACGCTCACTAGAATATACTATATAAATTTCGCGAAGTTCCGTTTTAAAACGAGAAAGTTATGATCAAATTCGTACACGAGGGGTTAAAAGCGTCAACAATAAAAGTTAAGGCTTTTCGGATAGTAATTAAAATAACCAGGGACTTAACAATGCGGGTAAAAGTCACGAGGCCCTTAATTGTAATTAATCGAGGGCCAAATCGCAAAATTACCCTTTCGAAACCGAAAGGTCAGGTTAATCATTACAAAAGATTTGAAAACCTTGGAATTTAACCCTCAGGCGGGCCGCGTTAAGGAATTGAGTGAGCTAATGCGGTCCGCGCGCCAGTTGAAGATACGTTTACTGACTTTAGGATTCATGCGGCCCGCGTCCAAGTGGCCTGAATCCTAAAGCGGGCCGCGTACGAGTCCCAGATGCAGAATTCTTGGACAGATTCAATGTTTGAGCTTGTGAACGATCATTTAGGCATTAATTGAAGCATGGGCGCCCTCTACATGTCCCCTAGCACTTTAGGACACCTGCTGATCATCCATGAGCAATCCTAGAGTGAGTTGTAATGATCTTGAGCATGGAAATTCACTATAAAAGGCAAGGCATTGCACCCTTGTGAAACACACCTCAAACCTGCCTTCAAGTTCATTTCTGGAGCTCTCAAGTATACTTCTAGCATCCTTAGTCGTGCACCAAGCTTCTGTAAGTGTGCCTAACCTTTTGTGGCTTAGTTTTTGCTTAGTTTAGCTTAAAAGTCAATTCGTCGTAATTAACGATTGACTTTGCGATAAATCACAAATGGTCCAGTGGTTTGTCGAATCAAAGATAGTTATATGTTGGTAATCATGTGCGCTTTAAACCCCTAAAAGGGCACCCTCTGATTCCCACTCTAACTAGTCCGAATGTCGAGTCAAACGTGCTTAGAAAAAGTCAACAGAAATGCCATTTTGTGATTTAATGCATAATCAGTAATGTAGATGATGTGTAACCTGTTTAAACACTCATAAAACATGATAATAAGTATATTAACTAGTCTAAGCTTGTTTGATCCGACCATTTACTGTTTTGACCCGGTTCGGAGCCGAAAGTCGCAAAGCTTTGACTTTTGCATTAACTTCAGTTCTGACCCGTTAAAGTATGATTTAGATATGCCTTAGGACTCTCTTAGGACCAGGTTACATGATGGTATAAACCTCTGTGACCGGTTCGTTGTTTGTCCGAGTCTTTTACACCTTTCCGTTAAATGCTTAAAGGTTGCCCGTAACGCCCTTTTTAAATTAAAACGAGAATTTCGGACATGTGAAAGAACCATAACCTTAGTTACTGATTTCTAAGCATGTCCCTAAAATTTCACGTCAATCCAAGGTCCAGAATAGGAGTTATGCTAAATAGCGCAAATTACGGAAACTTTAGTAATTTAATAGCGCAATTAGCATAACGTCTATCTAAACCCATATTTCGACACCAAACCTCTTACACACTCATGTAAAATAATATTTTGGGATTTTTAAAGATTTTTAATTATTTTTAACCTGCTCATAACCTGCGGTTATGGCATCGGTTCGGTAAATACCGAATATACCCTTTTCGGCCATAACTTGAGTTCTACAAGGTCTTTTGACCCGATTCCAGTTGCTACTGATTTTAAATAATAA
This sequence comes from Helianthus annuus, assembly GCF_002127325.2. Lineage (NCBI taxonomy): Eukaryota > Viridiplantae > Streptophyta > Magnoliopsida > Asterales > Asteraceae > Helianthus > Helianthus annuus. The sequence goes on from NC_035442.2 coordinate 156,307,155, forward strand.
ATAAAGTATTTTAGACTTTATAAACTGTTCAGGAAACTCAGATTTCCTGTAGAACTCAGAAACCTCTTTTATAATCTTTAAAATGACCGAAATACCCCTACGGGGCATAAAATAGATTTAAACTCGTTACGGGCATTATGGAAGGTATCCTACTAATACCACAACCTCTTTAAAGTATATTGACTTAGGAAACCAGTGTAGGACTCATACGGTTACCCGTTACGCCATTTGCGCGCACGGTTCGACTTATGTAACTAGTTTACATAAACTAGCCGAAACGGGTCAAACCATATTGTTTTGACCCCAACATCCAGAGTGTGGTTATTAAACCCATATAAAACAAGTATTCAAACTTGTTGGGTCCAAACCACATTCCATTCATGGTTTTCGCCTTTCACGCGACTAAACCGTAACTATCCTTTGAAACTGACCGGTCTAAGCTACGGCTAAATTAAAGACCTGTTAGGATTCTAATAGGTTATTTTTAAACCTCCGTTCCAGAATAGGAGACCAGTAAAAGCTATCTGCAATTTATTTCGATTAAGGATTTATACTTGCAAAGGTAAATACTTTTAACTTATTTTCCGTTATACGGGCTTGGGTTACGGTATATAGTATACCGCTTGATCGGGCATCAAGTTCTCCACCGATTGAGTGGGTAATTGAATAAATTTGATCGGCTCGTTTAAACAGTCTTGTTACTTAGAAGCCTTTGGGGGGTTAATGACCATGTCCCGGATATCCCTGGCATCATTTTACGAAATGGCCACGACCTAAGCGCGGAGTGTAGGCGTACACTCGTCAGTGCATAAATAGTCGTTGTGGTGTGTCTATTGATCTTTAACCCGGACTTGATCCGGGCTACTGAACGCATAAGGAACATGTAATTCGTTCACAAGATTATAAATTTAAATAATTCTCCCAAGTTATAAAAGAATTTGTGCCTTGTGCATTCAAATCAATTTTAATAAACATTTTACAAAAGTGTCGGTTGAATGTATTTACCAGTGTAAACTGACGTATTTTCCCAAAAAGACTAAATGCAGGTACTATGCGTAATTGGCTGGATATTCTCCTTAGCATCATAAAGAGTCTCGCAAGCTTAAGATGCCTTCGTCTGTTGAACAAAACTTATATTTTATTTGATCCCCTGTGGATACTTTTCGACTATTCGTAATACATTTGATATTACAAGCAATGGTTGAAATATAATTATCTTTATGCTTCCGCTGTGCATTCATATATTGTGTGGTTTGACTATATTGTTGCCAACTACGTCACGGTAATCCCCCACCGGGCCCACCGGTGAGACACGTGGAAATCGGGGTGTGACAGAAAGCAACTCTCCTTCTGGTGGTGGGAAGCAAACATATTGACGTTCCCATGATGGCGTTTGCGGGAAGCTTTGTTTTCAAGGTCGACCATGTTCACTTCCTACTTTTTATTTTTCAACCATCTTGCCCTTGACCCCTTCAACCAAGTGAGCCAGTTCGGACTTGACGGCTTCTTCGATCCTCATTTTGGGTTGGAAGCAATCATTGGTATGGTGACCTTTCTATTCGTGAAACTCACAATACTAGCTTGATTTTTCTAAACTTTTGCTTTTTTGACAAAGGTTGAGGAGGGCGGAAGCTGTGTTTTACCTCTTCGGTTGCCAAGATCTTGTGCGGAGTCTTGGTTAAGGCTGTAAAGTTTATGGTTTTTTCTCGGCTTGAAGGGTTCCGGCCTTCAGGCCTTCTGGAATCCGAATCTTTGAACCGTTTGTCATAAGAGCCATACTGGAAGCTCTAGTTAAGAGGTTTTTTTATTTTTATTTTTTATTTATTTTTTTGATATATACAGCTTATTCTCCTCGAATGTGGGCTTTAGCCCTTTTGAGTGCTTCTTCAAGGGTTTTGGGCAGGCATTTATTGAAGTCTCTTGTGAGATATTTGGAATTTAGCATTCATGAACCCTGCGACCCTAATTTTTTCATCGGCGTAAGTTAAATCTTCCTTCTTGTAACTTTTGATGAAGTCTCTGAGACTTTCATCATCACATTGTTTGGTCTGGAAGATTACCGTGGCGTCATTGACATGCCTCTGTTGTTATAGGGAACTTCTGCTAAGATCGTCAAAGGTCTGAACACTTTGTCCAGGAAGGTCATTGAACCATATGCCAGAAGGCCCTTCAAGGGTTTGCATGAACATGAGACAACATTTGGAGTTGGGTCATTTTTCAATTCTTGCAGTCCCGGAGAAGATTTGGAGGTAGTCTTTAGTACGGTGATGGCATCTTTATCTGGGTTTAAAATCCGTACTCAACAATTTGTTGGAAGAAGCAAGACAAGTTGTTGGGCTTGTAAGGTTTTGAGAGGTATTTTACTACCCTTGAAGCTAGGTTACCGTTTGAGGTACCCTGGTGAGTGATTGGCACTTGGTTGATGAAGTTAAGGTTAAAGCCTTGAAGGCTTTCTGTGTCATCATCCAGCTTTCATGTGCTGCAAAGGAAATTGTGCCATCATCTGTGTCATGAGCTAGGGCATAAGGTTAAAGCCTTAAAGGCTTTCTGATGGTACTCATAAAAGATGCCATTATCTGTGTCATAAGGTTAAAGCCTTAAAGGCTTACTGTATAAGTCATTCCCATGTATGTCCTCATGACCGCACCTCGAGCCAAAGGCAGGGTGGCCATGGCTTGTTTTCACGAAGTAGCAATGGGAGGGGGAACACTTGAAGCTGGTGACTGCCATAATTGATCAAGAGTGGTTTTATGCCCCATGGGTGCACCGGTTGTAATGGGGTTGGAGGTAAATAAGGGAAAAACGGTTGGACTTGGCCTCCCAAAACCTTAAAGGCTTCAGTGGTTGGTCTGTCACACTAGGACCAGCTTCAAGGTAAGATGTGGCTGAACGTGAGCTGCAAAAAGGAAGAGATGGACGGCCAGGTGATAGGGTTTAGACTCCTCATAATTTAGTCTTATTCTCACCTTTTTTTCCCTTTCTAAGCTCACATGCTAGTTGAGAAGAAATCTCAGTTGTAAGAAATTTCTAGCTACTCCCTCGGGTGTTAGATCTATGCGTTCCGGCGTATGCATTGCATCGATTTGAGTAGGTGCAACCCCTGACCGATAAGGGGTTGGTGTTTGAAAAGAAGTGAACTCCGGGAACATATCCCGGTGGAGTACTTCCGGGAGTAGAAAGAAATGTAGATTTGACCGGTGAGATCCGACCGGATGGTGTTAAATCGGTGTTGTTAGGCACCTGATTTACCTGACCGAGAGACTCGCTTTCAGACATGATGTAAAGAGAAAATGTAGATTTGACCACTTGCGACGATGTGATCACAATGGCCACGCCATCACGTTGGTGCCCTGAGCTCCCTAATAGAAGGATTATGTAGGTATAGTGTTTCTAGCTTCTTGCTAGAATCAATAAACAAAAAAGTATTTCCTAAATGTTAAAAAGTAACAAAAAATATAGATTTTTGCATACGTTGAAAGAGTTTAAAACCTTATAAACCTTATACGTTGAAAGAGTTTAAAACCTTATGCCTACTTCTAACCTTTTTTTTTCTTATTACTTTATGAAAAAAAAAACTTTCTTTCTTATTACTTTCTAGAAGAAAAATACTGTGTAAGTACGTAAATTGTTTTCATTAATATGTTTAGATTTACTATTTACCTGACTTTATAGTTTATACTCGACGAGAGCATAACAATATTAAATATATAATCATATCTTATTTGTGTATCATTTAATATGTTGGATGAGAAGACATTATTTCGGATTCGTGAAATTTAAAGACATATACGCAAATCAGCCTCGCGTATCATATATTTTAAGCTGGACATCAAGAAATTGGTTGAGAAGGACATCAAGGAATCGGGGGTAGCAAACGCGAGCAGCTTGGATTTGAAAGGTGTCGAACCAAGTTTTTCCATATCGAAATTTAGGGAGGAGATATGCGAAAGAATTGGTGACAAGGTCGAGGTCAATGCGTTCAAATGGAATGGATGGGACTTGTTGATGCAACAAATACAAGACCAAGGCCTGTAGCGATATCTCTGGGTAAAAGGGTTCAGGGGTTAGATTAGCCTAACGCAGGTCGTGGGGTCCCCCCACGTTTGCAAGACGTGGAGAGAGGTTCACTAGTATTGTTTTTATCCTCCTTAGATCTTGAGCTGATTAGAAATCAACCCAGAAAGCGATCGTTGGAGAAGATGAATTATTTAGTGTGAAGAAGAGAAGCAAGCATGAAGCTAGTTCTCAAGAGGGAGAAGGAGAATCAAAGAGTTAGGGTGATATCTGCTGATCCTGGGGTGTTTTCTATGGTGAAATGGCCTGCATTTTATAGGGGAAGGTGTTTCTCAAAGGAGAAACCCGTGACTAGTGAATCTGTGCTTGCAGTGAGGGGTTTGCCCATTTTGGGGGTTGAAGGGTTTGGACCTGCGGACAAAAGGGTGTGCTCTCCCACATGGTCTGGTTGCAGCTGGGCAGGAGGTTTCACACGTTAAGTGTTGATGTGACCGGACACTGTGCTTGTCCTTTTTACTGTTCATGACCGTTGGAACATTTCCGAACCTTTTAACCTTTTAACCTTTTAAGCTGTTGTGTCTCTAATCAGTTTATTAAGGTTTGAGCTACCCCCGTCATCAGGTCCCAAAAAAGGTAACGTTTTTTGTTTGGAAATTGTGTCTTGGATGCATCCCATCTGCGGAAGCACTTCGGCGTTGCGGTATTATGTTAAATGAGGTAAATTGTAAACTGTGTGGATTCGAGACCGAAACGGTTGATCAACAGCGGAGTGTGTTATGGTGAAGGCAATTTGGTGGCACGTGTGTATTTGGTTGAAAATCCCGGTTCTTATGCACACGACGAACTTCCTACAAATGTGGATGAGGTTGAGAGGTTAAAAGGTTCGAATAAATGGAAAAAAGTTATAGGGGTTGTGTTCTACTCTACGGTATTAGAGAACTTGGAAGGCAAGAAACGGAAAAATATTTGACAACATTTCGTTCCGGGTGGGGATGGTAGTGGACACAATAAAAGAAAAGACTTACATGTGGATAAAGAATAGATCACTGATAAAGAACTTTGAGTGGGGGCGTTGGTGTGACTCTAATGTGAGAGACGTGATTATGTAAATTTTTATTTTGTTTCGAGATTTCAGCTTCTTGTTGGCCCTCTTTCGGTTTTTTTTTTTTTTTTTTTTTTGAATGGCCAACATAAATTTTATTCATTATAACAAGATGCTACCACCATAACTACAACCAAGTTATATATACACCAAGACATGAAACATATCACCAAAACAAAATAAAGAGAAAAATGCCCGGATAGTCCCTGTGGTTTCACCTTTTTTCACCTATAGTCCCTATCTTTCTAAAACTACTTGAATAGTCCCCAAGGTTTTCCATTTTGTTCTCGGATAGTCCTTGGGTCTAACTTCAGTTACTTTTCTCTGTTAAAATGATGTGAAATGACAAAAATACCCTTTCCTTTAAAAGGCAAAACCACAGGGACTATCCGAGCATTTTTCTCTTATAATTATATGTTTTTAATAAAAACCTTTTAATTAATATTTTTAATAAAATCTTTTAGTGAATATTAATAATTATGTAATGATGACCTAATTATTAATTATTAATATAATATAATTAATTCAAAAAACAAAACGACAATTCCACTGTCGTTGTCTTCTTCGCAAAACAAGTCCCAAACCCTAATGTGTTCAGCCGCCGCCGACAAGGTGATGATGACGATAAAGTGTGGTGACCGGCGATGATGACAATCAGAGATGATGAGATTGACGGTGACGGACAGTGAATGGCGGTGGTGTTTATGAAGAACGGAGACGAAAGTGGTCGGAGAAGGAGGTCGATGTTGAAACCGATGAGAAACAGTGATGACGACGATGATGAACAGTGGCGGATGTTGCAGGTTGGTCGGAGATGATGACCGGAGACTTGCAAGTGATAACGATGAAGGTCGCGGGTGTTTATGGAGGTCTGTACGAAGGTGGTGGTGAAGGTGAACGGAGATGATGTGAAGTGATACGGTGGTGACGGAGATCGGTTGTTCAGACGCCGCAAAAGGAGGTTGATGGTGATTATCGATGAAGATGAAAACCGAGATGAACAGTGAACGACGATAGAGAAGGTGACTGAGATGATTTTCCGAGTTGCAGGTTTGGCGGAGGTCGACGTTTACGGTTGCCGGAGATGATCGATGAAGGACGGAGATAATCTGTGTGTTTTGTAGTTGCCGACGATAGAAAATATAGAAGTGATGATGATGATGATGATGATGATTGACGATGGTGAAGACGCCGGAGGTGGGTGACGGTGGTCGGAGACAAACGGAGAAGACAAACGGAGAAGATGAACGGAATATGGTGGTGATGAATGATGGAAGGAGATAGTCCCTGTGGTTTGGCCTTTTAAAGGAAAGGGTATTTTTGTCATTTCACATCATTTTAACAGAGAAAAGTAACTGAAGTTAGACTCAGGGACTATCCGAGAACAAAACGGAAAACCTTGGGGACTATTCAAGTAGTTTTAGAAAGATAGGGACTATAGGTGAAAAAAGGTGAAACCACAGGGACTATCCGGGCATTTTTCTCCAAAATAAAATTACAAATTTTAACCAAAACAACTAAATCGGCACCAATCTTCCCTGACAAATACAACTCCTTTGACAATTTTTGACCCATAAGTATGCTATTGCCTTAATTTCCTCCAAGACTTTAACAGAATTCGGGGAGCCTTGTCTAAAAATAACCTCATTCCTCATTCTTCAAATTCATGAAAAGGTGACTAAAACAATCACATATATAGCTTTTTTTTCTTTTTCTTTGATGTTGTGCTAAAATTATGCAACTCCAATAGATCTTTGACGTTAAAAGCGATGATCTGAGGTAATTTACACCAAATTGCAATATTCTGCCAAATGGTTTGCCCTCTTTCGTTTTTATTCCTTAATAAAAAAAGCCGTTGTTGTTTGAAAAAAAAAATATATATATATTTTAAGCAGGTGGACGTAGGTAAATAGCCACCTAACAGGTCACGTGTGTCATGTCTACTTATATGTGATGCTAATTAGATAGATATATCATATAACACGGGTAAAGATCAAATAGGAAGTTAATTTTCTCTAGGAAGGATAGGAAGCCATAGGATTATGACATGTGGCAAATTTTAAAATAAAGAGAAAGGGTATTTTAGTCAATCCAACTCTTTCTTCTTCCTTTTTCAAAACCCAGTAAATTCAAAAACCCATCATTTTCAAAATCCACCATCTTCAACTATTTCTTCACTTTATATCTCAATAATCACTACATTATAGTGCGATTTTCATCACAAATCAATGATTCAGAACCCGATCAACGTGTTCTTCAGCTTTTTTTTTGAAGAAAACCCAGTTTAATTTCATAAAAAAATCTCGTTTTTTCCGGTGATTTTGGAGATAATCACTCGATTCGTTCGATTCGAGCGTTGATAAGTGTTTCTATCATTCAAATTCCGTCAATTGATGAAGAAATCGGCTTCGATCCATGTAAGAAATTCTTTAATTTCATTTTCATGATCTGGGTTTTTTATTTAGTCATTGCGTTTTACGATCTTTGCGGGGGTCCGGGGGCGGCAGCCCCCGGTAGCGGGGTCCCAGGGGCGGCAGCCCCTGGCGGGGTCCAAGGGGCAGAGCCCCTGGCTGGGGTTGAGCTGCAGAAAAATTAAATTTCCATAAATTGGCTCATTTCGAAGACAGTAATTCGTAGACAATTCAGACAGTTCACAGTGACAGACAGTTTTATGTGTCCATTGCGTTTTAGAAATAAGACAGTTCACAGTGACAGACAGTTCACAGTGACAGACAGCTATTGCGTTTTAGAAAAAAACACATTTTTAAGTGTTTTTAGTCATTGTGTTTTAGGTAAAACACATTTTTTAGGTGTTTTCAGTCCATTGCGTTTTAGAATGAGTCATTTTTAAGTGTTTTCTGGCCATTGCGTTTTACATATAAGACATTTCTTTGTGTTTTTGGTGCATTGCGTTTTAGGTAAAACACTTTTTTATGTGTTTTCAGTCCATTGCGTTTTAGAAAACAGACATTTTAAGTGTATTCTGGCCATTGCGTTTTACAAATAAGTCATTTTTTTGTGTTTTTGGTGCATTGCGTTTTAGGTAAAACACATTTTTATGTGTTTTCTGGCCATTGCGTTTTACAAAAAAGTCATTTTCTTTGTGTTTTTTGTGCATTGCGTTTTAGAAAAATGTCATTTTTTAGGGTTTTTTTTTCATTGCGTTTTACGATACTGGGGTTTTTTCTATTGCGTTTTACGCAACTGGGTTTTAAATTTTTTTTTTTTCAAAATATAGCAATAGTATACTCGTTTTAAAGATAAAAAAACACTCGTTTTTTTGGTGCAATTTTTATAAAAAAATAATGTCGTATGAAAGAGTTATTAACGTTTAAAAAATGGGGGGAATTGGAGGAGAGAGAAACTATTGGCTTGGATTGACTAGATTGCCCCTGAAAAAAGTCACGCGCCTCTTTTTTTACTTTCAATTTCCCTGATTTAATCTTAGCCCTTGATTAAGTAAATGGATGGTCAAGATCACTTCCTAGCCTTCCTAGCCAAATAAACTTCCTATTATATCTCCACCCCATATAACACATACAAATAAACTCATATAATCATATCTTTAAGAGAACAACTCGTTTAAATATTTTTTTCTCTTTAAATTATGAGTTTCATTTTAAATATTGTTTTTCTCTTTAAATTATGAGTTTCATTTAAAATGTTTATTTTTCTCTTTAAATTATGAGTTTCATTTAAAATGTATTAAATAATAGATTATGCCGCATTTGATGTTATAAGTTTAGAGTTAAGTTCTTGTGAAAATAAAATTATCGTACGAAACGTACGAAGTGAAAGAAAGTCAAAAAAGTGGCGGTGGCATTTTGGTAATTATCAGCAACTTCAAATTACTCTAGTAGAGTAATTTTGAACTTTTGTAGGGTAATTTTGTAAAAGCTTAAGTAGAGTAATTTTGGTCGTGTAGGGTAATTATCAAAATTGTAGGGTAATTATCAAAATTACACTAACCCCCCCCCCCCCCAAAACCTAAAAAAACCTAAACCCCCCCCCCCCACACCCAAAAACCTAAAAAAACCTACCCCCCCAAAAAAAAAACCTAAAAAAACCTACCCCCCCAAAAAAAAACCTAAAAAAACCTAACCCCCCCCCCACCCCAAAAACCTAAAAAAACCTAACCCCCCCCCCCCCCCAACCCAAACTAAAAGCTAAAAACTAAACCATAAAGCTAAACCCCATAACTAAATGCTAACAAAATTACTCTACAAGACATTTCCCAAAATTACCCTACAGAAGTCAAAATTACTCTACTAGAGTAATTTGATAATTACCCTACATTTCTCAAAATTACTCTACAGATGCTCAAAATTACCCTATTGATGCTCAAAATTACCCTACAGATGCTCAAAATTACCCTACTAGAGTAATTTTGAAGTTTTTGATAATTACCAGATTGCCACCGCCACTTTTTGCTTTTCCCCAGTACAGTACTTTTGAAATTGCTGATAATTACCATATTGCCACCGCCACTTTTTGACTTTTCTTTCAATTCGTACAGTTCGTACGTTTATTTTATTTTTATTTGATCTTTTACCTATAAGTTTAAGTGTTTAGACCGTGGGGTATGGTGGGGCTTGGGTTGGGCATTGATTGACACGTGGAATTAGAGCTCCCCCACCACTTGGTTACGTGTAGGGATGAGCAAAATGGACCCGGTACCGGTACCGAATTTACCGAACCGGGTACCTTTTCGGTACCGACTTTTGACATTTTTGGTACCGGTTCGGTACCGGTATTTACCGGTTTTTACCCTTAAATACCGGTACCGTACCGGTACCGAACCGTATCGTACCGGGTATATTCGGTACAGGTACCGGTACCCACTTTTGAGGATTTTCGGTACCGGTACTTTCGGTTCCGGTACCGGTTCGGTACCGGACGGTACCGAGCTCATCCCTAGTTACGTGTCCGCGGGGTATGGCGGGGTGTGGGTTGGGTGCACCGGTGGCATAAATTAGAAAAAAAAAATTTACAAAAAAATTTATAAAAAATCACACAACATTTATGAAAAAAAACCTACAACTTCATTAAAATTTAAAATTACATAATCCTAAAAATTACATAATTTATAAAAATTACAAAATAAACCTAGAGCATTAAATAAATTTCAAAAAGGTTGATCTTGTCGAACGCCTTTCGCTCCTTGCCTCGAAACTCTATGTTCACCACCGCCACCCGGTCCTCGTGGCTCAACTCGCCGCTCGGAACCGCTTCGTAGTAAGCCTTGAAACGGTCGAGCTTGGGCCGTAGCTCGCGCCATTTATGTTGGCACGCGTTGAGGTTGTGGCGGTCGTTACCGACGTTGTGTCGGTAGGCCGCGAATGCTTCCACCCAATATTTTGTTTGGCCCGGTGGCCGTCCCTTCATAGCGTCGACGACGCTAGTGACGAGTGCAATTTCTTCTTCATGGGTCCAGGATGCCATAGCGGGGGGGGGGGGGAACAGTGGGTTAGCCGGTGGGGTTGGGTTCGTGGGATGGGGGGACCAGTGGTTGGGGTTACAATATATAGGGGGTGGTTGGGTGACCGGGTGGCGGTTTGGTGTCCCCAAACCGTTTGAATTTTAAATTCAAATTTTGAATCCGCTATGACATGGCGGGGAGCCATCCAACCCAAGCCCCATACCCTATGGCCTTAACTCTGTAAATGAAGATTAACTTAAAAAAAAAAAAGAAAAAAAAAACAACCTTTTTACATTCCAGATTTTGCTTTTAAATTAAATCTATACTATATAATAAAAGAAACCAATGAATGGACACTCATTGGAATCATCTATTTTTTAGTTTTCTCATATTTATCTTCTACTTAATTATAAAGTTTTCTCATATTTATCTTCTACTATTGGAGTCATCTATTTGTTAGTTTTCTCATATTTATCTTCTACTTAATTATAAAGTTTTCTCATATTTATCTTCTACTTAATTATAATTAATATTAATTAAAGGATAATTATAAATTCAATTATTTATAAAGCTCTTCGTATTTTATTGTGGCTTATTGCATATCTTACACGTAGTCGGCCCATGTCAGCCCATTTGGTTCATGCAAAAGAAATTAATAATGTCTTAATGTTTCACCAAGCATTTAATAATACAAATAGTGTTTGTTTTTTTTAACTACAATTAAGCACGCCACGTTGCGACGGAGACGTAAAAGCATGTCAAATAGCACCAATTCAATACAACTGTCAACGACTATCAACGCTGAAGTTGTGACGTGTTAAAGCGAAGAAAAGACCGAAATGTAGAACATTTAAAAAAATAACTAAGTCGATCTAGGACCCATGCGTTACGACAAACCTGTCAAATGAGAAAAATAGACGTAAAAACACTAAACACCACATGGACGTTGCGCCTTATTAACTCGCAAAACTATGAACAAAACGTAAAAACGTTGAATCACACACGCACGTTGCGTTGTGTTAAGTCGCAAAATTTAGTACGAAACGTAAAACAAAAATTTGGAAACGATGTAAAGTATAAGGGAACAAAGTTGAAGTAAAAAAGTAGTGCGGTTAAATTACCAAAGATAAAAAGATTTGGGTTAAAAGAAAAAAAAATCATTTTTGTGAGGTTAAAATTGTAAGAAACCAAAAGATAGAACGTATAAAAAAAATAACAAAGTCAATCAATGACTCACGCGTTGCGACGAACCTATGAAATAAAAAACGATAGACCTAAAATCTTGAACTATACATGGACGTTACGCCGTATTACCTCACAAAATTATAAACAAAACGTAAAAACGTTGAACCACACATACACATTGCTTCGTGGTAACTCGCAAAATTTAGTAAGAAACATAAAACAACAATACGTGGAAGATGAAAAGTATGAGGGAACAAAGTAAAATATAAAAAAGTTGAGGTTAAATTGTAAAAAAAGAAAAGTTTTGGCTTTAAAGTAAAAAAAAAATCAATTTTATGAAGTTAAAATCGTAAGAAATTCAAAGATTTGGGTTAAAAGTAAACCTTTTTTTTTTTTGAAATACATCCAAAATGTATAGTATAACACTCTATGCATATAAAACTATAAAAAAATTAAGGTTAAATTGTAAAAAAAGAAAATTTTTGGCTTTAAAGTAAAAAAAAAAAATTCAATTTTTTGAAGTTAAATTACAAGAAATTCAAAGATTTAGGTTAAAAGTAATTTGTTTTTGAAAAACACCCAAACATATAGTAAAACACTCTCTACATACAAAAGTTACTAATTTATAGTATATTAATATAAATTTAAACAATTCGTATAGAAGATAATATAGTATTTTGAAATATTTATTGGATTTCAAAATTATTTATCTTGAAACTAACAAAACATGTACACTAAATATAAATTAATACACTATAAAGAGTTAAATGTCGTTTTAGTCCCTGCGGTTTAGGCCATTTTATCAGTTTAGTCCAAACGTTTTATAATACACAGGGTTTATAAAGATATAATAAGATATAACTTTTTATTGATTGGTATATAAAATTATATGTGCTCAACCCATACAATACAATACATGAGGTTCTTAAAAATGTAATTTTTTCATTATTTAATATATAAAATTAAATTTACTTAACCGATACAATAAACGAGGTTCTTAAAGATATAATTTTTTTATTATTTAATATATAAAATTACATTTATTCAACGGCCATATAATAAACGAGATTTTTAAAGATATATTGTTTTATTATTTGTATATAAAATTACATTTATTCAATCAATATAATAAATGAGGTTTTTAAAGATATTTTTTTATTATTTGATATATAAAATTACGTTTATTCAACCCGTGTATTACACGGGTTCTAACCTAGTTAAATATAATATATAAATATAGATATAGCTAGTAATACAAGTTAACCTTTTCTCCCAAGCAACCCCCTGTGAATCTGACATACACCAACGGCCTACATATTTCTTCATAATTCAATGTATTTAATGATTTATAGACGACAAACAATGATACATTTAACAATTTTTTTTAAAAAGATACAGAATATATTCTTTTGATTTATAGATGGTCTCTAAATGTAAAAGTTACACCAAAGATTCTTAGCTATAAAAGATGGCAAACCTATTACCAGTAAAACTTTCAATGAGACCTTCCGTAGTGGAAGGAGATATAGCGCCAAGGCTCGCTATACTATAGCGTCGAATGGCGCCTGCAAACATCGCCCCGAGGGGTACTACACCCTTTCAACTTGGTTTCCCTACGAAAATTTTAGCGGCGCCATTCCTCTTCACCATTTGTTTTTCTTTCTCACACATATATATCCATTTGTTTTTCTCTCTCACACATATATACATACATACATATATACATATAATTGAAGAGGTACAACCCCACTACACATATGAGGTGTGGTTGGAGCTCCATGGGGCTTTATCAAGTCCACCTAGGATCCACCTCACCTATGGAGCCCCCCTTTAATTTACATGGTGTGGATGGAGCCCCTATTAAACAAAATTAAAAAAAAAACATTTGATTGGTTTAAAACTAGTGGGCCCCACCTGAATATGTGCATATGGGCGCTACCGGGTGTTACCATGATGGAGCCCCATCAATGGCGCCCCCTCTTCACTTGGAGGGTGTGGTGATGGAGCCCATATGGGCGCTATACATGGTGATGTGGCGGGGATGGAGCCCCCACACTCTCCAGCCTAACCCTTCTTTCTTACACAATTGGCACATGTCGTATAACCCTATGTACATCTATGGGGTTTACAGGGTTTGACCACTACACATGGCCTAAGTTATAATAAGACCATGTATAGTGTTCCACGTTCAAGGCGTGGAAACCAAGTCACGTCAGCCATGCCTTCCACCTCCTCCCCTTCATGTGTGATTAGAACCACGCCTTCCTCCTCCACGCTCATTGGTGCGGTGTACACGCCTAAAACATGCAAAAGTGATGTCATATGTGAGTTGGATCGGATCGTACCACACCCCTGAGTATGCACCACCAATGACGCCCTATTATCTCTAATTATTTTTCAATATAAATTTTTTTGAACAGCAAGGAACGACGTGGCAATCACCGTAACACTGGGCGCTGTTGCCAAGGTCGACTGCTCGACCGCCGCCAGCCCCTTGGCTCTCCCAGATGCGCGGAAACCCGACCTCCACCCGCCCAAAGGCACGACAGTGGAATAATCGGTAAAACCTCGCCTCCCATCCAAGACGAATCGGCGCCACCCGTGTTCTCCCCTTAACCTGGATGCCGCAGAAAATAATGAGGAGAGTGAGAGTCGAACCTGTATAACAAGAAACACTAAATCTTTCCCTGACCACTCCACCAGTACCTCATTTGCATTTTTCAATATCAATTGAAATTGGATAAAAACTATAACATCCTCTCTTTCATTGCAGATATATCTCTCCTAATTGTAAGGAACCTTTACGCTTCTCCATAAGGTCATTCTCTTAGCTTAGACTATGGGGTATGGTGGGGCTTGGGTTGGGGCTTGGGGCTTGGGGTTTGGGTTGGGCATTTGGTGACACGTGGATCTTGAATATTCTCAACCTAAAGCCAAGTTTTCAAGGGGTATGGTTGGGGCTTGGGTTGGGCGTGGCTGAGCGGGTGGCATAGCCACATCAACAATTTTTTTTTAATATATATTTATATTTATAACTACATAGAAAATAAACATACATATTTTTTTTAAAAAATACATAAACATACATAATAATTATCAAAATAAAAAACAGTCATTCTTCGTCGTTTTCGTCGGTTTCGAACCCAGTAATCGTTGAAACATGTTCCACCAAATCAGCTCGAAGGTTCTGATGTATATCCCTTGACTTTATTAAAAATTCATTTGCCGCTTTATCTTCGTCTGTTACGTTACCTGGTTGGGGGTCATCATCATCATAGTAGGTTACGACCGCTCTACCTTCATCCTCCAAAATCATGTTGTGAAGAATGACACATGTGTACATCACGTTTCCAATTTGATCCTTGTCCCATAGTCGACAAGGTATTGCCAATATTCGCCACCTTTTCTTCAAAACACAAAATGCTCGCTCGACGTCTTTACGTGCAGCCATCTGGACCCTGTTAAACTTTAATCTCTTTGGATTTGAGGTACCGTGTCTTGTGAACGATTTTACGAAAACCCCCCACTCTGGGTAAATCCCATCAACTAGGTAGTACCCGTACATGTACTCAATCCCGTTTACAAAGAAAGTTCCTTTGGGTCCTATACCATTTACCCGATCATTGAAAAGAGGCGAGTGGTTTATGATGGTAATATCATTATGTGAACCTGGCATACCGAAGAACGCATGCCATATCCAAAGATCTTGGGACGCAACCGCTTCAAGCATGATGGCTGGCACCCCGTGAAATCCATTAGTGTGAGCGCCTTGCCATTGGGTAGGACAAGGTTCCCAGGGCCATTTCATACTATCTAAACTACCTAGCATCCCGGGTAGCCCATGATAATTAGCGTGATGATCCAATATTTGTTGCATGTCACTGAATGAGGGCTTTCTCAAATATCTTTTCGTATAAAGTTCTAGAATACACGAACAAAAGTTGTGAAGAGTTTCTCTAGCTACACGTGCAGACATTTTTAAATAGTCATCCATAATGTCCGAACTATTGCCGTACGCTAACTGCCTAAGTGCGGCCGTGACCTTTTGTCACGTACTATTTCCTAATTGCCCGGTTACATCGGGTTTTTGTTAGAAATAATCATATTTCTCCTCAAGATCTCTAGATATTCTTAAAAATAAGTTTCTACTCATACGAAAACGACGCCTAAACATTTTTTCATCATACTTAGGTTCCACTGAGAAGTAATCGCTTACCAACAAATCGTTAGCGGTGTGCCGTTCACGAGCGATGTACCTCCTCCTCCGTTTAGGTTGTTGAGTCCCTTCCTCATCGTCTTCGTCTTCCACGATAGCTTTCACCACCGTCGCGATCATTTGTAGAAATATTTCCGCACCATCGTCAGATGATGATGACGATTCACTATAACTTGAAGAACTCATGGTAATATTGTGTTTTATGTGTTTGATATTGTGTGAGAAAAATGTTAAATGTTGTAAGTATATATAAAGGAAAAAAAAAAAATTTTAAACTAGCCCCCAACGGCTACTTTGAATGGGCCACTCAGCAACCGCCATGTCACCTTGCTCCCCCGCCCCACGCCCGGCTTGAAACCCAAGCCCCAAGAGCCACGCTCCAAACCCAAGCTCACCCGGGGTGGTGCCTTGGGCGTTTTCCCCCAACCCACGCCCAAACCCCCGCCCCATACCCCACGGCCTTACATGAAGAGGCCTTTAGAAGAGAGAATGAAAGAGGGTAGAGGGGCGGGCGCCTTTGGAGCATTCACATCTATTCCATTATATTTTTACCTTAAATTACATTAAAAACACTATAATTTTTCTATTATTTTCAATTAAATAATATTTTTTATACATTTATCATTACCTCTTCTCTCTCCTCCACTTTCAAAATATATTAAAAAATTATAAAGGGTGAACACTATCTCCCCAAAAATACAGATGAACAGTAACATTTTCTTTTTCCTCCATTCATAACCACTTTTTATACTTATTATATTATAAAAACTCCACACACATAATTTAATGGAATGAATGTGAATACTCTTAGGAATTTTACAATGCGAATGGTCTAAACTTATAAAATTTACGAGATAATAAAAGTGCTTGTCACACTCTTTTTTACTTTAAACCTTCTAGAAAGGGTTATATATATAACATATAGAAACTCATTTAAACAAAATAGTTAATTTAAAATGATAAGATTGGAGGGTGTGATTTTTTACCCTCTCTTTCATCCATCAACTCTCTATTGTAAATCTCTCATAATTTATTAATGAGTAAATTGCCATTTTGGTCTCTGTGGTTTGGAAAGTTTTGTCATTTTAGTTCAAATCTTAAACTTTTTAAATCTGGGTCTCTGTGGTTTGTATTTTGTTACCATTTTAGTCCAAATCTTAAAAACTCTCATTTTTTACTGTTTCAACATCCTTTTTTTGTCCTTATCTGCAGGGGTAGTTTTGTCTAGTTATTTTTCATTAAAACAATTTCTTTATTAAAAATCCCACAAATATAAATACCCCCTTTCAGTTCCCAATTACATCATCTTCAACCTCCCAACACAAAACCCAGGTGCAAATTTGGCTGCATATTTGACCAAGAACGTTGGCTCGTTCTTGTAGAGTAGGAAACATAAAAATGACAGCAAGTTCCAAATCAAAATATTCATCGAAGCACAAATCTGCCGGCAACATAAAAACAACAACCACAAATCAAAAATAACCTCTCCTGCAAATATGTTGCGGGTTCAAGTATCCGGCAGATCTGTTGCGACGTAAACCTCACTGTTGTCGTCGTCGCCGGCATGGCTCCGACGGCCAGCCGTCAGCCATGTCACCGTCATCTTCCGCCGTCATCTTCATCAGACATTCATCATAAATCAACATCATCATCTTCACGACATCGTCATCATTCCAACTAGAAAACAAACCTGGAAATAATGAATGTGCTGAGGGTGTTTATCGGAGACACCCAAACCACCGCCGACGGTTGACCGGTTGGCCCGCCAGAAGTGAAATCGAGAGGGGGAGGGGCTGCAAGGTTGATTTTTGATGAAGATAGGAGGTTAAGGGGGTGTTTGCAGGTGGGAATTCGTCGAGCACAGAACCACCGTCGTGCGTCGGCAGAGGCTCCACAAGTGCAAACCATCATTGTCATTGCTTCGATCTCCTGTGGGTTAGGGTTTTTTTTTGGGTTGATCTCTGGTTAGGGTTTCCGATTGGGAGGTTGAAGATGATGATGTAATTGGGAACTGATAGGGGTATTTATTTGGTGGGGTATTTTAATAAAGAAATTGTTTTAATGAAAATTAAATGGACAAAACTACCCTTGCAGATAAAGACAAAAAAAGGGATGTTGAAACAGTAAAAAATGAGAGTTTTTGAGATTTGGACTTAAATGCCAACAAAATGCAAACCACATGGACCCAGATTTAAAAAGTTTGAGATTTGGACTAAAATGGCAAAACTGCCAAAACCACAGGGACCAAAATGGCAGCTTACTCTTTATTTATCTAAGAGCATTCATATCCATTCCACTATATTTTCACTATAAATTATACTAAAAAAATATTATATTTTCTCTCTTTTTCTCAATTAAATAATATTTTTATACTTTTATTATTACATTCTCTCTCTCGTTCACTCACAACCACTTTCAAAATATATTAAAAAATTATACGGGTGACCAGTGTCCCCTCAAATACACAGATGAACAGTAATATTTTATCACTCCTCCACTCACAACCACTTTTTATACTTTTTATATTATAAAAAACTCCTATCAGATGATTTGATGGGATGGATGTGAATGCTTTAATAGAAATAAAATTTATTAGTTTTAACTCAGTTACCAAATAAAAAAATAAAAAGTAAAGATAATATTATTAATTAAAACTTTTTATTGATAATAAAAACATTAAATTATATTATATTATAATTAAACATAACATAACATGTTTAAACATTACAAAAAAAAAAATAAAAAGTCGGTTTTCGTTAAAGATTAATTTTAAATACAACTTGGCTCACAAGATTCATTATTCATTGAAATGTCAATCAAACACATGCCAAAACCGTTTACAAGACCTGGTTTCACTAATATATATTAGTGCTAACAAAATTAAACAAAACTATGTATTTATTCATTTTTTTCTAAAAGTTAACAACCATAAGTCATTAGAAAAAAAAACTTAAATGTTAAATGAAATATTATAAAAAAATAAAATATTAAAAGTAATAAATTAACTTTGAAAGCGAGGGAGTTTTTATTCGAGAGACCTAGTGAATAATCCCTGGTCAGGAATGTTTTCTTCGAGGCCGAGAGAGGGGTAGCGTTCCTGTGAGGAATGTTTATCTAAAATGTAATGACTAAAAACACTTCAAAAACTGTCTGAACCAGAAAGTAGGAGATCAAAAACTGTCTACGAAAATCAGGCAATTTCCAGAAAATTAAATTTTCCAGCCAGGGGCTGCCGCCCCTTGGACCCTGCTCCCAGGGGCGCTGCCCCCGGACCACCACCAAGATCGTAGAACGCAATGACTCAATTAAAAAACCCAGATCGTAAAAATGTAATTCAAGAATTTCTTACGTGGATCGAAGCCGATTTCTTCAATGATTGACGAAATTTGAATGATAGAAACACTTATCAGCGATCGAATCGAACGGATCGAGTGATTCGCTTTAAATCACGGGAAAAATGAGATATTGTATGAAGTTAAACTGTTTTTTTTTCAAAAAAGTTGAAGAACACGTTGATTGTGTGTTTGAATCATTGATTGGTGACGAAAATCGCACTATAATGTAGTGATTATTGAGATAGAAAGTGAAGAAAATGTTGAAGATGATTAGTTTTGAAAATGGCGGGTTTTGAAGTTACCGGGGAGAATAATGAAGAAGAAAGCATACGATTTACTAAATTACGCTTTCTCTTTATTTTAAATTTTTTCACATGTCATAATCCTATTGATTCATATCCTTCCTTGCCAAAATAAACTTTCTATTTGATACTCACCCTAAGATCATATGTAGTGGTTAAGAAATATAATGCCCCCACCATAGGGCATTATCCGACACGTGTCAACCCAGTCAGCATGGGGCGTTATTGCAAAATTGGCGTAGTGGGAATAATGCGCAAATAATGCCCCTTTCAATCCTTAAACACAAAAAAAAAAAACAAAGTGATTTCTCATCGGTGGGTCAACCCAAGTCAAAGCTCCAACAATTGCAAAATGGCGTTTTAAAAATCACGCCACATTCATTTTTTTTTTTTGAAAAATAACGCCCGGTAACGCCCTGTGTAATGGCGGCCGGGGCTTTATAAGGCGTTTTTTTTGAAAAATTTTTAAAAAACACGCCCCACTACGGGTGGTCTAAGTGGTATTCCTAATGTTACAAGATGTAACATATTTAAGGGCGGAGGGTATAATACTCGGTGACATATGCGGTGAGTGGGAGTCACCGATCGGTGACCACCCCCACTTGATTGAGTTATGCATGCGGTGAGTGGGTGAGAGTTTACCAAATTCGGTGTGTAGTCACCGAAGTGATTGAAGCGTGATGGAGGAGAGAGAGAGGAGAGAACAACCAATCAAAATTGATAATCACTCAAACACCCTAGGGTGATTAACCATACCCCCTGATTGAGTGCAAAATGAAGAGTGAAACGGGGAGTTGACATGACATGATATTATTGGGTAGGATTTCACTCAATCACCGTAGAGTAATTAACCATACCGTCCACCCTAAGCTTATATTGTGTTTTGTTAATTATACCTAACACCGTCCTGACATGTTAGTTAAACATTTAAACTTCTTTAAAATTTTTGGTTTTGTACTTTCTTGCTCATTTGGCGAGTACGGCCAGGTAAAAAATGACGTGTAAAGTCATCTCAATGGACAATAAGCTAGTACGATATTTAGGGCATCTTTGGGTAAACTTATTGAAACAACTTATTGACTTATTAGCTTCTTGAAAAAGTCAAGATTTTGTGATTTAGGGCATGTTTGGGTAAGTTTATTGTAACAACTTATTAACTTATTGGCTTCTTGGAAAAGTCAGGATTTTGTGACTTATTGACTTATTGGCTTTTCCCCCTCACATACACCCTTTTGCCAAATATCATTTTAAAGCTTATGACTTTTTAAAAAGCCAATAAGTCAATAAGTTGTTTCAAAAAGCTTACCCAAACATGCCCTTACACTTTTTAATAACTAAATGAATTGTTAATTTAGAGATGATCCCCTCATGACATAAACGATAAAACACGATCAAATGGTTACTTTAATTCATTTAAAATAAATACTGACACAATGTGAATTGTGAAGTATTATAATCAAATTGAGCCATCAAACTAAGTTATTTTATTGTATTGTGATATTATCCAAAATTTCTCTGTACATATTTGGATCTCAAAATAAATTAAATTAGTTAATTTCCCCCGCGCTTCGTGGCGCGATCTCGATCGGCATTGATTCGGTTTGTTTTTGTACCAACATAATACATGCATTCGGTATAACAATCAACATCTGCTCTACATCGATCTAAAACCATAAAACAAACAGTACCCAAGACTAGGCAACCAACCTTGTATCGAGTACTCAAGAAGTACTCAAAGCCTAGATGAGACTTTTACGATACTTGTTTAGAAATGGTGTAGGATTGGACTATTGGATATGTGATTATTGTTGGCCCTTATTTAATTCTAACAACCTATTAGTCATTATTTAATGCTCCATCTAGTCAAAGTTACTATCATAAATGATAAAACTCAATATATGCCTATATAGAACACAAGTACATAACACATAACACACTACTCTCTATAAGCAACCAAAACCTATGACCTGTAATTAACTCACACATATCCCCTAAAGTCTTTATTATAAATCCCATCTCTCCTTTTCTCCTTTTACTCATCTCTACAACCCCAACACCACCACACCATGAAGGAGCTCTGGACAACCATGGCTTCTCTAATGGGCGTTCTAGCCTTCTTCCAAACTCTCATCCACACCGTGGTCCCACCCGAGCTCCGTTTCGCCGTTTTAAAACTCTTCCAACGCCTCTTTAACTGTTTCTCAGCCTATTGTTACTACGAAATAACCGAAATCGACGGTGTCAACACCAACGAACTCTACAACGCGGTGCAACTTTACCTCTCATCCGCCGCTTCTTCCTCGGCTTTCACCTCTTCGAACCGGTTATCGCTCACCCGCGGTCTTAACTCCTCCGTCATAACCTACGGGTTGGCCAACAACGATCGTCTGTCTGACGTGTTTCGCGGCGTCCCCGTTGTGTGGGAACACATCGTGACGCCGCGACAGTCGCAGACGTTCTCTTGGCGCCCAATGCCGGAGGAGAAGCGCGGGTTCACCCTCCGGATTAATAAGAAAAATAATGCTCTTCTAAAAGATTACCTCGAGTTCATTACTGAGAAAGCGGGTGAGATTAGGAGGAAAAACCAGGACAGATTGCTTTACACGAATTCCCGCGGAGGTTCTTTAGACTCCCGCGGGCATCCGTGGGAATCTGTCCCGTTTAAACATCCGAGCACGTTTGATACGCTCGCGATGGATCCAATGATGAAAGTACAGATAATGTGCGACCTGTCTGATTTCGCTAACGGGGAGGAATTCTATAAAAGAACCGGCCGTGCGTGGAAACGTGGGTATTTGTTGTACGGTCCACCCGGTACCGGAAAGTCAAGTATGATCGCGGCAATGGCGAATCATCTCGGGTATGATATCTACGATCTCGAGTTAACCGAAGTCAACACGAATTCGGAGCTCCGAAAGTTGCTTATGAAGACAAGTTCAAAATCAATTATTGTGATCGAAGACATTGATTGTTCGATAAATCTTACAAATCGTAAAAAAAGCAACGGTGGATCAGCGGATAGTGTTTCGGGTAAGAGATCTGGTCCATCTGGGTCCCCTGGCCCGGCTGGGACTGGTCCAGGGGATCTGGATGGTAGTGGGAATAATAATTCCATTACTTTATCCGGGTTATTAAACTTTACGGACGGGTTATGGTCGTGTTGCGGGTCGGAGCGGATATTCGTTTTCACAACTAATCACATTGAGAAACTTGACCCGGCATTGTTGCGGAGCGGGCGAATGGATATGCATGTGTTTATGAGCTACTGTTCATTTCCTTCACTAAAAATTTTGTTGAAAAATTATTTGGGTATTGACTTGGTGGATATTGAAAAGGATGTTTTGGATGAGCTGGCGGCGGTGATCGATGCGGCGGAGATGACTCCGGCGGATGTTAGTGAGGTGTTGATAAAAAACCGGCGAGATAATGATCGCGCAGTTAAGGAGTTATTAGAGGCGTTGAAGACAAGAGCGGAGAAAAAACGGGTGGATATGAGGCGGCGGGTCGAGGTAGAGGAGGCGGAAGAGGAAGAGAAGAGGGCGTTGGATAGTCCGAAAGATGGTAGTGGTGCGGTGAAATGTGGCGATGACGTGGAGGGGGATTATAAGAAAGGTGATGAGGATAATGGGGTTGATTAACTTTTTGATTAATTAATCAAAGTTGATTATTTTATTTCTTTTTTTTTTCTTTTTTAGTTTTTGGGTTTAATTAATTGTTAATCCGGTAAAACAGGGGTTTGAAACTTTAGGTGGGGATGTAGTGGGAATTGGATATTGGATATTGAAGATTTGGGAAAATGAAAAATGCATAGTTGGTCCTTCGGCTTTTACAATGTTTGAGATTTTGGTTATTTGCTATACTCAAAAATTACAGAAATTGTCACTACAATGTCTTCAGGTTCTTATTTTTCTACCTTCATTTCATGTAGAGTTAGTTAACCCGAATGTTTCACTGTTCAAAGGTTTCATTTTTCACTTTAGGGTTTAAAATGGTTTTACTATTGCCATTTTAATCCACTGGGTTAACTTCATCCATTATTTCTGTTAACGAGAAGGGTTATTCGGTCATTTTATATGACCGAATTGCCATTTTTGGACCCACAGGAGAAAAATGAAACCTTTGTACTAAACTGGTAAAATAACCCAAACCACAAGGCCTAAAATGACATTTAACTCTCAAAATATTAATGTAAGAAAGTTGTACTGGTTAAACTCTAAAAAAACATATTAATTACAACAAAAAAACATATTAATTACAATTTTGTCCTCTTTATATATGTATTATAATATAGTGTGCGTGTTTATATAATATATATATATATATATACATATATATATATATAATAGGGTTGAGTTTATTTCAGAACTCTAAATAACTACAGAACTTTCAGAACTCCTAATAAACAATCATTTTATATATAAGTTTTTGTATTTACGATCTTTTTATTATCTATTATATGTATTTCTTTGATTACATACATGTTAAAAGTAGTTTCCATATATTTAATTACCAAAATTATTTATATGTGTCATAACTAATTACATATATGTAAAAAACTAGTTTACATATGTGTAATTATAAAATTACATATAAAAAATGATAAAATTACTATGTAATCGTAAAAATACACATAATAAATGCTAAAATTGTCCTAAACATAAAAATATATAAATAAAAAGATTCTTTATTAGGAGTTCTGTAAATATTTATGGTTCTGAAATGATCCGGGCCCATATAATATATATATATATATATATATAATAGTTATAAGGCTAATTATAATGAGAAAACCCATTCCAGTTGAGAAAACCCAGAAAACTCTCACATGTGGCTAGGATTGATCCACGTTTGATATTTGTTTGATAAGAGAGAAGGGCATAATCGTCCATTTGTTTTAAACTTTTGATAGGATGAGATGTGTAAGTCTGCGTGTGCGGACTTTTCTTCTTTTCAACTTTCTCCCATTTAATACTTGTACTTGTATGCCCTAATCTCTCTCCTCTTTCACATATCTTCTTTCTTCTTTATTACATATCCATCTCCAAATCTCACATATCATTTATTCCAACCAGAAATTATAGAGAAAGAAAGAAACCATATTCACCACCATTGAAGACTTTTTGCATTTAACATGGCTGATTTGAACAGCCAACAACCTCCGACTGTTGCCGGTGGTACGGGGACACTCAATGATCATCCGGGTTCACCCTTAAATGTTGTCCCACATAATCTTTTACCTGATTTTGCATTTAATGAAGATGAAGATGCATTGCGTGAAAGTAGAGTTGTTGAAGATCCTGAACCCATTTCTTCAGAGTTTGCAGGTGAGTGATACTTTTTTTTAGTTTAATTAAATGTACAACTTTAAATGCATACGAGTAGTTGTGTAAATTAAGGTTTTCTTGTTTATATTTTCACTGGATTCTTCTTGATTTTTTTGGTATTTTTTTATGTGTAGCCTCAGTTCTGAATCAAAATGGCACAAATGATGATGAGGATGGTGTTCAGAATTGTACTTTTACACAGCTGCTATCCACAGGTCATTGTTTATGTGAAACCATGAATTTTTATCTATAGGGTTATTGTAACACCCCTAGTTTTAATGTTTGTAGTTTGTTATTATCATTATTATTATTATTATTATTATTATTATTATTATTATTTGTTTTTTTGTTGGTAGAGGAGGAAAAAAAAAACAGATGATGTGTTGGTTAGTTTGGTTGAAAATGTGGTAAACTTGTACAAGGTAAAAACAAGTGTAACCATTTTTATTTTTTATTTTTATGAAACAAGCTTTTATATTTTGTAGAAGGTAAAAACATGTGGTTACACTTGTATTAAGTTTTTATATTTTTTGGAAGGGGAAAAAATCGAGATTACATTTTTGGATTACATAAAAAAAATGCACCAGCATCTACACTTTTTGGTGACATCAAAAAAATGTACCACCATGTTTTCTTTGCATTTTAGGAAAACGTGTTAAAGTTGTATTTGAGAATACAGTAATATGCATCAGTTTGTTAGGTTTCATGTTACAAGTAAATTTCTTTTTTAACCTATACGTGTTAAAATTTATTAAACAATACCTTTTTTGTAGGTGTTCATGCGGACGAGGAATTTTATGTTCACCACACACCCAATGGCACTAGAATGTGGTGTCCTAATCAGGGGAGGAGCTTAGAGGAGGCCGGACCGGGCCTCGACCCGTGCGGTTTTTTCGCCCAGTAGTGTTAAATTTAAGGTTTTCGAGAATTTTTTCACATGTGTATTGGTTCGGCCCAGGCTGATTTTATCTCCAAAAAACATCGGCCCATGCTGAGTTTTAGGTCAAGATCCGCCACTGGTCCTAATGTTCCTATTGTTTTAAAGCCTGTTGTTGGTTGTGTATATGAAACGTGGAAGGATGTGTTCAGTATGTACAAGGACTATGTTGTGTATTCGGGTTTTCTATTCGTAAGGGGCAAACCAAGAGATGGAAGGGGTTTGTCACTCACCAGTACATAAGGTGTACTAAATTTTCAAAACCACAGATTAAGCGTAAAACTGATACCTTGGAGCAGTCAACCTTGACTATCAGGCAAAGTAATTTCACAGTGACAGATTGCAAGGCTAGTATACTGGTTAAGTTTTGTGAGGGCAGCTCTATGTGCGCAGTGGTAGGGTTCCATGAGCACCATAATCATCCGTTTGTTGAGCGTTTTAATCGTGACCTAAGTAGGATTTCAAGGAAACTACCCTTTGCATCCAAACAGTTTATCCATAACATGAGTTTGAACAGAATTGGTCCAATTGTTTCTCACAGAGTTTTAGTGTCCCTGATGGGTGTACATCATAATGTACGTGGCATGCTAACTGATTTTAAGAACTGGAGCCAGTCGGTTAGGCTTTATATTGGTGACCGTGATGCGCAACTTGTTATAGATCGTCTCAAAGAAAGATCTGAGAGCTTACCAGACTTTTACTATGAGTTTGTGGTTGAGAAAGGGCAATTGAGATCGATTTTTTGGGCAGACGAAATTTCCAAGATAAACTATGAGGTGTTTGGTGATGTGTTAGCTTTTGATGCGACTTATCACACTAACAAGTAAGGTTTTGCAAAGTGGCACTTTTTTCCCTTTAACATATTATTAACTTTTGTTTATTTTCTTCGTCGCACAGGTACAGTATGATTTTTGTTCCTTTCACTGGCGTTGATAATCATAAACAATGTGTGACATTTGGTGCTGGCTTGCTATTCAATGAAACCACTGAGTCTTACAAGTGGTTACTTGAATCATTTCTGAAGGCACACAAGAAGCAACCAAAGTTAGTTCTAACGGACCAGGACCCTTCAATGAAAGCTGCCATTTAAGAGGTTTTCACAGACTCTCGGCACCGCCTTTCCATGTGGCATATTATGAAGAAACTTCCCACCAAGGTTTTATTAATTTATGAATCTCTTTTGAGAAGTTTTTTTTTTGGTTACATTTTCTTAACAGTTTTGTGTTTTGATATGTATAGATTGCTGGAGACCTGTTACAAAACTCTGAGCTAAGAGCATTGATGCATCGTTTGGTGTGGAGTATTCACATGAAGCCATCTACATTTGAGACGCGTTGGCAACTTTTGATGGAGGAATATGGGTTACAAGATCACGACTGGTTGAATGATATGTACTCAATTAGGGACCAATGGGTACCTGCCTACTTCCATGATATCCCAATGTGTTGTCTGATGAAGACTACATCAAGATGTGAAAGTTCTAACTCAAGCTTCAAGATCAACTCTTCTAGCGCTAACACACTAGTTCAGTTCATGCTATGTTACGAAACTAGGATAGACAATCAGCGTTGCAGGCAACGTGTTGCAGAGTTTAAAACTTCATCTAGTGTATTCATGGACACTATTGACTTAGCTATTGAGAAGCATGCTTTTGAGTTGTATACACATGCAATTTTCACAGAAGTAAGAAAAGAGATATACAAGGGGAAGCTGTTTTGTTACATTGTAAACACGGAGGATTGTGATGATGTTTGTGTTTACTATGTGAATCAGTTGGACAAACGAAACAATGCAACCAACACATTCACGGTAACTTGCTGTATCCTTATAGTGGCATCTTTTGTTTAAGCTTTCATTATGTTTTTTTTTTTCACAGAAGCTTAATAATGTGTTTTGGTGTTTTTGTAGGTTAAACTTGAGTTGAGAAATCAGTCGGTCTCTTGTTCATGCAACAACTTCATCCGTATTGGATATCTGTGTAGGCACATTTTTTGTGTTTACCGGGTAAACAATATTGAAAAAATCCCGGCACAGTTTGTTGTTAAGCGTTGGACTAGGGACGTGCTTCCAAAAAGTTTATTTTCAATTGAGAGTCGATATGGCGTTGACACCCGTCCACAAGCTGCTGCGGAAGTCAGATTCTTGAGATTGTAACCGAATGTGTAGACGCATTAAGAAGTGATGTTGGAGGACTTTCTTCTTTCGCTGAGCAGATAAAGGAACTGAAATGCAAGTTACTAAATGGAGGACCAGTTGATGACGAAGCCAACAATGATAACTATGCTGCTGTTGAAGAATTGCTTGGTGTTTCTTTAGATGGGGACGTAACTCTCAACAATCCAGACGGGATCAGGAACAAAGGATGCGGCAAACGTCGACGATTGTCTAGAGCATCTCAGGATGGAACGAGCAACTCTGCTGTCAAACCTCCCAAAACACCCAGGCTTTGCCGAACATGTATGAAGTACGTGACTGGGCATGATTCAAGAAATTGCAAGAAAAAGAAGAACAAGAATAAATCGGGTAACGAGGATGAGGACTCAAGCTCTGCGAATCAGGAGTCCACTTGATTTGGTATTTATGTTGATGTGTGTGCTGTGCGTGTTTTGAAAACTTTTATGACGCCAGCTTTTTGGTCTCCATTTTAGTGGAGCGCAACTAAACTTTGATCATCCCTTTTGTATTTTTTGGGCTGCCTTTTGTACATGCACATGTTTGCATGTGTAGATTATCTGAAAATCGATGCACATGCATATGTTTGCATGTTAGGATGTATGTGGGTTTGGTATGTAGTATGGTTTTCAGTTTAATGACTATGGTTTAATTGATCAGTTGCATTATGAAATGATATCCACAATGTTTGTGTGAGAAGTAAATGTTGTTTGTTGAGGTTTTTGCATTGTTTGTTGAGATTAAGAAATAGGTGGTACTTAGTTGGATTATGCTTGTTAGTATGCTAATGACATTTTCGTTAGTATGTACTTGTTGATGTTTGGTTGAAGCTGAGAATTTTCTATGCTATGGATTTTTTGGTTTTGTTTTTACCATGTTACATTTTTTTTCCCTGAGATTTTTGTAGATTTTTGCTGTGTTGAATCTGAGAATTTTCTATCTTATGGATTTTTGGTTTTGTTTATACCATGTTACATATTTTGGACGTTACATCCATCCTACGTATATAATTAGTTACAAAATGACCCATTTCGTTACAAAAACCAGTAACAAAAAAAAATCTAAGCACATATAGTAGTTTGTAGTTTTTTTTTTGTTTTTGTATGTTTTTTTTTACAAAACACAAGCCGTTTTTTTCTTAAAGAGATAAATATCTGGATGAAGTAACAACTTTTTACATGGTCAAGTTGTAGATACATTTTTATAGAATACATACAACAAGATGTATCTTTTTGTGACTTTCTCCTTTTTATCTGGTGATGCATTTAATTTGTCATTTACTTTCATATCTAATCACCACCATCCACCCCCAAAGTTTATTTTTTCATTATAAATAGTTTCAGCATACATAATGTGTATATCCACAAAGCATTGTTAACTACTCATCACACACAAAGCATGACAATGCACAAGAGGCATGCTCGGTTTCCAAAGTTTCGGATGTTGAGGCGATCGATCTCATGCCTGGAAAAAATGAGTTCATTAATGTCGGGAAGAGACTTCGAAAGTATGCATCGACTCCAGTGAGCGTTGGCGATATTCCTGAAACAACCCCTCTACCCCCTATGCCCATACATACACTTAGGAAGATTTTTACTAGTGATGGGCACCCCCGCGGGAAGAGAAGTAGTTTTTGTTCGACCCCAAAGGTGGAACCCGATGTGAAGCCTATGGCGCGAGCAATACCGAAAAACGAGCCTAGTGTTAACCCTACAGTCAAGATGGAGCCAAGTGTAGTGCCCAAGGGTGAACTCTTTGGGTTTGATACATACACTACCGGTAATGTGATGCCTAACGATGAGCCTACAATATACCCAACAAAGAGACATGTTGATAATCCCAAAACCAGCGATTGGGTTGATGATGTCTCGTGGATAAGTGAAATTGAGTGGGATTCATATTTCCCAATAAACATATCAGTTTCCCCCGTGCCACCAAACCCATGCAAGTGTAAAAAGTGGTTCACATGAAGAAGCTCAAGTAGAAATCAGGTGTTGTTGTTGTGTTTTTCTAATTATGTTGTTTTTGAAGATGTATGTATGTTTTTAGGTTAATTAGAAATTAGGTGTAGTATCAGGTTATCAACATTAACTAATGAGTAATTTATGTGTCTAATGATTTTGTAATTTTTTGTGGTGTAATATCTAATGAAAAAAAAAACTATCTAGTTTGTGTGTTGTTACTTCTTTGTTGGGATGTTTTTTTTTGTGTTTTTGGTTATACAAGTAGAAATGTGGTAGTAAAACTTTTTCCAGGGGTAGGCCCCATGTTAAAAAAAGTAAAAAAAGTAAGAAGTGTATGGACGTGGGTAATGACAAAAGAATATGTTTATACTGGGACCCACAAATCGTTGGTACATATCTTTATTTTAGATTCATCATTCCAACTATAGGCTTCCAACTATCTCCATCTCCAACTACCCAAACTATATTCAAATATATGATTTTCTTATCTCTCTTTTTTCTTTACAATTCATCTACCTCTCAAAAAAGATGAAAAGGTGTTCATGTGGGAGGATTGCTACCATCCGGACATCATGGACAAATGATAACCCAGGAAGAAGGTTCTATTCATGTTCGTTTAAGGTAAAAAATTCGAACCCTGATTTAATAAGTAAATGTATGTTCTAATCGTGTTTTATCCCCATTATTTTAATGTAGCCCAGCAACTGCCCTTTCATTGGTTGGGTCGACCCACCGATGTGCTTACGGTCAACTAGGATCATACCAGGTCTTTTGAGGAACATTAACAACCTGCAAGCTGAACTGTTTACATGTGAGCAAGAAATTCGGAAGAAGAAGAGGGTTATATGGTTACTGATATTAGCGTTAGTGATTGGCAGCTTACTTGTTAGCATTGTTTGTTGTGATTAAGAAATAGGTGGTACTTAGTTGGATTATCCTTGTTAGTATGTTAATGAC
Source organism: Helianthus annuus (assembly GCF_002127325.2). Classification (NCBI taxonomy): domain Eukaryota; kingdom Viridiplantae; phylum Streptophyta; class Magnoliopsida; order Asterales; family Asteraceae; genus Helianthus; species Helianthus annuus. The sequence goes on from NC_035442.2 coordinate 156,338,082, forward strand.
ATTTTCAGTAGTATGTACTTGTTGATGTTTGGTTGAATCTGAGAATTTTCTATGTTATGGATTTTTTGGTTTTGTTTTTACCATGTTACATTTTTTTTCCCTGAGATTTATGTAGACTTTTGCTGTGTTGAATCTGAGAATTTTATATGTTATGGATTTTTTTGGTTTTGTTTTTACCATGTTACATTTTATTTTTGCCTCAGATTTTTGTACATTTTTGCTGTATCCGTGTTACATTTTTTTTTCACTAATATTTTTGTACATTTTTGCTCTATGTGTGTTTGATCATGTGCTTTTGTTGATGGTTGCTTGAATATTTTTTTTTCATGACAGCGTTGTATGTTTCTTTAGATTTGATCACTTGACTCTTGTTTATTTATTATTTTTTCCTAAAGTGTGTAACTTATGTAAGCTTTTTTTAAGATATCAACTTTTTTTTAGTTTTTCGTTATGTTAGAAGTCAGTATTTGTTTAAATCATATAATAACGACACGATTTTTTGAATAACATAGATTGGAAAAACATAGATTTAACACAATAGTTGAGTATATAATAACTTTAACACTAGATATGGTAAACACCATAGGATAAGGAAAGTAGGCCCTATATTGCATGAGAGAGAGAAAATTGGGGCACATTTTTTTCACACACATACTAGTAACTTCACGTAAACACCACTTTTTAGTCAAGAAACGATCCTGGAGTGCGATATTCAATTTCAGTGCTGAGTGGTTCTGGGCTAAGCTCACTCTCCCACGGGTTGTGGTTGGCCCACGAGACAAGAGTGTTTGGAGAGTAACAAGAGTAATCATCATCTATAGGATCATCTCCGGGATCATCGGTAGTATTTGGATCAACTGCCAGGGGGTTCTCTTGGGTGGCATTGATTGGTTTAGCTTGGTCAGCGAGCACCACAGATGAAGAGTTTTTAACAGGGATAACTTGTGTAGTGAAGTAAAATGATCCCCAGTCAACATCAAAAAGTGCCTCATCTAACCACATCTCATCTTGTATTGTTGCTTCAGGTTTAGTGTTAGTAAGGAGGTCACTTATAAGCTTAGCATCCATAGCAAGATTTTCTTCAACAGTTTGCGGCATTGTCGGAAGAGAAGGGGTGTTTGTGATTTAAGAACACTCTGGGTTGCCATCCGATTTTGGAGTTTGGAGTTCAAATGAAAGAGTTCTCCGCAATCGTTTGGTAACCCGTTTTGAGTCAGATGGTGATGTTGGACTAGACATAATAAGGTTGTTTTTTTTTCACTTCTTTATGGTGAACAAGTGATGAAACAAATGTTTACATTTCACCTTAATTTATAGACAAACAAATGATGTTAGGTGGATAAATTAATTAGATTGTTTACATCAGTTTACATCAACATTCAATGTAATACACTAACCAACATAGAAGTTAAGTATTTTTTTTGTTGTTTCTTTTTGTTTTAAAGCAATTAACTGTGAAATGTAACATAAGGGCCTGTAACATAATTATATTATACATATAATTATTTTAACCAGTAGCTTTTTTTTTTCAAAGATGTCATTTCTTAGCAAGCATTTACATTTGATGTAACAACTTTCTTTAAAGTTTCTGTCATTTAATATTAAAGTTTTGTACTTTTGATTCTTCCCTCCTTTTGTTCACCCAACGTGATAGGTGTGTATATATTTTATTTTTTTGTTATTACACCACAAAGAGACAATTGGGATTCATTAAATGCTTGTACTATAGTTATCAAATCATGAGAGAGCTATTGATGCATGTGCATAAGATATATATAGAAGTTCACATTTTTTCTTTTTCATTATTTATGCTTTTTGCTTCGTGTAAACATCAATAAGATTGTACTTTATGCTTCCTTTTTGTCCAATTTAGATTCCCCATACTGGGTCATTTATATGACATTGTACTTTATTTTTGTTTATATATATTATTATAATTTTAGTCGGTACTATGATATATTTCTTGGATATAGTGTTGGTATGTGTGTACATTTAGTGCAGATTAGACACTTCCAAGTTGACAACATTAATTTGTAAGACTCTACTTTCTTTTCTTTATAAAAATATTTTAACTAGGAGTAGTTAGTTTGACCTAAGAGATAACCCAATTTAATATATGCTGTGGCTGCCCTATATGCTGTTACATTTTTTTTGTACTGATTTTTGTAACGAAACAGGTATTTTTTGTATTGATTTGTTTTTGCAACAAAGTAGCTTGTAATGATAATTACGACTGTTTGACTAACGCTAATTATTACAGCAAAGAACAGACATATTAGACATAATATTGTATTAGATTTTATTCATTGTCAAAGTGATTAAAAAAGTTATCAAACGAAAATATTGCATTGTTACACATTTTTTACTACATCTTATTGTATGCTATTCAAATGAAATTATCTTAGTCAAACTTTCCATTAGTGTACTTATGGTTCGCCAAAAGTTAACATTAAACGTACATATAAAGACATTTGTTCCAGATCAACGACATAGATTAATAGTGAAATACATAGACAGGCAACTGACAAAGTACGAGTTAAATTGTTTAGGGTGTCCACAAAAAATATAACACTAGGATACGAAGCAGCAGCTTACACTGATAATCCAGCCTCGCGAACCTTTGCTTTCATTAAATTCACATCAGAGAGTAGCATGCGTGTAGCGAATTTTTTTCGGAGGGCAAGAATCTGTTTTTGCTTTTTCTTCCAGTGGCCGCTAAAACCACATTCAAAAGGTTCATTGATGCCGTTAAATTTCTGCATGTGCTGAATAAGGAATACTGCGCTATCCATTGGATGCGCAGGGGTCGCCCATTTGATATCACACCTCTTAATCTTGGCTGCTGCGATTTGATCTTTTGTCGGATGTTCGGAACGCTCCAAATAAGCGTCCATCATATGCTTCTGTTAAAAAACAATAAAGTAATCAGTTTTGGTATGAGTTATTTTTTTTCATCTTGAAGTTTACAAGAAAAGAGAATGACTAACCACTTTGTATGGTGTATCTTTAATGTAGTAATCTTGATGATCCCTAATGCCAACTAAGGGTGTGCGATTAGGCCTGTGGTCTATGACGGTTATTGCGCCGTTTTGCAGACGGAAAACAATCAAGTAATATTGATCATTCTCTAGGATTGGAAAGAAAACCATTTTGATCCCAATGAACTCATATGCGCCGCCATCTGTCATCCTTACGCTGAACGTTTTCATACGGTCATCATCATCACAAGCAGAATCTGTCAATAACCAGTTGTCCTGTTTTTTTTTTTTTGAAATAAGATGTGTCAATAAGCTGGTGCAAGACCCGAATTCCAATAATTAAAAAAAGTCTTTTAAATAGGCAAGCTGGTTGAAGAGCCAAAAGACTTAATAAATTCAAAATCATAGACAAAGATCAAACATATAGTATGAATACTTACTATCACAGTTGTTCTAAAATAAATACGCGTCAAGAAGCCGTCGGTTCTTTCTAGTTCTTCATAATTCATTAAATCTACCCAAGCATCAACCACATCAGAGAACACCTTCACTTCCTCCCTCAATGTGCGCATCAGTGTCTTTGTGATTTCGATGCCGTAAATACTCTTGAATATAATATCTCTACGTAAGACAATGTTAAATTTATAAATTAAATTCTGGATATCAAAAATCTAGGAATACTATGTTTTACTTATATTTTATATAACTGAACTTACTCAACAGATTGACCGAATTTTCTTGTTACCCCGCTAGACAAAGAAATGACCATTATCCGTGGCCTGTATGTTGTTTATGAAAAAACGTATGCTGTTATACATTTAAAAGAAAATAGTGTAGTCGAAAAAAAAAATACTATTTGGAGCAAAAGATTCCCTAATCTCTCTGGAGCAAAGCTTTGCTTAATGTAACAACTAGTATTTTATAATTTAAACGGAAGCTTACATTGAGTATTTGATATCGAACAGAAAATCCCATATACGTTGTTCTTCCGATGTAATTTCGATTTCCATTTCGTCATCATGGTCATCACATGACCGGTTGAACCTACCAATTGGTTTTATTCGTTTTGATTCAAGTTCCTTTACCCAAGCGTTACTTGTGATATCATTTTCAGCCGCTCCCTTGCCTGCTTATTTTTTTTTGTTCGTTAGTATTAATAAAAAAATTCCAAGTTTATTATAATTTTTTAATGAAGTTAAAAACATGTAGAACTTACCATTGATTTTATTTTTGGTCTCTTCTTCTTTTGAATTTTTATCTTCTTGATTCATGGCATCACTTTTTTGCACATCAGTTGGTACGAAAGTTTCCGTATTATCTGTTTCATCGACATCAGCACCTGCATATTTTTTTTTTGGTTTTTATAATTCTGATTATCTGTTGTGTACAGAAATAAGACATGTTCACAGTTTTTTTTTTTTTTTTTTTTTTTTTTTTGCAATCATGACTTACCTAGTTCGGTGTCTTGTGTGAGTAGGTGAAAGGTAGGGCCATCAAGGAATTCTTGCATGTTTTGTGTTTCGTTGCTGCTGTCCAATTCTATTCATTTATATGTACACATACATGTACGTGTTAGTTTTTTGTGTATTATCGGTTCTTCTTAATTTTTGTGCACATGTAACAGGTTATACATGAGTTTATATAATGGTTGAATGAAACAAAAAAACACGTAGAACTTACTTGTCGGTGTAGCTTTCTTTTCTTGATGTTTTGCCTGATTTTCTTCGTCGCGTGTCACTCCACATGCGCCACTTTTTTGTGTAGTAGCTGGTGAACCTGGTATCGTATCTGTGCCACCTTCTTCATCATGTATGATCTCTTGTGTTTTGTCACCCTCACCCCCATCTAGTTAGTTAAAGACGATCACATACATATATGTTACGTTTAGTTTGCATTTTAGCACATACATAAGGTGGTTAACTTTACTTTTAGCTGATTACTTTCTATTACTTTTTTACGTTATTGTTAACTAAAACATGCTACATTTTTTTTATTTGCAGAAAAATGTAACATTGATGTCACTATGATTTTTTTTAGAGTAAATTACAAGTTTTGTCCTTTATGTTTACACCAAATTGCAGGCGGTGTCCTTTGTCTTTGAAATTGACGGGTTTTGTACTTAATGTTTCAAAATCTTACACGATATGTCCTTTGAGCCTAACCTAGTTTATTTTTTTGGTTAAATCTGATCACCCATGGGTATTTTAGTCTTTTTAGCCTGTTTATTTAGTATTATTAAAAAAAATAAAACAAAATAATTTTAAAAAATATTATTATTCAACCACCCTCCACCACCACCATTCCACCACCACCATCATCTCCAAATCAACAACCGCCGTCATCACCACCGCCACCACCCTTCATCATCTACGACCACCATCACCACCTGCAACCAAACCCACCACAGCCACCTACCCGCCACCCGCCTGCAACACCTTCGTAGCCGCCCCACTCACCTGCAACCAAACCCACCACAACAACCAAGCCGCAACATAAAATATATAGCTGCAACCAAGATTTCAAAATTCAAAATAAGAATTCTGTACCATTCCCATACTCTTGATTTCTTCTCTGCTCCAATATGCAGCAAATCATAGAAAATTATGAGAAAACAAGGGCTCTTAAATCCAAAAACCCAAATCAACAGTTTCTCATTCGTCCATCTTCATATCTTCCCCAAAATTCTCTCAATAAACTGCAAATTTCTCATAATATCAATCATAAACTCCAAAACCCAAATCAATCATGGAAGATTGTACCCATAAACACCACCGAACCCACATCAACTCCGACGTCATCTTCGAACCCACATCAAATCCAACCGTCGATCAATCCATCTCCTTAGTCTGCAAACGACGGTGGAGGCGGGGGTTAGAGGCGGTAGTTGTAGGCGGTGGAGGGTGGAGGCGGTAGTCGTACGCGTTGGAGGGTGGATGCGGTGGTTGTAGGTGGTGGCTGTAGGCGGTGCAGGGTGGAGGCGATGGTTTGTAGCCAATGGAATGATGATTAAGTGGTTGGAGGCGGCAGTGATGGTGTTGTGTATTGTGGTTGCAGGCAACCAACTACAAAGAGGGAAAAAGGAGGTGAGAGAGAGAGTTTAGAGAGAGAAGAAAGAAAGAATAAGTTTCAGTTGTTTTTATTTTTTTATTTGTAAAATAGTCCTTGAATATTAATTATTTACACACTAACCCCTGGAAATATTAAATGACAAAAATGCCCTCATGTGCAAGGCATATGACCAGATTTAACCAAAAAAATAAACTAGGTTAGGCTCAAAGGACATATCGTGCAAGATTTTAAAACATTAAGTATAAAACCCGTCAATTTTAAAGACAAAGGACACCGCCTGCAATTTGGTGTAAACATAAAGGACAAAACTTGTAATTTACTCTTTTTTTTATTATTTTTGTATCTACAATTATTGCACCTCTATGGTGATGTCTATGTTTCTATAGTGGAGTTTCTATTTGAAAACAAGAAATTAAGATTAGCTTTTACACACATAAGGTGTTTGTTAGGTTTGCGATCACTAAAGTTACCTTTCACAGGCACAACTTTCTTCCTTCGCTTGGCATCACGATGACCTTGATTACCGCCAGACGCTACATACGTTTAAAAAAATAGTATTAAAAAACAGTTAAATGTACTAATCAACCCAATGATCTTCTGGCGCCTTACCTTTTTTTTGTAGATTATCAGTCGCAGCACTGCGTCTTTTAGCTGGCACATTCCCATGATCGTCTATATTCGAACCTGTCAATTTTATCATTAATTTGTGTTATAAATTATTGGTATTTAAAGACTCAATACATGATCATGATCCATTAAATGCACACCAAGGTTTTTAACCATTACACGTAGGGCTTTTTAATGGTAGTGTTATGTTTGTAAGATTAAATTGATTGAATCTCAAGAACGGAAAAAAAAAACAGTTTTGGCTCAACGAATTTGAACGCACTTGCAATAAGTACATTCCTATTCACAAATTCATTCACAATTTCATTGTTTCAGTAAGTATTATACAAAAAGTTATCTCGCATAGTATATTTAGTTACAAATACGTACGAATACTTTTTTTGTGTAAGCGATTATTGAATGCAAAAAAACTAAGTAGATATGTAAAAAAGTTCATACCATCAATGTTTGCCACTTCAAATGTAGTTGCGGCATTATCTTAATCTTCTGCATTTGGCAAAAAAAAACTAATTAGTTACAGTTTGTAGTAAAAGAAAATACATATTCAGGGTAGTGATTTATCCGTCATTCATATTACCTTCTGTGTAATCATTTTCGGGGTTTTGCACTGTGTTGTTGAGAGACATGAGGACCCCGGCAATTTTTTTCTGTGGGGTATCAGGCGCCAGCCATACCCTTGTTTTCCTAGAGTAAACAATTTTTTCATACCGTTCTATCAATTTTTTAACTTGCTCATTGTGTGGATGAGCATTAAACACCACATCCAATTTTGTTTGCACTGACACCTTTTTTGCTTCCATGACATCCAAATGTTTTTTAATAGATTCAATCTCATTCTACAAAGAAAGTTTTAAAATACGGTTTGTAAGTAATATTGAAAGAAGATAATTATTTTGAAACTGGTTATGATTAGTAATCTTACATTAAGAACTTCATCATTAACTTGTAACTCAGTTTTTCTTGAATCCCGTTTAACCACAGCAACTTCATGCAACTTGCCTCTTCCAAAACCACATGTTTTTATCTCCAATCTTTCTCTCTTTTTCAGTTCGTTTTTATTCCAGAATACGATTGGGTTTATTGACCGGTCAACTTCAAGTCTGGTGCATTTAACTCGGTCGACGTATAACAGCTGTGTAATGACAAAAAAAAAACAATGAAAAGTGGTAAGATAACTAAACAAAGGTTGTATAGCTATATTTTTAGTAAGTTTTCTTACAGAAAACACTTATAGCCAAAAGCGTGAGTGGCCCGGAAAATGGAGAATCAGGACCACACCTCTTCCATCCATCTTTACACGATTTAATTTGCTGAATGACATAGGCACACCAATTAATTTTACTGAAATATGTATGGCCAGTAAAACTTTTCAAAATCCACTCTTTCATCCGCCCATTTCTATTAAACTCAACCATGACGGTTAAGAATAACATTAGAAAGTCTAGTCTGAAATTGAAACTATTGGCTTTATCACTTGTGACTATAGATTGTGCCAGATTCGTCTGTGCCACAAATCGTGCACGGTATCGTTTTCTCCATGCCATAACAGCAACATCAAGCTTTTCAGATGGTCTTACATTTTTCATGTCTATCCCTTTGTTAGGAATTCCAAGAAGGTCATGGACAGACTCAACATCAACATTTATTGACCCACACGACATCTCAATAGCCATTTCTTCCGTGTTGAAGTGATCCACAACATAGTGTGCAAGTTTTGCAGGTATGCCACTGATGTTGAATGATAGCATCTTACCAAACCCCATCCTCTTCACGTCCTCTTGTTGATTACTGGTTATAGACTTGATGCATTTGTACAATTGCATAGGCGTTGAACGTGTTTTTATTTTTGACCACTTAGTGCTTTTTGGTTGTTTCCCACTTCACCTTAGCACCCATTCATGTTTTCCTTTTTTTTGTTTCCCTCACCACAGCTGCATGCTTTTCTAGCTCAACCGCATCGCCTTTGTGACCCAAGGTGTTGTTTTTTAACAAATCTCCAGTCATCTCTGAGTCGCTGTCCACTGAAACTAAGACACCAACTTTCAGATATGATTTACATAATTTATAAAGAAGGAAACAAGTTGTGTGTACATACCTATTAATTTCCTTTTCACAATTTTCTTTGCTTTGCTATCCGCCCGTGATTGTTGACCAGTAAATATACATTTTATTAACAATTAGCATTAAAGTATTGAAACATATATTTATTTAGATTCCTAAAGATCACGTCTAAAACAGTTATATACCTGCTCTAGTACGTGTTGCTGGCCCGCCCGCATCGCCATCAGCTTAGAATGTTTTTACAAAGTTCATGTACATAAATATTAGATATAAAAAAATGTATCGAAGAAACGTCTATAGAATAAAAAAAACATACCTTTTTTTTATTTTCTTCATGTTTTCCCCGGGGGTGTCCAAATCACTGTCTGGTGAAACTAAGACACCAACTTTGTTTTATTATTTATGTAAAACATAATTATAAGACAAGCTAAAGAAAAAAAAAACGCTTGTACATACTTATTAGCTTTCTTTTTTGCAACTTCTTATCCCGATGCGCTTGCTTACCTACATTTGTACGAGGTTTATATAAATCGCAAACTATTAACAACCTTTACAAATACATTTCTTAACAATAAAAAGAAAAAAGACTAATTTTAAAACTTTTTTACCTCCTTTTGTTCGCGTTGCTGGCCCGCCCGTGTTAGCATCCGGTGTCACTATTTAGAAAGCTTAATAACTAGCATTAAGGTATCGAAACATATATTTATTTAGATTGTAACACCTCAAAATTTTGTGTCCAATAATGTGTTAGCACGTGTCATGAGTTTACACGTGGCATTAAATACTAAATAAAGGACTAAAGTTGACAAACCTTGAAAGTATGTAAATCCGAGGGTTAAAAATGTCAACAAGGGGTAAATATACTGTATAGTAACCCTAAATGATGCTCGTACCTTCAAACGAATAAATCATAGATCGTACGGAGCGAAACGCGGAAGAAAGTGAGAGATTACAAACTACAGGGGTTAATTGTGTCAACATGTTTAATTTATACCTCTGAGTGACCCTTCGACGAACCCGAGGCTTTGTAACAGTAAAATACGCTCACTAGGATATATGATATAAATTTCGCGAAGTTCCGTTTAAAAACGAGAAAGTTATGATCAAATTCGTATACGAGGGGTTAAAAGCGTCAACAATAAAAGATAAGGCTTTTCAGATAGTAATTAAACTAACCGGGGACTTAACAATGCGGGTAAAAGTCACGAGGCCCTTGTTCGTAAATAATCGAGGGCCAAATCGCAAAGTTACCCCTTCGAAACCGAAAGGTCAGGTTAATGATTACAAAAGATTTGAAAATCTTGGAAATCAACCCTCAGGCGGGCCGCGTTAAGGATATGGTTGAGCTAATGCGGGTCGCGCGCCAGTTGAGGATTCGTTTACTGACATATGGATTCAGGCGGCCCGCGTCCAAGTGGCCTGAATCCTAATGCGGGCCGCGTACGAGTCCCAGATGCAGAAAACTTGGACAGATTCAATGTTTGAGCTTGTGAACGATCATTGATGCATTAATTGAGGCATGGGCGCCCTCTACATGCCCCCTAGCACCCAGGGACACCTGCTGATCATCCATGAACCCTTGTAGGTTGAGTTGTAATAACCAACTGGGGTGTCCCAGTTGGCCAGTCCCACCTCTACTCTTCACAGAGACCCGGGTTCGAGTCCAGGCAGGGGGTATTCTGCCACCTTCTTCCCAGAGGGAAACGGACTCAGCTCGGGATGGGGTATTAACCGCCAGGCAGCATTGAGACGTTGCTAGCTTGTGGAGTGGGATCACTCCAGCGGCCGGGAGGTCCGTGCAATAACCCCCCCCTAGGTTGAGTTGTAATGATCTTGAGCAAAGTTTTTCACTATAAAAGGCATGGTAGTGTTCCATTGTGAAACACACCTCAAACCTGCCTTCTGATCATTTCTGGAGCTCTCAAGCATTCTCCTAACATCCCTAGTCGTGCACCAAGCTTCTGTAAGTATGCCTACCCTTTTGTGGCTTAGTTTATGCATAGTTTAGCTTAAAAGTCAATCCGTCGTAATTAACGATTGACTTTGCGATAAATCACAAATGGTCCAGTGGTTTGTCGAATCAAAGAGAGCTATATGTTGGTAATTATGTGGGCTTTAAACCCCTAAAAGGGCACCCTCTGATTCCCACTCTAACTAGTCCGAATGTCGAGTCAAATGTGCTTAGAAAAAGTCAACAGAAATGCCATTTTGCGATTTAATGCATAATCAGTAATGTAGATGATGTGTAACCTGTTTAAACACTCATAAAACATGATAATAAGTATATTAACTAGTCTAAGCTTGTTTGATCCGACCATTTATTGTTTTGACCCGGTTCGGAGCCGAAAGTCGCAAAACTTTGACTTTTGCATTGACTTCAGTTCTGACCCGTTAAAGTATGATTTAGATATGCCTTAGGACTTTCTTAGGACCAGGTTACATGATGGTATAACCCTCTGTGACCGGTTCGTTGTTTGTCCGAGTCTTTTACACCTTTCCGTTAAATGCTTAAAAGTTGACCGTAACGCCCTTTTTAAATTAAAACGAGAATTTCGGACATGTGAAAGAGCCATAACCTTAGTTACTGATTTCTAAGCATGTCCCTAAAATTTCACGTCAATCCGAGGTCCAGAATAGGAGTTATGCTAAATAGCGCAAATTACGGAAACTTTAGTAATTTAATAGCGCAATTAGCATAACGCCTATCTAAACCCAGATTTCAACACCAAACCTTTTACACACTGATGTAAAATAATATTTTGGGACTTTTAAAGATTTTTAATTATTTTTAACCTGCTCATAACCTGCGGTTATGGCAACGGTTCGGTAAATACCGAATATACCATTTTCGGCCATAACTTGAGTTCTACAAGGTCTTTTGACCCGATTCCAGTTGCTACTGATTTTAAATAATAAATAAAGTATTTTAGACTTTATAAACTGTTTGGGAAACTCAGATTTCCTGTAGAACTCAGAAACCTCTTTTATAATCTTTAAAAAGACCGAAATACCCCTACGGAGCATAAAATGGATTTAAACTCGTTACGGGCATTATGGAAGGTATCCTTCTGATACCATAACCTCTTTAAAGCATATTGACTTAGGAAACCAGTGTAGGACTCTTACGGTTACCCGTTGCGCCTTTTGCGCGCACGGTTCGGCTTATGTAACTAGTTTACATAAACTAGCCGAAACGGGTCAAACCATATTGTTTTGACCCCAAAATCCAGAGTGTGGTTATTATACCCATATAAAACAAGTCTTCAAACTTGTTGGGTCCAAATCACATTCCATTCACGGTTTTCGCCTTTCACGCGATTAAACCGTAACTATACTTTGAAACTGACCGGTCTAAGCTACGGCTAAATTAAAGACCCGTTAGGATTCTAATAGGTTATTTTAAACCTTCGTTCCAGAATAGGAGACCAGTAAAAGCTATCTGCAATTTATTTCGATTAAGGATTTATACTTGCAAAGGTAAATACTTTTAACTTATTTTTCCGTTATACGGGCTTGGGTTACAGTATATAGCATACCGCTTGATCGAGCATCAAATTCTCCACCGTTGAGTGGGTAATTGAATAAATTTGATCGGCTTGTTTAAACAGTCTTGTTACTTAAAAGCCTTTGGGGGGTTAATGACCATGTCCCGGATATCCCTGGCATCATTTTACGAAATGGCCACGACCTAAGCGCGGAGTGTAGGCGTACACTCGTCAGTGCATAAATAGTCGCTGTGGTGTGTCTATTGATCTTTAACCCGGACTTGATCCGGGCTACTGAACGCATAAGGAACATGTAATTCGTTCACAAGATTATAATATTAAATAATTCTCCCAAGTTATAAAAAGGTTAATCTTGCCTCTGTGCATTTTAATCAAAAGATATTTTGTGCCTTGTGCATTCAAATCAATTTTACTAAACATTTTACAAAAGTGTCGGTTGAATGTATTTACCAGTGTAAACTGACGTATTTTCCCAAAAAGACTAAATGCAGGTACTATGCGTAATTGGCTGGATATTTCTCCTTAGCATCATAAGGAGTCTCGCAAGCTTAAGATGCCTACGTCTGTTGAACAATATTTATATTTTTATTTGATCCCCTGTGGATACTTTTCGACTATTCGTAATACATTTGATATTACAAACAATGGTTGAAATATAATTATCTTTATGCTTCCGCTGTGCATTCATATATTGTGTGGTTTGACTATATTGTTGCCAACTACGTCACGGTAATCCCCCACCGGGCCCACCGGTGAGACACGTGGAAATCGGGGTGTGACATAGATTCATAAAGATCACATCTAAAACAGTTTTGTACGTCCCGTAGTACGTGTTGCTGGCCCACCCGCATCGCCGTCAACTTAGAATGTTTTTACAAAGTGCATGTACATAAATATTAGATTCTAAAAAAAATGTAACAAAGAAACTTTTATACATAAGAAAAAACATACCTTTTTTTATATTCTCCATGTTTTTTTTCCGGGTGTGTCCAAATCACTGTCTGTTGAAACTGAGACAACAAGTTTGTTTTATTATTTATTCAAAACATAATTGTAAGACAAGTGAAAGAAAAAAAAATGCTTGTACGTACTTATTAGCTTCCTTTTTTGCAACTTCTTATCATGATGCGCTTGCTTACCTTTATCGACAACCGGCGTACGGCGAGTCTTTTTAGCTGCATTTTGTTAATTGTAAACAACATTAATAAACTAACGTCTAATTAAATGCGTAAGCATAATTTATCACAAGTTTTGTAATTATAAACACCTGGGCTCATTTTTTCCTCGGATCTTTAGTTGTAACAGCGGATGACTGCAAATTATCACGTAATCCAACAGAGCATCAGTTTAAGAGGCTAACTATCTTTAGTTGAATTTTTGTTTTATTATTAAAGTCAAATGCTATTTGGGTATATAAGTTTGTTCAATCAAGGTTTCCGTGTATTTTCATGTTCATAGATTAACTAAAGAATTAGCTTTTGGTAGAATTATATGAATGGATAGAATCTTGTTGTAACTTTCAAGAGTATACCCATAAGATTCAAATAAACAGACTACTCCTTTAAAAAACTTATATAGTCTATTTTTCTCAATCAAAATTAACACATAAATCAGACCCCCCCCCACCGCAATTGATCATGTGTTCATCCCCGAAACCCCTAATGCTACCCTGTCATTAAAAAAAAAGCCAGATGTATGAAGAAACCGAGCACTTTGAAAACTGTTTAAAAGTTTATAGTCTCTATTTTCACACATCCCAAATCTGTATTTCTAAAAGAAAATTCATAATTAGCTAAAATTATCAACTTTCTTTTTAACAAGTGAGATTATTTAAAACAAACAAAAAACTCTAATGGTACCTGTCATTAAGAAACCCAAATGGGTATAAAGGAATCGAGCATTTTGAAAAGTCTTAAAAAACCCTATAATCTCTATTTTAAAACTCCCTAATTCTGTATAGCTAAAACAAAGTTGATAATTTTAGTCATCAAAGAAGCGACGCACCTGAAATCCCCTCGTTTTTAGCCTGATTATTTCCGGCGGTGACCGTTGAAATTCTCCGGTGATTGTTGAATATCTCCGGCGATCGTTGATATTCTATGGCGATTTTGAAGATCTTAAACGATTTTTGGCCGGTGATTGTGGGTATAGTTGAACATCTTCGTTGGTTTGGGTATAGATGAAGAATGTTTGATGAAGATTTTTGGAAGAGAGAGAATTTGTTTTGATGTTTTGAAGTTTTGAAATGAGGAAGACTACCGAAGTCCAGAGTGTAATGCCGCCGATTTGAGAGGTCTGTGCATATGCAGACTTCTGTCTTTCTTTTAAGAGATGAAAATATGTTTCCCATATTACCCTTAATGTACAATCAATGTATTAAAAAATACTGAAAAGTGAAACTAAAGAAAGACATGGCCCAAACTTAATCTCACCCATTCATTTAGTTTGATCAATGGTGATTAATGAGTTTTCAGGGTTTATTCAACTCAACCGGGTTTTCAATTTATCCTTGCCCATAGTTATAAATAAATAAATAAATATAAATAATTAAATATAATTAGTTAAATACGCCAAATATAAATAATGCATAATATATATAATATGAAAATCTAACAATTATAATCTATTTACGGTGTAGTCCGGTTTTTGCTATAAACTCTAAATCAGACTGTTCGCTCAAGTTTAAAAATATTGAAATTCACCAATTGAACATGTATGAACGAAAACCGGCCGCGAAACCAAAGAGATGACTGTTTGGACGATTTCACGGTTTTAAAACACGCCTTAAACACCCCTAGTTCAAACCTTTCTAATTCTTTGTTTTTTTTTTCATTTTTTTTAAAGTTTTATGTTCAGGATATACTAGGAAGTTTATTTTTGCTAGGAAGGCTAGGAAGTAATCTGGACCATTAATTGATTAATCAAGGGCTTAGATTAAATGAGTATAATTGATAAAAAAGAAGAAGGCACATGAATTTGTGAATGGGTATTCTAGTCAATACAAAACAATAGTTTCTCTCTTCTCTAACCCCCCTGTTTTTTAAACGTTAATAACTCTTTCATACGACATTGTTTTTTTTTATAAAAATTGCACCAAAAAAACGAACGTTTTTTATCTTTAAAACGAGTATACTGTTTCTATATATTTGAAAAAAAAAATTGAAAACCCAGAAGTGTAAAACGCAATGGACACAAAGCATAAAAACGACTTTTCTTTCTAAAACGCAATTGACAAAAAACACAAAGAAATGTCTTATTTCTAAAACGCAATAGATAAAAAACACAAAAGAAATGTGTTATTTCTAAAATGTAATTGTTGAAAAACACAAAGAAATTTTTTTTTAAACGCAATGGATTAAAAACACAAATAAATGTCTTATTTCTAAAACGCAATGGCCAGAAAACACAAAAAATGTCTTTTTTTCTAAAACGTAATGACCAAAAAACACAAAGAAATGTCTTTTTTCTAAACTAAATGGCCTAAAAATACAAAAAAAAATGTCTTTTTTTTTTTGTAAAACGCAATTAACTAAAAACACAAAGAAATGTCTTTTTTCTAAAACGCAATAGACTAAAAACAAAAAAAAAAGTAAACGTAATGGACTAAAAATACAAAGAAATGCGTTTTTTTTTCTAAAATGTAATATAATAAAACACAAAAGAAGTGTTTATTCTAAAACGCTATTGACTAGAAACACAAAGAAATGTGTTTTTTCTAAAACACAATGTACTAAAAACACAAAAGAAGATGTTTATTATAAAACGCAATTGACTAAAAACACATAAAAATGTGTTTTACCTAAAAGGCAATGAACACATAAAATATGTTTTACCTAAAACACAATGGACAAAAAACACAAAAAAAATGTCTTTTTCTTAAAACGTAATGGACTAAAAACACAATAAAATGTGTTGTTTCTAAAACGCAAGGACTGAAAATACAAAAAAATGGTTTTCATTCCTTTGTAAAATGTAATGAATAAAATACAATTTCCCTTTATTTTTAAATTTTATCACATGTCATAACCCTATTGCTTTCTATCTTTTCTATCCAAACTATACTTCCTATTTAATCCTCTTATGCTTGAACATATTAAATTGTTGGGAATTTGAAAGGCACCAACATGGTGAAAATGTGCAATAATGGTGCTCAATTGCCCATCAGAAGATTCGTACTTTGCTTCTACCGAACCAATCACACCCATGAATGTACATGTTACATGCTTTAATAATTCAAAAGTATTTCAAGTGTGATTTTGACAGGGGGGGGGGGGGGGGGGGGAAGTTGGATGTTTAAAACTGTTTAAATAAAGTTAACATCATACCAGAATGAATTGATTATAACTTGTTATTGAAAAAAGTAACTACTAAAAAACGTGTTATTAGACTGTTAGATTTGATGAATAACAATGATGCATAGTTGACTCACAAAACACTTTTGTGAATTGTGATAAAGTTCGTATGTTACATTTGGACATTTTAAACTGTACATGTAGCATATATGCTTAAAGTTTGAACCTTTTCATAATTTAGAAAAAATTAGACCATAAAAATGGGGACCATTGTTAAGTTATGAAATAGTATTTATTAGTTATAACCAACTGCAAATTAATATTGCTTCATTTACACATTGCTTTTGTTGTATACTTAAATCATTATATGATATGGAATGATTAGCCTATGTCATTAAATATTAAATGTATTCTGAATTTTTAAGGATTTAATAAGAAATTGTCAGCTTAACATAACTGAAACTATGATAGTTATTTTTTATAAACTATAATAATGTATGTTAATGAATATTTTATAAATATAATCTTTAAAATTATTGATGCAAATTCCAAAAAAAAAAAAATTTCTGATAAAATTACCAATACATTTTGGAATTCAAGTTAATACTGGAAAAACAATCATGATATTATAACAGAGTTTTATAATTGTTTGTTTTAAACCAAGCTATAAAAATAATCACAAGTAACCTACATTCAAATGTGTTTCATGCAAGTCATTTAAAATTAACAAAAAAATCTAGCATCTATACTGAAACACATATCCAAAGTTGAGTGGTTTTATAAAAGAGTTAAATGACATTTTAGCCTTTGTGTTCGGATGGTGTGTGCGAAGCGTGATATGATTTTATTAATATTTTGAGCCTATTTTACGCATTAGTCAAGTTTTAAATTTATGAAACACGATATTCTACCAACACTAAACACACATTTGGGCAAGTGCACCCATCGTGAGCGTAGTATAGCGTTGGTAAGATACCGAGGTCGTCCAAGGACACAAAAACTTTTAGTACCGGTTTATCCTCAACGTCTAATCAATCTAATTTTTTTTTTGAGAAAAGTTTGAAACATAAAAATTAAAAACTAAAAATGAAAAGATAAATAAAATAAAAAACAGATAGAGAAGATAGAATTACTTGGATTCGACTCGTGTTTAATGTACCCTTTGATGATTTTCGCACTTTCGGACTTTTTAAAAGATTATCTTAGTTATAGTAGTATGCCCCTCTTTTGCAGGTGACGTTACCCTCAATCCAGTGGTTTGAGTCAGCAGGGATACATTCCCAAAGGGTCGGAATATTAAAAGATAATTAAGTAAGTTATTAATGCGAAAAGTGGTAGGCACCTCTTTTGAAGGTGACGTTACCTTCGGTTAAGTGGTTTGAGTCAGCAAGGATACAATCCCAAGAAGCCGGTTTAAAGTATTAATAGTAGTTTACATATGAGGGGTTCAAGTTATTCGCACCCCCGCTATCCAATATCAGTGGGTATTGAAGGAGGTCCTAGTAAAGCTTGAACCAGGTCCTTGCAGGATCTATACACTGAATAAGGCAAGAACCTTACCAAACCATTCCCCTAACCCCCGACCAGGTAGTCAACATGCCTTTATATAGACCGTAAAGACATGAATGATGCAATCTTTTACTTTATATAGACAGTAAAGTAACCTCAAGACACCATGGAAAAATGATAAGAAAAATTCACCTTCAACATAAGAAACTAGTTATTAAAATCATTAATACAAACCCAAATAAAAAGTGTCGAAAGATTAAAAATTAAAAGTAATACAACAAAGACTTGTCTTCACCAAGTGATGTAAGAGGCTTAATGTCACACCCCTAATTTTTACGTGTCACCGGTGGGCCCGGTGGGGGATTAACGTGACGTAGTTGATATCATCATAGTCAAACAACACAAATTATAATGCACAGCGGAAGCAAAGATAGATTTATTTCAACTTAATTTATTGTAATATTCGAGTATCACAAAATGTCGAAATAGAATCCACAGGCAGAATCAAATAAAAAGGAAACTTCATTTCAACAGACTTTATGCATCCTAAGCTTGCGAGACTTCTATGGATGCTTAAGGAGTGACCAGCCTATTACGCGTAGTACCTGCACTTAGTCTTTTTGGAAAATACGTCAGTTTACACTGGTAAATACAATTCAACTGACTCATTTTGAAAATGTTTAAGATTGATTTAAATGCTCGTGGCATAAAACTCTTTATAACTTGGGATAATTATTTGCTTAATAATCTTGTAAAAGAATTACATGTTTGTTCTGCGTTCGGTAGCCCGGGTCATGCCGGGTTAAAGATTAATAGACACACCACTTAATATAATTCCGCCGCGAGACATCTCTCGTACCGACGATTATACATGTTGTACAACACTACGGGTGTACGCCTACACCCGAGTGCTTAGGTCGTGGCCATTCTTTGAATGATGCCAAGGATATCCGGGACATGGTCATTAAGCCCCCAAAGGCGTTAAACAAACAAAACAACATTTTCAAATGGGTTAATTTGACTTCACATAACCAAGACCGGTTAAGGTCAATTCCCCGACCAAGCGGTATTTTATCTACCGTACCCCAAGCCCGTATAGGGAAAATAAGTTAAAAGTATTTACCTGAGCAAAGTATAAACCAAATATAACGAGTGCACGTAGCTTTTACTGGGCTCCTAGATCTGGAAATTAAGGTTTTAATAACCTATTAGAATTCTAACGGGTCTTAAGCTTAGACCGGTTAGTTTTATATAAAGATTACGGTTTTAAACGCACAATAAGGCGAAGATCGTTTTAGAATGCGGTTTTGTCCCAACAAGCTTTCACACTTGTTTTATATGGGTAACATAATCACATTCTGGATTTTGAGACCAAAAAGATATGGTTTGACCCGTTTCGGCTAAAATGGCCAAACTAGTCACATAAGCCGATCCGAACGCGTATAATGCGTAACGAGCAACCATAAGAGTTAAATACAAGTTTCTGAAGTCAATATGCTTAAAATATGTTGTGATATCAGAATGATACCTTCCATTATGCCCCAAATGATTTTAAACCAAAACTATGCCTCATAAGGGCGTTTTGATCATTTTATAAGGTGTAAAAGGGTTAAAATAATAACCTGAGTTACAGGTCTGAATAACTTAGTAAATATACTTAATTTACTAAGTTATAACAGTAGGGTAACAAATTTATGTGAAATTTATTATCTTTAACCTTACTATGCACCGTAGGGGCATTTTGGTAATTTCACATGTGCCTAAAAGGTCAATTCTGGAATTCTGAGTTCAAAACATTTGCCTACTATTTAAAATATAAAAATTCACTAGTCACATCAGTAGGTTCAATCCCTTAAGCTTAATAAGGTTCTAGTGCACACTTATGCTTTAAAAATGCCTAAAAAGGCGATTTGGAGCCATTTCCGGGTTTTCTGTAAAAAGCTGATATTTTTAATATTCCAGAAGGCTCAAAATAATTTATTTATCATAAAAAATCAGTAGAAATTGGTTTGAGGTCAAAAGGATTTGTAAAACTCATTTTATGGCTAAAAAGGGCAAAATCGGCATAAACCGAATTAATCTTAGATCACTAAGTTATGCTCAGCCTAAAAGTAAATAAAAATCTCCAAAAACCCCAAAATATTATTTTATAATAGTGGGTAAAAAGTTTGGTATAAAAATTTGGGTTTTGATAGGCTATACGTAATTTACGCCATTTAATCTAGACCTCAAACTGACTTCAAATTTTGGGTGTAAGTTTATAAATCAGTAGCTAAGGTGCCTATCCCTTTACATTTTCAAAAATCACGTTTTAAGGTCAAATGGGCATAATGGTCAACATATGAGCGATTAACGGAAACATGCATGTGAATAGGATATCTAAAGAACCAAGTTGTATAATCTCACAGAGTTATACTAACATGTAAATAGGTTCAAAAGAAGCTCTAAGGCAATCCTAACCTTGGCTTAAATGGGTCAGAACTGAAAGTCAAAGCAGAAGTCAAACTTTGCGACTTTCGGTTCCAAACCGAGCCTAAACTGAAAATTGTCGAGTTGAACATGTTGGAACATGTTCTTACATTAATTACCAAGTTATTTTAATGATCAAACAGGTTGCATGTATCCTACATTGCTAATTATGCATTAATTTGCAAATAACCTTTCTGTTGACTTTTTATAATAAGCTTTGACTCAACAATTAGCAGAGTTAGAGTGGGAATCTGGAAATACCCTTTTAAGGTTTGTTACCCACATAATTACCTATTTAAAGGTACTTTTAATTCGTGATTTGACAGAGCACATTTTAATTAATCACGAAGTCAAACCTTAATTACGACGGTTGACTTTTAGCTAATTAACTAAGCTAAAACGAATTAGGAAGGGTTAAGGACACTTACAAGAGTCCTAATTGAGATTAGAGATCACTAGGAAGATGGCTTGAAGTCCAGAGAGCTCCAGAAGTGAATTTTTGAAAGTGGGTGATCAAATGGTTACAACATAAGGTTCTTATATAGTGAACTTAATCTTCTAATATGGTGCCACAAGAGTCTATGAGTGTAACCAGATGAAGACAAGTGCCCCTATTGCATGAAAAACCATTGGAGAGGCTCTGGTATTAGAAAACAAGCCATTGAAGTCGGTTACAGACCTGAACTGGCAGCTGCCAAATGTTTTCTGTCGCTGGCACCCTGACGTGGCCCGCGTGAGGGTATAGGGAGTTTTAATGCGGGCCGCATGGACCGGCAAAACCTGCCAAACAAGTTTCATCTTTTGCACTTTTGGTCCCTGGTCCTTTGTAACGTGGTTTTAAGCTTTGTTTTTGCATTTTTGACCTCTTAACCTTATTTTTAAGGGCCTTGGGACTTTTACTAACTTGGTTAAGTCCTTGACCAACCTTGTAACCACTCATAAGGCCATAGAATTCAATGTTGACGCTTTTAACCCTTCGAACACGAATTTGATCATAAATTTCTCATACAATAACGAAATTTTATGAAATTTTAACCACATATTCTAGTGAGTATATTTTACCATTACAAAGCTTCGGGTCTGCCAAAAGGTCACTCAGAGGTATACTTTGCACATGTTGACACTTTTAGCCCCTGTAGTTTGTAATTCCTCACTTTCCTTTATGTTTCGCTTCGTATGATCCATGATTTATTCGTTGGAAGGTAAAAACATTATGTAGGGCTATTTTAGAATATATTTATCCATTGTTGACACTTTGGACCCTTATATTCACATAGTTTCCCCGTTTGTCAACTTTAGTCCCTCCAAAGTATTCTATCTCACGTTCAGAGCTTATGACACGTGTTTATACTTTATTGGACACAAATTTTCAAGGTGTTACACTTAACCAAACATGGAATTTGATTGGCAAGAACCCTTACAATCAATCTTGGATCCCGAGACTACTACACACTCTAAAGATGGATGATGGTGGTGGGTGTTGGTGTTGTAGTGGTGGTGGAGTGGTGGCAAAGTGGGAGAGTAGTGGTTTGCCAAGGGATGCCTTTCAAGTGAACCAAGCACCCCTATTTATAGCCTGCACAGAGCTCTGGCCACGACCCCGTGTCCAGCCTTTTCTCTTCCTTCATTAATTGCAAGCGTCAGCAGAGGGCCCCACACGACCCCGTGTCTCTTGGGCACGACTTCATGGTCAACTCTTATCTGTACTATCAAGATTCTGCGTATCTTTGCGTTGACCACGTCCCGTGTTGAGCTGGGCACGCCCCCGTGGTGGGCGTGGAAGCTTCTATAGGTTTGTCTTTTGTGCAGGTCCCTGACCACGCCCTGTGTTCACCTGGGCACGGCCCCGTGGTCAGTCTTCTGTTTCCTTGTTTTTGCTTTGGGGATGCTGCCGAGGGGTCGGGCAAGTCACGTTTATTCCTTCTTTTTGTATTTATGTTGGTTTTGGCTGCTTATTTTCTCCTTTTGTTCGTTTAAGCTCGTTTGGCCCTGTAATTTCAAAAGTAAGAAAGAAACACGCTTTTTCCATCATTAGTACTAAAAAAGAGTTTTTATGTCTCATTTTATGTAATTTATATGTTGCATTTTGCACACATCATTGGGCCATTTTGCCGGTTTAGTCCAAATGTTTCATTTTTCGCATGTGGGTTCAAAAATGTTTCACCGTTGCCATTTTAGTCCACTAAGTTAATTTCATCCATTTTTTATGTTAACGAGAAGGGCAATTTAGTCATTTTATATGTAATTCTGTTAACTAGAATGAAAATTCAGCCATATAGAATGATCGAATTGCCCTTCCCGTTAACACAAATAATGGATGAAGTTAACCTAGTGGACTAAAATGGTAACAGTGAAATTTTTTTGGACCCACAGGCGAAAGATGAAACTTTTGAGCTAAACTAGCAAAATGTCCCAAACCACAGGAACTAAAATGGCGTTTAACTCTTCATAAAAAATAAAATTTACGTGATTTTAACAAACTTGGTTATTTTTGGTTGATTTTCATTTTAATTTTATATTTTACGTGATTAAGATTGTTTTTTTTTATCGACAAGGAACGACGTGTCAACCACTGTGACATCGGGCGTTGCGGCCAAGGTTGACTACTCAACCGCCGCCAGCCCCTTGGCTCTCCCAGATGCGCGGAAACCTGACCTCCACCTGCCCGAAGGCACGACAGAACCAGCGCCAACCGTTTTCGCCCTTCACCTGGATGCCGTAGAAAATAATGGGGAGAGTGGGAGTCGAACCCGGGTCACAAGGAACACCAAGTCTTTCCCCAACCACTCCACCACTACCTCATTGATATGTGGTTAAGATTGTTATAAACTAAAATTAAGGTGTTTATATTACTTTTTGAGTAAAATACTGTTTTGGCCCCTGTGGTTTAGCCAGTTTAACCATTTCAACCCAAAAAGCCGTATTTTAACATATTAGACCCCAAGGTTGCATTTTATATCGGTTTTGGCCCCTGACACTAA
This sequence comes from Helianthus annuus, assembly GCF_002127325.2. Classification (NCBI taxonomy): domain Eukaryota; kingdom Viridiplantae; phylum Streptophyta; class Magnoliopsida; order Asterales; family Asteraceae; genus Helianthus; species Helianthus annuus. The sequence goes on from NC_035442.2 coordinate 156,361,574, forward strand.
CTTTGTTACTTTTTTGCAGTTAAGTGTAAGGGTAATTATGTCATTATATACCTTAGGGGCTATTTTTGATAATTATAAAGTTCTTTTAATATTTAAGAAATTATTAATGCAATTACTCAAGTTTTTTTTTATTATTTCGTTTTTTTTCACGATTATTATTTAACAAAATATGTTTTAAATAAACAAATAAATATGTATTTTCATTAGTCTTATATTTAACAGAATATGTTTTAAACCTTATATTTAGTTTAAAATATATTAATAGCCTAATAATTAAGAGAATAAATTAGTGTTTGTTTGTTCGAAATTTATTTATTTTTTAAAACCTTTTGTTTACTAAAATCATTCGCTTTTTAAAACCTTATATTTTTATCAAAATTTTTAATACCATTTGTTTTTTTATAAATGTTGTTTTTTAAAATCTTTGAAAAAACGTTCATTTGTTTAAAATTGTTCAATTTTTACCTTTTTGTAACAATCGTTTTTAAAACTTTGTATTTTGTAATTTATTTATTGCCGATAGAAAAAATAAACTTAAAAAATGAATGATTTTTAAATCAAAGGAATTTAAAAATGAACAATCTCAAACCAACGAACAAATTTATCGAAGATTTAAAAAAAGAACATTTATAAAAAAAACAAATGGCATTAAACATATGTTAAAAATATAAGATTTTAAAAAGTGTGTGGTTTTAATAAATAAAAGGTTTAAAAATGAACGAATTTCGAACAGACGAACGGTCCAAAAAATGGAAGATTTTAAAAAAGATAATGAATAAAGCTTAAAAATAAAAGGAACGTTTTACAAAGAATGATTCTAAAAGGAACGCTTTAAAAATAAACGTTTTAAAAATGGACGACTTTAAAAAATAAAACTTTTTTAAAATATAATGTTTTAAAAAGCGAATGATTTTAGTAAACAAAAGGTTTTAAAAATAAACGAATTTCGAACAAACAAACAACCCAAAAATGGGGAATTTGAAAAAGGATAAACGATTCAAATAACGCTTTAAAAATAAAAGTAACGCTTTACAAACACGGTTCTAAAAGAAACGCTTTAAAAGTAAACGGTTTTAAAAATGAACGACTTTAAAAAATGAATTGTTTAAAAAAAATTAAAAACATATGGTTTTAAAAGAATGGTAAAAAAATAACTGTTTAATATATAAAAAATGAGGGCTTAAAAAAGGAACGATTTTAAAAACAAGCAGCTTAAAAATGAACGATTTTAAAACGATAAACGGTTTTAAAAAATTTAAAAACATTTTTTTTTAAAATGGCATTTATAAAAAAAACAAATTGTTAAAGAAATATGTATTTATTGGAATATTTAAAACGTATTTTGTTAAATAATAGTCGTGAAATAAATAAATAAATAAATAAAGTAAGTAATACACAAATAAAATTATTAAAAGAACTTTATAACTTACATAAACAACCCCTAAGCTATAAAAGGACCATAATACCTTTAGGTTTAACTAGAAAAAAGTAACATTGTTAGTGTTAGGGGCCAAAACCATTGTAAAATGCAATCTCAAGGTCTAATATGTCAAAAGATTTCTTTTTTAGATAAAAACGGTTAAACTGGTTAAACCATAGGGGCTAAAATAGTAATTTATTCTTGCTTTTTTGAGTTTTTTTTCCATCTTATATCCTTTTGACTTAAGTATATATTAAAATAATTTGAGCGGCCATGATGACATTCCAAAAGAAGCAGGTGATGTCCACGTTGAAATCCTTTGAAAGGGAGAAAAGGTGACTGTTTAGGGGATAAGATTGGAGGGCAGTGTCGTAAAAACAACAAAAAGAGGAAACATAATGAAATTATTTATGGATTTTTGTTGAAAAAGATGAAGATCTAGATTCCAAAACCCAAAAACAAAATAAAAAGTTTGACATAATTTGTTTGTTTGATTTCGTTTGGTGAGTTGGAAAGCTTCCCTTCAATTTGGACACTTTTGGCTTCATTTTCAGTCAAAAAGTGGAGGATACAGGCATAATAAGTGGCCGTTTGGTAGCATCTGAATGACATTAAGAGGCTACCTTCTAATAAAATCATTTAAGAGTTTAACAAAGATGATGTAGAAGAATGTGACATGTGATGATTTACCATTCAGATGTTACCTCTTATCCAGTCAGACATAAGGTTACCTCTTATTCATTCAGACAAGACATAAGGGCCATAAATGATTTCATTAAGAGACAACATCTGAATGGATTAAGAGGCTACCAAACAGCCCCTAAAACTATATAATATATATACGTAGTTAAATGAGGAGAAAAATGTCCGGATAGTCCCTGTGGTTTGCTCATTTTTCACCTTTAGTCCATAACTTTCTAAAATTACATCTATAGTCTCCAACTTTTGCAATTTCGTTCCCGGATAGTCCCTGACGCGGATGGAGGTTAGTTTTTTATGTTAAGTGGATGTGAAATTACTAAAATGCCCTTGTTATTAAAAAATAACTTAAAGGTAAAAAAGAAATATATTAATTCAGGTACGGCCCACATGGTTTATTGTAAACATATCCCCCTTTCTCTCTAGTTCACTATAGTCACCAACATCAAATACAACCACCACAACCCTCCACCGGAGAACCACCACCACCTCCGTCGTATGTCCACCATCCTTCATCTCCGCCATTGTAACACCAGTTAGAACGACACGACGATTTGTTGCTGCTGCTGCTAAAATTGATGCATCAAAAGAAAAGCAATACCAAAACGAAAAGAGAAACAAAAAACCATTTCGAGTGATGATAATAAGTCAGAGGGTTCCACTAGTGATTCTGAGCAAAAAGAAAACGGTCAACGCATTGGTTTGAAATTTTGTCTTCTCCTTCATCATACCTCATAAATGCACCATTAACAGAGAGGGTACTTTAGTCATTTCACATCAACTTAACAGAGAAAACTAACCCTCATCCACGTCAGGGACTATCCGGGAACGAAATTGTAAAAGTTGGGGACTATAGTTGTAATTTTAGAAAGTTAGGGACTAAAGGTGAAAAATGGGCAAACCACAAGGACTATCCGGGCATTTCTCTTAAATGAGAATAGAGTATCCAGAATGTTATATATAATGAAAACACGTAAAATCTTTTATTTTATTAACTTTTTTTAACGGGAACAGAATCAGTCCCGAATATTTTCGGAGCATCCACTGGACCAAACGGAGTACTCCGAGAGTAACCCGAGTCTACCACCAATTCCGAGGAAAACCCGGTAACTCACCCGCCCGTAGGTACAACGGTGAAATTACCAGTAAAACCGGTTTGGCTCAAAGATCGAACTCAGGTTTCCCTGAGTCTCATATCATTGCCCACCAGTGTCTCTTTCTACACCAAGTGGGAGTTGAACATACATCAACGTAGAAAAATGCAAGTAATCCACCACTTAATCTAAAGATCATGAACTTTCATTTTATTAACTAGGTTATAAATTTGGATATTACATGATTTGAAGATAGAAATTATTTAATTTTTATAATAAGATGTAGATAAATTTACATATAATTAAATTAGTTTTATTACATGCTTTAAACCATAGTGATTTAAATTTAAATGTATAAATATTTTCACATACTTATTCCTTAAATATCTAAACCGTTAAGGATTCCAAAACCATCAATATTAATAAACATAACTTAAAATAAAATTCTTATTTCAGTGATTTAGAATTCTTAAAAAATATACTTTTGATTAATGTTGTTACATAAATATGTAATCTCATGAAAATTAAAATACATAATATATTTTTATTTTAATTATGATGATAAATAATATTATATTTTTATTTAGATGATCTTTTTCTATATCTTGAGTTTTGTAAGATTATTAATGGTTATGATGCATAATCATTCTGATCCATGAGAAGTCCATAAATATAAAATCTAATTAAAAGTTGTTACATAAATAAAAAGCTTTTGATTATAGAATTCTAAATAAATAAGAAGTTATGTTATATGTATCCATGAAATGAGATTATATTAAGCTTAATGGTAAAAATAGTTTCACGTATGTAAATAACAATATTTACGTAACTAAAATAACAACAATATTTTACAATAAAAAGTAAGCTGTCAAAATAGTCTTTGGGATTTGATCATTTTGTCACTTTAGTATAAAACACAAAACCTTTTGAATCTTTTCGAAAATAGTTATATAAAGAAATATTTAAAAAAAAAACTAAACATTGTCCCTACTATAGTGTTTCCTCTCATAATTGATGTTTGGTAGTTGTAAGTATATTAATTTAGAAATATAATTATTAAACACTTTTATGTAGCATTTTTTATAATATTATTTTTTTTTACAAATATAATGAGTTTTTATATTTTTTTGAGTTAATTACACAGATGGTCCTTGTGGTTTATTGAAGGTAATACCTTTGAGTACTAGCAGAAAATTATATAAGGGTATTTCAGTCATTTTACACTGATTTAACAAAAAAATTAAGGGGAGTTAGCCTTTGTCGCAGCCCCGACCCCTACCCCGGGAGCGGGAGCCGCGGACCAGTCAAGTGGTATCGGTGTTTATTAATTTGGCAGCGGAAATGAGACATCATGATCGTAGTTAGGAAATAATTTCAGAGTTTCAAAACACCAAACTTTTATAATAAACAAATGGGATAAAACCCAAGTTTCCGGCATAATACATTTATAGGGAAAAACCCTAGTTGCTGAAAACATAAACTTTTATTTAGGTAACTTTTATAGCCACTTCTTTAAGCCTTCAGTGCTCCGTAGCTGGCTTCTTATAGCTTCACATTAAGTTACCTGAAACGCGTTTTAAAAATATTTTATTAGCAAGAGATACTGGCAAGTGCATCCCAGTTTAATCAAAACAAGCTTTTATAACTTTAAAGTATTGAGAGCGATTACAATGTTTATATCTACCAATATACTCATTCAGTATTTGTCATGTTGGCAGTTCCATGACTGTGGTGATATTTCTATTGGCTAACTCGTTGTCCAATAGTAACGCTTTACTAGTAGTGTATACAGAACCCCACATACCAGCAACAGTTGTAGAATACAAAGACTCAATCACTGTTAAGTATAATTAAAAGAGTTAATTGTCAAAATCATCCCTGAGGTTTGGGCACGTTTGCCATTTTCGTCCAAAATGACACTTTTGTACCAAATTGTCCCCAACGTTTGTAACTTTTGCCATTTTCATCCAAACCACTAACTTAGTTTATTTTTTCTGTTAAGCTGAGGATATTTGGATGAAACTGACAAAGATAAAACCACAGGGACGATTTTGGCAATTTACTCAAACCCTTTTTAATTTCTTTTATTTAATTATTTTTGTTACATATATAATAAAAAAGAATATACATGGAGTTTTTAGAAAAAAAAATTAATAGTTTTGTCAAATAGTTTTTATAAATTTTCATCCAAATCACTAACTCAGTTTATTTTTTCTGTTAAGGTGAAGCATGTTTTAAATTTATAAATTAAGACATAAATTAATTTACAGCTTCTTTATATAAATCAGTTTTATAAAGAGAAAACGTCATTGGTGTGCAAAACATAACAATCGATTACAACTTTTAGTATTTATCAGTTGTAAAGATAGAAAAAAATTGTAAAACGTTACAGATATTTTAAATGTGTTGAGCACCTAGGAAATATGTTGGTAGAAATAAAATATTTATTTAATTAAGATTACGAGGGTAACTAACTATTAATTATTCTGAGTGGCTTGAGTAAAGAAAATTTTGTTTCATAGCATTATAATTACAATCTGGTGGGTAATTTTAAGGTTTGGTAACGATACATTGTTTGATTGGGGGGGGGGGCATTGGCTTCTGTTTTTCCTTAGGAGCAAATTTAAAAGAGTAGAAGATGAATTACAAACTTGGTACGTATGATAAGATTTTTTATTTGACCTTTTTCAATAAGGTCACCAACATTTTAGTTTTATAAAATTTAGAGGTTTAAGTAGATTTTATTTTTATAAAACTAATCTATATAAAAAATTAGAAATTAATTTCTGTCTTAGTTTATAAACATCCTTCGCCTTAATAGAAAAATTAACTTAGTGGTTGGATGAAAATTTATAAAAATTGTGTGACAAAGCTATTATTTTTTCATATAAAAATTGCATGTATATTCTTTTTTATTATATATGTAACAAAATTAATTAATTAAAAGAAATTTAAAAGAGCTTGAGTAAATTGCCAAAATCGTCCCTGTGGTTTTATATTTGCCTGTTTCATCCAAATATCCTCAACTTAACAGAAAAAGTAAATTAAGTTAGTGGTTTGGATGAAAATGGCAAAAAGTTACAAACTTGGGGGCAATTTGGTACAAAAGTGTCATTTTGGACAAAAGTGACAAACCTGCCCAAACCTCAGGGACGATTTTGGCAATTAACTCTAATTAAAAATATCTGAGGTTTTGTAAAACAGTTTGGTAGAAAAAGAGAATGACTCACTTTGTAGACTTAGGTAATTCTATAGCTTCCTGTTGATGTTCCTGATTATTTTCTATTAAAAACAGACAATGCACACGTGTTAGTAAGATAACCCAAGTCACTTTAGCCATATAACACGAGACAGAACTCCAACGAACTTAGTCAGGCAGAGCCTCGACATGCGTTACGGAGCTCTAGATCAATCGAGTAGGGTAACGAATTAGTCATCGGGGGTTAAAATATTTACAACGAGGCAGACTTCGTGTTTTAGGGGGTATAATACCGAGCTACTTTGAGCTATAGTAGAGGCTTGAGAGAAAGAAGAATTAAACGATGAAGACTGAAGCTAAAAGGCTCCTTTATACTTGAAATCGTGCCTCCCTTGCGCCCCGCGACTCGCCTCTCCGGTTCTCTCGCGCCCCGCGAGGCAGACCTAGCTACGACTAGGTCTGGTTAGTCACCAGTCTAGCCTTGACATGTGTCGTGCCACGTGGCACGTTGGGTGTCTGCCAAGTAAGTCTCGGTCGCGCCCCGCGAACCACAGGGGTATCCCTGTCGCTGCCCGTGAGTCACCCAAAAACTTTGTTTTATTTGATTTCTATAAAAACTAAGGTTATACGGGTCTAGTTATACGTATACGGGGTATATTTAGAGCGTTTAATGAGGGTTGTTATATCCTCCCCACCTTGTTTTAAATCTCGTCCTCGATATTTATTGGAATAGGTGTGGATACTTCCGTTGCATCTCTGACTCAAGTTCCCATATGTATTCTGGTCCCCTCTTTGAATCCCATTTTACTTTGACCAGAACTAATCTCTTGTGTTTGAGATTCTTGATCTTTCTATCTTCGATCCGAAGTGGTTTCTTTACAAACTTAAGTTTCTCATTTACCTCTATGTCATAAAGAGGAACCACTAATGATTCGTCTGCTAAGCACTTTTTGAGATTACATACATGAAATACATCATGTATTCCTGCCATTTCCTCTGGCAATTGTAGTTGATAAGCTAATGGTCCTATTCTTTTGATGATCTCAAAAGGTCCAACATACCTTGGGCTTAGCTTTTCTCTTTTAATGAATCTGACCACTCCTTTCCATGGAGAAACTTTTAATAATACTTTGTCTCCAACTTGAAATTCCAATGGCTTTCGTCTGTTATCCGTATAACTCTTTTGACGATCTCGTGCTGTTTTTAGTCTTTCCTTGACTTGAATAATTTTGTCAGTTGTCTCTTGCACAATCTCAGGTCCTGACAGTTGCTTTTTCTCCAATCTCTGCCCAACAGACTGGAGTTCGGCATTTTCTTCCATAGAGTGCTTCAAATGGTGTAGCATTGATACTGGTATGATAACAGTTATTGTAAGAAAATTCTGTTAATGGTAAATGATCGTCCCAATTTCCTCCAAAGTCAATTACACAGGCTTTAAGCATATCTTCCATCATTTGAATTGTCCTTTCGCTTTGTCCGTCCGTTTGAGGATGATAAGTTGTGCTTAGATTCAACCTGGTTCCCACTGCTCTTTGGAAACTTGTCCAAAAATGAGAAGTAAAACGGCTATCTCTATCAGACACAATAGATAAAGGAATTCCATGTAATGAAACTATTTCATTTACATATAACTTGGCTAACTGTTCCATACTGAAAGTTTCCTTCATTGGTAAGAAATGAGCAGATTTAGTTAATTTGTCTACAACCACCCAGATTGTATCATTACCTTTTTGTGTCTTGGGCAGTTTGGTAACAAAATCCATTATTATCAATTCCCATTTCCATATTGGCATCTCTAATTGTTGCAATAACCCTGTAGGTTTCTGATATTCAGCTTTAACCTGTGAACAAGTTAGACATTTAGCAACATAGTTTGCTATATCCTTTTTCATTCGTGTCCACCAGAAATTCTTTCTTAAGTCTTGATACATATTATCACTACCGGGATGTATTGTATACTTAGACTTATGGATTTCTTCTAGAATTTGATCTCGTAGGTTTCCTTGAATAGGTATCCAGATTCTAAGTCCTTAATCATACCTTTTAAACCTTCAGCATCGTCCTTGATTGCCGTTTCCTGTATCTTTCTAATTTGCTCATTTAAATCTATCTACAGATTTAGTCTAAGAGAGCGTACTCGTTTTGGCTTTTCATGATATTTTCAACCTAAAGCATCAGCTACTACATTAGCTTTTCCTGCATGATACTGGATATCACAATCATAATCACTAAGAATCTCCATCCAACATCTCTGTCTCATATCTAATTCCTTTTGTCCAAAGACATATCTTAAACTCTTATGATCAGTGAATACAAAGAACTTACTACCATAAAGATAGTGTCTCCAAATCTTAAGGGCAAAAATTATGGCTCCTAAATCTAGATCATGAGTTGTATAATTCTCTTCATATTTCTTAAGTTGTCTAGAAGCATAAGCTATAACCTTTTGACGTTGCATCAGCACACATCCGTATCCTAACTTAGACGCGTCACAATAGACTACAAAGTCTTTAGTTCCTTCAGGTTACGCAAGTATCGGTGCATTGGTTAACCTTTGCTTTAAAATCCTAAATGCTTCCTCTTGTTTTGGTCCCCATTCAAACTTAACTGATTTGCAAGTCAGTTTGGTCAATGGAATGGCTATTCTAGATAATTCTTGAATAAAACGTCTATAATATCCTGCCAGTCCAAGAAAACTTCTTACTTCCGTAGGTGACTCAGGGACTTTCCATTTGGTAATTACCTCGATCTTTGTGGGATCTACATGAATTCCTTCCTGATTAACCAGATGTCCAAGGAATTGCACTTCTTGCAACCAAAATTCACATTTTGAGAATTTAGCATAAAGTTTTTCTTTTCTCAACAATGTTAGAAGTATATGCAAGTGCTCTGCATGATCCTCTTTACTCTTAAAGTAAATTAGAATATCATCTATAAAGACAATTATGAATTTAACCAGGTATGGTTTACATATCCTATTCATCATGTCTATAAATGCAGCTGGGGCATTGGTTAAACCAAATGGCATGACTGTAGATTCATAATGACGATACCTTGTTCTGAAAGAGGTTTTAGGAATGTCCTCTTCCTCTATTTTCAATTGATGATCCTGAGCGTAAGTCGATCTTAGAAAAGAATCAAGCTCCTTGAAGTTAATCGAACAGGTCATCGATTCTCGGTAGTGGGTACCGATTTTTAATTGTAACCTTATTAAATTCCCGGTAATCAATGCACATACGCATCGATCCGTCTTTCTTCTTGACAAACAATACCGGTGCTCCCCATAGTGATGAACTAGGCTGTATAAAACCTTTTTCAAGTAGTTCGTCCAACTGTTTCTTCAGTTCCTGCATCTCCGTTGGTGCTAGTCGATATGGTGCTTTAGCAATCGGGGCCGTTCCTGGTATTAGGTGAATTCTAAATTCAACCTCTCGATCTGGCGGCAATCCATGTAACTCTTCTGGAAAAACGTCTGAGAATTTAGATAGTATGGGAATATCTTTTAATTCTTTTCCTTTAGTGTTAATGATTACGAAAATCATATATACCATTTCTCCTTTTTTTGCATAACTAACAGCTTTCATCACAGAGATGAATTTTGTTGATCTGGTTGGCTTGTCTCCTTTAATTGTGATCTTTTCTCCATTTAGTGTACTTACTTGTACAGACTTCTGATCACATAAAATACTGGCATGATTGGCTACCAACCAATCCATTCCTAACATGACATCGAATCCAGCTAGATTCATTAGGAAAAGATTGGCAATAAACTTATGGTTTAGAATTTCTATCCTTGCTTCCTACAGGATTTCGCTTATCTTGATGGATTCTCCATTTGCCGTCTCCACCAGACAATCTTGTTGAAGTTTAGTTAATGGTTGATTGAGAAGTTTGCAGGAAGAAGTATTGATAAAACTTTGGTTTGCACCAGAGTCAAATGATACTTTAGCAAAAACATCATTAACTAAAAACGAACCGGCAATCACATCCGGAATCATCTTGGCTTCTTCAGCTATTAGAACGGATGCTCTGGCATTCTTCTTGGGTCCCTCGGTTGTCTTAGCTTTCCTGGTTGTTGCTAGAGCTAGTTTCGGACAGTTCAGTTTGATATGACCAGCTTCTCCACAATTGTAGCATAATCTATTGCTAGCTTTCTTCCTGTAGTCTTCTTCCATATGTCCAGATATTTTGCAGAAGTTGCAATATATTGAGCATCTCCCTGACTGCTTCCTTTTGTAATACTTGCAGTTAGGTGAAGAGGAAGAACATGTTCCTCTCCCGTGATAGGAATTACTATAACGAAATTCTTGGGTAAGCTTTTAAGCTAGGTTCTTTCTCTGGTTTTCCTCTTGTGTACGTACCAATTCATCAATCAGAGTGTTAGCAAGTTCTACCGCTTCTTCTACGGTTTGGGGTCTAGCTGCCTTGACTACATGTCTTATTTCACTGATTAATCCCCAGATGTAACGGGAGATTAATACTGGTTCTGGTGAGGCTAAGGTTGGTACTATCCTAGCATATTCAAAGAATATAGTAGTATATTCCCTGCAATCTATTCCAACCATTTTATGATTTAGGAATTTATTGGCAATTTGTTCCTTTTCATGAGAAGGATAGAATTTCCTTTCAACTATCTCCTTAAAGTTGGTCCATTCCATGTTATAAATTCTGTCACTTCCTTTGGATTGAAGAATGGTATTCCACCGCTCTAATGTTGCATTCTTAAAAAGATTAGAAGCAATCATGATCTTATCTTCTTCTACACATTTAATTATTTTTAAGAGTGCTTCTGTCTTTTCTATCCAGCGTAAAGTTGAAATGACTCCTTCATTTCCTGAGAATTCTATTGGTTTACAGGCCAAGAATTCTTTATAAGAACAACCATATGAGATGGTCCTTCTTCTTTTTGGAATTGGAGCTTGGATAAGTGGTCCGTGACTTCTGTTCATGATGTGACTTGGTTCAGTGGGTGCACGTTTACTTCCGATTATAGAATTATCATTTTCTGCCTCTTTAATAGTCTTGATAATATATAGCATAGCATCTATGATTCCTTGGGCTACTATGTGTTCAATGGTACTTTTATTCACTTGGTTCTCGTCATTATTGTTATTCTGATTTCCCTGATTTACTTCGATTTCCATCTGAATTGTAAACATTTATCAAGTATTAATATCACAGAATAAAATTAATACAAACAAACAGTCAAACAGATTGAACCAAAAACGTCGAGCATTGCGACTTACTTTTTTCATATATCTATATATGCATCTATTACAAATTACAACTGGAATTTAAATATTAGTAACTATGCATCAATATATATATATATATATATATAGGTGATATATCTATTTTAGTTTATATATATATATATATATATATATATATATATATATATATATATATATATAGAGGCTAATTATAATTTGAAAACTCACTCCAGTTGAGAAAACCCAAGAAACCCACATATGTGGCTAGAATTCAGCCACGTCATATCTGCCACATTGATAAGTGAGGGGTATATATGTCACAGCCCACGATCCCAAATCCCCGGGAACGGGCGGCCGCGAGCCAGTTTCGGTGGTATCATGTTATTGTCTAATTTGGCAGCGGAAGTTTTCATCAGGACCGTATTAGGAAATATTTTATCAGAGTAAACCACCACATTTTATAATATTAAACACATGGGTAAAGCCCAAGTTTTCAGTACACATAATTTCATAGGGATACACCCTATTTTATTTAAGAAAAACATCTATTTCTTTTTAGGTAACTTTATTGCCACTTTTCCAAGCCTTCAGTGCTATCCAGCTGGCTTCTATTTGGCTTTCACATTTGTTACCTGAAACGCGTTTTAAAAACATTTTGTCAGTGGGAAATAGTGGTGAGTGAATCCCAGTTTAATCAAGTTGAAATACCAATCATTTTACAGTATTAAGGGCGCATCCGCAATTACATTTGTTTCCAAGATATAACAATTAACATCAGTGGTACTGTCATACTCAACTTGTGGAATGTTACCAAGCCAGTAACAAATTTTGTATACAAAACCCCAACATACCCACTATAATTGTATTCTTACAAATACTCAATAACTGCTTAGTATATGTTTAATTAAGTGAGATTTTGTAAAAACATTTAACAAAAAGAGGATTACTCACATTGCTGTTTTAGGGTTTTCAGTAAGGATTTCCTGGGAATAATCTATAATTTACACAAATGCACGTGTGTTAATATAATAACCCATTTTAACATTAGTAATACCCTCCCCGAGACGACATTCAACGACTACGTCGGGCAGAACCACGACAGCCGTTACGGAACCCTAGATCAATCGGGCAGAGTATCTAATACGTCTCTAAGGGTTATAATACTTACATCGTAGCAGAACCTCGCTATTTAGGGGGTATAATGCCCGAGTATTACTTCTACTATTAAGAAATTTGTGAGAGAGAAAGAAAATTGAACGAAGCAGACTGAAATCCGATGGCCTCTATTTATAGTTGCTGAAACTGGGTCTCTCGCGGCCCGCGTAAAACAAGCACAAGGCTTACGCGGCCCGCGTCAAAGCTAGGTCAACGCGTAGCCCATCCAGATCACCAACTAGGCTCGACATGTGTTGGGCCACGTGGCGGCTCAGGGTTCAGCCACCTTTAACCCTCTCGCGGCCCGCGTAAGGTTAAGGTGAGGCTTACGCGGCTCGCCTTAACTTAAAATTTTGATTTCGATTTTATTTTTAATGTTATATTGTATTTTGGGCTCGGTTTTCACATACGGGGTATATTTAAAGACATTTTGGGATATTTTAAATATTTTTAGGGTGTCGGAAAAATTATGAGGGTGTCGGTTTACTTGAGGATTGTTATATCCTTCCCACCTTGTTTTAGAGCTCGTCCTCGAGATTTACTGGAACAAGTGCGGATATTTCTTTTGCATTTTTGATTCAAGCTCCCATGTGTACTCAGGTCCTCTTTTGGAGTCCCACTTCACTTTGACCAGAACTAATCTTTTATGCTTGAGATTCTTAATTTTCCTGTCTTCAATTTGTAGAGGCCTTTCTACAAACTTAAGTTGTTCATTTACCTCTATATCCTTAAGAGGTACTATCAGTGATTCGTCGGCTAGGCACTTTTTGAGATTAGATACATGAAATACATCATGTATTCCTGCCATTTCCTCTGGCAGTTGTAGCTGATAGGCTACAGGTCCTATTCTTCTAATAATCTTAAAAGGTCCAATATACCTGGGACTTAGCTTTCCTCTTTTGATGAATCTTACCACTCCTTTCCAAGGAGAGACTTTTAATAATACCTTGTCACCTACCTGAAATTCTAACGGCTTACGTCTGTTATCAGCGTAGCTCTTCTGTCAATCACGTGCCGCTTTCAGTCGTTCTTTGACTTGAATGATTTTATCGGTTGTTTCCTGTACTATCTCAGGTCCAGATAGTTGCTTTTCCCCAATTTCTGCCCAACAGACTGGGGTTCTGCACTTTCGTCCATAAAGTGCTTCGAATGGTGCAGCATTGATACTTGTGTGATAACTGTTATTATAAGAAAATTCTATTAAAGGTAAGTGATCGTCCTAGTTACCTCCAAAATCAATTACACAAGCTCTAAGCATGTCCTCCATTGTCTGAATTGTCTTTTCGCTTTGTCCGTCCGTTTGAGGATGATAAGCTGTGCTTAGATTCAGCTTGGTTCCCATTGCTTTTTGAAAACTTGCCCAAACATGAGAGGTAAAATGGCTATCTCTATCAGAAACAATTGATAAAGGTATTCCATGTAATGAAACAATTTCATTTACATACAATTTGGCTAATTGTTCCATACTAAAAGTTTCCTTCATTGGTAGGAAATGAGCTGACTTGGTTAGCCTATCTACAATCACCCAGATTGTATCATTACCTTTTCTTGTTTTGGGTAACTTGGTAACAAAATCCATTTATATCAATTCCCCTTTCCAAACTGGCATTTCTAATTGCTGCAATAATCCTGAGGGTTTCTGGTGTTCAGCTTTGACTTGTGAACAAGTTAAACATTTAGAAACATAAGTTGCTATATCCTTTTTCATTCCTATCTACCAGAAATTTTTCCTTAAATCCTGGTACATCTTATCACTTCCTGGATGCATCGTATATTTAGACTTATGGGATTCTTCTAATATACGGTGACGTAAATTTCCTAATTTAGGTATCCAAATTCTCTTTTTATGGAATCTCCAAATTCCATCGGTTCCTTGTTCTAATTCCTTAATTATTCCTTTTAATTTTTCAGTATCTTCCTTGATTACTGATTCTTGTGCTTTTCTAATCTGATCGTTTAAATCTACTTGTAGATTTAATTTAAGAGAACGTACCTTTTTGGCTTTTCGTGATACTTTCGACTTAAAGCATCAGCCACTACATTTGCCTTTCCTTCATGATATTGGATATCACATTCGTAATCACTAATAAATTCCATCCAACGTCTTTGTCTCATATTCAATTCTTTTTGCCTGAAAACATATCTTAAACTTTTATGATCTGTAAATACGGTAAACTTACTACCATAAAGATAATGTCTCCAAATCTTAAGGGCAAAAATTATAGCTCCTAATTCCAAATCATGGGTTGAATAATTCTCTTCATGAGTCTTAAGCTGTCTAGATGCGTAAGCTATAACCTTTTGACGTTGCATCAACACACAACCATAAATAATGCACGAAACTGAAAATAAAGTGCATTGTTACACTTTTTTAGACTGTTTGTAAACATAAAGTGTGTTGTTACATTTTTTCCCAGATTATTGTAAAAACAAAGTGACTGTTACAGAAACAAAGTGTGTTTTTACATTTTTTTGTGTTAGAAATGTAACAATCAATCAAAGCAAAAATGCCTGTTACATTTTTTTGTGTTAGAGAAATAATGTCCGTTACAGAAAATAAAGTGCATTTTATCATGTAAAAATTATATGTAACGTTTCTATGTAATTTTTTATGTTACAGAAATAAAGTGTGTTATTACAAATGTGGCATAAATTGATAATTAAAAAATGCATGTTACATTTTTTTGTGTTACATAAATAATGCACGTTACTGAAAATAATTGTTGTAAAAATAAAGTGTGTTGTTACATTTTTTCCCAGATTATTGTAAAAACAAAGTGAGTGTTACGGAAACAAAGTGTGTTTTTACATTTTTTTTTGTGTTAGAAATGTAACAATCAATCAAAGCAAAAATGTCTGTTACATTTTTTTGTGTTACAGAAATAATGTCCGTTACAGAAAATAAAGTGCATTTGATCATGTAAAAATTATATGTTACATTTCTATGTAATATTTTATGTTACAGAAATAAAGTGTGTTATTACAAATGTGGCATATATTTGATAATTAAAAAATGTATGTTGAAAATTTGTATGTTACATTTTTTAGATATATATATATTATGGAACCTGAAATTTGTAACATTTAAAAAAAACTACTCGGTGTTTTTTTGTGTTTCTTTTTTTTTAAATTGTTCAAATATTTGTATATTACATTTCCAATTTTTGTAGAAAGCTTTTTATGTAACACAATGTAACTGGGTTTTAGCAATGTAACAAATCCTATATTCATATGTGTTTTGCTAGTTACATATTTAACAATTCTAAAAAAACAAATTATTTGATGTATGTAACATTTAATTTTGAAGTTACAGATAAAATCATGTAAATTAAAGGTTGCATACATTTAATAACTAAAATTTATATATATAACATATGTCTTACGTTTTGAAATATATAATAAAATGTTTTTTAAGGAGTAATCTGAGAATGAAAGAGAAATAAAATGTGGATGTGAGAGGAATATGAGAGAGACTTTTGGGTGTTTCAAGATATCACAGGAAGAGAGAGAAAGTTTGACTTTATTTTGGCTCTATGTATTTTTTGTTTGTTAAGTACCCAAAGCCACATATAATATTCATTATATCTTCAAGATATTTGTAAGTTTCAATTATTTATTCTGACAACTTTTTTTTGTATTAATTAGTCATCATAATTACACTTTTTTCAAAAGAATTAAATTTTTCCTCCATGCCGAAAATGCCTTTGTCTGTACTTATTGTTATTATTTTAGTAAAAGTGTGATTACTTTTACTGCAAATGGATCACAACCATTCATCTTGTTTAATCAATGGTTGTTATTGGGTTTTCAGGGTTTCTTCAACTCAAGTGGGTTTTCGATTTATCCTTGCCCTATATATATATATATATAGCGTCAGGATTTAGAGAAGACGGTAGAAAGTGTGAGAACGGTGAGAACGCTTATGGATCGTCCGATTAAAACAATCTATGGACTAGATTGGCGCGGTGGCGTTTTCGTAAATAACATCAATTTTATTACGCGGACGCGCCTCATTAAGGGTAAAATGTCTTTACACCTCTATACCAAAACGCCATACTGATGAATAAAACGCCATTACGGATCAAAACACATCGCTATATAAAATAAAACATCCCAGACATAAAAACACACACCCCCAGAACCTGAAACGCCATATTTTCTACTATATACCATTCATCTTACAAACGCCAAAATCCCCAAAACATCAAACACAACTAATCAAAAAACGCCGTATTTTCTACTATATACCATTCATCTTAGAAAACGCCAAAACCCTCAAACATCAAAGATTCCAAAAAAATCGACGGTTCTTTCAGATACACTATTTCTTCAGTAAAACGCCAAAAATGCCAAATATCGTTCCTTGTATATTCAAATATTGTTCTACGCCAAAGTTTCGGATAATGCATTCTTCCTTGAGGTGTTGTGACTCAAATAACATTTTGCTGCATGAGATGGACAAATCATAAACAAAAACATGCTGGGGTCAGACTTATGCCATTTTCTGTGTTTTGCTCTTGATGAATACTATAATGGCATGAAAAGACGAATGACACTGATTAGTTGTTTGAAGATACATATTCAAACAAAAAACTTATGTCATTTTGTCTTTCCAAACGGCCACAAAAACACAAGCATGGCTAAGCCAAACCACCAGCGAACATGATTCAAAGAAGAAAGAGACTGATGACAGTGAAGATTTTGAAGATAAATTGTTTTTATTTTTATTTTTTAAATTTTCTTTTTCTGTTGTTTGTTATGTATTTTTCAACTTAGAATAAAAAATACATTATATTAATAAAACGTCAAATTGTCATAATGCATATGAAACGCCATAAATGGAGTAAAAACGCCAAAAACTCCCAAACTATAATGAAAGTAGTTTGCAGAAGTATTAATTAATAAAATCTAAAAATGGAAAAAAACGCCAAAACTACTTAAACCCATTAAAAAACACCAAACTTGGGAGATGGAAAGTCTATGACCCTAAAAACTCATAAAAAGCTGAACAAAAAAAAAACAGTAAAAATACACACTAACTGAAAAGACGGCTACTTTATTAATATCATTTATTATAAATAAAATCCCGCCTAAACTACGCGCCAAAAACATCCTATAAGAGAGACGTCTCTGCACAATCAACTGAACACAAAACCAGAAACAAACGCCATATTTCCTAGAAACCATTCACTTTAAAAACGCCAAAAAATAATAGTTAAAAAAGCCACAGATGCAGAACCTCGATTCTGCTATATTGAGTATTGATCTGAATGAAGTTTCACTGAATGAATTCTTCTCTGAGTTGGGTATCTCTATTATCTTTTGCTGAATGAGATGGACAAATAATCAAGATAAAGAGACTGATGACACTGATATGACATCATGTCACTTTGTTCTTGATGGATATACTGATGGCATGAAGGGATCAATACATTAGAGCAGGCGTTGGTCTTCAACATGTCATCAAACAAGTATATATCCACCCACCATAAAGGATGCCACAAAAAATAAGCATCTTCTAAAGACGGCCGTTATGTAGGAAAATAAGGATCTACATAAGGTATTCAAAAACAGGTTCAAAACGCCAAAAAGGTTAAAGTAGAAGAGGCTGATGACAGTGAAGATTTGGATGAGAAATTAGATTATAATTTTTTTTCATTTTCTATTGTTTGTTATCTAATTCTCTGTTATTTATCATCTAATTCTCTACTATTTTAAAAAAAATTGAGTATAAAACGCCAAAAACTACAAACACCAAAACGCCTGATAGTGTGAAAAACTGTGAGAACGAATGCTAGCAAAGCACGATGTTGCTATATAAAACGCCAAAAAACGCAAACAAAGCATTACTGGAAAAATCAACACTAATTGACAGATGAAAATAACAGTAAAATAAAGAGACGGTATCATTATTGCCAAACATTATAGTTATATTAATGCCACTACATGGAAAATTGAAATTTATTTATCTTTTCAAAACGCCATAATTGTCTGTCACATTATAGGCCTGTATCTTACATGGCAAAACACTTGATATAATAAAATCAATAAAATTACTGATGCTTTTTACATTAAAGACCTGCATCCTGATCTAAAGAACAATAAAAACGCCAAAACAATACTTAAAACGCCAAAATATTTACTATAATTCTGATCTAAAAACAATAAAAACGCTGCGTATTTGTTAAACGCCAAAATAAATGGAAAGATGAAGTGACACGCGTTAAAAAAAAGAAATATGAAAGGACAAAAAAGCCCCTCCGCTCTTCTCTAAGCGGCGTGACACGTGTTGGGCCAGGAAGCGTTCTCACCGTTCTCACACTTTTGAGCGTTTTCTCCTGATCACGTTTCTATATATATATTTGTTTTCAAAGTACAAAATACGCACATATATATCTATATATTAGGTATTGACTTTTCTAGAACTGCATTTCACGCTCGTCATACTTCCAGACGAGTTTCTCTTCTTTCTGACGGATCCGATTTCCTTCTTCAAATAACTCTTCACCATATTGGCGAAGTTCTTTCACATTTTCTTGGTTCATGGGTGGGAGTGGGGATGGTACTGGTTCAGGGTAACGTGGTATTGGTTCTCCGTAAGGATATGGGTTGTTCAATATATCTTGAATTGACCTGTTGTCATACCACCACGAGTCTAAAGGGTTCAGTGTTGTATACTGCTCTATAGGGTTTGGTGCGGGAATTCTAGGGATCTCATTGGGGTCAAATGCTGGGATTGGGAATTGGTCCTCCTGGTTTTATGCTAGTTCCATAGGTTGGTTAGGGAATAAGGGTAGAAGTTGTGGTTCAGCTACTTGGTTGAGATTAATTTCTCCTTCTACATTTCCAACCATGTGAAAATTTGCTAGTTGCCTATCCAATTCTTCCTCCCATAAGGGTCTAGCTTCCTGGTTTTGGGTATTTCTTTCTCTATTTGCTATCATGCGTTGTTACAGTTTTTTCATTCTTTTCCTCCTTTCATGAGCTCCTCTACTAAACCAACCTCTCTTTTTACGGGGAAATGGTTTTTCGGATTTTTCTTTGAAAACAAAGACATCCTCAGAATCAACAGTATATCCTGGGTTTGACTGGGAAGTTCCTTCATTCTTTGGGGAACGAGGTAATTGGCAGTAGGCGTCAGAGGTACCTTGATCACTCATACTGTAAACTAGAAAATTGTCAAATAACACAAAATAATACTATACATATTTACACAGAATAACACATAAGTTATTTCCTAACATAATTGGTTAAGATTTAGGTATTAAGAGAAAAACTAAATGGCTTAACTAGTGGCTTGGCTCTGATACCACCTTATGTCGTAGCCCCAACCCCTACCCCAGTAGCGGGAGCCGCGGACCAGTCAAGTCGTATCGGTGTTTATTAATTTGGCAGCGAAAATGAGACATCAGGATCGTAGTTAGGAAATAATTTCAGAGTTTCAAAACACCAAACTTTTATAATAAACAAATGGGATAAAACCCAAGTTTCCGGCATAAAACATTTATAGGGAAAAACCCTAGTTACTGAAAAGATAAACTTTTATTTAGGTAACTTTTATAGCCACTTCTTTAAGCCTTCAGTGCTCCATAGCTGGCTTCTTATAGCTTCACATTAAGTTACCTGAAATGCGTTTTAAAAATATTTTATCAGCAAGAAATACTGGCGAGTGCATCCCAGTTTAATCAAAACAAGCATTTATAACTTACAGTATTGAGAGCGATTACGATGTCTATATCTACCAATATACTCATTCAGTATTTGTCATGTTGGCAGTTTCATGACTGTGGTCATATTACTATTGGCAAACTAGTTGTCCAATAGTAACGCTTTATTAGTAGTGTATACAAAACCCCACATATCGGCAACAATTGTAGAATACAAATACTCAATCACTGTTAAGTATAATTAAAAATATCTGAGGTTTTGTAAAACAGTTTGGTAGAAAAAGAGAATGACTCACTTTGTAGATTTAGGTAATTCTATAGCTACCTGTTGGTGTTCCTGATTATTTTCTATTAAAAGCAGACAATGCATACGTGTTCCCAATTCACTTTAGCCATACAACACGAGACAGAACTCCAAAGAACTTAGTCAGACAGAGCCTCGACATGCGTTACGGAGCCCTAGATCAATCGGATAGGGTAACGAATTAGTGATCTTGGGTTAAAATACTTACAACAAGGTAGAGCTTCGTGTTTTAGGGATGTAATGCCAAGCTACTTTTAGCTATAGTAGAGGCTTGAGAGAAAGAAGAATTGAACGATGAAGACTGAAGCTCAAAGGCTCCTTTTATACTTGAAATCGTGCCTCCCTCGCGCCCCGCGACTCGCCTCTCCGGTTCTCTCGCGCCTCGCGAGGCAGACCTAGCTACGGCTAGGTCTGGTTAGTCACCAGTCTAGCCTTGACATGTTTCGTGCCACGTGGCATGTTGGGTGTCTGCCAAGTAAGTCTCGATCGCGCCCCGCGAACCACAGGGGTATCCCTGTCGCGACCCGCGAGTCACCCATAAACTTTGGTTTTATTTGATTTTTATAAAAACTAAGGTCATACGGGTCTAGTTTTATGTATACGGGGTATATTTAGAGCGTTTTATGAGGTTTGTTATAGCCTTAGTACTAGAAGGTGTTATTTTCAATAAACTACAAGAACCATCTGTGTAATCTATTGATTAATATATATATATATATATATATATATATATATATATATATATATATATATATATATATATATAGAGTAGGGTTCGCACGGAAAGTGTGTTTTTCCTAGAAAGTCTAGGAAGCGATCTGGTCCATCCGATTGGTGTGTTTAAGGGTTGAGATTAAATCAATGGCAATCTTGTAATAT
Source organism: Helianthus annuus (assembly GCF_002127325.2). Taxonomy (NCBI): domain Eukaryota; kingdom Viridiplantae; phylum Streptophyta; class Magnoliopsida; order Asterales; family Asteraceae; genus Helianthus; species Helianthus annuus. The sequence goes on from NC_035442.2 coordinate 156,383,204, forward strand.
TTAAGTTTAATTAATTGATTGTTTTAAATGAATAGGGGCAATTTTGTCAAATGGCTGTTTTTTTAAATCAATTAGATAACTGCAATCCCTACTTTCATGGGATTTTCCCCCTCTCTCTCTCCATTATTGATTTGATTTTCTCTCTTTCTCTCTCCAATCCAACCCTAAACGTAATAAAACCTGTGATCTCTACTCCCCCTTGCTGTTGGCGACGCAAAACAGGACCCTAAAAGCATTCAAATTTCGGTTCCAAGGCTTGTTGATACCCCTTTTCTTCACTGTGTATTCATATCTTGTGTTGTGATTAAAGTTCTTGAAGTGCATATACGTTTTCGGTCTTAATCTGCTTGTAACTTGGCTGTGTTTTTTCTGTTTTAATTGATGATTGTAGAGAGGCATGTAAAACACAGCGTCAAGAATCTGCTTGCTGTTAAAACACAGCGTCAAGAATCTGCTTGCTGTTAAAACACGGCGTCAAGAATCTGCTTGCTGTTAAAACACAACGTCAAGAATCTGCTTGCTGTTAAAACACGGCGTCAAGAATCTGCTTGCTGTTAAAACACAATGGCCTGCTTGCTGTTAAAACACAATGTCAAGAATCTGCTTGCTGTTAAAACACAATATCAAGAATCCTCCAGCAAATCTACTGACTTAAAACACAATCAGATTTGTTAAACTCCAGTATAAAAACAAACTGTTGTAAAACAGATTATGATGTAATGTAATCATCAAAAAACACAATGTGATGTAATGTGACATAGACAACAACATAAAACACATTCAGAGTGTTAAAATGCAAAATAACTGTTAAAACACAACCTGATTATATATTGACTTCAGATTGTTAAAACACACTGACTTCAACCTCTCTGACTGGTAAAACACATCACCAAGAACATGCTGATAGTTTCAGATAAACACATTGACTTGCAGATTTGAATTCGAAAACAATAAAAATTCCGAAAATCATGGAATTTTAGTTAATGAAGATACATTCCAAAAATAAAATTAAAATGTGAAATTACATGATAGCCCTTCTACTTAAAATCACTCAATGACACATGTCCAAATCTTATTCCTTCCTAGACTTTCTAGGAAAAATAGACTTTCCACCCAACTCCTACTATATATATATATATATATATATATATATATATATATATATATATATATATATATATAGGAGCTGGCCAGAAAGTCTAAATTAACTAAAAAGTATAACAAGTCATAAAACACCATAATGTCAACCATAAAACACACCAAAAACCCACAAATAATATGATGAAGATTACTAAAACATCATGTATGTGGGTTTTGTGTTATGTTTTAGATGTTAAGGCTCTGATTATGGAATGACAAATATTATTGTGTTTTATGTTGTTTAGCATTTTGTGTTTTATATTCATAGTTCTACGATGGTGCGTTTGAAGTTTTTATGGACTATCAGAGTTTGAATATGGTGTTTTAGTAATATTCATTCTATTATGTGTCAGTTTTAGGTGTGTTTTATGCCTGAAATTATTGTGTTTTATGACTTTTTACACTTTTTAGGAAAAACACACTTTCCGTAGGATCCCCACTCATATATATATATATATATATGTGTGTGTGTGTGTGTGTGTGTGTTACCTTCAATAAACCACAAGAACTATCTGTGTGATTAACTCTGAAAAATACAAATATAAAAAATACTGAACGATGTCCCTACTACAATGTTTTCTCTCATAATAGACATTCGGTAATTGTATATATATTAATTTTAGATATATTAATATAAAATATTTTTATGTATCATATTTTATAATATTTTTTTTTACAAATATAATGAGTTTTCATATTTTTTAGAGTTAATATCACATATAGTCCTTGTAGTTTATTGAAGGTAAAATCTTTGAGTACTATCAGAAATTTATATAAAGGTATTTTAGTATTTTACACTGATTTAACAGAAAAATTAACGACAATCAGCCTCAATACTCAAAGATGTTACAAAATCAAAACCATAGAACATAAACCTATTAAAAAATAAGTTAGTACCAAAAGATATTACTTTCAATAAACACAATGGACTACTTGTCTAGTTAACTCTACTTGTTTTATTCAATTAACGAATTGAACTTTTTTCTTTATCTTCAATCATCTTGTAATCCTTCTTTTGCATTTTTCAGTTTTTTAAAGCAAATTTAACATACTTTTAAATAATTCAACTTTTTTCCAATTTTTTTATTTGCAAAGGTTTTTAATGGTATGGGGTTCTACTCATTTTTCATTCATAGTTTTAATTTTACTGAAAAATTTCTAAAATTTTATAGTTTAAAATATTGAATTTTTAAAAGTTCAGTCCCATTGATTTTTCGTTCAAGCTCACGCACTATTTTTTTTATCAATATTTAAGATCCCTTTAAGTATTTAATAACTCATACTAGTCATCTTGTTTGGCACAATTAGATAAATTAGTAAAACATGTCGTGTTCAGGTTATACAATCTAATCAGCTAATCCAAAACATATCTACCTCACACAATTTGACACCCTAACTTATATACGAACCCTATTAAATTATATATGTATATAGATTACTCATTGCCCGGGGGCAGCCTTAACGAGTCCAAGCTCGAGCCTTAAATAGAGCTCGTTTAGTTATCGAGTCCGAGCTCGAGCTTGCTATACAAGGCTTGTTTAGGCTCGCGGGCCTAAGCGAGCCGGGCCCGAGCCGAACTTTGGCTCGTTTAAGCGATATTAAAGTGAGCTCAAGCCAAACTTTTAGCTCGTTTGATGTTGCTCTCAAGATAGCTCAAGCCGAGCTCGAACTCAAATAAATAGACTCGAACCGAACCGAACTCAAGCTTTACAAAAACATAACGAGCCAAGCTCGAGCCTATAAACCAAATAACAAAATAATTTTTACATTTAGATCATATAACAACTATTCAGACAATTTAATTGGACATCAAAACTAATGTACATTTTATAAACGTTTATATTGACTACGGATAGGAATATTTTTTAAAATATCTTTCTTGATGTTACACTTTAACAACGTTCTTCAATTAAACAAGAGGTTTTTTTTTTTTTTTTTATGGAGAACGTAATTTACTAAATTATAGAGATATTTAGGCTAGTGGGTGTGATAGGGATTTATTAAGCCACATCAGCACCACGCAGGCTTCATGCCCCATAGGAGGGCTATTTAACTTGTATGTAATAAGATAAAGCCCTTATTTATTAATAAAGAAAAAAATAAAAAAGGAACAAAAAATGTGATTGGCTCATGAAAAATGCCCCCCACATGTGCAGGCCTTAACGCCCGTTAATGGCATGGTGAAGAGGATGATGGCGCCAACTTTAACGCCCATAAAGTAGGTTAGGGGCACTATGAAGCGCCAAAGGAGGTGAGGTGACAGGGGACGTGAAACCACACCCACAAGTTTTAACAAAATAGATCCCACATACATATTACATGTATTAACGTAATTAGTCATGTGAAAAAAAATGCATGTGTTAACTTTAAACAAACATTTTTTTTAATAATATTCATTCGGATATCAATATATCATTTTAAAAATACTAAAGAGATCTTTAAGGGTGAAACACTATTTGGGGAGTGATAAACTTATTTTCTAACCAATAATGTCATGTCATGTCAAGTCTCCACCCCAATCCTTATTTTGCACTCAATCACTAGCAATGGTCAAACACAAATAGAAAGTGGTAAACAATTTAAAAAAAGTGTTATTGGTTGAAAGGGGTTGAGGCCTACCAATAAACCCCTTTCTCTCCCACCTATCTCCTCTTCCCCACTTGGTAGTCGGTGACTACTCACCGCCTACACCACCTCTCTCCTCTTCCCCGATCACCGAACAACCATCGACATCCCCTTCCCCGTGCGGCAAGCCCCCTTCCCGAACCCTTCCCAGTTCCCATTGACCACTCCCTCCACCCTAGGGGATGAGCATTTGGTATCAAATCCCGATCCCGTCCCGATTCCGATCCTGAAAATATCGTTCCGAATTTTTTCGGTACCGGAAACGGTATCCACTTTTTGACATTTTCGGTATCGGTAGGGGTGTTCAGAATTCGTTTCGAATTCGAAATTCGTTTAAATTCGATTCGATTATCAAGAATTCGTTTCGATTAAAAGAATTCGAATTCGAATTCGATTCAATTCGAGTCAAGTAAATCGAATACGAATCGAATACGAATTTATAATTTCAAATTCGATTCGATTCGAAATTCGAATAAAAATTAAACATTTTTATTTATTATTTTTATATATAATGCATATATAACTTTTATTAAGCTATACTATAAATTATTTTCAAATTTGTTTCCAAGTATTAAAATTGCCCATTACCAAACCCACTACATGACCCATAATCAAAACCTTAGTAACAAATCTATCAATAGATTTATAGCCCTATAAATATTAACTTTTAATGTGGTGTGGTTATTCCCGACTTCTCGTTTTGAATTTTAGACTTATGGTATTTTATTTGGAACTTTTTAATATGATATCGTGCTTTATGGTTGCTTTAAAATTTATGTTTCATTTTGATAGGTTTTATATGTTTTTAAAGAATTTGAATTAAATCGAATTCGATTCGAATTCGAATTTTTAATCGAATACGAATTGGGTTTTTTATTCGAATACGAATTCGAATCGAATTCGGTAAGTTTTAATCGAGTTCGAATCGAATACGAATTCAAGGAAAAATAAAAATTATTCGAATAATTCGATACGAATAATTCGAAAATTTGATATTCGATTCGATGAACACCCCTGGGTATCGGTATTTTCGGGATCGGTACCGGTTCGGTACGGTACCGGTAAAATACCGAATTTTACCTTCAAATACTGCTACCGTATCGATACCATACCGATACCGTACCGACATATTTCGGTATCAGAACCCAGTTTTGACGAAATTTAGGATCGAGATTTTCGAGATCGAGACGGTATCAGGACGGGATCAGGATTTGCTCATCCCTGCTCCACCCTAAGATATTAAAAAAATAACAAGCACATGATTAAGTTTTCAGTTGTACAAAGTAGACATTATCAAACCCTCTAGATAATGCATAATATTTCTTCATTCAACCACTTTTTAGTCAAATTTGGTATTAATAAACTAGATACCTACTCTGATGGCGAATAAATTGTTCAAGGGCGATGGGCACTTTCCATTTTCCAAATCCATCACTTGAACCGTTACTATCAATCAATCAAATTATGTTACCTCATCTCCTTAAATCATCGGTTCACAAATCAATTTAGTTATGGCGCTATTCTAGTTTGAATAAAATTTATAAAAAGTGTGGCAAAGATTTATACCATTTTGATGTTTTGGTGCATACTTGTTTGGAAGTGATCTAATAAATCTAAATAACAATACACGAGGTTTTTTAGGTCCATGGCTAACGCAGCGGACTCATGCTATGGCAAGTGAGCATGCCTTTGGACATCCACATACGGAGAAAGTGAGATTAGAGAGGATGTGACTGTGAGATCCGTAGAGGTTTTTGGCAGGTTGTTGACGTAGACATATGTTGGATTGGCGAGATATCCTAAAAAACCAAGAGTGTAATAGTAAGAAGATAAACCTTAATAACTTATTAGAAGAAGATGTTTATTTGTATAGGTTCATATAGACAAGCATGTTTGAAAAAGTGTATATATAATACTCTTTTACATGGACCATGAAGCGGGTGAAAGAATGGAAAAGTTGATGGTACAAAGTTCAATGTCATTTCTAAAGGAAAACCGTACATATTGTGAGGTGCTTTAATAATTATTTTAAACTAAAAAATCATATAAAATATAAGAAATTATTTGGAAGTGAGATGGAATTGCAGTTGTAGTGAGTGTTATTGGATGGTTGATGTGGCTAAAGTTGTCAAACGAACATACAAAGTTACCAACTTTTGTATTTGGTCTTTGTTTACATGCTCAAGATCATTAAATATTCAAATCTAACATGAATTGATTTTGACTTTCTTAGTCAAACTATTTCAATCAAATCCATACAAACTTGTCTCGACACTTTTAAATTAACTTCAAAGGGAACCTTATTCCACACCAAGACCCTTGCAAGTAGCTGGAAGACGGCAAAGCAACGTATACAATTACATCGGACCAAAACATAAAATTCGCTAAACATTGACCACCAAAATTGATACATCTCAACCCATGGTTAACGGCCCACAGGAACAGAAGAAGTCCGGCCCAGAAGAAGAGCCCATGAACCGACCCAAAAGAAACACAAAGATTCCTAAAAAGCTGCTGGACTAAGTCAGCTACCTTGCATATGAAGTTTGCTATTTGCTCCATGTTGCATGTTTCCCAATTTCAGTTGCACGTTTCCTAACTTCAGCATGCATTTAGGAGAGTAAAACCATGTTTCCATTAATTCCATGCATTTAGGATTATGCACCCACGTTTACCAATTATCTCTGCATTGCATCTTGTATTTAAACTTGGTTTAGTTGCAATAAAAATCATCAGAAAATTGCCCCATTGGCTTGTCTTTCTCCCAACTTAATTTCTTGAGTTTGATCCACTAACGGATTACCTACCATTTGGTGCTTTCATTCCCGAATCACCTCCACCATGCCTCCTCGTCGTGAAACGTCCGGTGACGACCCACCCGCCTCCATCTCCGACCAACTGTCACAGTTGATCACCGCCACCCACACCGCCTCAACCACCACCACCACACAACTCTCCGCTCTCATCGAAACCACAGCCAACCTTGCTTCGAATATCGCCAAACTATCAGAACAACTAGCCACCGAGAAACCACGATCCGACTCTTCTAACTCACCCGAAAACACCTCGTCATCCTCCTCTAACAACCGACCGGCTCACCCTAAACCACCTAAAATCAATCTCCCTCTATTCGATGGTTCCAACCCCCTCGGTTGGGTATTCCAAGCTGAAAACTTCTTTAATTATTACCGCATTCCACCCGGAGAACGCATAGAGCTAACGGTTTTCCATTTCGTCGGAGACGCACTGTCATGGTACCAAAGTCTCTCCAACAATTTCCTGCTAGGCTCTTGGGACAATTTCAAACGGGAACTGAAGCTTCGCTTCAGTCCGTCTACGTACGAAAACCACCAAACAACCCTTTTTAAGCTCCGCCAAACCACCACCGTTACAAATTACCAAACGGAATTCGAAAGGATTAGTAACCGGGTTACGGGCCTTTCCCGGGACGCTCTTCGTAATTGTTATATCTCGGGCCTCCGTCAAGATATTCAAAATGAACTGGCAATCCACAAGCCCACAACCTTACACGATTCGTGCTCCCTAGCCTGACTTATCGAAGATAAATTAGATCTCAACACCAAACCCAAAACACCCTTTTATCCTAACAAATCCCCTGACAATCTGCAACCACCATCATATTCCCATGCTACATCATCGACAACCACCAACACTCCTAACAAACAACCTCCACTTTTACCTCTACCTGCAAAACCTTCCTCCTCCCTTCCAATTACACGCCTCTCACCTGAAGCTATAGCCCAACGACGAAAAGACGGATTATGCTTTAAATGCCCCGAGCGATACACACCGGGTCATAAGTGCTAGCCACCCCAGTTCCTTCTCATCGTCGATAACGACGACTCTGTTCCAAATCCCGCCGACACCGAACCACAGCACACCGACGATCAAACACACCCTAAGCTCATGTCGCTATCCGACGCTGCCTTCTTCGGCTTAGCCTCCACCCAGACGCTTCGTGTTACGGGTCAGATCGCCGGAAGACCGGTTACGATCCTGGTGGACAGTGGGAGCACCCACAACATCCTTCAACCCCGTATAGCGTCTCAACTACAACTGGATCCCAAACCCATTGTGCCGTTTTCAGTAATGGTCGGGAACGGCCAACTCATTCAGTGCACAGGCTACTGTCCGGAGGTCACAATTCACATCAACAAAAGCCAATTTCAACTACCGTTTTTTATCCTTCCAGTGGAAGGTGCGGATGTCGTTTTAGGCATCTCATGGCTGAGCACCTTGGGTTGCTTGTCAGCTGATTTCTCTATTCCGGAGATCTCTTTCATCAAAGACGGCAAGCCGTGTACTATCCAAGGCGAATCACTTACCCAACAGGTTTCGAGCAGTTCACTTTTAAACCTTTTCAAACATGATTCCGTTGCTTCCTTACACACCATGTTTATGTCCCATGAACCCCATCTAGTGAATGACCACACAAACCTAACCCATGCAGACCCCACTATTTGCACCCTACTCAAATCCTACAACCAACTGTTCCAACCAACCTATACCCTACCCCCCAACAGGACCCACGACCATCACATTCCCCTCACCAATGAATCCCTACCCGTAAATGTGAGTTGCGGATGTGAGTAGGGCTGTAAACGAACCGAACGTTCAGCGAACAGTTCGTGAACCGTTCGGCGGGAAGTTCGTTTACGTTCGTTCGTTTAGTTAATGAACAAACATGAACAAAAAAATCCGTTCGATTAGTTAAATGAACGAACATGAACAATTGTCTCGTTCGTTCAATTGCGTTAATGAACGTTTGTTAATGTGTTCGTGAACATTCGTTCATGTTCGTTGTTTATGTTGTTCATCAAATATTTTTTTAGCATTTATTTTATCTAAACCTTTTATATTCCTTAATTCTTATTTATCTCATTACCCAAACAAATAAAATAGGAAACCCTACCTTCACCTTTCTTTCTTATTATTCACATCAAAAAATACAATTGAACTTCGTCGATTTTATCTGTGTTCGTGAACCGTTCATGAACACGTTCATTTCCTTAACGAACGAACACGAACAAAAAATCTTGTTCGGTAAGTGTTCATGAACCATTCGTGAACACATAATATTCTTAACGAACGAACACGAACAAGGCCTTGTTCGTGTTCGTTCGGTTCGTTTAAAGCCTTAGATGTGAGTTACCGGGTAATAGGAAGTCCCTATTGCTCAGTTCCTACTTATAGCTAGGGTTGCTACTAAGTAGTAGCAATTTCATACTAAGGGTTGACGCTGATGGACAACAATAGTAAGTCAAAACATAAGAGCTTTTCACATTCAGTTAGGAAATTCAGTTAGGAAAAAACGATATATCAATTTAAAGTATATTAAAGACGTTAAATACCAATGGTGTGGTGGTTAATTGGCAAAGACAAAAGCCTTTAAACACTTTAGGAGGGGGAAGTCTTGAGTTCAAATCCCATAGAAGCAGGGAATAAGAAATTTGCCGTTCAAAAAAAATTAAAGACGTTAAATACAATTTCATTTTGTTAACTAAGTTAATGATTTGCCTGTTTTTTTCTATTTTGGGTTTTGAGCATAAAACTAAGTTGCTACCTTAGTTGAACACTTGAACACACCTGAAATCCTCACAAAACACACAACAATTCTCTCAGTTACACAAATAGTTCACAATAATCAAAAGTTTAATCCTTCTACTTGTTTCAGGTGCGATTCCACGTGCTCAAGTCTTCTCAGTACATGATTCTTCAGCTATTGAACCGTAGGAAAAAAAAAACATGTTCTCTGAGAGGTGGCACAAAATCTATATTAAAGGACTCGTGTTGAGCACAAGTCCTGAGACAACATTTCGTTTTTCCTTGTTCTTGTTATTTATTTTAGTTCGAATTGTAACCAACACTGCAATCATTTTCTTTCTACATTGCAATTTGTTTTATAACAGTTTTATGGAATGGTTTCTCTACACAATTTGACTCATCCCCTTTTTTTTATCTTATACTTTGCTTATTTATTATTTAAGAAAGATGTTCACATTAAGGTAGCGTTCGTTTCATGGAATGGAATGGAATGGAATTAGGAAGTTTTTCTTTGTAAAATTGATCTTGGTTGGGGGAGGGAGGAATTTGAAATCCCATGAATTTCTTTAATCAATGAAATTTGTGACTATTTCAACATTCCATTCCATTCCTTCATTAGAGTGAAGGATTTCTAAGGAATGTTGAAATAGTCACAAATTTCATTGATTAAAGAAATTCATGGGATTTCAAATTCCTCCCTCTCCCAACCAAGATCAATTTTACAAAGAAAAACTTCCTAATTCCATTCCATTCCATTCCATGAAACGAACGCTACCTAAGAATCTTGGTTCCACTTTTACTACCATAACCTCTGGATGGTCACCCATTCAACACATGGTATGTACCTAATCTCGTTGACTAGCAGGGTACTGGTGGGTCTTAATAACATGATTTTGGGTGGGGGATTGGGTCCAACTGGCAAAACCATTAGAGTTAAGGGTGAAGGGAGTGGTTAAACAGGTGAAAGTGGCAAACTTTAAAATGGACCAATCAGACTGTGCCATGTCAGCAAGTGTGAAGAGTTTAAACTTTGGTGAAAAGTGTTGGCAGTGGTGTAGACACTTGAAAGTGGCAAACTTTATTTATTCTTTTTTTATTTTTTATCTTTAAACACCCCTTCACCACCACCACCACCGGTTCCACCACCACCACCCTAAAAATCAACCAACTCTTATCACCTCCACAACCACCGGTTCCACCTCCATCACCACTCGCCACCACCACCCCCTGTTCACCACCACCGGTTCCCTACCTCCTGTTCATCACCACCGGTTCCACCACCTCCTGTTCACCACCGCCGTAGCAACACCACCACCGCCACCGGAAACCACCGCCACCAGTCGCCGTAGCACGGAAAAACATGCTCCAATCATGCTCCAATCATTATTGCCCCCTCTCTCTCTTCTTTGGTCACTCGGCAAAGGTATACCGAGTTGTTTGGTTTGCCGAGCGGCAAAGGTGGCCGGCGGCGGTGTTGCCGCGCGGCAAACACCTTTGCCGAGTGGTTTCCCGCACCACTCCCTTCACCCTAAGGTGTTGCCCCCTTTGAGGTAAAGGGCTCTAGCCCCGTCGAAGACAAATTTGATATAATATAAGCCGTTCAAAAAAAAGTTGTTAGCATGATTAATGGATATTATGTCCACTCATGTGTCATTATTGATAGATATACAAAATGAACATGACAAGTTTATACACTAGAAAACCAAGGTAAACCATACTACTAAGATTCCTATAGTTATACGTTGTAAACAAATGAGTTCATTTTGTGATTAAAGCAAACAAATGGGGCGGTGTTGAGGGCTTTAAAGTGCTGAGATGGAAGGGGGTGTTAACCCACACCACCACTAATGACCTTCAGCTGCATTGACAACCCCATGACCTTGCAAAGTGGAGGTCACAGGTTCGAGTCTCGTCTGAAGCAAAATTGCTCTTTATCAACTATTACTGAAGGCGACACGATTGATACTGAGTTGCAGATGTGAGTTACCGGGTAATAGGAAGTCCTTATTCCTCAATTCCTACTTATAGCTAGGGTTGCTACTAAGTAGTAGCAACTTCATACTAAGGGTTGACGCTGATGGACAACAATAATAAGTCAAAACATAAGAGCTTTTCACATTTAGTTAGAAAAAAACGATATCTATATATATTCTAAAGTTTAGTTATATGTTCTATTTTAAAACCAAAATTTATGGTTGTTTTAAATGCATCATCCTATAAAAATCCTATTAATTGCATTTAATTTATATTAAATAAATAAGAGATAAGATAAAAAATAAAATAAAATAATTATATATCAATAATCATTAAAATTAATATCATCAATAACACATTATACTAAATAATATATTATAGATAAAGGTAGATTAGTTTAAAGTTAACTTTGATCTTAATTTGTTTTAATAATTGGTTTAAAGATAATTATTCCAAACTTATGATTATTCTATAAAATGATCTTTGACAAGGTAACCATAAATTTAAATTTCGAAGTAACTAATATATTAAAAGTAGCTCAAATATAATTCGTAATAAAAACACAACAATATATTTTCAAAGAAAACATATAATAAAAAAAATAGGTAAAGGGATCCAAATGATATCAAATATTAAGAACTTATCCATGATATTAGTATCAGAATTTAATAGATTAAGATAAAATTTAAACCGAAAGATCATAAGTATCATAAAAATATCATTAAATTAAAGTTAAAAAGTAAAGAAAAGAATTATTATTATAATATTAAAATAATAAAAATATATAAAAAACTATATATATTATTAAAATATTAAAATTACTATTTGTACCGATACCAAACAAGACCGTACCGGTATTTTCGATACCAGTACCGGTTGACACCAAGCTTATCCCACCCCGTGATACTAAAAAATCATTAAATTAAAGTTAAACAGTAAAAAAAAGGAATTATTATTATAATATTAAAATAATAAAAGTATTAAAATAACTATATATATATATATATATATATTCTAATATATTATTAACAAGATTTTGGCTAAATTAATTAGATTATTATAAATAATAATAATAATTTACAAATAAAACAACACAATTTGCAACAAAGCAATGCATGAAACACCATATTAACATATAGTACAGTACATTAATGCTAGAACCTAATCTATACTATATTATAAAGCATTTCATAAGGATACCAACCAAATTTAAGTAATTACAATCTTTTATACTTATGGTACAACAACTTAATGATGTTAGTAAGGGGTGAAATGGTCTTTCTACATTAATATTAAAAAATAAAAAAATAATTATCTATATCTATATCTATCTATCTATACTATATTATAAAGCATTTCATAAGGATACCAACCAAATTTAAGTAATTACAATCTTTTATACTTATGGTACAACAACTTAATGATGTTAGTAAGGGGTGAAATGGTCTTTCTACATTAATATTAAAAAATAAAAAAATAATTAAATGAGAATATAATCACAATTAATTATAATAATACAATAATAAGTTCGGTTCTTAAATGCAATTAATAAACGAAACCTATTGGGATAAACCGCAAAAGCACTCCAAAGGTCCAATTTCAATCAATATGTAATAAATTTGACCGATTAAGGAATCTCCTATCATTGCTATAAATTCACCATTTCACTCAACATCAACTCCTTTGTCTACTATTGTGCGAGTTAGAGTCGAAAAGAAAGAGATAAGAAAGAGATAAGTTGATATGAAATTTATTTATCTTGGTGGAAAGGTGTTTTCTTTTATACCCATTTCAACATTTATTCGAAAAAACTTTGGTTTGTTTCTTAAAATATTCAAATGGGATAACAATTTTCTTTTACATAATCTATGAGTTTATATTGATGTTTTATTATGTTTTTGGTGATTTAGTGGTTTTTTTTTTTCAAATTATGATTTTATATTACATATAAAGTATACACACAGGTTATTGGATACAAAAAGACAGACACTTCATACTTCATCAAGGTACCCTTGCATGACTATAGTATCTGGAACCATTTACCAATGTATTGTTTAATTGTTCATAAATTTATAGTCTTTTTCCTTTTTGCAGCTTCATGTATATGGAGGTGTAAAAGGGTGGGTACGAGAAAAGTTATTCATTTGGAGATAGACATTTATTTGGCCTATTGATATTTCCTTTTTTAATTTCTACTTTACTATTTTTTTTTTAAACATATGATGCTTTTGTGTGATTTAATTGATACTATATATAGGCAATATAGATGCAGAGGAAATATTTGAGGAGGTATTGTTTGACAGGATTGGGCAGCAAACTTTAAGGGCTCGGATGTTTTCAACCCGCGCAAAAGATTTAAATTGATTGCGTTTATCTATACTATCGTATAAAGCATTTCACAAGGGTTCCAACCAAATTTAAATAATTGCAACATATTATGCTTATAGTACAACAACTCAATGAAGTTAGTAAAGGGAGTTAGTCTTTCTACATGAGTATAAATTGATAAATACAATTAAATTGATAACTTTATAAATTAAGTATTGTTAAATACTTGATAAAGAATTAAATCATTTGACTTAGTTGAACATCATCACCTTCCTCATATTTACATTGCTTTTCCATTTCAAGTTCTCCGTAACCAATTACTTGATTGAATTTTTGGTTTAGTAATTGCTAAACATCATACAAATAAGGTTACAACCTTTTTTGCAATTTTATCAGATAGTTGATGAACATCATATGAAATAAAAATAAAAATAAATAATAATAATAATTATTAAATATAAAAAAACTTAATCAACGTTATTATGAATTTAATTATAAGTATAAATGGTTTTAAAACTTAAAAGATGCTAACCAATTAGAAACGAAAATTACTAAAAGGTAATTTCATGGGGTATTATTATCTATAATACCTAATAATTGCAACAATAATGATTAAATAATGAACTTAATTACAGATGGTTTAAAACTCAAAAGAATGCTCTTTGCATCTTACCTCAAGTCTCATGGAATAAGGTTCAAATGATAACCATTGCATAATTAGGAACCACTTTTTAGCCCTTGGATCGTATTTTGATGGTTGAGACCTTTAAGTGCAATATCTATATCTCTAAGATGAAGATAATGTATGGTAATGAAGATTTGGAGCAGCAAGAGGTAAAAACAGCCCGAATTTTTCCTTTTATAAATTCGATTCGATTCGTGAGTGTTAGTGTGTGTGTTTATATTGATTAGGGTTTCATCAAATGCAATGTGAGGGTTTCCAATCGGTGTTTATACAAATAATATAGAACCCAATTTTTATGTATGTGTATGTAGTGTGTAGTATGGGGTCTTGCTTACCTCATTCAAGGAATAACAATGAAAGACATGGGTCATTGATTTCGAAAAACTCCGCCCCTTTGTTCACCTTCTTCCTGATTTTAAGTTACGGTGAGTCAATTTCCTTTTTTCTGATTCTAATCGATTAAGAACTATACGTGATTAACCAACGAATTGTGGTAGATTTTATGTTTCTATTGCAGTATTTGGATTGAATTGACTGTTGCAATTTAATAATCGTCAGTTATAGTTCGTTTTTTGAATATAGAGAAACACTGACTTATTTAAGGTGTTTGATTTGGGTGAATAGTAGCAATATAAACTGCTATTATAATTTGGTGTGATATTCAATTCAATATCAGCAACCTAATCAAATTGTTCCCTAAACATAGAGTAAATGTGTTCACCAGCAAGGTAATAATATGTACTAATTTTCAATTATAAGAGACTTCTAATAAGGAAATATAGCTATTAGGTTATGTCAAGGTAAGCATAGTTTATAAAGAATATGTTGCAGAATAAAGTTAATACAACATTTTAGTAATAAATAATAAACTGCTTTCTTATCTATAAAAGGGAACAAAACCTGCAATTTGACTTTTAGATGTCAAAACTGAATTTATATGTATATGTGTATGTAGTATAATATATATATTTAACATCTATTTTACACCATCTAAAACAATGAAAAAGAAAAAATAAAAATAAAAAAATTTGAAAACTGTGACGTCTTTTGAAGAGGGTTGAGATACCACACGTCCATAGAATTGAAGTTTTGTGAGACCACATGTGGTGGGGCGCAAACCTCTCTCAAAGCGTCTTAAAAACGCGGGGGAACACTGTACCCTCGGGCGTTTTGGGCCTTTTTTTGACTGGTAGTGCTACCACAAAGCGCCGAACGAGGAGTGGACTTTGGTCAAAATAACCATGGTCAAACGGCTAACTTTAAAAAAACCGGTTTTTGTTTTAAAAATCTATACTATATTCGCACTTTCGTACCGTGTCACGCACTATCTATATCAGTCGTCGTTCCAGGAAAAACAATAACTATTATGCATGTCGTGCATCGCACGGGTGTTCCCCCTAGTATAAATTTAAAGTATATTAAAGGACATTAAATACAATTTCATTTTGTTAACTAAGTTAATGATTTGCCTGTTTTTTTTTAATATTTGGGTTTTGAGCATAAAACTAAGTTGCTACCTTAGTTGAACATTTGAACACACCTGAAATTGTCACAAAATACACAACAATTCTCTCGATTACACAAATAGTTCACAATGATCAAAAGTTTAATCCTTCTACTTGTTTTAGGTGCAATTCCACGTGCTCAAGTCTTCCCTGACAGTACATGATTCTTCGCCTATTGAACCGTGAAAAAAACATGTTCTCTGAGGGGTGACGCAAAATCTATATATATTAAATGACTCGTAATGAGCACAAGTCCTGAGACAACATTTCGTTTTTCCTTGTTCTTGTTATTTATTTTAGTTCAAATTGTAACCAACACCGTAATCATTTTCTTTCTACATTGCAATTTGTTTTATAACAATTTTATGGAATGGTTTCTCTACACAATTTGACCCATCCCTTTTTTTATCTTATACTTGCTTATTTATTATTTACGAAGATATTCACATTAAGAATCTTGGTTCCACTTTTACTACCATAACCTTTAGATGGTCACCCATTCAACACACGCTATGGATTACCCAATCTCGTTGACTAGCAGGGTACTGGTGGGTCTTAATAACATGATTTTGGGTGGGGGATTGGGTCCAACTGGTAAATTGAAGTAAAGGGTTTGAGCCCCGTTGAAGACGGATTTGATATAATTTAAGCCGTTCAAAAAAAGTTGTTAGCATGATTAATGGACATTATGTCCACTCACGTGTCACTATTGATCGATATACAATAATGAACATGACAAGTTTATACACTAGAAAACCAAGGTTAAATTTACCAAAGCATCTACCTTACCCGAATCGAGGGATAGATTATCTACATAGCGTAGTCTACATAAAATTGATACGCTAAATGTAGTAAGTAATGGGTATCTAACCATGCTTAATAACCCAGGAAAACCATACTACTAAGATTTCTATAGTTATACGTTGTAAACAAATGAGTTCATTTTGTGATTAAAGCAAACAAATGGGGCGGTGTTGAGGGCTTTAAAGTGCTGAGATGGAAGGGGGTGTTAACCCACACCACCACTAATGACCTTCAGCTGCATTGACAACCCCATGACCTTCCAAAGTGGAGGTCACAGGTTCGAGTCTCGTCTGAAGCAAAATTGCTCTAGGCCAAGCCAAAGATTTTACCATAGTGGGCCGTCAAGTGGCGGGCGTGGTAACCAGCACCATCTACATTTGCGGGCGTAGGTGACTTTTTGCCATACCCGGGCATCCGGTATCGGGCTTTTGGTGGGCTTTCGGAAAAAAAAACAAGAAAGAGGACTTTTCTGAAATTGGGCCAATTCAAAAGCCCTAAAATGTTAGCAAGCAGTGCAGTTCTTCGTCTCTACTCACACACTTTACCGCTCGAAATTCAATTAATCAGAGTAAGAATGGACACTAATCAGGTACGAACCCTAGTCTATCTCTCTTAATCATCCTTTCATACATATCAAAATTTTGGAAATTTGATGTTCTGTTTACAGTTAGTTACTTGAGTTTATTCAGTTAGGGTTATGATTAAGTGATTATAATTGTGTATGTATATTCAATGCAGCAACAACATGATGAGTATGAATTAGTTATGGAACTCTCTGAAAAAGATACTCTTTTTGAGAAGAAAAAGGTTAGGGTTTATGCAAAATGTTGATTTAAGTTTTACAAAATGGTTATATTTAATTTATTGTGTTTATTTGTAGAAATTGTTGGAAGTTAAGGGCTTTGATCCCAATGGAAAAGTTATGATCAAGAGTAACTGTAGTGTTGAGATGTTGAATTCAGTTTTCGAAGAGATGATTCAGAGAGCAAGAATCATACACTCTGATGAGGTAAAGTGAACCATTGAGTTTGTTTTGGTGGATGATTAGGGCCGGCAATTTAGGGCACGGTCCACTAACATGACATGACTCAATACGAAGTTACACGGGTTCGGGTCATAAACGGGTCAACACGGCGACACGATTTGAAACGTGTTGGAACGGGTTCAAATGTTCAATCTGCTTTATAACTTATCTTGTTAAGTATGTTAATAGGTCGACACGACACGTTTATGATCTGTTTTTATCAGAATGGTTTAGTTTTATAAATATTTAAGTATGTTATAACTGAATATGTATTCTAATTACCGGTAACATTAATATTTTTATCGTGTTATTTGTGTTTTATTATTTTTAATTCCTGTTAAACTTGTCATGTCATTCGTTTTATTGAACTGCAGCTGCTTATATTAAATCGTGTTAAACCTGTCGTGTCATGCCGTTCGTGTTATTGAACAAGTTACCTTTAATCATGTTAAACACTCGTCACTCGATAATTAAACATGCCCATGTCAGTGTTTAAGAAAATGACACGTTTATTCAAATGTGTCGTGTTCGGGTTAACTAGTCGTGCTAAACATTTAACAGAACACGGCACATTTTGCTAGCTCTATAGCTGATAACGATAATTGATCCGTACATTTTACCTCATGATTGTTTATCAATCGTTAGGTCGATCTTTACTTTGGATGGATAGATGCTGCTCATCCGGTTGGATTTTGCAGTCAAAGGAATGAACTAGAGTCTCTTTATTCAATCCTCTCACTTGTCAACAAGTCAAAGTCAAACGATCAACAATATCAACCAAAAGTCTTCCAAGATCTTAGAACCGCAACTCTAGATCTGATCCACAAATTCGGTGATAATATCAAAGAAGACGTTAAACTTCTCGCCAGCCAGAACTTGGACAAGGAGAAACATTTATTACAATGGGGCGAAAGTAACGGCATTAAGTCTAGACTTAATATAGCCAGTAAGTTCAGTATACTGTTACAAAAAAAATGTTACAAAATGATTTTTATATTTATTGTAAGTGAATTTTATTTCACGTCAATACAGATATTGAAGGAGCCGGAAGAGGAGCTATAGCAAGTGAAGATCTTGAAGTCGGAGATATTGCGTTGGAGATCCCTGTGTCCGTTATCATTTCAGAGGATGTTGTACGTAAAACAAGTATGGTACGTTAACGTTATATCGGTATTCAAGATATTTGTAATTTACATTATATTCCTAATTCCTGTTACATTAATATATTAAGCATATGTGTTTCTTGCAGTTTCCGATATTGGAAAAAATAGAGGGCATTTCCTCTGAGACAATGTTATTGTTGTGGAGTATGAAGGAAAAACATGATATCAACTCGAGATTTAAGACCTACTTTGATTCTTTGCCAGAAACATTTAATACAGGTAGTTTTTTAAATAATGAATTCGGTGTATTTTCTATACATCTTATTTTATTTTTTTTGTTCTTAATATATATGTAGGCAAAAGATCAAATACAAATAATCTTAACATACTAAACATACAAATTGAAGGAAAACCCAAAAAGACAAGGTGGCATTTTTGTAATTACCACCAACTATCAAAGTTACAACCAAAAATATCTAAAAAAACACAAATTTTTTTTTTTAACATTTTTTATTAAAAAAATCGCTACATTTCGTTAGAAAAAAAAAAAAAATTTTTTTTTTTGCTGCTACTAAAAGTAGCGATTTTTTAATAAAAAATGTTAAAAAATAAAATAAAATAATTTGTGTGTTTTTTTTATTTTTTTAGATTTTTTTAGGTTTTTGTGGTTTAGTTTTTAGCATTTTAGCTTGGGTGGGGGGGGGGGGGGTTCGGTTTTTTTTAGGTTTTTGGGGTTGGGGGGGGGGGTTAGGTTTTTTTTAAGGTTTTTGGGGGGTGGGGGGGGGGTGGGGGGTTTAGGTTTTTTTTGGGGGTGGGGGGAGTGGTTAGGTTTTTTTAGGTATATTTGTAGAGTAACTTTGATAGTTATTGATAATTACAAAAATGCCACCTTGTCTTTTTGAGTTTTCCTTCAATTTGTATGTTTAGTATGTTAAGATTATTTGTACAAGAACTTTACCCTATATATATAACAAAAGAGGGTGCCTTAGGAATAGTTCCTAAGACACAACCTCTATTTTTTGTTATTTTTCTTTATCAAATTTACAACCATGCCATCCAACACGGCAACACGTGTTTTTTTTGTGTATTCAACCCTCTAACTTTTCGCATTGCCACTTACACCCCCTCAGCTTTCTAAAAACCTTGTAAAATGTTTCTTGACCCCCTCGAGTTTTACGTGCTTATTTTTATGTTAGGTGTGTCAAATATAATACGCTTTCGTGCTTTTTTTTATGTATGTTTTTGGTCGGTCTACGTTTTGTTCAGAAATATAATACGTCTTCACTAGGCGGTATAAATTCGAGTTACTTTACGTTTCGTCACCGGTGCAATGCGTGGTACCATTCCTTAACGTAACACAACACTATTTTCTTGCGTGCTTATTTTTTAAGTACGTTTTGTTATGAATCCAAGTTGGGATTTGCTATTTGTGGGATTTATCGGGTATGGTTGTTGTCGTCGTTATGAATCCAAGTTGGTTTACGTTTCGACGTAAAATTTCTCGGTAATGAGTCAGGTCAAATATAATATATTTTCGTGCTTATTTTCATGTGCGTTTTCAGTTGGTCTATGTTTTGACGTAAATTTTGTTTGAAAACGAGTCAGGTCAAATATATGACGGTATAAGTTCGAGTTGCTTTCAGTTTCGACGCCACCGCAGCGCGCGACGGGTCAAACTACTAGTTATTAATATTTCCTTGCTTTTTATAATAGGGCTAAACTTTGGAATCGAAGCAATCATGACGTTAGAAGGAACATTGTTGCTAGAAGAGATAGTTCAAGCAAAGGAGGTAATGGTTTTTAACTTTTTTAAGAATATTATTTGGATCTGTAATTGTTTTTAAATCTGGCATTTTTATTTTAAATGGACTAAAAAATGGGCTCATTATCTTGATTTTATTTGTTTATTTTATATTTGCAGCACCTGCGGTCACAATACGATGATTTAATTCCATCGCTATGCAAAAATTATCCCGATATATTTCCGCCGGAGTTATACACATGGGAGGAATTCTTATGGGCTTGTGAGCTGTGGTACTCAAATAGCATGAAAATAATGTATAGTGACGGGAAACTAAAAATATGCTTAGTTCCCATTGCAGGATTCCTCAATCATTCGGTTTGTTAAATGTTAATCTCTCTTTCTTATGTATATCTTGCTGTAAAACTATATAAATATTTTATAACATTAAAATAATCTTTGCAGATATCCCCGCACGTAATGCATTACGGGAGGGTGGACAGTACTACAAATTCTTTAAAATTTCCTCTTGTAAGACAATGCAAGGCAGGAGAACAGTGTTATCTTACTTACGGGAATCTGTCAAGTTCGCATTTAATTACTTTTTATGGGTTTTTACCGAAAGGAGACAATCCCTATGATGTCATTCCACTCGGTATTTTCTAGTTTCTTTTACATTCTAAAATTCCACAATTGGTTATTTCACTTATTTTGTTGTATCTTGATTCTCGTTCTATTGCAGATTTTGATCTTTCCGAAGTCGATAATACAGACGACACACGCCACATGTCTAATTGGTCTACTCATATGGTTCGGGCCACGTGGCTTTCAAATAACCACGGAATCTTCCATTACGGGTTGCCAACTCCTTTGTTAGAACATCTTCGTGAAGCTCGTGGTTTGTTTTCACAATCAAGTATCACCGTAATAACTCTTTCATTACTTTATTTTGTCAAACTATTTTGTCAAATCGATTTGCTATTTAGTAACTTTGAAGTTATTTGCATATGTAGACACAAGAAAAGTTGGAAATCGAACTAGAAATTCTTGAAGACCTTCAATCTACGTTTGATGCCATGATGCAAAACTTGGGTGAGAGTGAGACAGAACCGCTAGTCAGGTACTTTAATGGGCTTGAAACCTTAATGGGCCTTTTGGGCCTTGTATGCTATTAACTTTAGTAATCTTCTTATTCTACTTTAGCAGGGAAAACTGTGATTGGGATGTCAAGCTAGCATTGGATTATAAAGACTTTCAAAGACGGATTATTTCATCTATTGTGAATTCGTGTTATACTGGTAGACAGTTGGTGGAAATTGATTTGCAGAAGTGTACCAGTAGTGGCTAGTTTACGATTTAACCTCTTAGGGCGTTCACTGTTGACTAGAGGTATGCTTAACTTGTCCGTCAGTAATAGTCAACCCTTGTATTATTTGATATCAGTAGGACTAGCTTAAAGTTATTATGTTGTTTTGTTTAATGTATCTCTTAATGCTTATTTTTGCATTACCATTATGGTCTTTGCAGTTTTCAAATGCGCATCTGTCATTCAAATGTAAAGCTCTGTAGAATCATCTTTTATTGAATTTATTTTGATGCAAGCGGCTATTTGGCAACGATATAGGTTACATTGTTGAAAAGAAATTGTAATAATTGCTTGTATGAAACGTTGGCCGGCAGTAAGTTTTGCAATATCCTGCTGTTGTTACAAGTATTTATAGATGGTAATCTCAATCAAGTATTTATAGATGGTAATCTCAATCAAGTTACACACAAATCAGTCAATTTTGGTTATATTTTTCTTTTACAGGTCAAATAAGTGTTTTCTTTTTTATAAACTTACAGAAGTTTACATTATTTTTATCTTTTGTAAATTTAAAAAATATACGGATGCGGAAAATACTAAAACTGAAAATGAGCAAAAATACAAACCAAATACCGTACTAGAAGTGCAAAAACACCAAAATTAAAAACCATAAAAATGAACAACAGTATTAGTTCCGATTTCAGTCTGGTATGGCTTTGTTTCTTTGTCTTATAAGTGGGCAACATGTAGGGGTGAGCAAAATCAACTACCCGACCCGACCCGAAGAATAACTGACCCGACCCGATACCCGATAAGCCATTAAATCAATACCCGATATGATACCCTATAATATAAAATCGGTTCCGGTTCTATTGTGAGTCAGGTATATCGGTATTCGGGTAAAGAACCGACCCGACCATTATGTTATGTAATTGTATATTTTAGCCTGACAACATGAAGTCTGCATTCACTGATCATTCCCTCAAGGCCTTCATGGACAGCGGCGGACCCACATTGGTGCCACCGGGGTCCCCGGACCCCAATCTTTTTAAAAAAAAATAGTAGATTTGGTATATTAAATTGTATATGGACCTCATAAATACAATTAGGTGGACACCATAGAAATGAAAAGAAAGCTGGTGTAGCGGTAAATCTCCCTCTTTTCCACCAAGAGGTCATGGGTTCAATCCTTGATAAGCTCATTTTTCTTATTTTTTTTAAAGTCTAGTTCAAACCTCACTTTAACTCGGCCCGACCTGAAAATGGACCCCATTGAAATAAAATCCTGGGTCCGCCACTGTTCATGGAATTAAATTTTTACAAAACATGATAACTTCTAGAAAATAAGAAACTTAATGATATGTATTGCTTACCTCGTCAACGAACAACCCTAGCTTGATGAATGAATCAAAGATCGTCTAATACTCTTATGCATAAGTTTCTATAAGTTGTTATAAGATTAGGTATATAAACTTACGTTCTGCATATGGTTCATTGATTCATTTGGTATTGGGCCTAAGCCCAATGAATAATATGCTTTGGTTATTTTATAAAATCGGTTCCCATTCCAAGTTCGGGTTTTCAAGTGAAACCTGCCTGGAACCGACCCGACCCGATTACAACCTGAATATCAGAACCGACTAAGTAACCGACATGCCTAGGTTCGGGTCGGGTTAGGTACATTATCGGTTCGGTTATCGGTTCTTTTAGGTCCGGACCTAAATTTGCTCACCCCTAGCAACATGAATAAAGATACAAACCAAATACCATACCGGAAGTGCAAAAACAAAGAAGTTAAAAACCATAAAAACGAACAACAATATTAGTTCTGGTATTATTTAATTGATATTAGTCTCGCACGGCTTTGTTTCTTTGTCTTATAAGTGGGCATAGGTGACTATTTCATATAAGTGGGTATAGGTAATTGTTTAACTTTTTTAACATCTAGTTATAAAAACGAATAAACATATTAGACTATACATTATTGGGGGTGGCGTCCCATGCCACCTCACCAAACCCTGGCGCCAAAAACCAAAATGTCATCTTGAAAGCTGGGCGCCAAATAAAAGAGCATCATCCCATTAACGAACATGAGAGGGTAAGGAGATGACATCCACCCTCAATCAACCGATCATACTTTCTTTTTGTATTTAATTTTTGATTAAATGTAACACGCTTGCTAAAAAGGAAGTTCGTTAAAAACCCATAACCTATGCGACACTAAGATAACATGACGTTATGCACTTATTAGGGTACTCGGGGCACCTGCGGTGACCCCTTGCGGTGACCCCGGTACCGATTAGGGGAGGTGGCGCCAACATCTCGGTGAGGTAGAGAGATGGACCAAAATCGGTGGGAGTTCACCGAAGAGAGGGAGGAGAGAGGGAGGAGAGAAGGAAGGGTTGGACCAATGAGAAATTTCCTTTTTTTTTTTAATAAAAAACCAAGTCACCTAAGAGGGGAGTGCCACCATCAATTTAGGGTGTTAGGGGAGTTTAAGAGAGGAGTTAACGTGGCACACGAGGATTGGTTATGCGTAAGAGAGAGGACTCCCCTCTTAGGGGAGTGCCCCTTACACCCTTAGTTAACTGTGCCATTTAAACTACTAATTTTTTTTTTTTGGCCTAACAAGAGAAGCATACATAGCTCAAAAGTCTCAGCCCCTACCGAAATAATTCTTTTCAATCGGTTCCGGTTGTTAACCTCCGCATCTGTCATCTTCTCCCTCAATATTCTGCAACAATCATTCAACGATCAACCTCAAAACCTCAATCGTTCTCGAAGATACACACACACACACACTACTCCAGATGCCATAACAGTAAGTTGTTTCTACATCTTAATTTCCGCAATATCATACAAAATTCCAATTTCACATTCATTTCATTAGAAAACCTCCACTCAATTGCGATCCGAACTTTGATTATCACACAAAATCACAATTCACCTGATCAATTCCATAGATATAACCGATCCAATCCAATCAGATCTTAGATCCATCCGTCAAAACAAACCCTAGATCCAAACCAAACAAACCTAGGGTTAGGGTTAGGGATACTACACAAACATGTCCTGTTTAGCTTTATCTCTCCAACCTACAAACGGATCCGATATCCTCCTCCAAACGCGCGAGTGGTTCCCCCCTGCACGCGCCCTCGTCGCCCTCTCCGCTTTCCGCCAGACTCGCCTCGCTTTCGCCACCGGAAAGAACCAGAATGCCGAAGACGGCGACACGTCTTTAGGTGACGATCCGTTAGCTGCTTCCAGCGGCCAGGTTATCGTCGGTGTTGAGAGCCGGTACCGCGTTGTTTACAGGCTAGTGAATTCGATATACGTGTTGGGGATTACGACCGTTGATGATGATAGTATGAACAATGTGTTTGAGTGTATTAGTATTGTTAACCAGGCGGTGAGTGTTGTGGTTACCGCGTGTCGTGGTGTGGATGTTACGCCGGAGAAGCTCGGAAGGAAGTACGCGGAGATTTACATGGCGTTGGATATTGTTTTACGGGGAGTTAGTAGTATCAGACTGGCTGCGATGCTTGGGTCGTTGCATGGAGATAGTATCGCGAAAATGGTTCATTCGGCGACGAGTACGGAGAGTAAGATTAGGGGAGCGGAGAATTGGGGGAATGTGGATTTTCAGTCTGCGGAGCATGAGTCGGGTGAGGCGGCGTTTTCGAGTGCGAATTTTGAGCTGCCTGTTGAGGCGTTGGAGGCTGGTGATGAGGTGGCGGCTGTTCTTGCTCCGACGGAACAGGGTCCAGCTGTTGAACTGCAGGATGAGTCAAAACAGGAAGATGATCAGGCAGAGAAGGACCCATTTGCTGCTAGTGATAATCTTGATAAGCCTGTTGATCTTGTCGGTGGGTTCAAGAAAGATAAAGAGCAAGCTTCTGATTTATCGATTGTTCTGTCGGGTCTCGAGGTTACTACGTTACCACCGGCTGCAGCCACTGAGTCGACTCATATCGGTGTTGAAGGGTTTGAAGGGGATTACGGTGGCATAGAGTTTAGTAAAGACGGTTCGACTTTACCTGAAGATTTCGAAGGGTTAAATCAAGCATGGGGTGGCGGTTTAGATGCATCAGAGTTTGTTGATCCGAAGCAAGTAGCAAAACGTGAAGGTCTTGGCGGGCTTGAGTTATTAGAAACCAGTGACGCCCCAGCCGTTAAACCGGCAGCGGGGCCCGGCACTCCTCTTGAAGACCTCGTAACAAAAAAGCCTGAGATGAAAGGACCTGAGATGTATATTTCCGAAGTTATCAATGCAGAATTCCGGGAATCTTTACTTGCTCGTGTCGGGTTAATGGGCACTGTCTACTTGAAAACTTTACCTCCGAAACCCTCTAACGACACAGAAACCGAATTCTCTTTCAAGGTTCAAAACACAAACGGTGTCAAAAGATTTGTTATGCATAATTCCAGTGTAAGCAGTCTCGGAGACCAAATGTTTCATGTGAAAACCGCACCATCCGATCAACCGATACCTATCATGAAGTACAGTTTCTTACCTCGTGCAACTCCTCTGCCGTTGAGGGTTAGACTAGTCAAACGACATAGTGGCACTTTACTATCAGTAATGATCCAGTACGTGTCGAACCCTGACTTGCCAGCTCCGTTGACCGATGTTACGTTCACTCTTAAGCTTCCAGTTGACCCGAGACTGTTAAAAGTGTCACCGAAAGCTGTACTAAACAGGTCGGAGAGAGAACTACAATGGCACGTTGACGAAATTCCGTTAAAGGGAAACCCTGTTAGGTTAAGAGCACGGATGCCTGTTGATACGAGTGAAGACGACGGTGGTGATGAACTTGAGGTTGTCGGTTTTGTAAAGTTTTCTTATCAAGGAACAAAATCTTTGTCGGGGATTTCGCTGCATCCTGTTTCCGAGGGTAAAACGGACTTTTACGAGGTTCCGCATAGGTATGAAAGTGGAGTTTATACATGTAACTGATAAATCCTGTTTGTGTTTACTGCGTGTCGTTCATGTTTTTTTCTGTTTGGTTGGAGAGTTATGTGATTTGAAGTGTTTTTAGTATTCTTTACCTTTTACTGTAGCTTGTTACTCGGGATTATTGGTTTGTAATGGCAAAGGTTGTTATTCTGTGCTCTTAGATGTTTGATTTGCAATAGGTGTTTGTTATGTACTTATGTTTGTTTCTTGCATCGTATACTATGTGAACAATGAATGAATGTTTGTTTCTTGCATCATATCCTATTTTCAAATATATAAGAATATGAATATGAATGGCATTTTGATTTGTGACAAAAAATGTATATAGCAGAAAGTTTACAAGTGATGTTATTGTTATTATTATACTGATCTGAAAGAGGTTTTAACTTCTAAACACATTTTGTTGTAATTTATAGAAATGACTATAATTTGTTAACGCTTTATCGAAAATTGTTTTTACAGTATATATAATTATATGTATTGGTTCAAGCTTTGAACTAGGGCTACTATTTAAATAGCTGTTTTGAAGATTGCTTGAAATCAACTCGTATAATTTTCAAATCGTGCCAAGCCAAGCTGGCTCGTATAATTTTCCAGTTGAGTTCAAGCCAATATGAGCTCGTACTAAATAAATTTTACCAGTACTTCCACAACATTATAGAAGGAAGGCAGGTCAAAAACAGGATTGACCATATACCTGATATCAATGCAAGCCGGTTTCAAAGGCAGGAGGTAGGAGAAAACATTTGCAGTGTAGAGAAATGATCTTATCCTCACCGTACCGACAAGATTGGCTTGGCAGAAGTATTATGCGTGGTTTGATCATTGGCATCCTAAAACTCCTTTAAGCGTATTTCCAAACAGAAATCTAGGCTGCCGATTTTGATATTGATTATTTCGTCACAGATAATATTCAAGATAAAAAAATGGGCTTTTCCTGAAGATTGGAGTAGAAAGTTTTCTTGGATATTATGCTTGATCCTATGAATAAATATGTTCTTTTATGGAAGTGTAATGGAGGGTTGATGTCTGAATTTTCTGTTCAAGCAGTTTATTCTGATCTTTGTAATATACAAGAGCCTGTTGCATGGCAGAAGTATGTTTGGTTCAGTCAGTGTATCCCACAACACTCATTCGTATTGCGGTTGGCATTCAAGTTCAGACTATTTTCTGAATGTGACTACCAAAGGAAATTTGGGAGAGTTAAAAGGTCATGCTAATCTTGGCAGCTAATTATTGATTTTATCTAGCAAAACACAGCTAATAACTCCACTAGCAGCATCATTATTCAAGGGTTGGTTTGGTGCTGCTGTGTATTTTTATTTGGAATGCCAGATTATTTCAAGGAATTGAAAGGCCTGAGGTTTCCTTGTGCAAACAAATTATTATTATTATTAATTTTTTGAACGGCAAATTTGGATCATTGACGTGACGGACCACTGGAGTATCATCGTGCCACCAACGGAACCACCCGATCATATCCATCTTCACTAGGCATAATGCCTATACACCAATTCAAGAGGAAACCCAATAAATATGGGAAAAACCTCCTTGTGGGAATCGAACCCAGGACCGATTGGTCCTAAATCCTTATCCCAATACTTTTTTTTTGAACGGCCAACGAATCCTCCAAATGGGCTACTGGCGAAATTCACCACATCGGGATACACTCGCCTTCCGAACCGGGGAAAACCCTCACCTAGGGCCAAAGCCCGTGAACACTCGCCCGAAGGCACGACAGTGCGGTGAGGTAAAACCCGCTCAGTTCAAGGATCGAACTAGCGATCGCCGCCTACTCGCCTAGTCTCCCATCATCACCAGGTGCCGCAGAAACTAAATGCAAGGGGCAGGAATTGAACTTGGGTCACTTGAAACACAAGGTCTCTCCCTTACCACTCCACTACTAGCTCATTGGCCCTTATCCCAATACTAAGATGTCACTAGGCTACAAAGCCATGGACTGCAAGCAAATTATTGAAACAGTAATTTACACCTTTCGAGTTTTGTTACAGCTTATTTTTCGAATCATTAGATAAGTGATAACACTTTGCTACAAATTACTAAGTCAATGGATATCGTTGACTTACTTTTGCTTGTTATGTCTTGTTTAAGAAGTCTTTGTTTGCAAAGGTGCCTCTAAACTTGTTACAATGGTGTGTCTAAACTAATTACAATGGTCTGTCTAACTTACCATGGTTTGATATATGATCGCATTCTGGATCCTTTGTACACTTCGCACGCTAAACCATCTTACATGAATAGGAAAAAGTGAAAATCATAAAAAGTGTAGCATGAAATCTACAAACAAACATATAGTAGCATATGGCCTCTTGTAGCACAATATTGTCCGTTTTGTTTACCATGAGCCCAAAAATTTGTTTTTTGTTGTCCGAGTTGAGACTTCCTAGGAGGTCATCCATCCTGGTATTACTCTCATCTGAGCACGCTTAACTATGGAGTTTTGATGTGATCTACAGCTAATGCGCCAAAAATATGTTAGATAATTTTTGTGGTTGGGCATGACTTATGAATCCATCATCTCCTTAGTCCACGGCCAATGTGAGATTTGTTTAGGTGTTACATATACCAAGTAATGTCCCACCCGTAGATACAGTTCTAGAAAGTCAAGAAAGAGCAAACATTACCTCTAATCCTAAAAGAACAAAGAGAAGAGACTTGTGTATTGATTCTTGTTTAAAGTAATATATAGAGCTTTACGAAGGGAATCATAAATTAACTTATGGAATTCAATGTGCTTAAGGAATGATATAGATTTACAAGTAAAGTGATAACACATCATCATGTTACTCTTAAGAACAAAAAGGTGGAAAAGAAGAAGACACACTTAAGTCTTACAAGGGAAGTTTAGAGTAGACCAATAATTCTCCATATATGAATCTTAATCTTTTAAACGATCAGAATCGTTAATATCCTTTGTTGTTGGAGACTGGTTTGGGTTCATCACTAGTGTAGAAAAAGGGTTTGAGCGAATACAGATTCGCGTTTTTAAGGAGTCGATGAGTGGAAGAAGAAACAATATGAACACCTTTAATTCCTCCATTGATATCTAGTGGAACCTTGCATTCCTTCAATGGTGATTTCTCTAGGTAGGCCTTGCACTCTTTCAACTCCCATTCAACTTTCTTATAAAATTTTGTCACTTGAGGAGATAGTTTCGCTAGAAAGTAACCTTTGTCATCCGACGGGCAACTTGAGACCGAGAATGGTGCTAGTTCAAGCCCAAGGTGGTTTCTTGCCAAACAAGTTACTCTAGCCGTGGCTCCTGCATGCATGCAATATAACATGATAATGTTTTTTTAACAAAATTAAGAATAACAAGAAACAATGATCATACCTTTGATTGGAATGAGTTTAGAGCCGGATTTACAATATATGAGTCCTTGAATTGCGATTGGTTTGGTGATTTCGTTATCATACGGCTTGTATGGGATCCTAGGCTTTGTTGCTGGAGTGACTTCATAAGTACCTGCAGAAATGACTGACGTTACCACTGAAAATAGAAGAACGATGGCGGAGAATGCGGTGGTGGTGGCCTTCATGGTCTTGATTGTCTATCTCTTTGAAGGAATAGGCTCAAACTTGAGTATATGTATATTTGGTGGTTGTGAGGGGTCGTTTTATAGTAGGAAAATGTGATGTGTTAAATTATTTTCTTGGGTTTTTTTGTATGTTAACTAATGATGGGAGGGATATGGTGGATAGTTACATGCTAGCACGATGGCTTCTAACAGATGGGTTTAACTCAATAATAATAGGCTACGTGTTTCGTGCAAAAGATTTTTTTAATTCTTTTCTAGACAACAATTAGTTAATCATGGTTAAAAAGTGATAAATTTGAATTAGCAAATACATATGGATGAAGTTATTATCTTTTTCTCACAATATAGAATAAGGCGAAACTATGAATATCTATGAGAACTCAAACCTAAATGATAGGGTTTCCGGAGGAGAGTCCACATATACTTGTGAAACACTTCCGGTGTATCAAATTTGTGTGATAATTGACGACGATCATTCTTTACGTTTTAAAAAACCTTGCACTAACTATCATTTCAAGGTTTTTAAAACGTAAAAAATATCATTGTCAATTTAAAATTTAAAATTTAAAAGGTAAAGGACATTGGCTGAATATTGATATAAACATAAATGATGAAAATTGTAATTTACCCGATATAATATTTAAATATACTATGTAACCTTTTTAATTATACAATATTTATTGGTACAATATCTAATCTAATCTAATCTAACTATATAATAAAAGAAACCATGTTTGGGACACTTGTCATCATATTAGGTCATGTACTCAATGGATAATTATCATTTAGTTTAATATCTTCTAATTAATTATAGATAATCTCCTACAAAATATTATTTAGTTTAATCTCTTCTACCTAATTATAGATAATTATTATTTATATCTATACAAATAATAATTATAATAAAAAGATATTAATGGTAGCAATTATAATTAGAACATAAAAAAATACAAGTAACACTGCTAATAATGATATTAATAAAAAAACAATACTTTTGTCATATGTATATTAATAGTTATAATTAAAAAAAATAATATTTACTTATAACAACATTTAAATATAAATACAAATTAAAGAAACACTAATAATATATAATCGATTACAAATATAAATATACTTTAGTATCAAAATATTTCTCCTGAACCATTAAACTTTACGAGCATATAAGTGATGACAATGTACCTGACATTTACATGTGCTCAATCGTTTTAGAAATTTTAAAAGCTAAACAAAATATTTCTCCTATTGATCCTAAAGCCTTATCCCACCAACAAGATGCCACTAGGCTACAAAGCAATGGACTGAAAGCAAATTATTGAAATAGTAATTTACACCTTTCGAGTTTTGTTACAGCTTATTTTCGAATCATTAGATAAGTGATAACACTTTGCTACAAATTACTAAGTCAATGGATATCGTTGACTTACTTTTGCTTATTATGTCTTGTTTAAGAAGTCTCTATTGTTTGCAACGGTGCCTCTAAATTTGTTACAATGGTGTGTCTAAACTAATTACAATGGTCCGTCTAATGGTTTGATATATGATCGCATTCTGGATCCTTTGTACACTTACACGCAAAACCATTTTACATGAATAAGAAAAAGTGAAAATCATAAAAGTGTAGGATGAAATCTACAAACAAACATATAGTAACATATGGCCTCTTGTAGCACAATATTGTCCGTTTTGCTTACAATGAGCCCAAAAATTTGCTTTTTGTTGTCCGAGTTGAGACTTCCTAGGAGGTCATCCATTCTGATATTACTCTCACATGAGCACGCTTAACTGTGAAGTTTTGATGGGATCTACAGCTAACTAGTTTAATACCCGTCCGGTGGACGGGTTACGCTCACAACGTAACAAACAAAGATAATGTATATTGATAGTGTTTCGGTTTGCTTCTCCTTTTCTTCTTTTCCATCTCCTATTTGAAAAAGTTACAACCATCTAACTTTTCCTTTTCTTCTTTTCAAACCACTAAAACTCATTCTCAAAACACATTATCCAAACACAACAAAAATGAGCTATTAACTTTTAAGAAGTCAAAAGCTTAAAAGGAGCTCAAAATAAGCAATCCCAAACACCCACATTAAGTGGACACAAGTCTAAACAACATTATAAAAAAGCACCATTTTTAATTTATAAAAGGAAAACGAAGGTGAACAGTGTATAACCACACAACAATATAAAATAAAAGTGATAAGAGTGATAAAACATGAAATGGTGTCATTTTAATGCAAAAGTAAGCGGTAGGCAACACTGGCGGAAAGTGTTGTAACAATCAAATATGGTTTACTGCCTCAATTTTTTCGGCTTTTGGATCGTCCTCTTTAACCTCAAAGATGGCCTTTTTCGGCTTTTGCATGGTGGCCATTTGTCAAAGTTGGTGTATTTTTGATATCGTCTATTGAGGCAACCTCATGGTTCACATTAACAACCACCTGAAAGTTGTTATACAAGTATGAGAGTAAGGAATACAAAGTATAGATATAAAGTTTCTTTACATGTAAAAACAATTACCGATTCTTGCTGACTTGCTGCATTGTGGACATATGATGAATTTGGTGTGCATCTAGCATCATCTACTACGGGACATTTAGAAATGTCAGTGTCGACCTCACGTTCTACATTATCAACCACCTAAAGTTGTTATACAAGTGTGAGTGTAAGGAATATAAAGTATATACACAAAGCTGGTTTACATGTAAAAACAATTACCGATGACGTATTTTCTTCTTGCTGATTCGTTGTTTGGTCCGCATCTGACAAGTTTGGTGTATTTTTGGCATCGTTTGTTGGGGGAGACTTAGAAATGTCATAATCAACCTCATGTTCCATATCAACAATCACCTAAAGTTGTTACACACGCATTAAGAGTAAGGAAAAAAGTACATATACCAAGTTTGTCTACACGTGAAAATGATTACCGATGAAGTCGACGTTTTAGATTGTGTCGGCGAAATACGTGGTCCCCATAATGACTCGTGTACCATGTCCCATTCGTCATCATTGATCCGAGCTAAATACTCGATAGTTTCATCATGAAGAACATCAGCAGAAGTACATGTAGAAGTACATGTTGAAGGAGGTGTAGTGGTAGCAAGATTATTGATTTCGTCACCCAACTATTTTGATACGGTGAAGCGTGGACTATAAGTAGGTGCCAAATTGTATTCATCAACTTTTATCCTAAAGATTACATGCCGAGCACATAAAGTATCCATAAGAAATTCATGTATCCAACACGGATCATCAGGACCCTATAAAAACACCAAGAAACAACATTATACATTAACAAAAAAAGAAAACATAAGCATGAAAAAAAGGAAAAAAAACAAACATGAATGAGTATATAGACATGGGCATATTTAGGTATAAAGATCCGAGGACATATATGACGTAATTTGTACATGATAATATATAAAAGTATACCTCTGATAAGCTCTTTATAATCAATTGTTCAGCCGTAAGTCCGAGAAGAAGATTTGCAGCATCGTCAAAGAGAACACATGTAATCTCTTTTCCTTCGTTCCATAATTGGACAGCCAGTTTATAATTGAATAAACAAAAGCGATAAGAATATATAATATATGTGTTTTAATCAGGGATGAGCAAATGATTCCGGGTACCGACCTGAAGCGGTACCGAATCTACCAAACCGGGTACTTTGTCGGTATCGAATCGATACCAACATATGACACTTTTTGGTGTCGGTTAGGTTACGGTTTGGTACGGCTAGTTACCGATTTTTTACCAACAAATATTGGTACCGTACGGGTATCGAACCGTTCCGTACTGGGTACATTAGGTATCAGTACCGCTACCCACTTTGGGGGATTTTCGGTACCGGTTGGTACCGAGCTTATCCCTAGTTTTAGTATCTTATAGAAACTTACGCATGACGTGGGTTGACGACACATTTGTTGCATGACGAACAAAGGTAGCGTGCATCAGAAAAAGTCGTCTTCTTACGACATATGGTACACCGTACATACTTCCAATCCTCCTTCAAATCAACACCAATTATTGTGCCTTCGACATTATACATTTTTCCCTTTAATAAGATAACTGAAAATTTTAGCCATGACAAACAAAAGGCTGCTGGTTGTAGACTAAAAAAAAGACACGATACCTTAGGAAGACCTTCTTTAATATAATTATAGATGTCAAGGAGACTAACAACGCACATGTCCTCGTTGCTTTGTTCATCCACTGTGAAAGTAACAGGCGGCACCACACTGTTAACATAAATAAAGTCATTATATACAAGTAGACTAATTGTTTGTTATAATGAAAGCAAAATTATGAAAGTATTGCTATACATGTTTTTGAAGGCCTCAGTGACAGCAGGGAAAGGCAGATTTAGATAAAATTCAGTCGCGACCATTGACACTAAACACAGACCCCCTGGTATAATGTGACACAAGTATATATAATTTGAGATATTAACTAATGTAAATAGATAATGTTTTTTTAGAGAAAACATACCGTCGAACAATCGGACCTTGCAACCAGTCAGAATTACCAAAACTTGATTATTTCCATAACTGCGGATGGCCTCGTTAGTAAACCTGAGTGCAGCTTTGCCCCATAACGTAACATGAACTATATTGTTTTAAGCAACAATGAAAAAAAAGTTAGCTAAATTATACAACTAACATATACAAACAAAATGTACAATAAAGTTTACCACTCATCAGATAAAACTATGTGACACATCTCCCGATTACATGATTGAACGTTTGCAAATAGAACCTTTTATCCAACTGCTACATTTTAACATCTAATAGAGGTTTTATCTTGAATAATTTATTAATTTAATATAACTTTAAAGAAATCAATTTACATACAACTTAGAACCCAATCCTTTCTGTTTATGAAATTCTGAATCAAATAAAAAAATGAGTTAATTACACAAATGGGTCCTGTGGTTTATACATAATTTCGTCTTTGGGTACTAACTTCTTTTTTTAACAGGTTTAGGTTCTATGGTTTCAATTTTGTAACACCTTTGGGTACTAACACCAATATTAGTTAATTAATGACTAAAATACCCTTGCATTTTTTTAAGTTTATCAATGTAACACATTTGGGTACTAACACCTAATTTTATTTAAGTTTAAATCAATTTTACAAAATCTATTTATTTTTTTATTTTCATTATTTTATTATATCTCTTAATTAACATAAACTCTATTTATTTTTTTTATTTTCATATTTTTATTAAATTTCTTATTTAACATAAAATCTACTTGTTACACCAGTATTTTTTAAATAGATTTTTAAATAAAATCTACTAGCTATATAGTTTTATGTAAATTAAATTTTCGTTTTCAATTTTTAATGAAATGATTGATAATAATAAATATCTTTCATGTAAAAAAAGTTAAGCCTTTTTTTAACTCGTTTTTTGTTCATTTACATTTTACTATTTTTAAAAAGATATTTAATTTACATAAAACTATATAGCTAGGTATTTTAGATAAAACTAACAAAATTTAAGCCTTTTTTTAACTCGTTTTTTTTGTAAAATAGATATTTAATTTACATAACACTATATAGCTAGTAGATTTTACTCGTGCAACTAGTAGATTTTATGTAAATTAAATATCTTTCTAAAATAGTAAAATGTAAATGAACAAAAAAATGAGTTAAAAATTGCTTAATTTTTTTTACATGAAAGATATTTATTATTATTATTATTATTATTATTATTATTATTATTATTATTATTATCAATCATATATATCCAAAATTCAAAACGAGTAAGGTTTCCATTATTTAAAACTAGTAAGAAATTTAATTTACATAAAACTATATAGCTAGTAGATTTTATTTAAAAAATCTATTTAAAAAAATACTGGTGTAACAAGTAGATTTTACGTTAATTAAGAAATTTAATAAAAATATGAAAATAAAAAAAATAAATAGACTTTATGTTAATTAAGAGATATAATAAAAAGATGAAAATAAAAAAAATAAATAGATTTTGTAAAATTGATTTAAACTTTAATAAAATTAGGTGTTAGTACCCAAATGTGTTACATTGATAAACTTAAAAAAATGTAAGGGTATTTTAGTCATTAATTAACTAATTTTGGTGTTAGTACCCAAAGGTGTTACAAAATTGAAACCATAGAACCTAAATCTGTTAAAATAAAAAGTTAGTACCCAAAGGCGAAATTAGGTATAAACCACAGGACCCATTTGTGTAATTAACTCTAAAAAAAAGTTATAGAAAGAGTAGAAAAGTACGAGAGTATTGTTTAGTGTCAAATTTTCATCTTTACAGTCAAAGAAAAAATTATAAAATCAAATATTTTTTCCTCTTTTACCGATCTCTTCTTTCTTTTCAATGCTATAATGTCTTTTACAAGGTGTATATGATTGTCAAATATCAATTATTATAACTTATTGGGTTATTTTGGGACAAATAATTTATCAGTGGGTTTATATTGGATTATTTTGAGGCCATTTATTAAACGGCCCATTTCGACATTTATGATTTAGTTGTCATGGTTAATTATGTTTTTTTCTCTTCTTGAATGACAATTATAGTCACAATTTTCCACCACATTTCTTCAAGCTGATATTTTTTCAAAGCCTGATGAGTGATTTCCTTCTCCGAATTAATTCCGGCTAAAAAGTTTTGAAATTAAATAAAGATAAACTCTCCTCATACGATTAATCCCAACAGTTTCCATCTCAGGTTTCTTTAAATTGTTATTCGGTTCCGTAATGGCGGATCTACATTGGTCGGAACGGGTTCACGCAAACCCACTACGTTTCAAAATTTTAACAGATTTTATATACAGTAAATTGGAGTGAACCCCTAAGACATAAGTATTATTAAAGGTGAACCCATACTCAAATAACAAACTTGGTTCAGTGGAATAAACATACATGGTAATGCCCCATACATGGTAATGCCATATTGTGCTCACCATCTGCCGACAGAACTTGATAAAGCTATCACTGGTATATTTCTCACACAACGATTAATTCATTCCAAATGCCAAAACGGTTAATAAATACAAGTACAATAAAGAAGAAAATAACAAATTAACAAGAAAATAGGAAATCTCTAATGCATAACGGAAATAGCTAAAGACCAGGTAAACACACGTGCCCCACTTGCTTATCCAGTCAGCTTTATTCTTGAATTCTTTTATTAAATTGCAACGTCGAAATCTCCAACAAACCCTCCCCCAAACTAGACATTCATGTCTTGTTTGTCCTTTAGTGAGCACATGCCAAGCCTTTCCCTCAGTTTCACAAAATCTTCTCGATGCAATGGCTTTGTAAATATATCTGCTGCAACTCAACCGTTCCATCACCAACTAAATCACGAAGAAAATGAAATCTTATCCCGATATGCTTGCACCTGCCATGAAACACTGGGTTTTTCGAGAGCTTAATCGTTGAAGTGTTATCACACTTTATCACTGTGCCACCTTCCTGCTTCATTCCAAGCTCCTCAAGAATACCTCGAATCCATACAACTTGGCAGACACATGTTGCAGCTGCCACATACTCTGCTTCCGTAGAGGACAAGGCAACTATACTTCTTCGACGACCATGTGACAGCAACTCCATTCCATAAAACTAAGTACCCAGATGTGCTCTTCCGATCATTCTGATCACCAGCGAAGTCACTGTCAGTAAACACTTCCATTTTGCCACTTCCTTCTCTTTTGTACCAAATACCATAATCCAATGTTCCCTGAAGGTATCGCAACACCCTTTTAGCAGCTGCAAAATGAACCTCCGTTGGTTTAGACATGAAACGGCTAATGTAGCTTACCACAAACTGGATATCCGGCCGTGTGGTAGTGATATACATCAAACTTCCCATCAATTGCTTGAATAGAGTTTCATCCACAGGCTCACCTTCATCCAGCTTTAACTTGCAACCCGGTACAATTGGATTCACAACTGCATTGCAATCCAACATGTTGAAACGGGTCAGAATTTCAACTGCATATCTCTTCTACGACACATGAATTCCAGCTGGAGTTTGTAACATCTCAATTCCCAAGAAATATCTCATCTTTCCCAGATCTGTCATCTCAAATTCATCTTTCATAGAACACTTGAAATCTTCTAGCATTCTTTCATCATTCCCTGTGTACAACAAATCATCGACATATATGTTTACAAACAACAATTTGCCATCTGATGTTGTTTTCATAAACAAAGTGTGTTCAGATTTTCTTCTTGTGAAACCTTCTTTAATGAAGTACGCCTCAATACGACTAAACCAAGCCCTAGGGGCTTGTTTAAGCCCGTACAAGGCCTTTTGCAGCTTGTACACCTTCTGCTCGTTGTCTTTAACCACATATCCTTGTGGCTGTTGCACGTACACGTCTTCTTCCAATGTTCCATGAAGAAAAGCAGACTTAACGTCCATTTGATAAATGTTCCAACCCTTTTGAGCGGCCAAAGCAATCATCAAACGAATCGTGTCCATCCTAGCAACTGGAGCGTAAAACATAATCAACCCCAAATTATTGTCCATACCCCCTTGCAACCAGTCTTGCTTTATGTTTCTCTACTTTTCCCTTTTCATTAAGTTTGGTTTTAAAACCCCATTTAACACCGATACATCTGGCTCCCTTTGGCAAATCTACCAATCGCCAAGTTTGATTCTTTTCGATTGCTTGAATTTCACTATCCATTGCCTTCTTCCACTTGTCATCCTTGATTGCATCTTCATAATAAACGGGATCTTGATAGACAAGATCAGTACGTAATATTCACCTCATCTTCATCTGAGTCTAGATCATCACCAGCAACATAATCATGCAAATAAGCAGGAAGTCTTCTCACCCTTAGTTGTCTTCCCTCCCCGACAGTTGGAATGCTGGCACCAGGATTAGAAAACACAGGACTGGAATCTTCAATCAGCTCATCATGTTCAGCCTCGTTATCTTGATTAGGAGCATTAGCATTCATAAACTCATAGTCTTCATCAAGAAAATCATAATTTCCCCAAATAATTTTTTCATCACCAGCAAAACTTTCTTTCATTTGACTCCAATTCCAGGACTTATGCTCTTCAACGATGACATCTTTGCTCACAAACACTTTCATCGTTTGTGGATCTATCAAGCGATACGCCTTTAATTCCTCATTTATCCCTGTTAAAACACAAATAAAACTTTTATCATCAAGTTTCGTTCGTCTTTCTTTAGGTACATGAACATGAGCTAAGCACCCCCAAACACGAAGGTGCTCAACTGTTGGCTTGATCCCGCTCCAGGCTTCTTGGGGAGTTACGTCCGTGAGAGCTTTAGTTGGACATCTGTTCAGCACATAGAAACTCCACATCGTTGCTTCTGCCCAAAACATTCTTGGCATATTCTTGGCTGCTAACATTGATACTACCATGTTGATCACCGTTCTATTTTTTCGCTCAGCAACCCCGTTTTGCTGAGGTGTAAAGCGAGTTGTAAGCTGCCTTTTAATTCCGTGTTCCAAGCAAAATTTCGTAAAGGCATCCGATAGGTATTCCCCACCACGATCTGTTCGGAGAACCTTAATAACTTTTCCTGTCTCAGTCTCGACCAACTTCTTGAATGCTTTAAAACTTTCAAGGGCTTGAGATTTCTGTGTCAACAAATACACCCAACCCTTGCGACTATAATCATCAATGAAACTTATGAAATACCTTTTACCAGTGTGTGATGAAGGTGTTATAGGCCCACAAATATCTGAGTGTATCAAATCCAAAATATCTCCTGCTCGCCACTTGCTTTTCTTTGGAATTGCTTCTTTGGTTTGCTTTCCTATCATACAATCTCCACATACAGCATTATTGATAGGAAACTGAGGCAAGCCACAAACCATACCTTTCCTTTGAAGTGTCTCCATACTTGTGTTGCTGAGATGCCCCATCCGTTCATGCCATAATCTAGCATTATCTTCATCACTGGTATACATGCACCCATGTGTTTTCTGTTCAATGATAGCATCGGTCTCCTCACTGACCGGAAACATTCGATTCGTGCTCATATAGCTCTTAAACATCAAGCCTTTCTCAGGATGAAAAACCTTGCAAACATCCGATTGAATAAGAAAAGACATACCTTTTTGTTGGAGTTGCCCTATGTTGAGTAGATTGTTTTTAAGGTCTGGAACGTAATACACATCCTGGATCACGTATGTTGCTCCATTCAACAACAGTTTCACACTTCCCTTGCCTCCAACTGTCATACGTGTGTTATTTCCCAACTTAACAGTGTTCGAAAAACATGGATCAAGATCAACGAATCTGTCTTTGTTACCACACATGTGGTTTGAGCAACCGGAGTCCAGAAACCACAGCAAACTCTTGTTTTTGCCACCTGTGCTAGCCATAAACACACTCTCCTCCATGTTTATTTCAGCCATGAGTATCACTTTCTCATTCTCATCAAAACCAGCATAATTCGCCTCCTTAAAGTTCGGGCACTCATAAGAATAATACCCCAACTTGTGACAGTTGTAACATTCAACCGTTTCCTTATTGAAAGATTGTTGTCCTCGACCACGTCCTCTTCCTCTATAATTAGAACGACCTCTCCCTCGTCCACGACCACTTGAACTGTCACCAACATCTACCTTCAACGCTTGCTCATCTTCTCTTTCAACCTTCTTGAATTTTTGTTCATGGACCACTAAGGTACTCTGCAACTCTTCTATAGACATCTCTTCAACATTCTTTGACTCTTCAATTGAGACCACCACATACGTATACTTTTCGGTCAGAGTTCTAAGAATCTTTTCAACGATCTTGACATCCGGCATCGATTCTCCATTACTCCTCATCTGATTGGAGACAGTCAAAACCCTACCGAAGTATTCTGGGATAGTCTCGTTTGTCTTCATCTCGAGCACTTCGAAATCCCTTCGAAGCTTCTGCAACATGGATCTTTTCACACGTTCATTGCCTGCAAATCTCTGCTTCATGGAGTTCCATATAGCCTTGGAGGTTTTTCTATCCAGAATTTGCTCAAACCTGACCCGATCGATCGCTTGATACAAGTAATGCTTGACTTGCATATCTTTGATACGCAGTTCTTCCAACTTTTTCTTCTCTGTACCAGACCATTCCCAGAACTGTTGATTATATCTTGAAACACGGGTCAAAGACCATAGAACATTTAAAGAACGTACTTGATGGAATGGTTATCTTAGCGGATGATGATGAAGCCATGATCCTCTTACGACCTTCTTGGTTCCACTTTATGGTGTCCTCTTAGGATAGAAGACTTAATAACTTAGTGAGTATGAGTGAGTATTAGTAAGTAAGTAATTTGGTGTATCATTAGTCTCCTTTTATACTCATGTTTAGGACACCTAAAGGGTAACCATTAAGTATTCCATTTAATGCCATTATGTCCATCAAATAAAGGCTTATGGGATAATAATGTCAAGATGGTTGGGTTCAATGCATTGATCAACATTGAACATTTAATGTAGAAGTCTAACATTGAACATTTAATGTAGAAGTCTAACATTGATCACTAACGCCATTAATGTAGAAGTCTAACATTCTCCCACTTGGCCGAGTGATCACTAATGGTGAGTATTAAATAATTTTGGCCAAGTTTAAATTACTCATCAAGCCTCATGTTGAAACTATAGCAGAGAGTTACAGTCTTTCGAATTGAAGTCAATTCGAGACCCCCAACAGTCATACTAAAGTCTCAATATAAAACACTTAATCATAAAACCAAAATGACTGAAATAAAATCCTTAGGGTAAATAATTACCTTACATAAGTTTTGTCTATAAATCATAAGGTGCGCATAAACATCAACATAGACAAAATAAAGCATTCGAGGAAATAAAAAATCGTTCATACACAGTGTATGCTTTCATACAAGGTCTTTAGTAAAACCCATTCTCATTACAAGATCTTGGAAAGTTCTGGGTGGTAGACCTTTAGTCATTGGATCCGCTAGCATATCTTTAATGCTTATGTGCTCGATACAAAGACTATTTTCCTCCACTCGTTCTTGTACGAACAAAAACTTTGTATCGAGGTATAAACCAGCTCCGCTCGAACTGTTACTGTTCGAGAAACTAACAGCAGCTGAGTTGTCACAGTATATCTTCAATGGTCGTGATATGGAGTTAACAACTTTGAGTCCACTAATGAGATTTCTTAACAACATCCCATGGCACGTTGCATTGTACACTGCAACATATTCTGCCATCATCGTTGAGGTTGTTGTTAACTGTTGCTTGTGACTCTTCCATGAAATTGGTCCGCCTGCAAGCATAAAGATGTACCCCGAAGTCGATTTCTTATCATCTTTGCATTTAGCAAAGTCAGAATCGGAATAGCCCACTACTTCCAAGTTGTCAGTTCTTCTGTATGTCAATTTATAGTCTTTCGTTCCTTGTAGATATCGCAACACTTTCTTTGCTACTTTCCAAAGATCTAGGCCAGGATTGGATTGATATCGGCCTAGCATTCCAGCAATATATGCGATATCAGGACGAGTACAGACTTGAGCATACATCAAACTTCCTACAACTGAGGCATAAGGTATCAATCTCATTTGCTCCTTTTCAACCTCTGTTTTTGGGCACTGAAAAGAGTAAAAAACATCTCCCTTAACTACTGGAGCCACTGATGGAGAGCATTGTTGCATGTTATAACGTGTAAGAACACGATCAATATAAGCCTTCTGGGACAGACCTAATATCCCATTAGCACGATCTCGGTGTATTTCAATACCTATTACGTAAGAGGCTTCTTCGAGATCCTTCATGTCAAAATTTCGCGAAAGTAATCGCTTTGACTCATGCAACAAATCTAAACTATTACTCGCCAAAAAGATATCATCCACATAAAGGACAAGTATAGCAAAGTTGCTCCCACTCATTTTGAGGTAGGTGCATTGATCCACTTGATTCTTGACAAAGCCATGTTTTTTCATAATTTTATCAAATTTTAAGTACCACTGACGTGATGCCTGTTTTAACCCATATATGGATTTCTGTAACTTACAGACTAAGTGTTCCTGAACTTTAGGTTTAAAGCCTTCAGGTTGAGTCATAAACACATCTTCATGTAAGTCACCATTAAGGAAAGCAGTTTTGACATCCATCTGATGTAACTCCAAATCAAAATGAGCTACCAATGCCATAATGATTCTCAAAGAATCCTTCCTTGAGACAGGTGAGAAGGTTTCTTGATAATCAATTCCCTCTTTTTGAGTATAGCCTTTAGCAACCAATCGTGCTTTGTAGCGTTCGACGTTTCCATTCGGGTCTAATTTGGTTTTGAATACCCATTTACATCCTACGGGTTTTACCCCCTTGGGTAATTCAACCAATTCCCAAACGCCATTCTTTTTCATGGAATCAAGCTCATCAATCATAACTTTATTCCACTCAGAATATTTATCACTACCAATGGCTTCATTATAAGAGGTTGGATCGTTATACTTTCCTAAATCCAAATCAGCTTCGTTAAGATAGGTCACATAATCATCAAAGTTAGGGGGGCATCTTGGCCTTGATGACCTCCTAAGCTGATTTTCAGGTTCAACGGGTTCATTAACTGGTTCAGGGATTTGTGAGTTTGATGTGCCTTCATTATTAGGGACGTTAGAGGCATTAGTTTTCGAGGAAACATGAGGTGGTGCAGTGTCATGTACAAGAGGTGTAATAGGAGATAAATTTGAAGAGTCCATCCCCCCTCCTCTTGCACTTCTTGGAAATCAAAGACTCTACTTTCACTGCTCCCACTGACCTTAAAGTCCTCTATAAAATCAGCAATTCGACTTTCCACAATGTGAGTAACGTGTGAAGGGCAGTAAAATCTATATCCCTTTGATCGTTCGGGATATCCTATGAAGTAGCAACTGAGTGTCCTCATGTCAATTTTCTTTTTCAAAGGGTCATAAAGTGTAGCTTCGGCAGGACAACCCCATACTTTCATATACTCTAAGCTTGGTTTCTTTCCTGTCCAAATTTCATAAGGAGTTTTTGGGACAGATTTAGAAGGAACCCTATTTAGTATATGAACAACTGTCTTTAATGCTTCAGTCTATAAAAATTTAGGCAAATTCGAGTTTGCCAACATACTTCTTATCATGTCCATAAGGGTTCTATTTCTTCTCTCAGCAACACCATTCTGCTGAGGTGTACCCGGCATGGTAAATTGGTTTACTATCCCGTGTTCTTTACAGAAGTTAAAGAAAGGACCGGGAGCTTGACCAATGTCTGTATGTCGACCATAATACTCACCTCCTCTATCTGATCTCACTACTTTTATCTTACGGCTAAG
Organism: Helianthus annuus; assembly: GCF_002127325.2. Taxonomy (NCBI): domain Eukaryota; kingdom Viridiplantae; phylum Streptophyta; class Magnoliopsida; order Asterales; family Asteraceae; genus Helianthus; species Helianthus annuus. Next base: position 156,427,808 of record NC_035442.2, read on the forward strand.
TTGGTTTTCAACTTCAGCCTTAAAAGTTTTAAACATTTCAAGTGATTCAGATTTTTCTTTAATCAAATACAGGTACATGTACCGAGAATAGTCATCTATGAAAGTAATAAAAGACGTATGGCCAATAATGCCAGGTGGAAAAGGCCCACAAATATCAGTGTGTATGAGTTCTAATAATCCAGAACTCCTTGTGGCACCCTTTTTATTTTTATTTGTCTTTTTCCCTTTAATGCATTCAACACATGTTCCAAAATCGCTAAAATCAAGATCTAGTAATTCACCATCCTTCACGAGTCTTAACATTCTGTCTTGTGAGATGTGGCCTAAACGTTGATGCCACAATTTAGATGATGTTTCCAAATCATGTTTTCTTTTTCGTTTGTTGATTTTCTCATTTACGTTATATGACAACAAAGATTTTGAAAAGCTATCGTCTAGTTCTAACTTATAGAGATTTCCATCCAGATAACCACAACCAAGAACTTGGGAGTTTAAACTAATAGTGACCTTTCCATGCCCATGTAAAACTTCAAAACCATCATTGTCTAACTTTGGTACTGATACTAAATTCCGAGTAATTTTCGGTACATATAATGTATCATAAAGTTTAATACAATGACCAGTTTTCATAATAAGTTGCATGGTTCCTACGGCCTCAACTTCAAGTTCTTCCACTCCTCCCGTTCTAAGTGTTCTTTGGTTTCTTCCCAGCCTCTGGATTGTAAGGAATCCCTGTGTGGAATTGGTAACATGAACCATTGAACCAGAGTCAACCCACCATGTGTTAATTGGTACATTAATATTAAAGGATTCAATTATCATAAATGCATTAGTACCTTTCTTAGCCAACCAAACCATTCCTTGAATTTTGAACAATCTCGTTGCAGGTGCCCTTTGTTATGGCAGAACTTGCAACGAGACTGTCCCTTGGAGACATTAGGGCTGGAAACAGTATTTCAATTAGCTTTCTGGACTTTAGAACTTTCCCCTTTAAAATTTCCCTTCCTTTTCACTGACTTAGTGGTAGCGACATAAGCGACTTCTGGTTGTTCTAGTTTCAGACGTTCTTCCTCCTGCACACACATTGCTATCAACTCACTCATTGACCATTTGTCCTTTTGAGTGTTATAGTTAATCTTAAAATCATTAAAGCGTGCAGGAAGAGAAGTCATGATGAAGTGCACTAGAAAACCGTCGCTTATTTCCATGTCTAATCCCTTTAACTTATGGGCCATGTCGCTCATCATCATTATGTGCTCAGCACACCACTAGTCCCTTCATATTTTATGGTAAGCATCTTCAGAATTAGAGAACTCGCATGTGCTTTAGAAGATCCCTTAAATTGCTCCTCAACTGAATTCAGATATTCTTTGGCATTCTCCGAATCAGGTATAGCTCCCCTAATGGCACTTAAGATGGAATTCTTGATAACCATGAGCGACATTCTGTTAGACCTTTCCCACTTTTCATGCGCTACTTTCTGATCTGCAGTGCTTGTAGCAGTCAGAGCAGTAGGAGGGTCATGCCTCAGGGCATAATCAAGATCCACCATACCAAGAGTAAGTTTAACTGTATCCCTCCATGTGGCAAAGTTTGCCCCAGTCAGTATTTCAATTCCAAGGCTAGGACTAAAAGTGGATGCTAGATCAATACAAACAGATGTGTTGGAGTAAGCTATTTAGGGGGCAATCAAGTAAGGCAGGCAAAAATAAGTACATTGAAGACAATATCTGTTATAACACCAAAATAATAGATTAATTAAGGTTCTGTCTGAATTTTGGCTTCGCTTTGGCTTTGACAAAAATTCAGATATTATGAACATACATAAATAACAAATTGTCTTGATGTTCTACATGAACTTTGGCTTCGCTTTGGCTTTGACCAAAGTTTATGTATTATGAACATACCATAATAGACTAACTTATTGTTCTACATGAATTTTGGCTTCGCTTTGGCTTTGACCAAAGTTCATGTATTATGAACGTTCAGAAATGATAGATTGTCTTAATGTTCTATATGAAATTTGGCTTCGCTTTGGCTTTGACCAAAATTCACATATTATGAACATATACTATAATAGACTGTCTTAATGTCCTACATGAATTTTGGCTTCGCTTTGACCAAAATTCATGTATGATGGAACGTAAAAATAAAGCACATAAATATACCATAACACCTTTGGGCAAGAAATGATACATCTATGTAATTAGGCTTATATATATATCATCAAACAATTTTCCTTTGGGTAACTTTTGAACGTGCTTTGGCCTAATAGGTATCAGTACTCTCATTGATAGTCTCCAGGTAGGCAACGGGTCCTTTTATTTGTATTTATACGAATGCCAGCCTAGACAGGAGTTCTCAACTACCAATACTTAATCCTTCCAGTTACTACACGTCCGACACGAAAAACACATTTTTTTTTACAAATAATTCACATAATCACATAAACTGGTATTATTTAAATTTCATTGTCATATCAGATGAAATTTACCATTATATAATTCTATGTCAAATTTTAAAAACATAAAAAATACATATTTTATACACAATGATCAATTTAATATTCTCAAGTGGTAACCATGTCATATAAGAGATATCAATTTAATATGAGATTTCCAACAAATCACATCGTAAACTAGTAGTAGACTTTCATATATTGAATGTTTCAACGATTTAATTAAACCCTTTGCAAACAAAATCCAAATAGAAAAATATATATATAATATATATCATAACAATAATCCAACTGATATATTCTTGATGAGGTTAAACATGAGAATCCCAATTCTTATGTGGATTATTAAACAATTATGAAACAATATTTACATATCATTATTTAATACCCCATCACTTAGGCAAAATAATATTATTCATATATTGAAGATCGATTTACAAACATCAAGTTCAGTAGGTAGCATAAACCAATTATGAAAATAATAATTTTAGCAAACATCAAGAAAAGTATTACAACTGAATCGAATCGGAAAAATTTCATCCATCAAATAATGAAATAAACTATCATCAATTTAATTTCATGTGTTCGTTAATTTTCAGAAAACGGATCGATTCATCCAAAACACAATTAAGTTTTAAATATCCAAACCGATTCAATTCATCGTCAAGGAAACAGATTTTATGATTGATCTTGATATAATCAACATAGTGCTCTGATACCACATGTTGATTATATCTTGAAACACGGGTCAAAGACCATAGAACATTTAAAGAACGTACTTGATGGAATGGTTATCTTAGCGGATGATGATGAAGCCATGATCCTCTTACGACCTTCTTGGTTCCATTTTATGGTGTCCTCTTAGGATGGAAGACTTAATAACTTAGTGAGTATGAGTGAGTATTAGTAAGTAAGTAATTTGGTGTATCATTAGTCTCCTTTTATACTCATGTTTAGGACACCTAAAGGGTAACCATTAAGTATTCCATTTAATGCCATTATGTCCATTAAATAAAGGCTTATGGGATAATAATGTCAAGATGGTTGGGTTCAATGCATTGATCAACATTGAACATTTAATGTAGAAGTCTAACATTGAACATTTAATGTAGAAGTCTAACATTGATCACTAAGGCCATTAATGTAGAAGTCTAACAAGAACTTGAAATCATTAGGGCTGTAAACGAGCCGAGTCGAGCCGAGCTAGACCCAGCTCGAGCTCGGCTCGAACTCGATTCGAGCTGGCTCGGCTCGAGCTCGAATTTCAAATCGAGCTGAGATTTGAGGCTCGAGCTCGACTCGATAAGAATTCGAGCTAGCTTGGCTCGGTTCGATCTAGCTCGAACTAACAAAAAACCGCACAATTTTCTACTTAAAAAGCCCTTAAAAATGAATTTCTTCATAGACTAAGGACCATAATTGCCATTTAATTTAACCATATGGCTAAATATGCAAGTATAAATAGTTAATTTACTTTGTACATTGTCTTTACCTTCTTTAATAGGGGAAATACTCCCTTAGTTTTTGTTTTCTAAGCGATGTGGGACAAAAAAATGAAGGATGTAAACCTTATCAAGCCAGCTCGCGAGCTCACGAGCCGAGCCAGACCAAGCTCGAGCTCGGCTCGTTTACAAACCGAGCCGAGCTGGCTCGTTAAAAACCGAGCCAATTTCGAGCCGAGCTTTCTTCGAGTTTTTTTCGAGCGAGTTTCGAGCGAGCTGCGAGCCACGAGTTTTTTAAACACCCCTAGAAATCATCCATAGCCCGACTTGTAAGCAAGTCTCCAATCTTTCGGCTCCCATTCACACACCTCTCCAAATCCAGTGGGTTAGTGAAGTAGTTAAACCGCACAATGGGGTTGGTTCTCACATCAGTAGATGCCAGCCGAAGCGTACCAGAAGAATGCGGCCCAATAGTCTTCTCCATGATGCTGGCAATAGTAAGATACAGGGGAGAAGACGACGGCCTGAGGAAAACAGAATACGCAAGTGAAGTAAAAGGGAGTACATTGGAGGCTGCTTCAAGATGTACTGTGAATGTTCATAGATGTTTATAAGCAGGACCGCTAGCGATATTAGCAAGATTGGGTAGATGGTGGGATGGTAGCTATTTAGGGGAATCCATTATCATAAAGGAAAAGGTGCCTACGAAGCGAGTAAAAACAAAACATAACAACCATACAAATTTGCTTATTATGTTTTAAACCTTATCCGACCCGAACAGTTGAACCGACCCGAATTTTTTTTTTATGTCCGATCAAGGAAATTGAAGCATCTAAAAATAGTGAACCCACTGGAAAAAGTTTTTGGATCCACCATTGCGTAGTGTACCGATTTCCTTGCTTGAATTTTTTATATAATTTGTTTTCTGAATCTTACTCTTACATCATGTTGTATGAGTGTCTAAAATCAAAGCTTACATTTGATGCTTGTTTTAGTTGCAGTGATATGAAGAAGTTGACTAGTAAGGCATCTTGCATAATTTGCCAGCAGAACTTCAGCGCTACTGTCACAGGTATAAAAATATATTTTTATTTTTGGTACATAAAAATATATTTTTATTTAAAAGTAAAAAAAATTATGCTGAACAGAGGATAAACCTAAACAAAACAAAAAGAAAACAGTGTACAACTTATAATAAAAAAACATTGTTCAACCGAGAAACCGAAACAAACAAAAAAGAAAACATTTTCAACCAATAACTAAAAAGAAACATCGTTCAATTTACATTCAAAAATAAACAGTCATCCTTGTAATCTTTGGCTTTTTCCTCACTGACCAGATTGAGTCTGCAGTATTAGCATACTCGTCCTCGGAATCAACTTCGTCCTCGTCCTCAGAATCAACTTCTTTAGGCCTGGTGATGTTAACAACTTCACCACTTTCAATAGAACTGCTAATGTCGATAACAACATCCCATTTCCAGGTTAGTATAGCTCTTGCCCGTTTATTAGTTCGATCAGACCTTCGGATCTAGTAGTAACGAATGACTTAGTTCAGTAGAAAATAGTTAAAGATTTTTAAGACAAAAAATTGAAGTAAAATTTTATACAAAATACCAATTCACTAATGGATTCAACAACTTTGTCACCTTGGTGTCACATCGTAAACAAAATAAGATTTAAGCACAATAACTTAATAACACATGAATGTTAGAGTAGGTGTAGGTATACCTTTGGCATTGGGTTGTCTCTCTTCGTTACCTTCTTTGATCTATTTTGTGTCGTGTTGATCTGTTGAGCATTTTCCATTTTTATCAATAACTTACCAACAAAGCTAAAAAATAACATTGGCTTATATGTATAACCACGTTAAAGAGGTTACCCAATCCTCAAATCATGGGAAGTGGGTATACCCCACTAATGAGGAGGTTACCCACGTTAATTGTTTTTCAGTTTCAGTAGATATGTTTTCTTTGAACTTTTTTTAATCATTAATCTTTAAATGACAGTTCTTAGTTTTTTCAGACATGTACTTTTAATTTTTTTTATAAACGTTTTGTATTTACTTTTCTCCAAATAACATATAATTCTTTTTGTAAACGTTTCTAGCTACCCACATATTTATATCGAAAATATCAGTGATATCACCTTTTTGTGAATAAACTTGTAGAAATTGAACCAAAAATAATATAACTGTGTTTGGTGAAACGCTTTAAAAATAACATTTTTTTTCACAAACTAATATACATAAATTTAGGAAGTATGTTAATTTAAAGTTTAAATCTCCAAAAAGTAGTAATAAAATTAACTTTTAATAATAGTGGGAATGCCCGCGCGTTGCGGCGGGTGTCCCGACTGATATCAATTTCAATTATGATGTCGATTACGAACCACAACCAATCCGAGTTTCTAACATTTAATACATCTGATTTCTTTGTAAAAAATCAACTAATTAGTTAGTTTCATTGTAAGGTACCCATTTGATTTAATGAACCTTGGTATATTAAACATGACTGTGGAGGCATCTAACATGACTGTTCCAATTCATTTAATTAATACATTCTGATTTCTTTGTAGACATTCTTTCTTTGAACAGAATCTAAAAGCATTAACAAGCTTCTACAATAGTTTATACATACATACATGTAAATAGAAGCAGGAACTTTTTAAGAGGGATAAATCAAGCAGTACAAGATGTACTACCTTGCTCCCATTTTCGACATAACACATCATGCAACAGTAACTCCTGTACTTAAGTGGCGAATTACAGTATCTCGCCATATCCACACCTGGAGGCAATAGTGGTTGGCGGAAGATCGAGGAGCTGGCAGTCTCTTCAAACAGTCCTCTTTACTTAAACGTCCCCCAAACACCTGACAGCAAGGATCTATGACGATTTTCTTGAGTGCAGCAGCAGCATTGTCTATGACATACACAGCAAGCTCAAGGTCACTGATTCGACCATAGTATCCACTCATTTCAAGACGTTTCAGGTGTTTATGGACGTGACACGTCTTATTTTCCTCCTCCATTTCATTGGTGAGAACCAATGTAGCCGCAAAAACAAAATAATCAGCTTACAGTTTCTTCGAAAACAAAGTTTAATGGTTCTGCCAGCCGTTTATGTCTTGAAACAAATCGTGTGAACTGAACCTGTATAGTCTAACTTCTGTATATATACATTCTTTTTCCAAGTTCTTAATTTTCGAATATATAATAATCTTGTTAAAAAGGTGGGTTTGGCGACCATACCTGATGCACAACGAAGCACAATGTGGCATGCATCAAGTTTATGTAGTAGGGAATAATGTGCCTGAGACCAGATGGATCATTTTCATCAGCAAACGGGTCAAAATTGCTACCTTTAGTCGTTTGTTAATCTTTTCGTTTAGTACCTTAAATGCTAAATAATTCATCTTTGTGGATAGATATCAAAACATTGGGTATTAGTTACGAAAAAGTTACATACACTTCCAGCAACTAATCGAAATGGCGGAAAAGTTGATTAAAGAAGGAAAGGCGTATGTCGACGACATTGGGTATTAGTTAAAAAGCTAAAAACGTATGGAATATATAGAAAAATATATATATAATTAGCTTGCGCCTCGGTTTTTAACTGCAACACTGGTTATAAAAAATTAATAGACGTTTTAAATTTTTGTTAGAAGTTTAAGATTTCAAATAAGTATGGAGTTAATAGTTGACTTGTTTAACCTAAAAGTCAAAGTTCGTACCTCTTCTTGTTCCTTACACTTGGTCTTTGCTAGATAATCAATCATCTAATGCACCGTCACCACCACGAAGAATTTTTCCCCCACATCCCGGTTTATCAACTGACCGAACCGACTCTTCATCGATCATTTCCCGTCTTGACATCTGGAATCTGAACTCGAAACATTATAGAGGCCAAATAGGTCATTTTTACTTGTCATTTCCACAAACTTAAATGTTCAAATTTTCATGAGATTGTACAAAAAGTTGAATTACCTCATACATAGCGTCGGTTAGAAGCGTTTCAAGTATGGCTCTTAACCCTCTAGCACCGGTGTTCTTAACCAATTAACCTTAAGGCCTTTTCTGTGAAATGTAATTTCACCTGTGTAAAACACGTGTTGGGAAACGGGTTAAATGGGTATTTTTTGAATGGGTCATAGTTGTCAAAAGCTCAAAAGGCGCACGTGCCTAGGCGGTCGGGCGTAGCAAGGCGATTGTTCTCCATCCTCTTCTTGTGAAGATTCATTTTAACCAATACATTTGAAAGGAGTTGTATAAATATAGTTCACATGATACATCACTAAAACTGTATAAGAAGTTATCAATGCATTGCCCCATGAATTATTATTTACTATATATTGAAAGTCCAACTTTGATTGAACTTTTAGAACAGAGAAGTGTCACGTGGCTGCCCACCATGTTTAAGAACCGCCCTCCTCCTGTCTTGCCTTAAGTACCAGCTCAGCTCTTCTGTGGTGGTGCCAATGATCTCATTTAAGGAAAAGAGAGTAATACCTTCCTATTTGACCTGAATTGAGAAATAACAAAAATTACTACCATTTTCTACCCTTAACTCTAGAAGAGGGTCATTAAATATGTACCTGTGCTTTATTTCCATTGGGAACTTTTATGCTGGTGAGTTGTTAGTGATGTCCTTAATCTTGGCTTGGACCGTAGAGGCAACAACAGTAATAGGGGCCCGCTTATGATCCTGTTTCACCACAGGATGTAGTGATGGCAAACCCCCTGATGCCCCGAATACTTTTGCACACACCTTGGATGTTAGCAGCGGGTACATTTTCTATATTCATGTCGCTTTGCCTTGCCTTGAAGAAGAAGATCAGTTCATGATGTTGTAGTATTAGCTTGCTTTCCATGAATGCTGCTGCAACTAAAGCTTGTTATGTTATGTGTAAGTACTGCAAGATGTTTGCACACACTAATGTTCAAAAGAGCAGCGACCAAAATTTTACCATCATATTCTAGTAGGAACAGAAGTATCAATAAATCCATATTGTGTCAAGAACTACTACATAAACATGTTATTAGTCAATTTTTTTGTCCCAAGCAGACAGACACACTACATATTAATTATCCAGATACAATAGCCAAGACATTATTAATATGGTTTCATCAACCACCGTATTGAGTTATTACAATCACCAAACACACTAATAACATAAAAAACCTAAAAATATTTTTACTGTTCCCATATCAACTTCCTTCACCAACAGTACTAGAAATGAATCAACATTACCAATTCCTGTTATGTTCTATTCATCAGCGCAAAACCAACTATCCAGAGGTATACATAGAGATCAAAAACCTTCTATGTATCATCACACTATCACATAACTCTTCTATCTGCAGCAGGGTATTATAAAGTTCCGATGAGGAATGCAAATATATAAATATTTGATTTTGCAGTCTTTAAGTTCGAAAATTATACCTGCGTATCGAGTGCATACATTGGTAGGGTGCTATAAGTGCATAAGAACTGTCCCACAAACCTATATGATGGAAATCAAGCATAACAACATTGAATGAGATTAATCCCTATTATTATGGTAAGTTTTGCAGCCGCTCTGGAACAACACAACTCACAAAATGAATGAGATTATTAATATCAAAGCGCATCATTTCCCTTGCATTGGTGCAAAGAAAGTGTTCCGTTAATAATATAAAGTTATAATCGTATACCCAATAATAAACAAACCAAAGAGACTCTGTAACCAATATTAAATTAAATTAACTCAAATCCAAATTAGAGAGAAACAATGGAATACCATTTCAGATCGCTTAAGAAGAAGAAGACTGTGCAAGAGATTTCGACCCGACCCAGATGCAAGTAATATAGGAATTTATACTGTTGTGCTAAACGTGCAATCCCATGCAATTTCATATGTAATTGTTCACTAGTTAAGCAGTGTAATGAGTAAACGAGAGACGAACCTTGCAGTCTGGAGCTGAGTGTCAAGGTCGTATTCAGAACTTATTCGGTTATAGTCTGGTTTTATAAAAACGTTTTAAAACCAAGTTCGCTATAACCAGTGGCTCTGATACCAAACTGTCACACCCCCAAAATACCATATGCGGAAACCCCCGCGAGGCGTGTGACATACCAGGATCCAAGCCACCAATCACATTGAACTCACAGATGTATTTAAATAAAACTTTCATTCATTAACATAAAGTGTTACAAACGTTACATGTCATTCATTGCATACAGCGGAAGCATAATTCATTTGTTAAGTGTTTCGTAAAACATGTGTTTATAAACCATTAAGCTTGTATTGCGTTTCCATGTATCTCGACCCATGACCACTCCAGCCTCCCAGACAGCAAGTTCCAAATGATTTAGCCTATAGACCTGCAAGCATGCAGACAAGTGTGTCAGACGACGCTGGTGAGTTCAAAGTTTTGTTAACGCGTTTAGTTACCAGATGTGTGTTTACAATAGTTCAACGTTTAGTTTTTGATGTTGTTATTACTCGATTACCGTATGTGGCGACTAGATGTGAATGCCCAACCCCAATGCCTCCATTTAGGCATTGGTCATGAGGTCAAGGTATCAAACAACCTTGAATAGATGTAAGGGGTCTTATATTTACACGATGAGAATGCCTAACCCCAATGCCTCTAACTAGGCATTGGTCATGAAGTCCAGGTAATTAGTTCACGCCCGTCCTTTCGGCCCGGTGTGAGGGTGCCAAACCTAATAGCGCTATCAACTAAATACCTCGTTGCTTCTTCAGCAACACGGTAGATGTATGGGGTCTTACATGATTTATACTGTGTTCAATAACCAACATCCCAAATAAACAGTTTACCCAGTATTCCCTTTAGAAACGTTTACCAGATGTCCCAAACCACCGGGACGCATGCTTGGAAAAGTGCAGTGAACTCACCTTCGGTTGCTCGGTATTTAACAAGTTACTTTACCCATTCCAAGCTGGTCAACCATACCCTACCGTGGTTACCAAAGTCAATCAGTTTTATGTAACACATATTTCACGTATTCGTCATACATGTTTCATAAGTTGCAGGCAAGCAAAACATACAGCGTTATGCAAGTCGTGACTAGAAATCATTCAACAATCCATATTGTCATATAACAAGTATTTGGATCATATGCGAATTCACATTATCAGCTCATACAAACACATAACATTTATTCATAACAGTTCATCATCATCATGAAACCAAATAGTAAGTATTCATGTCCCATGCTAGCTTTTCGTCACTGGTTCACACTTCAAGAAAAGGAATACTTAACGGCCTTAACTTTGCTAAGTCAAATCCATTCTTGCGGTCAAATCAATTAACTAACATCAATTTAAGACAGTCCACTAAGGGCATCGACCCACTATTGAAATCTGGTCCAATTATAGATCCTTGTTGTCAGGCGGTGCATTGCAATCAATTATATTCACATGTTATTAAATGGTCAAAGTTTATCAATAATGATGGTCATATGCATAGTTGAAATACTAACCTACTGTTCGGTCATCATTATAAACATATGCACATATTTGACTTTGGTTCAGACTACAACACAGACCCACATGACCGCCATTTATACACTATCTTAATATCTAGTTCCCATGCACCTCAAACAGTTTAATCATTGGCCGACAAGTTTGATTTACAATGTAATTAGACCGATGATATTTTGTATTAAATGGACTGTGGAATTTAGTGGTCTTTTTCATGACCGACAAACATCACTTCTCAATGAACTTTTATTGGACCACCATATTAATTGAATTGTTGTTTTACTTCTTGATATTTGAACAACCAACGTTCATTTCATTGGACCAAATCATTAGGTATGTCACATGAATCACTGACAACATATTAATTACAATTTCCTCAATAGCCCTCATGTTCACCTTGAATTACCCCATCAATCACAACCACCCATGGCAATTATTTCACAACTACAGTATGTACATGATGATTACTAATATTTTATGCATGAACACCTTATATCATCGCCATTAAGATCAATTACAAAAATCAATTTTATCACATAACGTTAATTACCATATTCTTTCCTTCTACTAATCGTTACTCAAACAATAACTAAAACCTATATCGTATGCCATTTGTACGGATCGATAACATCCAACAGAATCATAGAACTTCCACACCATCCCAATCAAGATAGATCATAGTACACAATTAAAGCTAACCAAGTATGTTAATCACATAAAGAAAACGACAAACATACCGACCGATTGGGGTAGGAAAATAGCGACCAAGATAGATGATGCCTCCATCAAAGGGTTTCAGTGAGAAGAGTTGCCGTCAAAGTGGAAGGGGGTCTTTAGGGTTTGCAATTTGTTTTGAATGAGGTTGTGTGGCCTCAACTTGCATCTACGCATATGAGGGAAAAGGGAAAAATGGGCCGGCTTGGTTTGGGCTGAGAACTATCGAGCCTAGAGCCCAAAGAGACACAAGGGTACGGGTGCGTGTGACTGAAGTGGAGGTGTGCGAACCGGATTTAGCATGTGGTCAGAATTTATAAAATACAATCCTCTTAACATCTAGTACATTAATAAAATAACAAACATACACAATCACATCACGTTTGTACATACCTAACTACAACGTAGAACGCAACCTGAAAAGTAACGATACGACTTAAGTGTTACGAGGTTAGGCGATCTTAACCTTGAAGGTTCGGGTTGTCACATCATCCCTAACTTGAAAGAAATTTCGTCCCGAAATTCGCCAATGATACCAGAAGTTGATACAGCCGATTGAATAACTAAGGATACTAGAGTTTACTTCGATGATCGCATTCCCACGTGAACTCCAGTCCACGTCTTGAGTTCCAACGAACTCTCACGATTGGAATTTCGACTAAGTCAACGAACCTTGACTTCCTGATCCTCGTTTTCGATAGATTCCCTGATAAATACAACTGGTTATATAACCTTAGGCTCTGGTAAAGATATCACAAGTGTTTCATCGGACAGACACTACCTTAGATTCGAGGCATAAATATTATCGTGAATGATATCCAATCCGCCTGTTAACTCGAGTTTGTAGGCCGCGTCACCAATTCGTTCTAGAAATCCGAATGTCTCAACGCATCGTGAACTAAGCTTGCCGCGTTTTTCCATAGCGTACCGCACTCTCTCACAGGGTGAGACTCTCGATCCTAACACGTTTGCCTACATCGAACTCCCAGTGTTTCCTAAACTTATCAGCTTTCCTGACAGTCACATGTTGCCATCAGACAATTTCCGATCTAAGCAATCTTCCCAAAAGTTTCGAGTACAAGTCCTGGATCTGCGATTAGGTTGTCATCCACCTTAGTCCAACAAGAAGATTGGCATTATCATCCATGCAGTGCCTCAAACAGAGTTGTATGCATACTAAAACGGTAACAACTATATGCCCAAAGATAAGTGTCATCCCAAATGTTTACTAAAGTCAATCACGCACATGCTCGCAGCATGTCTTCGTGTGTCAAGATGGTTCGTTGCTCCACCCGGTTGTCCTACAGTGATAAGTAATGCTCATGTCTAGACGTGGGCCAAGGGTGTTGTGTATTGCCGGTCATAAATCAGGTATAGCTCAAAATCAAAAGGTAACGGCAGCTGGCACCTCGTGCCTAAATGCCACCTCTCTCAGAGGAACATGCACAGCTGTGAAAAGAAAGTGTGCTGGTCACGTGAGACCATCAACGGTCACCCAGGTGATATTGTTTCTGTCTCAAGATGTAAGTAGACTAGTGACAGAATCCATGGCGGTCTGTTCTCATTTCCGTATGTGTGTTTCTGGTTGCTGATTCTTCCCCTTGACTTTCCCACAAGCCCAACATCACTCACATACATAGTTAGGTGGGCCTTCATGCCCGATCACCAGTGCAAGATTTATAGATCCTAATATCTCTAATCAAAACCCAGACGACTAGAATATCGGGGTCGGTGTGCTTTGCTCAACACAAGTTCCCTAAAGTTGCCGTATAATGAGATCCACATTCGTTCCCTGGGGTAGCGAATAGCATCCGACCTACCAAATGTTGTTTCTCCAGGCCCCGCATAGGTTCAAGTTGGAAATCCTCCTCCCTCAGTTTTTCCAGTTTGAACAGAGCGAGTCTGATCGGGTAAGTTAGAGTCGACAGTGAGCTGCAAAGTTTGTGTACATTCAAGTTTCACAGTCGTAATCATCCAAAAGTTCCATTCAGCGATGCCCTTAACTGATTCGAAACAGGGTATACGGGAGGCCCTTGTGATCGGTCTAAGTAGTGCATTCGGTACCGTCCAAGTAATGCCTCCAACCCCATTACGTAAGTCATCACTCTCTCGTGTTGCGTCGGTGTGTAACTGGGACTCTGATTCAGAGCATCATGGTATACCACTAGATCATCAGTACTCTCGGATAGAAGCGATGCTTAGTGCATTGAAGAGTTGGGTTTCAAAAGCTGAGAAGGCGTTCTCCTGTTTTGTCTCCCATGAATACACAGCACCCTGTTGTGCTATAGGGATTAAAGTTGTGCGATCTTTAAAAATCCCACGATGTATCTGCGATAGTGTCTAACTAGACCAAGAATTATTTGTATCCTCAAAGGGATCTTTGGTGTCGATTAGTTTCTAACAGAATAGATCCTAGCAAAAATCCACGTGTACTCCCACTTTGTTGATTACCTGACCAAACATGTACTTCTCGAATCCAGAAGTTACGCTTAACAAGACTTCGTGTGCAGTGGCTCCTCACTCGGGAGCTCTAAGATGAGATACACGTATCGCCCATGGTGTTTCCTTTATCCTGGGAATGATTCAAAACGTCGTCAAAACACGGTTGATTCATGTGATCCGTAAAATCGTTGATGCGTTGATTACCCCAAAGGTCGTGGTATACAAAGTCGTATGGCCGTACTGCGCTTGATATGCCGCCTTAGAAACATTCTCCCCTTGGACTTCCATTTTGTGATAGTTCGCTTATTAGCTAACCCTCTAATAGGAGCTTAACCCTCGCAGCTGGTCAACAGGTTGTCAATACATGGTCGAGGAAAACGGTTCTTGTACGTCACCTTGTTGCATTCTCGATAATACATATGAAAAGGCTTGTCTTCACAAATATAACTGGGGCTCCCCAAAGCGAAAAGATAGGTCCGACAAATCTCCCAGTCCACAGTTCTTGTAGTTGGTTGAACAGCTCTTGCAACCCTCCGGGTGCACGATGGTAAGGGTACGAGTAATCAGGGCTGCCTCTGACGTGAGATCGAACTAAAATTCCGCCTAACAATTTGGAGGTAGTCCTGAAAGTTCCTCGGGTAACACACCGAGGGGAATCACGAACAATTGATGGATCCTCGATCCTCTTTTCCTTGGCCTTAACATCGGTAATGGTTGCTAACACAGTGGGGTAATCCCTCCGTAGACCCTTCTGGGCCTTCATTGCTAATATGATGCTAATCTTTACACCACTCTGACATATCAGGGTACAAAGTGACGCAACATTTCCTTCCCACAGGGTATATCTACGCGATATCTAGCTAGTCGATCTCCACACCGACTGCATCAAAACCAACAAAGATAGCAGAAGGGAGGTCGACGTCGAACACTTGTCCCACAAGGTCGAGTTTGCATCCCAATGAACACATTGCATTTCATTTGACTTGCCCTCAGCCAATTCCACAACCGATTCGGTTTCAAGAAGCATTAGGGTTAGGCAGAACAAGGATGAAGCGATTGGCTACTCATACAAGCTACCATGTTGCTATTACGCCTGGCGTCGCCTAAGCCAGTCCTAAATGCCCCTTTCCACGAGTACCTCTTCCAATGTTGTTGCTACTGCTACTAGTATTCCCAAAACAGTCATTGTTACCTGGGTTGTTGGCGTTTTGACTTACATCGGCCATCCCTTGCTGAAGCCACCATCATTTCCATACCGAAAATCATGATTTGCGAGTACCTTGATGTCATCATGACTGTTGCCTCTAATGTCGTTGCTCGAAACGGAGTCCTGCGGCCTTACACCATTAGGGTCCATCCTTTCACCTTTCGTGTCACGTCCCAAGGCACTACTCCTAGTGCGGGCAGTTACACCTTCCATCCTATAGTCAATTGTCATCGATTACGTCCCGATTGATTCGTAAGTGTTGGCTCCCATAAGTCGCTTACTAGGGTTAAGGATTCGATTGAAGCCAATTTGCTGGTGTTCGTTGTCGGGACTAAGACCGTTCTAATACTGAAGTTGGTGGGATACTACTATCATCTCCTTGCCCATCAATCTTGTACGTCGATGGAGTAATACACGGTACGCTGCTAGAGTGTTGCAGAAGTGATCGCACTTCGAGGTCTAAGGCGTTAATACATTGAGTTCCAGCAAACTAAGAGGAGCGAGAAAGTTATAGACCAATCATTTAACGCTGCGACATCCAACTCGAGGGCGTTCGTACAAGCACCTAACATTCTACACAGTTCGCTAGGCGTTCAGATGGGTGTTGAGGTAATACTCGATAGCATCGAGATTCGAAAGGATTCAGAGAGGAGTGAAAAGATCACGTTCGAGTAGGAGACAATTACTCTTATGACTCCTATAGAGTGTTGTGTCTCACATTGATCAAATAACGGAACAGAACCCATTTTTTTCACTTATTAAGCCTCACTGGGACTCGCATGGACCCCACATTATTATTATGTGTGCACCCACAATAATATTGTGATTTGCATGCTCATCTCAGCTCCTCCTAACTCATGTCAAATGGTTCCTCAAACTCGACTAGCAAACATAGAACAATCGCAAAACATGGATCATGAACGTCTAGAAAAATACCACACTATCAATTACCTAACACATGCAAGTAATATAGGAATTTATACTGTTGTGCTAAACGTGCAATCCCATGCAATTTCATATGTAATTGTCCACTAGTTAAGCAGTGTAATGAGTAAACGAGAGACGAACCTTGCAGTCTGGAGCTGAGTGTCAAGGTCGTATTCAGAACTTATTCGGTTATAGTCTGGTTTTATAAAAACGTCTTAAAACCAAGTTCGCTATAACCAGTGGCTCTGATACCAAACTGTCACACCCCCAAAATACCATATGCGGAAACCCCCGCGAGGCGTGTGACATACCAGGATCCAAGCCACCAATCACATTGAACTCACAGATGTATTTAAATAAAACTTTCATTCATTAACATAAAGTGTTACAAACGTTACATGTCATTCATTGCATACAGCGGAAGCATAATTCATTTGTTAAGTGTTTCGTAAAACATGTGTTTATAAACCATTAAGCTTGTATTGCGTTTCCATGTATCTCGACCCATGACCACTCCAGCCTCCCAGACAGCAAGTTCCAAATGATTTAAGCCTATAGACCTGCAAGCATGCAGACAAGTGTGTCAGACGACGCTGGTGAGTTCAAAGTTTTGTTAACGCGTTTAGTTACCAGATGTGTGTTTACAATAGTTCAACGTTTAGTTTTTGATGTTGTTATTACTCGATTACCGTATGTGGCGACTAGATGTGAATGCCCAACCCCAATGCCTCCATTTAGGCATTGGTCATGAGGTCAAGGTATCAAACAACCTTGAATAGATGTAAGGGGTCTTATATTTACACGATGAGAATGCCCAACCCCAATGCCTCTAACTAGGCATTGGTCATGAAGTCCAGGTAATTAGTTCACGCTCGTCCTTTCGGCCCGGTGTGAGGGTGCCAAACCTAATAGCGCTATCAACTAAATACCTCGTTGCTTCTTCAGCAACACGGTAGATGTATGGGGTCTTACATGATTTATACTGTGTTCAATAACCAACATCCCAAATAAACAGTTTACCCAGTATTCCCTTTAGAAACGTTTACCAGATGTCCCAAACCACCGGGACACATGCTTGGAAAAGTGCAGTGAACTCACCTTCGGTTGCTCGGTATTTAACAAGTTACTTTACCCATTCCAAGCTGGTCAACCATACCCTACCGTGGTTACCAAAGACAATTAGTTTTATGTAACACATATTTCACGTATTCGTCATACACGTTTCATAAGTTGCAGGCAAGCAAAACATACAGCGTTATGCAAGTCGTGACTAGAAATCATTCAACAATCCATATTGTCATATAACAAGTATTTGGATCATATGCGAATTCACATTATCAGCTCATACAAACACATAACATTTATTCATAACAGTTCATCATCATCATGAAACCAAATAGTAAGTATTCATGTCCCATGCTAGCTTTTCGTCACTGGTTCACACTTCAAGAAAAGGAATACTTAACGGCCTTAACTTTGCTAAGTCAAATCCATTCTTGCGGTCAAATCAATTAACTAACATCAATTTAAGACAGTCCATTAAGGGCATCGACCCACTATTGAAATCTGGTCCAATTATAGATCCTTGTTGTCAGGCGGTGCATTGCAATCAATTATATTCACATGTTATTAAGTGGTCAAAGTTTATCAATAATGATGGTCATATGCATAGTTGAAATACTAACCTACTGTTCGGTCATCATTATAAACATATGCACATATTTGACTTTGGTTCAGACTACAACACAGACCCACATGACCGCCATTTATACACTATCTTAATATCTAGTTCCCATGCACCTCAAACAGTTTAATCATTGGCCGACAAGTTTGATTTACAATGTAATTAGACCGATGATATTTTGTATTAAATGGACTGTGGAATTTAGTGGTCTTTTTCATGACCGACAAACATCACTTCTCAATGAACTTTTATTGGACCACCATATTAATTGAATTGTTGTTTTACTTCTTGATATTTGAACAACCAACGTTCATTTCATTGGACCAAATCATTAGGTATGTCACATGAATCACTGACAACATATTAATTACAATTTCCTCAATAGCCCTCATGTTCACCTTGAATTACCCCATCAATCACAACCACCCATGGCAATTATTCCACAACTACAGTATGCACATGATGATTACTAATATTTTACGCATGAACACCTTATATCATCGCCATTAAGATCAATTACAAAAATCAATTTTATCACATAACGTTAATTACCATATTCTTTCCTTCTACTAATCATTACTCAAACAATAACTAAAACCTATATCGTATGCCATTTGTACGGATCGATAACATCCAACAGAATCATAGAACTTCCACACCATCCCAATCAAGATAGATCATAGTACACAATTAAAGCTAACCAAGTATGTTAATCACATAAAGAAAACGACAAACATACCGACCGATTGGGGTAGGAAAATAGCGACCAAGATAGATGATGCCTCCATCAAAGGGTTTCAGTGAGAAGAGTTGCCGTCAAAGTGGAAGGGGGTCTTTAGGGTTTGCAATTTGTTTTGAATGAGGTTGTGTGGCCTCAACTTGCATCCACGCATATGAGGGAAAAGGGAAAAATGGGCCGGCTTGGTTTGGGCTGAGAACTATCGAGCCTAGAGCCCAAAGAGACACAAGGGTGCGGGTGCGTGTGACTGAAGTGGAGGTGTGCGAACCGGATTTAGCATGTGGTCAGAATTTATAAAATACAATCCCCTTAACATCTAGTACATTAATAAAATAACAAACATACACAATCACATCACGTTTGTACATACCTAACTACAACGTAGAACGGCACCTGAAAAGTAACGATACGACTTAAGTGTTACGAGGTTAGGCGATCTTAACCTTGAAGGTTCTGGTTGTCACAATTGAGATTGAGAATTTTTAGATGACGAAAGGGATAATAGGGTAGTTAATAATTGTAGGTTATGAAGAGAGATTATGGGGAGGTGGGTAGGTTGTGAAGAGAGGTTATGGGGAGGTGGGTAGGTTATGAAGAGAGATTATGGGAGGTGGGGAGGTTAGGAAGAAAGATTATGGGCAGGTGGGTATTACTGATAAAGAAGAAGAAAAAAGAAATTTGAAATCCAAAAATTTTGAAAATAGATAAAAAAAAACTGGAGTAGGGTAGTTAATATTTTGGAATTTTGAAATGCTAAAAATATGGAAAATAAATTGTAATAAGGTAGTTACTTTGGTCCGAAATAAAGGGAGTGGGAATAGGGTAGTCTGCTGCAGAACAGTGGAGCTCGGTTAATGATGTTAACATATGAGATGTTTTTGTAAGTGAAAAGTTTTCTTTGATGACTTATGATTTTTATTCTGTTGAATTATACATTTTTTTTATGATTTTTATGATGCAAATGTATAAAATTGTGCTGTTGATAAGGGATTGGGCTAGTGGGGAGGAAAATATGCAAGGACCGGAGATGGGCTTTAAAAGGAGTGGGCCAGTACAACTTCAATGGACATTTTTTATTAGAGTACGTATTTCAAATGTTTAGTTACCCACTTTCTTTCTGACTGTTAAAAAGGGTTTAGCTTTCACTAAGCATTTTAACAAAAAAAGTTTTAAAGTTTTTTTAACAAAAAATAAAACTTTTTTTAACATGCAAATGCTATAAATGGAACAATAAGTTTTAAGACATACATTTGTATTTATTTGTTAACATTTTTTACCCCACTTGCCCACTTTCTAAATTTAGGAGTAAATACGTTAGATAGTTGATTATTGTGATTTCTTCTTGGACCAGACATATATATATATATATATATATATATATATATAATAAATCTTTTTTAACAACATAAGCATTCCATATAGTATATAACATATAAATTATTAATAATAATAATATGATTGTTAGTGTTTTATAATAATAATATAAAAACTGATAATGCTTATAGTATTTAACATATAAAATAATAATAATAATAATAATAATAATAATAATAATAATAATAATAATAATAATAATAATAATAATAATAATAATAATAATAATAATAATAATAATAATAATATGATAGTTAGTGTTTTATGATAATAATATAAAAACTAATAAGAATAATCATAAACATAATAAGAGTGAAATAAGGTCAACATTAAAGCAAAAACATAAAGATATGGTTAACATTAAAGAAGAAACATAATTAGTGAAATAAGTTCAACATTAAAGAAAAACAAAACATGCAGCATTCTTGAAATAACAGAAATAACTGCCTTCAAAACATAAGTGTTTCTAGATTTATCCTCTTCCTAGTCCAGAACAACTCGTTTTCCACCGTGTAGAGACGCAAACTTGCTTCTTTTTATCACGCGTACAATATCCTCTTCCCAATCATCGTCAGAACTAACGATCTCAATCACCTCGTCCCATTTCCAGTTCCTTAATGCTTTAGACCTCTTGTTGCTTCTTTCAACCTTGCGAACCTAAGAAAAAACTTGTCATTGAACGCATGGCCGGGCCAATGCGTTTGAAGGCCCAAGGCGAATCTAAATGCCGAGGCCGTTTCCGGTTACTAATTATATTATAATATTTTAAGTACACAATAATAAAAATAGATACCTCATCACATGTTGGTCCATGTTTTTTCATTGTTTTCTGCTCCTCATCATCCAAATTGGTAAGTTCCATTTCCTGAAATAAGAAATCGATTAAAATTGTTGATCATGGACATATCAAGAGTTATTAGTTTAAATTAACGGTATTAACCTGATTACATGCAGGTCCATTTTGTACCAATATTTTCTGCTGCTCATCATCCAAACGGGTAAGTTCCATTTCCTGAAATAAGAAATCAATCAAAATTGTTGATGATAAAAATATCGAGATTAATAAGTTTATATTAAGAGTATCAAATAAAAACCTGATAACATTCTGATCCACTTTTTATGAACGGATTCTGATCCGCGTCCGTAAAACTGTTGAAGTTGATTTCCTGAAACAACAAAATCAATTCAAATGTTTAGTGTATTGATAGGGACAGTAGCAGGTTTTTAAACAAATACTTTTACTAACCTTTGCTGAAGTGCCTGATAAAGTTGCTGATGGAAGTTGATTTTCATTGGTAGAACACTCTTGGTCGCTAAATTTAGTGAAAGCTATACTTTGCTTCATTTTTTTGTTGAATGCTTGATCGAATATGTTTGAACTTGTTACATGTAGGTGCATTATATAGCGTAAGATCACCTCAACCGACCCTGATATCTAGGAAGATTGTAGTAGTTAATTTGGAGATAATGGGTCTAAAAATAAGGAGAAAACTTGCAAGAGTAGTGGAGATCATGGGCCTAAATTTCTGGAGCAAAACCACCGGCAGAAAACTGCAAATAACCTCTATTAGAGCGGTTATTTTTGCTAGTTTAAACGGCTGTTCATCTCAGCATGATCCAACGGTGGATATTGACTTGGATGGTGGTTAGACTTAATGGGGTTCCATAGATATATATAATGCGCCAAAAATATGATAGATAATTTTTGTGGTTGGGCATGACTTATGAACCCATCATCTCCTCAGTCCATGGCCAATGTAAGATTTGCTTAGGTGTTACATATACCAAGTAATGTCCCACCCGTAGATACGGTTCTAGAAAGTCAAGAAAGAACAAACATTACCTCTATCCTAAAAGAACAAAAAGAAGAGACTTGTGTATTGATTCTTGTTTAAAGTAATATATAGAGCTTTACAAAGGAAATCATAAATTAACTTATGGAATTCAATGTGCTTAAGGAATGATATAGATTTATAAGTAAAATAATAACACATCATCATGTTACTCTTAAGAACAAAAAGGTGGAAAAGAAGAAGACACACTCAAGTCTTACAAGGGAAGTTTAGAGTAGACCAATAATTCTCCATATATGAGTCTTAATCTTTTAATCGATCAGAATCGTTAATATCCTTTGTTGTCGGAGACTGCTTAGGGTTCATCACTAGTGTAGAAAAAGGGTTTGAGCGAATACAGATTCGCATTTTTAAGGAGTCGATGAGTGGAAGAAGAAACAATATGAACACCTTTAATTCCTCCATTGATATCTAATGGAACCTTGCATTCCTTCAATGGTGATTTCTCTAGGTAGGCCTTGCACTCTTTCAACTCCCATTCAACTTTCTTATAAAATTTTGTCACTTGAGGAGATAGTTTCGCTAGAAAGTAACCTTTGTCATCCGACGGGCAACTTGAGACCGAGAATGGTGCTAGTTCAAGGCCAAAGTGGTTTCTTGCCAAACAAGTTACTCTAGCCGTGGCTCCTGCATGCATGCAATAATAACATGATAATGTTGTTTTTTTCCAAAACAAAATTGAGAATAACAAGAAAGTGAAGAAACTATGATCATGCCTTTGATTGGAATGAGTTTAGAGCCGGTTTTACAATATATGAGTCCTTGAATTGCGATTGGTTTGGAAATTTCGTTATGATACGGCTTGTATGGGATCCTAGGCTTGGTCGCCGAAGTGACTCCGTAAGCACCATCAGCAGTGACAGAAATGACTGATGTTACCACTGAAAATAGAAAAACGATGGCGGAGAATGTGGTGGCGGTGGCCTTCATGGTCTTTGATTATTGTCTATGTCTTTAAAGGAAATGGCTTAAACTTGAGAATGTATTTGGTGGTTGTGAGGGGTCGTTTTATAGTAGGAAAATGTGAAGTGTGATAAATTATTTTCTTGGGTTTTTTTATATATGTTAAATAATGATGGGAGGGTACGATGTGTGATAATGGTGGATAGTTACATGCTAGCACGATGGCTTCTAACAGATGGGTTTTACTCAATAATAATAGGCTACGTGTTTCGTGCAAAAGATTTTTAATTCTTTTCTAGACAACAATTCGTTAAATATGGTTAGAAAGTGATAAATTTGAATTAGCAATACATATAGGAGGTTATTATAATGTTAACGTCGTTTGAAACTACCCTCAACACCTAAGTGAGCCTTTCGAAGACAGAATTTCAACCAGACACTGATTTTGATGCTTTAGACTTGACTCACCCAAGAACATCATCATATCAAACAGGAAAGTTCATATTTTGTCAACCAAGAAGGTGGTTTTGAATGTCATCTATGTCGATAAAAACATGACTCTAGCCGTGCTTGCATTTAGTGAAAAAATGTTACAGATATCATAAAAAATATATAAATGAACATGTAGATTGTAGTTTTAATTTATGTAATATTTAGTTATATGAAGTTTTCAAATTTAATAAAGGCCAAACTATCACCCTAAAAAGGTGCTTTTTGTCCTTATGTGCACACCCTGCAGTGTCGAACTGTGGCCAAAACGCGGCGTTTTGGTCCGGTTAACCAGACAAAGACTGACGGGTGTCTGACGGGTCTGTTGACCGGACCAAAACGCTGAGCTTTGGCCGCGTTTTGGTCCTGTCAACCAGATCGGGTGTCAGTCTTTTGTCTGGTTGACAGGACCAAAACGCGGCCAAAGCTCGGCGCTTTGGTCCGGTCAACAGACCTGTCAGAAACCCGTCAGTCTTTGTTAGGTTAACCGGACCAAAACGCCGCGTTTTGGCCACAGTTCGACACTGCAGGGTGTGCATATAAGGACAAAAAACATCTTTCAATGTGTGTAGATAGGCAAATGGGTGTGCCAATAGGTACACCCTTTATAAATTTCAAAACTTTTCTTCAATTACATAATATTTAAATATACTATATAACATTTTTTAGTTATACAATATTTATTGCTACAATATTATAAACTAAATTGATTATGATAATAAAGGAATTATTTTTGAAAAATAATTATAATATTTTAAAAATGGTCTGAAAAATGTAAGAATTGTTTGGAAAATTTTGTGAATGTTGATCATGTGCCTAATGACTAGCATAGTTCATGAAATAGTATTGTTTGGAAAAGTTTGTGAATGCTAATCGTGAAATACATAGCCCAATACGAATAGCATAGAACATGTGTTTGATGATGATAGGCCTACTATAGGGCTATACTAGATATAAAATGAGGAGATATACGATTTGTATAGGCCTATACTAGTCGTATAACTCCTATTTTAGGTCATGTATGTATAGCCTTATACTAGGTTGATTATCATTAACATCACTTGTAATACTACTCGTATTGGGCTATACTGGTAACATAGCCAAAATATCCCACAACTTAGCTGCCAGATTTGTCTCACCCCACTAACAGCTATACAAGGCATATATAGTTGTTAGTGACGTCCAAAGATCCTTAGTGGATGTCTGGTTAATGCATGACCCGCAGTCACACCATCATCCACAGTGTAACCTATGATTCTTTAAATTTCCCTCTGACTCGACGCTACAAAAACATAATATAATAATCCCAACGAAATACAAATCAATCAAATACTTGGAACGTTATTCGTATAATCATCAAACTTTTACTTGATATATAACAACCTTGGTGTCGTCATATGACGCAAGTTTTGGAGTTTAGCAATAAGGTCAACCGTGAATACATCAAAAGTAGGAACACGGAATGCCACAATCCGTTAAAGTTTCTCAAGAGGAGAAAGGGCTTTTTCTACAGCCTTGAAAAAAGAACAGTTCATTCAGGGAAAGTAAGTTATGATATATTTGCAAATAAATACACCATACCTTAATAGCTCGTTTGCTACTGGGAATAATATTTAAAGAAGCAACTTTTTCACCTCTCCAATCCTTCGTTGATGGAACATCAAAAGGTTTTTGAGTTGCTGATTATTTAAATAAAAAAAATACAAGTTATAGCCAACATTCGGTTTCAATATAACCCTACATTAAAATGTTAGGACGACAATACTGACCCATGATTGAGTGACCATTGGTCATAAGCTATGTTGCACAGAAACGGGTACGGGACTGGGGTACGGGGACGATATGGGTACGGGGAACGGTAAAACATAAAAATCCTAGATACGGGTACGGCAAAGGTACGGCAAAATAAAAATATATTACACAAAATCCAAAATCATAAATCATCATTTGTCACTTTAACATATCTATTCAAGAGACAAACTTGCATTCACCCAAATCACTTTCAACTTACTAATTTTTAACATACTTAGGCGACCCGGGGCACTCCCGTGATAATATCACGGAATAAAGTTTGACGCGTTATATCCCACCGCCAGTACAATGATCAACGCGTTAATCTTCCACGGAAACCGATTTTCGTGATGTATTCAACGCGTTATGGTTTATTTTTGTGAGGGTATTTGTTGGTTGGGGGGAAATTGTTGGGTGTGGTGGTGAGTGATGACCACCCCCACTAAAAATGGTTGTGAGTGATGGAAAAATGGTCAATGACATGGCGAAACTTGATTGGTGCTTGTGAGTGATAAATTCTATCACTAGTGAACCACCCCTAGTCCCCTTAGGGGGGAGGGGGTGGTCACTAGTGATAGATTTCTATCACTCCCAATATCCAATCAAATCATGCCATGTCATCACCCAATATTCTATCATTAGTGATAGAATTGTAGTGGGGGTGGTATCACTAGTGATGGGATTCCAATGTACAAGTATTAATACACAATGTACAAGTCATACACATTCATTCATCAATATGTTCAACGCGTTATATATTCAACGAGTTATTCCTATCACTCGTGACCAACATGGAGGCGGCGGTGTTAGTGATACTATCACTCGTTATGGGGAGTCCATAACGGACCGCCCCTCCCCCTTATTTTAACATATCATAATAAACCATCACATGATAATTCAATCGTCGTTCGAAAATACATCACCGGTCAGTCAAAGTGGAAATCTCGTTCAAGTTTACATCGCAGGTCTATAACAAATCTGAACTTCAAAGTTTGGTGAAAGTTTAAACTCTAAATAAAATAGGATACGCCCCCGAAACGTCGAACCGCCGTCCCCACAATGCCGGAAACGTCTCGCTGTCGTCCCCAATTTCCCGGAAACGTTTGGGGGACGTCCCCATGCCGTCCCCGTCCCCTAACCGTCCCCGAGACGGGTACTCATTGGTCCTAGCCGTCCCCATGCTTCATAGGTCATAAGGCTTTCGACAGTTCCAAAATTATCACGAGTAACCTGTACATAAAAAGCAAGAACATTTAACTCCAAACATTTAGCATACAACCAAATAAACTTTAGGGGGGAACGGGATACCACCCGGGTAGATGAAAATCGGGTTCTAACCCGTACCAGCACACCGCCCCCACTCATGCGGGTTGGATTGGCTAGTAGAGAAAGCCACGTGTGACTGTTAAAACACTATCTAATTAATTCATACTACATGTTGTTGTTGGGCCTGATAGTTATTGGGCTTTGTTGTTACAGTTATATTGTTCTAGTCGTTATTGGTTTGTTTGGGCCGGTACAAGGTCTGATATGTGCAGGTAGAAAGTGCAAGGTGCAAAGTGTATCTTTCAAGGGGCTTTAGTGTATATTTGATGTGGCTGGATATAAAAGAGGGGAGAGACAACCCAAATCGTTCATTCACCTCAAATATTCTTCGAGACTCTTCTAAGGGTTTCACTGTTTTCATCATTCGCAGTTGTTGTCTTGTTATTGTTACTGCAAATCATTCCAGTTATTGATCCATCTTATGGATCGATTATTGCTGTAGATCCTATGGATCATTTGTTGCTGCAGATCCTGTGAATCTTTTGGTTTTGGTTGTATCGTTCTTATTAATCAACTGATAACTATCAGTTGATTATATCTTGTATTGTTCATAATTTTGATCTTACAGTTTGTAAGATCTTGGGAAGGTTTGGGCGTTTTTTGGGTTGGATAAGCAATAAAATTTTCCGTCACGTTTTTTCGCTAGGTCTGGTGTTATTTTTAGTTTCTGGTTTGTTTTGTACTGATTATACCAGTTTTACATGGTATCAGAGCGAAAATCGCTCCTGATCCGTATTGTTACCGCTGCGTTGTACTGATTTGTCTTTGATTTGTGTTAGGTTCGCTCCTGGTGTGTCTAGGGTTGCGGATCTGTTTGTGGTTGGATAGATCGTCTTGATCTTGGGTGATTGTTGTTCTTGTTGTGCGGCTGAAACCCTAGTTAGGGTTCTCTTTGTTGAGCAGGAGACGTGTCTTCTTCTTGTGCTGTCTTGTAACTGCGTTGGTCTCTAAAATACCCTTGAAGGTTTTTAGGGCAAACCAACCAGTCATATTATTTGGGGATTTTTCTATATCAGGTTTAGTAGTTCTTGAAAACTACTGATCTGATATCTTGGAAGCTTTTGCACCCACTGTAAGATCGTTCCTATCCATTTGTTTTTTCTGTCTTTGCATCATTTTTTTGTGTCTCTAGGCATCCTTGTTTACCGGACTAGTCGGGCCGACAATTGATCGAGTCTACGTGCTAACTGTGCATTGTCTACTCTTGTTGTGTTGTTTGTTATCTTACTGTTATCTGTTCTATTTTTCTTGTGATTTGTTATTTCTCATCTTGTCTGTATTTGTGTTATAGATCTGGTAGTCTTTAGTTGTGGCTCCTAAGTAAAGGCTTATCCAGACACCTGTGAGTGACGAACCTGGAATCTGGTCCCTGACTCAGCTTCGCCTTAGGTTTCTTTTGTCCATATTGTCTGTTCTTTGTGTGTTATCTGTTGATAACTTTTTTGTTGTTTCTCTGCTTGTTGTATTTTTGTGGTTTGTCATCATGGGTGATGGTGAAGGTACCTCACAGACTTTGATTAGTAAACTTGATATAGGAGACCCTTTGTACTTACATCCAAGTGATTCTAGTAGTTTAACCATTGCTAGCATTAAACTAAAAGGAACTGAAAACTATGCTGTGTGGTCAAGTGCTATGAAGTTGGCTTTAGAAACAAAAAAACAAATATGGTTTTATAGATGGTAAAGTAGAAAAATCTAAAGATGATGATGTTTTGGTTGCCTAATGGGATAGATGCAACTCTGTCATGTTAACTTGGTTATTAAACTCTATTCCTGAAGAACTTTTTCTTGGTCAAGTGTTTTCTAAGTTAGCTTCTGAAGTTTGGATTGATCTTAAAGCGTCTTTTTACAAGGTCGATGGTTCTGTTGTCTATGACTTGTATAAAAAAATCAATTGTATTTCACAAAATGGCAGCAATGTTGCTGAATATTACAACAGGTTGACAACAATGTGGAAGCAGTTTGATGCTATGCTTCATCTGCCTTCCTGTTCTTGTCAAGCTGCTAAAGATTTTAATGATTTTTCGACACTTATAAAACTGATGCAGTTTCTCATGGGTCTTGATGATGTTTATCAGCCTGTGAGAACTAATATTTTGACAAGAGAACCATTTCCCTCTGTTAAAGTGGCATTCTCTATTATATCTAGAGAAGAGTCACATAGGTTGTCTAGTACTAGTGGGTCTAAAACACAAAGTGTGTCTTTTGTGTCCAAGTCTAATCAGAGTTTTGATTCCAAAAGAAGGTTAACTAGAGGACCTAATCCTAATTTGAAATGTACCTATTGCAATATGTTAGGTCATACTGTAGATAAATGTTTTGAGATTGTTGGGTACCCTCCTGGTTTTAAGAAAAAAGTTAATAATCCATCAGGTAAAAGTAATGTTGGTAATAAGTCTAATGTGTCTGTTGGATCATCTGCTAGTACAAGTATGTCTACTTCTGGTATGCCTTTTACATCTGAGCAGATAGCTAAGTTGTTGAGTCTTGTTGGTGAAAAGAATGTGGCGGACAATCAAAACACTAATATGGGAGGTGAGAATGTTAATGTTAGTAGTTTTGTTAGTTGTTCTAGTTCTGTGATGTTTGGTAGTCAGTTTAATTGGATAGTAGATTCTGGAGCTAGTCAATATATGGTAAATAATGATAAATATATGTTTGATACTATTGATGTGTCTGAGTTTGATCTTAAGGTTGGTCACCCTAATGGAACTAATGTTAAGGTCATAAAAATTGGTAGTATGAAACTGTTTAACAACATTATTTTAAAAGATGTTTTCTATGTTTCAGGCTATAATGTAAATTTGTTGTCTGCTCATAGGTTGGCTAAAGATAATCAGATAAATGTTGTTTTTAATGAAGATAATTGTATATCACAGGATTTCAAATTAAAGAGAATCCTGGGGATTGGTAGGCAAGAGAATGGGTTATACTTTGTGGGTAATAATGGTAATAATGAGAATGTTTTTTTTAACAGTTTTCTTACGTCGAATTTGTGGCATAGTAGATTAGGACACCCATCTGATCAAGTCTTACCTGTGTTAAAAGAAAATGTTGGTGTAAAAAATATTGAACATGGGCCTTGTGAAGTTTGTCATAGGGCCAAACAGGTTAGGGTTCCTTTCCCACTAAGTGAGCATAAAACTAAGTCAGTTGGTGATATAATTCATTTAGATTTATGGGGTCCATATAAGGTCATAGATATTTTCTCATAGTTGTGGATGATTTTTCCAGAACTGTGTGGTGTTATATTTTGTCTACTAAAACTGAAGTTTTTGAAAATTTATGTAGTTTTTATGAACTTGTTCTTACTCAGTTTAAGGTTAAGATAAAAGTATTTAGAAGTGATAACGGGACATAATTTGTAACAATCAAATGTCACAGTTTTGTAAAACGAAGGGTATTTTACATCAAACATCATGCTCCTATACACCACAACAGAATGGTGTGGTGGAGAGGAAGCATAGACATCTCTTAAACACAGCTAGGGCCTTGATGTTTCAAGGTGGTTTGCCACTTAGGTTCTGGTCTGAGTGTATTCTAACTGTTGTTTATTTAATTAACAGGTTACCCTCTTCTGTGTTAAATGGTAAGAGTCCTTATGAAGTTGTGTTTGGTTTTAAGACCTCTTTGTCTCATTTGAGGAACTTTGGATGTCTTTGTTTTAGTACTATTTTGGCTGACTCTGATAAGTTTGCTTATCATGCTGATAAGTGTATACTTATTGGTTATTCCAATGTTAAAAAAGGATATAAGTTGTGGAATTTAGATAGTAAAAAGGTTTTTTACTCAAGAGATGTTAAATTCTATGAAAATGTTTTTCCTTTTAAAACTAAACAGTTGGATAATCAAGATGTAGATAATAATCAGACTTTAAATCATATTAATTTTTTTGATGAGTATGAAACATTGTTATCTAAAGTTCCTGGAGAATCCAATGATGAAGAGGGTACTTATGGTGCTCATGATCACTCCAGTGATGATCAGCAGCCATTGATACCTTCTACATCTACCACCGCTCCAACTGCTGAAACTAATCAGCAGTCAAGTAATGGGTAGTTAGGTAGTAGTTAAGGTAACAATGGCGAGGCAGAGGACACTGTTGGATCAAATGATGAGACCAACCTGTCTGAGGGTCAAACTATTAGGAGATCTTCTAGAAATGTTTCTTTTCCTAAAAGATTTGATGAATATGTTGTAGAGGGTAAAGTTAGATATGGTATTGAAAAGGTGGTTAATTATGCTAATTTGTCTGTTGATAATCTGTGCTTAATTGCTTCGTTGAATAAGTCGGTAGAACCCACTTCCTATGATGAAGCCATAAAAGACTCTAGGTGGATAGAGGCTATGAATAATGAAATGGAAGCTTTGTATATAAATAATACTTGGGTTTTTGTTGATATGACTAAGGGTAGAAAACCTATAAACTGTAATTGGGTTTATAAAATAAAATATAAAGGTAATGGTGAGGTCGAGAGGTATAAAGCTAGACTAGTGGCTAAGGGGTTTAATCAAAGAGAAGGAATAGATTTTGGGGAAACTTTTTCTCCGGTTGTTAAGATGGTTACTGTTAGGACTGTGTTAAAATTGGCTGTTATTAATAATTGGCCATTATATCAACTTGATATTAATAATGCCTTCCTATATGGTTCACTTACTGAAGATGTGTATATGACCCTTCCTCAGGGATATTTTGATGCTAATAAAGGTAAAGTGTGTAAACTTATCAAGTCACTTTATGGGCTTAAACAAGCTCTAAGAAAGTGGAATGAAAAGTTAACGTTTGTTTTGATTGATATGGGATTTGTACAAAGTATATGTGACCATTCTATGTATATTTTGTGTAAAGAAGATGTTCTTGGTATTATTGGTTTATGTAGACGATATTGTGATTACTGGAAATAATAAGTCCGAAATAGAAAAAGTTAAAAGGTATTTGAGTGATAATTTTCAAATAAAAGATTTGGGAATACTTAGGTATTTTCTTGGTATAGAAGTTCTGTATTCTGATAATTCAGTTTGTTTATCTCAAAGAAAGTAATGTCTTGAGTTGTTGAATGAATTTGGGTATTTGGGTTGTAAACCTGTTGGAACTCCGATTGGGCAAAGTCATCTTGTTACAAATAAAACTAGTAAAGAACATAAACTTCTTGAAAATGTTAACGGTTTTCAAAAACTAATAGGAAAACTGATATATTTGTATTTGACTAGACCCGATATAAGTTATGCGGTTCAATTTTTAAGTCAATTTATGCATAAACCATGTCAGTCACATCTGGATATTGCCTTGAGACTGTTAAGGTACTTGAAGCAGTCTCCAGGTAGCGGTGTTATGTTTAGGAAAACTGATGGTTTCGAACTAAGAGGAAGGTTCATTTAAGAAGAAATTTAATGTGAGAAGAAAAAGAAGAAAGGGCATATTAGTAAAATACTATTTCATTTATAACTCATATCATTAATTTTTCTCTCTTTAATTAATTAGTCAACTAATCATTAATTATCCTACATATAATCTACAAACCTACACATATAAAAAATTTCCTACATATACCCTACACATTATACAATTTTATCCTACACAGTCGAAATTTATCTTACACATCTCGAAATATATCCTAGACAATTCGTAATTTATCCTACACCACTAGTAATTTATTCTACACTTTAAATTAAGTTTTTTTTTAATTAGGAATAAAATATATATTTTGAAAAGGAGTTACAAATTTAATTTAGTTAGTTATTAAAGGGGAAGAATACAAATTAATGATTTATGTAAGTTTACCAATATACCCTTATATTAAAATTAAATGCTAATATCATATAAAGTAAAATGAAGCATTCTTATTGGTTGAAACTTCTTTTTTTTTTCTTACAAAAAAAACTCTTCTCATTTGAACCTTTCACTTTGAACTAATAGGATATGTTGATTCTGATTGGGCTAAATGCACTATGACTAGAAAATCTGTTACAGGATTTGGTGTATTTCTAGGGAATACACTGATATCCTGGAAAAGCAAAAAACAGAATGTTGTGTCAAGGTCCACAGCGGAGGCTGAATACAGGGCGATGTGTTCTGCCACCTGTGAAGTGATGTGGGTTTTAAATGTTTTGCAAGAATTAAATGTTAAGTGTAATTTGCCTGTAAAACTATTTTGTGATAGCAAGTCTGCTATATCGATTTCCTTAAACTCAGTTTTCCATGAAAGAACAAAACACTTTGAACTGGACTTGCATTTTTGAGGGAAAAAATTGCAAGTGGAATAATTGAACCACTAAAAATTGCTACTGATTTTCAAGTAGCAGACATTTTTACAAAAGGGTTAAATGGTAGTCAACACAATGTCTTATGTGAGAAATTAGGTATGTTTGATATATTTGCAGTATGAATCATGGGGGGATGTTAAAACACTATCTAATTAATTCATACTACATGTTGTTGTTGGGCCTGATAGTTATTGGGCTTTGTTGTTATAGTTATATTGTTCTAGTCGTTATTGGTTTGTTTGGGCCGGTACAAGGTCTGATATGTGCAGGTAGAAAGTGCAAGGTGCAAAGTGTATCTTTCAAAGGGCTTTAGTGTATATTTGATGTGGCTGGATATAAAAGAGGATAGAGACAGCCCAGATCGTTCATTCACCTCAAATCTTCTTCGAGACTCTTCTAAGGGTCTCACTGTTTTCATCATTCGCAGTTGTTTTCTTGTTATTGTTACTGCAAATCGTTCCAATTATTGATCCATCTTGTGGATCGATTGTTGCTGCAGATCCTGTGAATCTTTTGGTTTTGGTTTTATCGTTCTTATTAATCAACTGATAACTATTAGTTGATTATATCTTGTATTGTTCATAATTTTGATCTTACAGTTTGTAAGATCTTGGGAAGGTTTGGGCGTTTTTTGGGTTGGATAAGTAATAAAATTTTCCGTCACGTTTTGTCGCTAGATCTGGTGTTATTTTTAGTTTATGGTTTGCTTTGTACTGATTATACCAGTTTTACAGTGACATTTGCGTAGATCGAGGAATATTTGACCGTTTGGTATTTAAAAAAAAGTTTGTAGGTAGGCACCACTTACTAGATAATGGGTACTTGGTGCACTTTTTAATGTGGCGAATGATGGTTGGTCGGGGCTAGGGTACTTACCCTAGAGTGCCCATTCCCCCTTATATACAATCCAAAGCTACATCTCTTTTTTACACCTCAGACTTCATTATGTAAACCATGGTTACAAAAGTCGCTAGGCGCTCCCTAGTCGGTCGACCAGGGAGTTGAGAGTACTCGAACATGTTAAATTATAAAGAAATTAATTGTCGGAAATTAAATATATGTCAAATAACATAATGGTAGATACTATGGAATCGCGCACTCGAATCGAATCGCAACGCTCAACACGCGAAACGTAGCACAAAATCCAACTCATCACAGCCACTCGATCGAGTGACCACTCGATCGGATGGCCACCCGATCGGACTATCATTCGATTGGTGACCTGCTCGACCCAAGTGCTCTTTTCCATTTTGGGAAACCCTATAAATACCTCACCTGTCACAATCATTTGATGTCACTACTCTCATCCGAACCAGACGCACAAGCTCTCTTTTCTCTCGATTTCTCTCAATTTCTCTCAATTCTTGTAAGTTTCTTCCCAAATCTTTGTACTTCTATGATCTACACTTGATTCTACACCTTTTTCACCGAACAATCTTCACTTTTAACCGTGAAATCACTAGATTTGAGGTGTTCTAGGGTGATGTCATCATGAAGTTCATATGAACTTCAATGTTTGGCCTCACTCCACCAAGAACAACTTGGATCTGAACGATTTCCATATGTTTTAACAACGTTTTCACATAAATCTAAGTGTTTTGAGATAAGAAGGATTGAAAGATGATTTATTGTATTTCTTTCAACTCTTTTACACTCAATGCACTCAAACCAATAGAACCGGACCTTGTTCTAATCTTCTACTCATTCTTAGTGATGTATCGGCTCGAGATCTGAGTTCTGTCAACGAGACAATCGATATCGGGTTGAATATGGAAAAACCGTTAAGGAGCAGTTGGCTGATCGGTTGGGGTGATTCCCGTTCGATCGGATAGCTGAGACTTGGTGAAGTTCTAGTTGTTTAAACTGATGTTGTACCGTCTCGATCAAACCGCAAACCTTCAAACTTAACGAATACTAAAACAAATCAGTCACCCGAACGAATTACCGTCTGATCGGATTACTATCTGATCGAACGACAATCCAATAGGATGACTTATGGTTTCCACACTTAAACAATTTTCAACATGTTCAATGTACAAGATTGCCACCCGATCGGATTTCCATCCGGTCGAGTGATTGTCCTGCTGTGAACTTGTTCTCACACTGAGAAGCCTCGCCAATCGGATCGCCGTCCGATCGAACGACCGTTCGATCAACCGACTTGAAGGGTAGAGATACTTCTCTATTTTCAAAATACTACAACGAAAACTTTAAAGGACATGCCATCATACGCAAACACATCCATGCCAACGAATGTCAGCCCGCCGAGTGGACATCTGAACGGATGACCACCCGAATGGACTGATATCCGAACGAGTGGGTGTCTGAACAGATTGCCATCAGTCCTGATTACCATTCTACCCTTGGCACCTTTCTCGTTTTACGCCCCACTCTTTGCTTATGATATCGTTAACTACTGTTCAGGCTAATCTCACTCTAAGCGATCCCTTCAATCCATCATTGATGTGAGTATACTCGATCCCTTTTTGCTTTACGCACTTTTGGGTGTTTCATATGTTACGAATATTCAAAACACATCGAACACACAACGCAAACACTATTTAACGCTAACCGCTATTGCATGTCATACGTGACTTTCAATGAATGCTTATTTGTTATGTTTACACATAGATTGCTGTCTACCTGCCTTAGCAACGATAGTACTATAGTTTGGACTCAGCACCTGTTCGCATGGGTTGTTAAGGACCATTACTGGCATGTTCGCAGTGGTGAGCATGTGTTGCGAACTGCCTTACGCAGTCAACCCGCAGTCAACCCGTAGTCATTGGTATTGATAGGATCTTTTGTCGATAACTTATGGCTTCACATTACACGTTGTACGTGCTGGTTAAGCGTAAACGATTTCGAACTCTATATTATACTACCAAACTTGTATGCTCACCTTTACACTATGTGTATTGACTTTTATTTTAACGTATGTTACAGGTGCTTAGGATGCTAGCCTGCCTTGTTTGCTGTGTGATGAAATCGAGGCTAGGAAAGAGTCCTAGAAACAAACTAATAAATTGTCTATGATGTAATCTGAGTTGTCGGAACAATTACTTGTTTTTGAGATATATTATCTGTAATAACTTGTTTGCTTAATATGTTACGGTATGGGACGTAATGCTAAACATTCGGTAATAATAGTTGTTATGGATTTCTCATGAACAATCTGTTTCGCTCAGTGTCGCGCCCAGATGATTCAGCCATCGGTTGGGGTGTGATAGATTTGTATCAGAGCCATAACTATAGGGAACTAGGAAAGACACAACCTAGTCCGGGTTGTTGTCTTAGAATCGACCTAGACTATAGTCTAAGTACCCAACGCGACCTCTACTTGTGTGAACTCTATCGCCTATGCTACACTAAGTATACCAGTACAAAATGGGACAACTCGCACAAGGTGAGTTACTTCGCTCGAGTGAAACACCTCATGCGAAGTAGGTCACGTTGCCCGAGTCGTGCACTTCGTACGAAGTATTCCAGCTCAGTCTCCAAACGCTCGACAATCTTTCCTAAGATTGTCTGAGTAGTAATAGCCTCAGGAAAGGGAGTCTAGCACAACACAATCACATGATTTAGTCGAGATTAGGTGTGAAAACCGCAAACTCTTGATTGAATCACTCGCACAACGCACAAATTTTACTATTAAATACGAGAATTTGCATTGAATCAGGAGTGAAATCCATACTTCGACGCAAATCCCTCACTATGTGAACGGGAATGTGGTTACTAAGTTAGGGGTGATACCCGAATCTTGGTGACCCGCTCCGTTCGCTATTTTGTTTTACGAAACTCTTACCAAGGTCTCGACGGACTCCAACGACTTGAGACGCGCTGCCAATTGGAAGGATGCATACCAACTGCCCAGAATCGAGGCAAGAGCACAATCCAGAAGGCTGATGTGCGCACATAAGGTCCTTGTGCATAGTCGAATCACCTTGGTTAGTCGAAGTCTAACACACCCGAGGCAATCTATTCGACTTTATGTGTTTCGGTTTTGGACATCGCCACCACCAACTCTGTGATTTGTCGATTTTATGTGTTCTATGTGATTTTATGTTTATTTGTTAGCGTTTTGAGACAAACAGTACTGACGGTTTTGATTCCCTGTTTCTCGCTCTGCCTACACACACACAACTCACACTACAAATTGTTGATACTACGCTGTGACTCGCAATCGCTAATCGTTGCTCGTACTCGCTACCCACGATCGAATTCGTAACTTGAAGGATAGGTGAAAACGTGTTATATCTGTAGGTGGATACGTACAAAACATATTATGTTATGTGCTCTACGTGCTTATGTGTCGTCTGTTCTGTGCTTATGTGGATTATGTGCCTATTTACTTATGTGCTTACACGGGCTACATGTTATTATGGGATGACATATGAACGTTTTTCTGTGATTAAATACTATTATAGTGGTGTGATAGACTAAACTAGGGATAATCGAATTGTGTTTGAGTCCTGTGACGATGTCTGCTGCAGACAATGTCGTCATCTGGATCACATCTCTCTCGCGCTGCTAGGCGAAAACTGGCTGACAAGCGACTCGCTTCACTCGTCGCGAGCCAAGTTGTCAAAGTGATCCCGCAGATTTTCAGCGAGATAAATGAGAATGCTAGCAAATCATCCGAAGAATCCAGGACTGAATCTTCCAAAGCTGCTTTCAGCTTCAAGCAGTTCAAGGCTTACGGACCAAAGGAATTTACTGGGACGGAAGGGCCCACTGCTATGTTCCAATGGTTCGATTCTATCGAAGTCACCTTGCGCCAGAGTGCCTACCCAGATCATCTCCACACAACCAATGCTACTGGCGTCTTCCAATCCCGCGCACTTGATTGGTGGACGGCTGAAAGGAACAAGCGAGGAAACGACGTGGCTTACGGATTGTCTTGGGACGAGTTGAAGAACATAATGATTCAAGAGTTCTGCCCTCCCCATGAACTCCAAAAGCTTGAAGATGAATTCTGGCACATAAAGCAGGATGGCGGAGATAATGCAGGTCTAACTGCTCGTTTCAAGCAACTCAGTCTTATCTGCCTTGGGCAAGTTGCTACCCCAGAGATTACGATCAAGAAGTATATCCGTGCTCTTCCGGATTGTGTCACAGATTTTGTTCAGGCTGCAAAGACAACGACAATCGAGGAAACATATCTACTCGCTGCTGAGATCAACGACAAGCGAGTTAGGTCAGGTTATTTCGACAAAGCCTCCAAGAGTCTGCATCAAGCAACCACCGCTACCACCACTGATACTACCACCACCGCGCCGCAATCGTCAAAGTTGTCAAGACGCAAGAGAAAGAACAGCAGTTCCAGCAACAAGAACTGCGCAGTCACTGCTGCACCAATTCAAGCTGTACCAGCTCAGCAAAACCGCAACAGCGCCAAGTAGCGGCGCCTGTGGCCAATGCACCCGTTGCTAAGCGTGCATAGACTGGACAACACCCGCTTTGCCCTACTTGCACCTACCATCATCCGACCGCTATCGCTTGCCGATTCTGTGCAAATTGCAACATGTATGGTCATTTCACCACCAACTGCCCTGCTCGCCAGACTCCAGCTCCAAATCAAGCACAAGCTCCTGCCTTACCAGCTCCGCAGGGACAGCAAGCAGCTCATGCACCCGCTGCTCAAGCATGAGTCTGCTTTGCGTGTGGTGATCCCAACCACTTCGCAAATGTCTGCCCCAACAGGGTTGTTAAGCAAGAGCCACAGCAGCAGCAGCAACCAGCACCACAGCAACCACAGCAGCAGCAACAACAAGCACAACAAGCAGCCCGCGAGTGGGTCTTCAACATCAACGCCCATTAGGCTCAGGCAGATAACAACGTTGTCAATGGTACGTTTCTCGTGAATGGTATTTATGCTTCGTGTTTATTTGATACTGGAGCCGATAACTGTTCTGTGTCTTTTGAATTCGAAAAGCTCCTAAATCGTAAGCGCGCTAACATCCCAACGACCTTCGACGTAGAAGTTGCTACCGGAAGAACCGTCACCGTCAATTCTGTTTTGCGTGACTGTACCCTTGATCTCAACGGTCACATTTTCCCGATTAACCTCATACCGATGCAACTGGGTAGTTTTGATGTCATAGTAGGTATGGATTTCCTTTGGGAAAACCATGCTGAAGTTGTTTGTTTTGACAAGATGATTCGATTCTCGCTCGCTAATGGTGACTTATTGTGTGTTTACGGAGAAGTCGCTTCAAAGAAACTCCAACTCATGTCATGTGTCCAGGCTAGCAAGTATCTCCGCAAGGAATACCAAGCTTTCTTGGCACACATCGTAGTAGCGGAGGAAAAGAAAGGGAAGACGATGGAAGAATTCCCCGTTGTTCGCGATTTTCCTAATGTATTTCCAGAAGATCTTCCAGGTTTACCTCCTGCTCGTGACATCAATTTCTGAATCGACCTCGTTCCTGGAGCAAATCCCGTCGCTAAAGCTCCATATCGACTCGCCCCGTCAGAAATGCGGGAACTCTCGAGTCAACTCCAGGAACTACTTGATAAAGGTTTCATTCGCCCAAGCACCTCTCCTTAGGGTGCACCTATCCTTTTCATCAAAAAGAAGGACGGATCGTTCCGGATGTGCATCGACTATAGGGAGTTGAATAAGCTAACTATCAAGAATCGATACCCCTTGCCCGAATCGACGATTTATTTGATCAACTACAAGGCGTTACGTGTTTTTCCAAGATCGATCTACGTTCAGGATACCATCAACTACAAATTCAAGAGGAGGATATACCCAAAACCGCATTCTGAACCCGTTATGGTCATTTCAAATTTGTCGTTATGCCTTTTGGTCTTACTAATGCCCCCGCAGTTTTCATGGATCTAATGAATCGTGTGTGTAAACCCTATCTTGACCGTTTCGTCATCGTGTTCATCGATGATATCCTGATCTATTCCAAAACCAAAGCCGAACACGCGCAACATCTCAGTTTGGTTCTTGAGTTACTCCATGGAAACCGTCTCTATGCCAAATTCTCCAAGTGCGAATTTTGGTTGGAGGAGGTCCAATTCCTGGGTCACGTCATTAATACTCAAGGAATTCATGTTGATCCCGTGAAGATCGAAGCCGTTAAGAATTAGGTTACACCTAAGAACCCGTCCGAAGTTCGTTCATTCCTCGGATTGGTGGGTTACTATCGCCGATTCATCTCCTACTTTTCAAAAATCACCGTACCGCTCACCGCTCTCACACACAAGGATAAACCTTTTGTTTGGGGAACTGAACAAGAGAAAGCCTTTCAAACGCTGAAGCCTATGCTTTGCAACGCTCCTATTCTCTCATTACCCGAAGGAGACGCCGACTTCGTAGTCTATTGTGATGCCTCTAACCTTGGACTTGGTTGTGTCCTTATGCAACGAGGCAAGGTTATCGCCTACGCATCTCGTCAGCTCAAGATCCACGAGAAGAACTACACCACACACGACCTCGAGCTTGGCGCAATTGTTTTTGCGTTAAAGATTTGGCGACACTACCTTTATGGTACTAAGTGTACGGTCTTCACCGACCATAGGAGCCTACAACACATCTTTGACCAGAAAGAACTGAACATGCGTCAACGCCGGTGGGTAGAACTACTCAACAATTATGACTGTGAGATTCGTTACCACCCAGGCAAAGCAAACGTCGTTGCCGACGCTCTCAGTCGACGAAGCTATTTACATAGCGTACCCAATACTCAAGCCCAGTACTGTCTCGAGACTCTTATTCATGGCGCCCAACATGCGTGTTTCATAGAACGTACCTTGAAAAAGGAACGGATCAAGCATGATGGTGCTTAACTCGTGAATAAAGCAAATGGTATACTCCAATACCTGGACCGAATTTGGATTCCCAAGCGTACAAACTTGCCACGAATCTTGTTAGACAAAGCTCACAAATCGCGGTACTCCATTCATCCCGGTGCAGACAAGATATACCAGGACATGCGCTACAAGTACTGGTGGCCGGGCATGAAGAAGGATATCGCCATCTACGTTTCGGAATGCCTGACTTGTTCGAAAGTCAAGGCTGAGCAACAAAAACCCTCTGGCTTACTCGTCCAACCCGAGATCCCTATGTGGAAATGGGAGAGTATAGCTATGGATTTCATAACGAAACTACTGCGCACGCCATCAGGTCACGACAACATCTGGGTTGTCGTTGACCATTTGACTAAATCCGCTCACTTTTTGCCAATACGAGAAGACTATAAGGTGGAACGATTAGCCCGAATCTACACCAACGAAATTATTTGTCGACATGGGACACCTAGTGACATCATCTCTGACCGCGATGGTCGGTTTACCTCGCGTCTTTGGGAAACTTTTCAATCTGCTCTCGGTACTACTCTTAATCTAAGTACCGCGTTTCATCCCCAAAACTGACGGTCAGACTGAGAGAACGATTCATACCCTTGAAGACATGCTTCGCTCGTGTGTCATAGATTTCAGTGGTAATTGGGACGCGCACTTACCTTTAGTCGAATTCTCGTACAATAACAGTTATCATTCTAGTATACAAATGGCACCTTTTGAGGCATTATACGGAAGAAAATGTCGATCGCCTATTGTATGGCACGAGATCAGAGACGCGCAAATTACCGGTCCTGAGCTATTGCAAGAAACAACTGATAAAATCCTCCAAATTCGAGACAATCTACTGAAATCTCGGAGTCGTCAGAAAAGTTACGCCGATAGACGCCGCAAGCCCCTTGAATTTGACGTTAGCGATCACGTACTCCTAAAGGTTGCACCTTGGAAGGGGGTGATCAGGTTCGGCAAGAAAGGAAAGCTCGCGCCTCGATATGTGGGACCCTTTAAGATTCTGGAAAGGATTGGCAAAGTGGCCTACAAACTCGAACTACCAGAGGAATTGAGTAATGTCCATCCGACTTTCCATGTTTCGAACCTCAGAAAGTGTTTGGTCAACGAGGAGTTACATGTCCCTCTAAAGGATCTACAAGTGGACGAAACATTCCACTTCATGGAAAAGCCTGTCGAGATCACGGGACAAGAAATTAAGGTACTCCGATGCTCACGCATTCCCATTGTGAAGGTTCGCTGGGAAGGCAAACGCGGCGCAGAGTTCACTTGGGAACTTGAAAGTGACATGAAGGCGAAGTACCCGCATCTGTTTGATACGTCTACTTCTTAAATTTCGGGACGAAATTTCCTCAACTAGGGGAGGCTGTAACACCCCGTGTTCCCAGAAGTCAAGGTCAAAGTCAACGACCGATCGCGCGACTTGACTTGTAATGAACTTCTTTTATGTGATGTGGAGTACTTGTCAATAACCGCAGTAATCGGCGTATATTTATCGCTATTAATCGCTTTACGATTGTGAACTATAGGAAGTAACAATGCGATAAAGTTAACTCAACAATAATCAACCTAACGCTAATCGAATCGACATCGAATCGCAATATGAATCGCAGTGAATTACATGTTCTGGATATTGTTTTACGTGTGTGTGCTATTTATGTGTTAACTGTGCATGTTTATTTATGTTTTGTGGTGATTAATCGCAACGCAATCGCAACTCTATCAATATCGCAACTCCATCGAATCGCAATCTACTCGAACACGCTAAACGGACGTCATTTATAGTGATTGTATGTTAGATATAGTGGTTAGGATTAATGGTAGATACTATCGCATCGCGCACTCGAATCGAATCGCAACGCTCAACACGCGAAACGTAGACAAAATCCAACTCACCACAGCCACTCGACCGAGTGACCACTCGATCGAGTGACCACTCGATCGGATGGCCACCCAATCGGGTAGCCACCCGATCAGACTGTCATTCGATCGGTGACCTGCTCGACCCAAGTGCTCTTTTCCATTTTGGGAAACCCTATAAATACCTCACCTGTCACAATCATTTGATGACACTACTCTCCTCCGAATCAGACGCACAAGCTCTCTTTTCTCTCGATTTCTCTCAATTCTTGTAAGTTTCTTCCCAAATCTTTGTACTTCTATGATCTACACTTGATTCTACACCTTTTTCACCGAACAATCTTCACTTTTAACCATGAAATCACTAGATTTGAGGTGTTCTAGGGTGATGTCATCATGAAGTTCATATGAACTTCAATGTTTGGCCTCACTCCACCAAGAACAACTTGGATCTGAACGATTTCCATATGTTTTAACAACGTTTTCACATAAATCTAAGTGTTTTGAGATAATAAGGATTGAAAGATGATTTATTCTATTTCTTTCAACTCTTTTACACTCAATGCACTCAAACCAATAGAACCGGACCTTGTTCTGATCTTCTACTCATTCTTAGCGATGTATCGGCTCGAGATCTGAGTTCTGTCAACGAGACAATCGATATCGGGTTGAACATGGACAAACCGTCAAGGAGCAGTTGGCTGATCGGTTGGGGTGATTCCCGTTCGATCGGACAGCTGAGACTTGGTGAAGTTCTAGTTGTTTAAACTAATGTTGTACCGTCTCGATCAAACCGCAAACCTTCAAACTTAACGAATTCCAAAACAAATCAGTCACCCGAATGGATTACCGTCCGATCGGATTGCTATCCGATCGAACGACAATCCAGTAGGATGACTTATG
Organism: Helianthus annuus; assembly: GCF_002127325.2. Classification (NCBI taxonomy): domain Eukaryota; kingdom Viridiplantae; phylum Streptophyta; class Magnoliopsida; order Asterales; family Asteraceae; genus Helianthus; species Helianthus annuus. The sequence goes on from NC_035442.2 coordinate 156,471,497, forward strand.
GTTTCCACACTTAAACAATTTTCAACATGTTCAATGTACAAGATTGCCACCCGATCGGATTTCCATCCGGTCGAGTGATTGTCTTGCTGTGAAATTGTTCTCACACTGAGAAGCCTCGCCAATCGGATCGCCGTCCGATCGAACGACCGTTCGATCGACCGACTTGAATGGTAGAGATACTTCTCTATTTTCAAAATACCACAACGGAAACTTTAAAGGACAAGCCATCATACGCAAACACATCCATGCTAACGAATGTCAGCCCGACCGAGTGGCCATCCGAACGGATGACCACCTGAACGGACTGATATCCGAACGAGTGGCTGTCCGAACGGATCGCCATCCGTCCGGATCACCATTCTACCCTTGGCACCTTTCTCGTTTTACGCACCGCTCTTCGCTTATTTTAATGTATTGACTTTTATTTTAACGTATGTTACAGGTGCTTAGGATGGTATGTCACACCCTGACTTTTGCGGAAGCGTATGATGTGTGACTTGTTCAATATCATTGCATTCAATCATAATAAACAACTATATGATCAAATCGATGTTCATCCATTCATTAAATTTTAAATATTACTAACACCAGTCATCTGAGTTTCAAACAATACGACCTTTGACTAAGTTACAAACCAACAAAAGTGGATGACATCTAACGTGGAATTTACTTCTAGAAACAACACCCGCGCCCAAGATCCAACTTGCCTCCTGAAATACATGTAATTTTGAAAACATTAACAAAAGTTGAGCGAGTTCGTGCGTTTTGTATAAGTACTGATTAACTTGTAAACGTTTGAGAGACTTCTTTGAAAACAGGTATGAAAAGTATTTGTGAACAAACCAAATTAATGATTTACAAGGACATTAAAGCCTGTGAAGACATAGGGAGCACTCGAAATGTGTAGGCTTATACCCTCGTCGATTCCCTCGACTGTGTCGAATTCCACTTCGACTATGTCAATTTACCTTGACTATGTCAATTTACCTTGACTATTGTCGATTTACCTCGATTGGGACACCGAGGCACTCAAGTGGTCACATAAGGACCATGAGTGGGGCTCGGCCGTACCCGTTAGATCTAACCTTCGTCCCTAATTAAGAGTTAATGGCATTTCAAATTTAATCTATGCTCACATGATCTAATAGTTCATTTCATAGTCAATTCATACCGTTTAAACATTCGTAACATGTATTCCACCCCCGAGAGTTATAAAACCGAAAACAGTTAAGAGAAAAGGGGGACATGAACTCACTGTCTTGCGTCTTCGTAATCACCGTAACTCAAAGCTTCGCCGGATATACACGACTACCTACAACGGACTAAGGTCCGTTAGACGAGCGGGTCGTGCCTTGACTTAGTATTAATTAGTGTCCTTGAGTTACGTTTCTTTGTGTATTCAGTTTTATTCCAACTTATAATTATTTGTTAAAATAATAAATATTTTAACTTAAATTATATTTTGTAAATTTTGGAATAATAGTTAAAACAATATATTTTAACTTAATATTTCTCAAGTATTTATACTTGTATATCCTTCCCAAGGATGGGTGTTTTTGTATTCGTATTCTTATACTTTTATATTTTTGCCATGTATTTGAGTCGTATTCCGGTGTGTATTTATACGTGCGAAAGTACGTATTTTCTTGTAATTGTTAAGTATTCTTATACTTAATTTCGTATAAATTTTCCCGGAATAATTTCCTTAGTAAAAATCCATATATATTTCCAAAATATATACTTTAAGAAATATTTCTTAGAAAAATTATTTATAATTTTTCCCTTGGGCAAAAATATTTGTATTTTCATTTAAGTTTGAAAAATAATATATTTTCAAGTCTAACTTAAAAAATATATAACTTATTTTTATCCAAAAATAATGTATTTCAAGTTTATTCAAGAAAAAATATATTTTTCCCAAAAATAATATATTTTTTCGTTGTCAAAAATATGATATAATTTTGTAATAATTGTAAAAATCATATTTTTGTTCTTTTGGTGTCCAAAATACTATTTGCCAAAATATATAGATGAATATTATTTCCGGAACATTTTGTAAATTATATTCCTTTGTTCGGTTTTACCGGTATTTTGGGTATTCATTGTATATTAAATCTTTGGAATTTTGGTAATATTTTGGGATTGTAATTTCTTGGTAATTTGATGAGTTATATTATTTCAAGTCCCAAAATAATATAACTAATACACATAGTATACAAATAATCACATACATGGTGTCTTCTAAATATATTTTCCTAAATACATATTTAGTCACTTTTATTTATGAAAACCAACCTCCAATATTTATATTTTTGTAACAAAAATTATGGCAAACTTTATGTGAAAATCCATGGTTTAAAATATACTTGTAAGTGCATGTTTATAAATATTTTTCTAAGTGTTTAAATTTTTACAAAATTTTGCCATAGTTTCCCCTAAAAATGGAGGTTTCCATGCTTTCAAGCATATCATTTTCTTTTGTAGAAATCAACACAATCAATCCACAATCAACAATAAACAGTCTATGCTTACCAATTTTGTCAAAAACAAGCATAATCTATCACTTCATGAACTTGAAAATTTATAAAATTTGTAGTACTTACTAGTGTTTTTAGTAAGCCTTGTTATCCTTTAAAGTGTGATTGATTCTTTAAAAACATCATTTTTAAAGAAGATGGACCTTAACAACTTGTAGTCACATTTTCTAAAAATGTTTCTTTATGAATTTTTCTTGTTACACAAGTGTTTCTACACTTGTTTAACCACAAAAAATAAGGTTTATTTATTTAAGAACCAAGATTAAGTAAAACTTGTATTTTTAACTTGGTTTCTTGAAAAATTACTCTTGAAATCTTAGATTTACAAGATTTACAACTTACTTTAGTCATCATTTTACAAGAACACAACATATTCTTTCAAGTTCATGTTTCTCATGAGAATGATCTATAATCCTACAACATTTACATCCTCTCATCTTGATAGATTATGTTTTTAATCATGATCTAGCAAGATCATATGATGATCTACATCATTTTCATAAGCAATCAATGATCAACAAGTAGATTAACACATAAACAACATAGTTTCTTCATGATTTAAGCTTATGTTAAAGTTTCATTCACTTGTTTCTTAATGTTCTTCATGATAATCAACATGTATCATCTTTTAACCACTAAGATAAGATGTAAAATGGAGTGTATGATGTTCTTACCACTAGCTCAAGGCTAGGGATGATTCAAGAGAAGAAATAGAGTGGATAAAAGCACTAGAGAGAGCTCCTTCCAATTCCGTTGCCTGCAACCTTCTTAGATAGGCCCGAGACACCTTAGAATCACCTTGGATCACTTGGAAATGGGCTAGAAAAATTTAGAGATGCATGGGGGTGCTTGCCCGTGAGCTTATGGAGAGAAGGAGAAAAGTTTTGTTGGTTGGAAGTGTTAGAATGATCATGGATGAAGGACTTGGGGTTTTTAAGCAATTCTTCTAACATTAGTAAAGTATAAGGTATAATATGTCAAGAATATACCTTACAAATCTTATAAAATATTGAGATAAAATCAATGTGTGGGGCCCACTTCCTAACCGTCCATTAAGTGGGGGGGGGGGGGTAAAGTGTAACATTTCAATGGTTAGTTACTTGATTTAGTTGGAAAGTAATGGCGCTAGTTAGGTATTTTATGTATTTAATGTTTATGAGATGTGTTATGATATTCGGTGACCATAACTAGCTTTGTAACACTAAAACAATGCTTCTAGTGAAAATTTGATGTTTCGGGTGGTGTCTGGTTGTTCGTTTCGTTACTGTTCGTTAAAGTGCCGAATTGCGCAGTTTAGTGTGCTTTATGTTGTATTTTATGACAGTTTCGGTTCCCGACACTTAGGAAAGTATTCTGGACCATTAAGCCACTTTTCTACATTATATTTAGAGGTTAAATTGCTGAAAATTGCTGAATTTGTTTATTTACTGCAGAATTCTGCAGTCTTAGTATGTTTCTGGCACTTTCCGGTACCTATGTCATCACTAGGAAGGCAGTTTTGAAATCCCTACTTCCCTACACACTATACTAGTTTACCACTTGGTCCTGGGGCTTATTTTGTGTCCTATCATCATGTCTGACTAAGTACTGAACTCCCGTCAGTACCTCTAGTTCGTCTGATAACTGTGCTAACTTGTTCTGTGCATTAATAGAACTATATTGTGTTGCATGTAGTAATCATAAAAGTCTTGAAACATGAAATGCCATTATATGTGTGTAACAGTAATCAAAATTTCCATTCGTCTTGTAAACTAAATTATGCACAGTCATTAAAGCACAGATTACTGTTTAATTATTGTACGGAATGTATGGAAAAGTGCCAGTTGTCACATGGTAGCCTACCTTGTTTGCTGTGTGATGAAATCGAGGCTAGGAAAGAGTCCTAGAAACAAACTAATAAATTGTCTATGATGTAATCTGAGTTGTCGGAACAATTACTGGTTTTTGAGATATATTATCTGTAATAACTTGTTTGCTTAATATGTTACGGTATGGGACGTAATGCTAAATATTAGGTAATAATAGCTGTTGTGGATTTCTCATGAACAATCTGTTTCCCTCAGTGTCGCGCCCCGATGATTCCGCCATCGGTTGGGGTGTGACACAAACCCCGGTCCACATGGGTGTGGTCTTGCTACACCCAAATAGATCTATCACTCATGTCCCTTGGTCCTACAATGAGGATTAACGGTCTTAAGCGTTATACCCACCACTCACATGATCAAGCAGTACCCTTCCTTAGCTAACCATACCATGTATAAAACATTTGTAAACAGTTTGTAACATGTACTTCACCCCCGAAGTTATAAAACTGAAAACAGTTAAAAGAAAAAGGGGACATGTACTCACAGTCTTGCGTTCTTCTCAACCAACGGTAACTCAAAGCTTCTTCTGGTGTACACGATTACCTACAACGTATTACTGTTTATTAGACGAGCGGGTCGTGCCTTGACTTGGTATTAATTAGTGTCTTTGAGTTACGTTCTTTGTGTCTTTGATATTATTCCAAGTTATATAATTATTTGTTAAAATAATAAATATTTTAACTTAAATTATATTTGTTAAATTTTTGGAATAATTGTTAAAACAATAGATTTTAACTTGATACCTTTCAAGTATTTATACGTGTATATCCTTCCCAAGGATGGGTGTATTTGTGTTTGTATTCTTATACTTGTATATTCTTGTCATGTATCGGTGTCGTATTCCGGTGTGTATTTATACGTACGAGAATACGTTTCTCCTTGTAATTGTTAAGTATTCTTATACTTAAGTTTTTCAGAATAATATCTCTAGTAAAAATACATTAATATATATATTTCCAAAATATATATTTTGAGGAATATTACTTAGAAAAATTATTTATAATTTTTCCTTTGGCAAAAATATTTGTATTTTCATAAAAGTTCCAAAAATAATATATTTCAAGTCTAACTTGAAAAATATATATAAATCCATTTTTCTTCCAAAAATAATATATTTCAAGTTTACGTAAGAAAATATATTTTCTTTCAAAAATAATGTATCTCATGTTTGTTTGAGAAAATATATATTTCTTTCAAAAATAATATATCTTCTAAAAATTCCAAGAAAATGTATATTTTTACTTGCCAAAAATAATATATTTTCTTCTTGTCAAAAATATGATAAATAATTGTAAAAATCATATTTTTGGTTCTTGATGTCCAAAATAATAATTACCAAAATATACTTGGGAATATATTTTCCGGAATTTTTGTAAGTTATATTCCTGTGTTTGGTTTCACCAATATTTTGAGTATAATTTATGTGTTCACATTCTTGGGATTTTGGTAATATTTTGGATTGTAATTTTCAGTATTTTGATGAGTTATATTATTTCAAGTCCCAAAATAATATAACTAATACACATAATATACAATTAATCACATACATGGTGCCTTCTAAATATATATTTCCTAAATACATACTTAGTCACTTTTATTTATAAAAACCAACCTCCAATATTTGTAATTTTTGTGACAAAAATTATGGCAAACTTTATGTGAAAAATCCATGGTTTGAAATTCTCTTGTAAATATTTGTTTAGAAATATTTTTCTAAGTGTTTAATTTTTAGAAAATTTTGCCATAGTTTCCCCCAAAAATGGAGGTTTCCATACCTTGAAGGTATATCATTTTCTTTTGTAGAATCAACACAATCAATCCACAATCAACAATAAACAACCTACACTTACCAATTTTGCCAAAAACAAGCATAAACTACCACTTCATGAACTTGAAAATTTATAAAAATTTGTAGTAACTTACTAGTGTTTTTAGTAAGTCTTGTTACCCTTTAAAGTGTGGTTGGTTCTTTAAAAACTTCATTTTTAATGAAGATAGATCTTTACAACTTATGATCACAATTTCTAAAAATGTTTCTTCATTGATTTTTCTTGTTACATAAGTGTTTCTACACTTTATTAACCACCAAAAATAAGGTTTATTTATTTAGAATCCAAGATTAAGCAAAATTTGTATTTTTTAACTTGGTTTTTTGGAAAATTATACTTGAAATATTTGGATTTACAAGATTCACAACTTACTTTAGTCATCATTTTACAAGAACACAACATATTCTTTCAAGTTCATGTTTCTCATGAGGATGATCTATAATCCTACAACATTTTCATCCTCTCATCTTGCTAGATTATGTTTTTAACCATGATCTAGCAAGATCATATGATGATCTACATCATTTTCATAGGCAAACAATGATCAACAAGTAGATTAACACATAAACAACATAGTTTCTTCATGATTTAAGCTTATGTTAAAGTTTCATTCTTTTGATTCTTAGTGTTCTTCAAGTTAATCATCATATATCATCTTTTAACCACTTGAAATAGATGTAAAATGGAGTGTATGATGTTCTTACCACTAGCTCAAGGCTGGGGATGATCAAGAGAAGAAAACAAGTGGATAAAAGCAAATGAAAGAGGTCCTTGAACTTCCGAAAGCTCCTTGCTCCTTTATGCAACCTCTAACACCCTTGTATATGCTTGGAATGGATGAGACTTGATTGAATGAAGGTGATGATGATGGTTATGGTTTCGGCCGAAGGTAAGCAAAGGAGAAGGAGAAAGAAGTGTGTGAAGTGGTGTGTGAAAGATATGAGGGTTATGCTTAAAGGTCATACTTATAATTCATCTTACTCAATTCTCCAATGGTATATGTGTCTAGCATGAAGAAACATGATTCAATAGAATATTCAATTAAAATCTTCATGTGGGCCATATGTTGGCGGATTACATAGGTTGGGGGGGGGGGTAGTAGACTAGGTTTTAACCATAAAGCTAGTTAATAGTTGAAATCCAGGTATCTAGTTAGGTGATTAGTTATTAGGTATTTATATGATGTGTTATGATATTCGAGGACCATAACTAGCTTGGTAATGTCAAAAAAGTGCTTCTAGTGAAAATTTGGTGTTTCGGGTAGTGTCCGGTTGTTCAGTTGGTTACCGGTTCGTTAAGGTACTAAACTTCACAGTTTAGTGTGCTTTATGTTACCTTTTGTGACACTTTTGATTCCCGATACTTAGGAAAGTATTCAGGACCATTTAACCATATTTCTGCATAATATTAATATGTCTAAATGCTGAATTTGCTGATTTTTGCTTAATTCAGCACTTTAAGTGAGTTTTAGGCACTTTCCGGCACTTAAACTATCACTAGGAAGGCAGTTTTGTGATCCTTACTTTCCACACACTATACTAGTGTAACTCTTGGTTTCTGGCTCATTCTGCGTCTCAATACAATGACTGTCTATCTACTGAACTCCGTCAGCATTTTTCTGATTGGTCTGATAATTGTGCTGTCGGTGTATCATTCGAATCAACAAATTTTATATGCAGTAATGATATGTCATTTGCAATATTTGATGCACAAGTATGTATATGGTAATAATCAGAAAGCAATTCAAGTAATTAATTGTAATGCAGCACAATCATTAAGCACTAATCATGGATTAATAGTTGTATGGATACCTAGAAATTTGACAGTTGTCACATTCTCCCCCTGTTAAGAAAATTTCATCCTCGAAATTTAAACCACATTCACTCCTTAGGCTTACATTATACGTGCATGGATATGAATAATACCAAAGTGGTTAACCACGAAACCGAATCAAAACTTATTCGAATCAGGTGAATCCAAGGACATATTACAACAATGAGAACCCAGTAGTAAAAAAAAGGTGTGTGTTTTAGTAGTTGATGTCAAAGATACGAGACGTATAGATGTATGACCTAGTGTAACTTAGTTAACAGGGGTTCAATAAAAGGGGAGTTTCGACTAATAGAATTCCAAACGATCGTTCACAATATGCAAATGAGTTTTAGAACAATAATGTCACAACCCTCGATCTCTCAGGAACAGGCGGCCGTGAGCCAGTTTCGGTGGTATCGTGTATTGTCTAATTTGGCAGCGGAATTTTTCATCAGGACTGTAGTTAGGAAATATTTTATCAGAGTAAAACCACCATATTTTCATAATATTAAACACATGGGATAAAACCCAAGTTTTTGCAGTACACACATTTTCATAGGAATAAATCCTATTTTGTTTAGTAAAAACATCTATTTTATTTTAGGTAACTTTATTGCCACTTTTCCAAGCCTTCAGTGCTCTCCAGCTGGCTTTTATTGGCTTCACACTAAGTTACCTGAAACACGTGTTTAAAACATTTTATCAACAGGAAATACTGGTGAGTGAATCCCAGTTTAATCAAGTTTAAAATAACAATCATTTCACAGTATTGAGGGCGCATCCGCAATTACATTTGTTTCCAAGACATCACAATTAACATAAGTGGTACGGTCATACCCAACTTATGGGATGTTACCACGCCAGTAACCAATTTTGTATACAAAACCCCAACATACCCACTATAATTGTATTCTTTACAAATACTCAATAACTGCTTTGTATATATTTAATTTAGTGAGGTTTTGTAAAAACAGTAAACAAAAAGGTTTACAAAAGGTGGATCAACTCACATTGCTATTATAGGGCTTTCCTTTGTGACTTCCTGGTTATAATCTAATTAAATAAACAATGCACATGTGTTGGTATAATAACCCATTTTAACATTAGTAATACCCTCCCCGAGACGGCATTCCAACGACTACGTCGGGCAGAACCACGACAGCAGTTACGGAACCCTAGATCAATCGGGCAGAGTATCTAATACGTATCCAGGGGTTATGATACTTACAACGAGGCAGAGCTTCGCTAATTAGGGAGGTATTAGGCCCGGGTATAGTGACTACCCTATAGAAATTTGAGAGAGAAAGTCATTTGTGAACGAATTCAAATGAACGGCCGAAGCTTTCTATTTATAGTGCTGATCTTGGACCTTGTCGCGCCCCGCGTAAAACAAAGACAGGGCTTACACGGCCCGTGTTGACCCCAGGTCAACGTGTAGCTGGGCTGAGTCATTGAGTAGGTTTGCCGGGTGTTGGGCCACGTGGCCGCACCGGGCTGCGCCACTTTTTGAACCTCTCGCGGCCCGCGTTAACTAAGCGAGGATCTTACGCGGCCCGTTTGAACTTAAGAATCAACGAAATCAGGTTCTAGCCCTTATACCGCCCGCGTAAAGGTTTGGGGTGGGTCTACGCGGCCCGCCTCAACTTACTTTTTCTTGTTTTCCATTATTTTCAATGCTATATTATATTTCGGGTTTAGTTCACATACGGGGTGTATTTTAGGAAGTGCAGGGTGTCAGAAAAATATTCGGGAGGGTTGTTATATTTTGGGTATCACTCCTGGGTTATTTAATAAAATATATAGTGCACTCACATTAAGTATAGCGACCCAATTCTACTTTATCCCTACGTCACGAGATAGAACCCCAACGGATTTAGGCAGAGCCTTGACATACGTTACGGGGCCCTACGTCACTTGAACATGGTATCAGTGATCAGGGGCTACAATACTTAAAATGGGGCAGGGCTTTGTAGGATTTAGGGATGAATAACTTTGGAAAATGGGGGCAATTAGTAGAGAGGGAATCGAAAGAAAGGAATTTTGGCATTTGAATTGTGAACTGCTAATTCATATATATAGTGTATGTTGAGATTAGAGTGCCTTCCAAGCAAGGCCACGTACATCACTTCATTAATGTCAATTGTTCCTGTTTAACTTACACGTATACATGACTTTTAAAATTTTGATTCTCATGCTTTTTAGTTTTCATTTTCCTTTTCATGAATTCAATTTTCGTAAGATTTGCACTAGGCTTAAAAGTAGTTTTAGTTTATAATTCATAGATTATTTTATTATTTTATTTGTATTATTACACGTAACATGTAATTTGTTTTCAACATTCATTTTATAATTTATTTATTATATTTATATTATTATTATTATATATATTAATTTAACTGTTTCACTTATTTGGTGCGTATAACTTCTAAAATATAACGTTTTATAAAATAATGAATATGCCATTAGGACGAGAATAATTTTATCTACAATTTGAACCAAGTTTCATTAAAATGGAGTAGGTTCAAATATAATGTATTTTTATAATTTAATTATTAAATGGTTCCTACGCTTGCCCAAAATACATCATATTTCCATTGGTCAACTTACCCATGATGCATCCTTTTAATTACATAAGTTTTTATATATTTTATGTAAATAAGAATTTTGGGAATGTTACATCCTCCCCACCTTGTTTTAAATCTCGTCCTCGAGATTCCCTGAAATATGTATGATGATTTAGTTAATTTTAGCTTCTAGGTATATTCTGGTCTTTATTTTCGAATTTTACTTTACTTTGACCAGAACTATTCTTTATGCTTAAAGATTCTTACCTTTAATTTGTATGATCTTTTAATGGATTTAAATTCTTCATTTACCTCTATAACTTTGAAGAGGTACAACTAAAGATTTATCAGTTAGGTACGTATTCCTATTATTTCAAATAAATTTAAGGGTTCCGAATGGTAAATCTTAGTAGAATCATAGGGGAAGAGAGTTCTTGTAAGTATATCTAGTCGTGGTTACTCTTATCTTCTCAAGAGCTCTTAATAAAGGTAAAACGACTCTCTATAAGTTTTTAGATGTTTTGTGTCTAAGTACAACTTTTAGTTACAGGCTTCCCAATGCATTAATAATCGCAAAGGAAAATCTTATACTTTCCATGGCGTCCCAACTTATAGGGTTCACGTCGTTCATCTTGTCGCACGAGTTTCGAGACTGATGATCAAACGAAATAGTGTTTGATATCGAAATTATAGACGTATACGAGAGATTCCTGATAAATAAATCTAAAATTATCATTGACCTAATTGTCAATCAATATGGTCTTTGCATTTCCTCATAGATATACATATCTATATAATCATATATTTCACATACTGTAATATACACACCATTTATCAGGTCAATGTATTTAACAGATTCATATTTCCAAAAACAGGTCAAACATCAAGTCATGGTACTATTTAGGGAATTCCATTAACATAACAGATACCCCATCTCACCAGGTCTCGCCGGAGAGGTACCCTCATCTCACCCGGACAAGCTGGAGTGTATACCACATCATACCCAGGCTTGCCGGAGAGGTAGTTATCACTGTATTTCCCATAAATAGAATTTTCTCAAATAATGATTTCAGGAGTACATCATTTATTATGGCTTGTATCAAGGAATAAGGAAATTAGTATTCTCATGATAGATCATATTCTAGAACCGAGTAGTATCAATAAACAAGAAATAACAGTGGCCAGTTGTTATCGCTTATTTATCATAGTTGCATTGTTCTAGTCATTATCCTCACGGCATACTAACATCCATCACACTTTACCTACACAAATAATTAGCTTATCTCGAAGCTTTATACTAAGACATTTTTCTTAGGTTTAAGTCTAAATATTGTCCTGGTTGTTACCAGTGAATATCAATATCCTATCTCTTTCATTTAAGCATAGATATTATCATGGTTGTGGCTTTCTTTTGTTTTAAAAATGGAGTTTCAAATATATCATTGTCTCCGTTGACACTATGGCTAGGTTTAATGTGAAGGGTATGTTTACAGCTAACTCTATTCATGCTTATATATTGTTAGATTCCGTTGCAAGGAATATGTTATTGAGACAGATGGCGTTTTGAAACAAAATAGGTTTCTTATAATGGCTTCATGTCTTTATAAGAATTACTAGTGCTATTTTCTCTTATGTTTATCTTCAGAAGATATTATATTGTGTATACCATCAAGAAATTCTATTGGGTATATGCATATATATGTATAAAATTTCAAATCTCTAGTTAATATTAAACTTACGAAATATATACACATATATAAAGTAATAACTATACATCCGATGGTACCAATCATCAAGCTTATTTCCATGACTTTATTTTATCTTTTTATAAAAGTAGTATATTGAAATAAATTTTTGCCAAATATAATATTTTGGAATTTAAAAGTTTAAGGAAATAATTTAGTCCAAATATAAACTTTTCTGGAGTCATAAGAACAAATTTCATTTTTAACAAATGGGTTGAACTATACAAGACTCACTATTTATATTACTTTAATAATTTCTCCTCAAGTAACCATCTATATATCTTTTCCAATTATCACATTCCTACCTTTTCCTTTATAAGAATCTATTATAATATACTTTTAAGATTGAAAAGCATTATTTAGAAGACTATGTGCATATGTGACTCATGACATGGTATTTATGGGTTACCCAGAGATATATATACTATATGTAAATTACTTTCCGTAATTTAAAACTTTAGTCATAATAATATAGCGGATATAAGATATAGTACATAACATTAATTTATGATTTTGCCCTCTGTAGCTTACTTGATTCCATACTATCAAAGTATGTCTATTTTATATTCAAAATATGTTAAGATTAATACTTTACTTCGTATATATTCAAGATTTATTATTATTTTTTTTAACTAAATAGATCTCGTATAGATTCACGTAACCTACTTTATTAAATTTATTTGTGTTACGGGTACATCACTAATATTTTATTACCACAGTTATTTTATGAGAATTTCCATCTCCATTATTATTCTTTTAGTATTAAGTTTAACCAATCACAATCCAATCTCATCTCTTTTATCTTTATCATAATCTTTCGAAACTACTTAAGGTAAGTTTAACATCTAATTTATCAACTCAACTCATTTACTAATATTGTATTATTTAATTATTATACATCAACCAGCTGACTCGAATATTTTTCTTTATAATTTAGGATACACAATCCTATAATTAATAGGACGGGTAAATCTTGAAATCTTAAATTAATTATTTCCAGGTATAAGACCTATTATGAACATATCTTAATATTAAAGATTTGTAGAAATGTTTTCAACCTTTAGTTAGGCCTTTCTACGTAGTCCCATCAACCCAAATCTCTAAAAATTTTAAATGATTTTGTTTATTCATGAATACCCATCATATTCATTTAACCATTTATTTTATCGCTAAGTATTTTAATAGAAACCTTTACAAGTAATCCCAACATTAGTTATTTTATAAAAGTATGAAAGTATGAAGTCTTATGGTCAACTGGTTACAAACCATAAGGGATAAAATAGAGTGGTAAATTGGTACACCTGGGTTTCAAAACTTGCTTTGGCTAGATCCACTAAAGCAATCTTTTAAATTAATTCTTAAAATTCTTTTGGTTAATTTAATAGCTTCGGTTTTATTTATTTAAAAATAAACTATTTTGAAATAATATTATTAAAACCACAAAGTTTTAAAGCTTTATACCATATATTCCAATATGTATTTTAAATCAAAGTAAATGATTGGTTTCAAAGAGAATCATAAACATAAACATGACTGCTGTGTTAATAACTAACTTAGTTTGATGTGTATAATATTATTTGAGTAGGTGGTATTAATTATCACAGACAAATTTCTAGTACAAACATCTGGGTACAATCATAAAAATAGATTGATTAAAAACGACAAACATTGCGACTTATATATATATATATATGTATTTATTACAACTACAACTGGGGTTCAAAATATACTAGTGATTATGCATCCATAACTTATTTTAGTCTATCTAGGTTATAGGAGTATTATGCTCAACATGCTTTTATGTAAGATTTATTCTATCTCCTGTCTCTACTAAGTTATTATCTAATGGGCAAAGTTCATTTTTTAAAATTTCTGGCTTATAGGTGGCATGGGTGCTGGTACTAGTTTGGCGGTTCAACTATTTAATATAAGTTAGCATTTACTGCTGTAGTGGCTAACATATGGAGATTTTCCCATTGTTTATCTAATTCATCTTCCCATGGTAGGTTATTGCCTGTTCCTGAGTTTGTGTATTTATTTCCTTATTAATTATCACTTCCTTTGGTTGTGACTTCTTTATTTTCTATTGACTTTTTCCAATAATTCTACTTCTTTTCTTAGTGGTAAATGGTTTCTCAGACTGTGCCTTATGAATAAAAATTCATTTCTCAATATCTGCTGAGTATCCTAAAGGATTTGGTTGAAATGAGGTTTCCTTATCTTTTGGTGAACTATCTAATTGACGATAGATGTCCGAAATTCTTTGTGTACCCATACTGTAGACTAACAAATAGTCAAATAACATAAAACACATAATCACATAAGCTATTTCCTAACACAGAATTTAAAACTTAAGTGTCAGCAAAACACTTCTTTGGCTTGAACCAGTGGCATAGCTCTGATACCACCTTCTGTCACAACCCCCGATCTCTCAGGAACGGGCGGCCGTGAGCCAGTTTCGGTGGTATCGTGTATTGTCTAATTTGGCAGCGGAATTTTTCATCAGGACCGTAGTTAGGAAATATTTTATCAGAGTAAAACCACCATATTTTCATAATATTAAACACATGGGATAAAACCCAAGTTTTTGCAGTACACACATTTTCATAGGAATAAATCCTATTTTGTTTAGTTAAAACATCTATTTTATTTTAGGTAACTTTATTGCCACTTTTCCAAGCCTTCAGTGCTCTCCAGCTGGCTTTTATTGGCTTCACACTAAGTTACCTGAAACACGTGTTTAAAACATTTTATCAGCAGGAAATACTGGTGAGTGAATCCCAGTTTAATCAAGTTTAAAATAACAATCATTTCACAGTATTGAGGGCGCATCCGCAATTACATTTGTTTCCAAGACATCACAATTAACATCAGTGGTACGGTCATACCCAACTTATGGGATGTTACCACGCCAGTAACCAATTTTGTATACAAAACCCCAACATACCCACTATAATTGTATTCTTTACAAATACTTAATAACTGCTTTGTATATATTTAATTTAGTGAGGTTTTGTAAAAACAGTAAACAAAAAGGTTTACAAAAGGTGGATCAACTCACATTGCTATTATAGGGCTTTCCTTTGTGACTTCCTGGTTATAATCTAATTAAATAAACAATGCACACGTGTTGGTATAATAAACCATTTTAACATTAGTAATACCCTCCCCGAGACGGCATTCCAACGACTACGTCGGGCAGAACCACGACAGCAGTTACGGAACCCTAGATCAATCGGGCAGAGTATCTAATACGTATCCAGGGGTTATGATACTTACAACGAGGCAGAGCTTCGCTAATTAGGGAGGTATTAGGCCCGAGTATAGTGACTACCCCATAGAAATTTGAGAGAGAAAGTCATTTGTGAACGAATTCAAATGAACGGCCGAAGCTTTCTATTTATAGTGCTGATCTTGGACCTTGTCGCGCCCCGCGTAAAAGAAAGACAGGGCTTACACGGCCCGTGTTGACCCCAGGTCAACGTGTAGCTGGGCTGAGTCATTGAGTAGGTTTGCCGGGTGTTGGGCCACGTGGCCGCACCGGGCTGCGCCACTTTTTGAACCTCTCGCGGCCCGCGTTAACTAGGCGAGGATCTTACGCTACCCGTTTTAACTTAAGAATCAACGAAATCAGGTTCTAGCCCTTATACCGCCCGCGTAAAGGTTTGGGGTGGGTCTACGCGGCCCGCCTCAACTTACTTTTTCTTGTTTTCCATTATTTTCAATGCTATATTATATTTCGGGTTAGTTCACATACGGGGTGTATTTTAGGAAGTGCAGGGTGTCAGAAAAATATTCGGGAGGGTTGTTATATTTTGGGTATCACTCCTGGGTTATTTAATAAAATATATAGTGCACTCACATTAAGTATAGCGACCCAAATTTACTTTATCCCTACGTCACGAGACAGAACCCCAACGGATTTAGGCAGAGCCTTGACATACGTTACGGTGCCCTACGTCACTTGGACAGGGTATCAGTGATTAGGGGCTACAATACTTAAAATGGGGCAGGGCTTTGTAGGATTTAGGGGTGAATAACTTTGGAAAATGGGGGCAATTAGTAGAGAGGGAATCGAAAGAAAGGAATTTTGGCATTTGAATTGTGAACTGCTAATTCATATATATAGTGTATGTATGTTGAGATTAGAGTGCCTTCCAAGCAAGGCCACGTACATCACTTCATTAATGTCAATTCTTCCTGTTTAACTTACACGTATACATGACTTTTAAAATTTTGATTCTCATGCTTTTTAGTTTTCATTTTCCTTTTCATGAATTCAATTTTCGTAAGATTTGCACTAGGCTTAAAAGTAGTTTTAGTTTATAATTCATAGATTATTTTATTATTTTATTTGTATTATTACACGTAACATGTAATTTGTTTTCAACATTCATTTTATAATTTATTTATTATATTTATATTATTATTATTATTATATATATTAATTTAACTGTTTCACTTATTTGGTGCGTATAACTTCTAAAATATAACGTTTTATAAAATAATGAATATGCCATTAGGACGAGAATAATTTTATCTACAATTTGAACCAAGTTTTATTTAAAATGGAGTAGGTTCAAATATAATGTATTTTTATAATTTAATTATTAAATGGTTCCTACGCTTGCCCAAAATACCTCATATTTCCATTGGTCAACTTACCCATGATGCATCCTTTTAATAACATAAGTTTTTATATATTTTATATAAATAAGAATTTTGGGAATGTTACAAATAACATCCGCTAGATGAACTCAGAATCAGCAAGCTCAAAGGTAATTGTAATGTGAAAGTGATCCGTCAACTTTCAAACAAATAAATGAATAAAATTTGTGTGTTGACATAATTGAGTTGCGAGAATATACCGAAATGAAATACAATCGAATCCGGTGTATCATTGTCTTAATTCGTAGTTGCATTAAGAGTGTTTAAAAGACAAGTTAAGCAAAAGTATGTGTAGTTGCGTGTGAAACGGTTGACCACGATTAGCACAAGCTACAAGTTTGTACCGACACCACAAGGTGTCGTAATGACATAATTCAATAATAGTGGTGACCGAACAAGTTCACCGTGTTTGAGATCAAATGAAAGTGTAATGAAGCAAACCTGAAACTTTGATTCAAACGGCATCGCCAGATTTTTCAATTGAATATAGAACACCAAAGAACTACTGTTTTTTATTGTAGATGGTAAAGCAATAAATACTGCAAGGCATTCGATCGATAATGAAAGAACCGTTAGGAGGTACCCTGAAATATAAAATGAATTTATGTGCCATTGTCTTAACACACGATTGTGTTAAGACTGCTTTAATCATATGATAAAACAAAACGGATTTTAGAGCAAGTCAATAAATAACCAATTAAATCCATGTATGAGATGCGTAAACGAGATTAACGCAAGCTTCAAATTATCAAGACACCACCATAAGGTGTCGAAATCAACGAACTATTTAATGGAGTCGCAGCCCAAACAAATCTACTATGACTCGGAACAAAAGGAGCATTTGCAAAGATGAAATTGAATATGATGTTCTCAATACATCATATGGTGTCCTGAATTGAATATACGAAATGGACAAGTTCAAGCAATTGAACTTGATTTTAGTGCAATTTGACAATAAACGTATGTATTGACAAGGGAATTTCGGCATGGTTACAAAGATAAACCATGTATGCTACTTGAAAGAAAAGAAATTCCAAGAAGGTGTGTTGGCTTGATAACAAATGAATTGATACTTACAATAATGCAGAATATTCGAGTCACAAGGCAATAATCGGATATAGTGAAATAATATTTGTAACTTCGATGAAAACGGTCATTAGAAAGGAAGCCACACGCGTAACAAATGATTGCATGTGTAACATATGAAATGATCAAATACCGAAACAAATGAGTCTTCGTTCTAATGAAGGGAATTGTCATGACGCAACTACTATTAAGAGGAGAAGAGATGTAAAAATCTACCCGCTAGATACAAAAGTGGAAATTTCAATATAAGAATTTTCGAGTACTTCACCTGTTCGGTTAACTAAAATAGCATATACGACAGAATAATGGTGTTTGCTCAAGTTAATGGACATGGTTTCTAAGTGATAACCTTTAATGAGTTTTGTCCTATGATGAGGATACGTCCTTGGTCGGACCGAATACTTGGTAAGCGTAAGGTTGGACCGTAAGCACAAGGGGCTGGTCGGACCTAGTGCCCCCGGTCGGAACGACCAACCATTGGGATCCTTTAGGGATGAGCATTTGGTACCGGGTACCGGTACCAAACCGGTACCGAACTGTACCGGGTATATTCGGTACCGGTACCGGTACCTACTTTCTTCGTTTTTCGGTACCGGTATTTACGGGTAAAACACCCCTAAGTACCGGTATCGTACCGGTACCGAACCGGTGTATTCGGTACCGGTACCCACTTTTCCCCTTTTTTGGTCCCGGTACCGGTTCGGTACCGAACGGGTACCGTGCTCATCCCTAGGATCCTTCTTAACTAACTGAGGGCCCACAGCTTTAATTACTTGACAGCGACTGGTCCGACCGTAACTAACTCGCCACGTCAGCATACTCAAAAAGTATAAATACCCCGCTAAGACCTCCATCAAAGGGTAATGACTTCTTTCTCTCTCTAAAAACTCTCCTCTCTCTCACTGACTATCCCCTCCTCCATAAATACTTATTCTCACGCCCGAGCGTGGTCACTGAGAGGCCCTCCTCCCTGTGACGAGGCTAACGGTGTGTTTTCTTTCTTGTGATCTTGTAGTTCTTCATCAAGGTCATCTGAAGCTCTATTCAATCCAGCTCGGACCAACTTGTACTTGAGTCTTCATCCTATGTTCCCGAAGGTCCTAAGTACAAGCCTCCTAGATTCTCAAAGTTTGTATCCTGTGCGTAATTGTTCCGTGTACCGTGTATAAAACACAATATTAGTATATGTTTAAAACAAATTGCTAACTCACTGTTCTTCGGTATGCTTTCTTCCTGAATTCACAGCTGGCGATAATCTGATCAAAGATCTATCTTGGAATAGTAGTTAGGTCCTTGCAGTCGGTTGAATAAATCATTAATCCTCGGCAAAGGACACCGATTCTTGATGGTTAACTTGTTCAGCTCTCGGTAGTCAATGCACATACGAAAACTACCGTCCTTCTTGATGAACAGAATCGGTGTTCCCCAAGGCGAGAAGCTTGGTCTAATGAATCCCTTGTCCAGTAACTCCTGAAGCTGTGTCGACAACTCTTGCACCTCGGAAGGCGCTCGTCGGTAAGGTGCCTTAGCTACAGGCGCGGCGCCTGAAACCAAGTCAATGTGGAATTCGACTTTTCGTTGAGGAGGTAGTCCTGGCAAGTCTTCGAGGAAGACTTCAGGACATTCCTTTACCACAGGGATATCTTCGAGCTTCGGTTCTATGGCTTCCCTGTCCACGACATGAGCCAAGAAGGCAATACATCCTTCACGCAAAAAATTCCGTGCCTTCAAACAACTAATGATCCGTAGAGGTGTATCCTGCTTCTCCCCATGAATCACGATCGTCTCTTCCTTCGCCATCGAGATGCGAATAGTCTTCTCATGGCTAACAATCCCCACACGATTACTCGACAACCAATCCATCCCAACTATGATGTCGAAGTTTCCCAACTCGACTGGCAGAAAATCTATCGAGAACTCACGCTCTCCAAGTTCTATCACACAGTTTCTAATCACTTCGTTCGCTTCCACTAGCTTCCCATTAGCTAGTTCTATTGAGTATGAGATATCTAACTTGCTGGTAACTAAGCCAGGTATATTCTTAAACTCTAGAAGTACAAAACTAGAGTCGGCATCAGTATCAAATAGCACAAGTGCATAACGTTAACTAATAGGGGACGTACCGATAACCATGTTCGGGTCCTGGCGTGCTTCCCAAGCTCAGAGGTTGGTCACTCTTCCACGTGCCTGTTCGTTGTTAGGGCAGTACTTCCTGAAATGCCCCACGTCACCACAGTTAAAACATCCTGGACCACGTCCTTGATCATCACCATTTCCGCCTTGATAGTTGTTGTTGTCGTTGTTTCCTCCGCGATTTCCACTTCCATCTTGGCTTCCAATTCCACGTTCAGTATCCTGCCTACACGTCTCCTTGACATGCCCCACTTTGCCATAGTTAGCACATTTTCCATATCTACATCGCCCGATATGATGACATAGACAATTGTCGCACTTAGGTAGGATACCCATGTACTCTTTTCCCTTTTTGGCATTGTTGTTGTTATTCACTTGAGTACCCTCTTGGAAATCAGTGAGCTTCCTTTTGTTCTTCCCAGATGACTCCGCTTGAGTCTCCTTCTTCTCATCAGGGGTTGAAAATTTTTCCAGTCTAATCGCTTCTTTAGTGAGCGCCACACTTAAGTCAAATGCATCGAAAATTGTTGGAGGCTTTGATGCTGTCATCAAGCTCAGAATCTGAGGCGCCAATCCCCATATGAATCGTTCCATCCTTTTAAACTCTGGTTCCACCAGATATGGAACAACTCGCGACAAATCATGAAGTCTCTGCAGGTATTCCACCACCTTTGGACCTTCCATCTTCAGGTTCCAGAATTCAATTTCCAGCTTCTGGATCTCCATCTGAGAACAATACTCCTTACGCATCAATTCTTTCAACTCGTCCCATGTCAGAGCATATGCAGTGGCCTCGCCCATTGTCTGAATCCGAAGGTTCCATCGTGACAGAGCCTCATCTTGAAATAATCCAGAGACGTATGTGACTTGTTGCTCTGGAGTACATCCGCTCATTCGCATAACAGAATCCGTATTCTCGACCCATTTCACAAAAGCTACGGCACCTCTAGTGCCGTCAAAGTTCAGAGGCTTGCAGTCCAAAAACTGCTTATAGGTACAGCCTGTACCCAAGTAACATCATCACAGAAAGCATTAGCAAAGCACACTCGGAAATGTCCAAACGTATTGTAATGTGTCTTAGGTGACTTAAACATTACCGTTAGGTGGGTTATTCCCTGAGGTACTTCCGTTGTGTCTGTAGCGAAGAACCTCGTGCCGAGCTATGGCCCGTGAGATGTTCGCTCGTAATTCTGCCTCGGTCAGCTGAATGATCCCTTGAGGAGTCATCTTTTAAGAAAGAGTTCGGATTGGTCAGGTCTTATTTGTTCAAGAAATGTATATAGTTGCCTAGAGGTCATATGTACATACACATAATAAATCATCATATCAAACAATCAAGCAACAACACAATCATAACATACACAAGTAATTCACAACGTAATTAATGAGAACATGACGATTGAGCTTTCATTAATCATTGACCACAAAGTATTGTTAGATGCTTCCCAAAGCGTATCATATCAAAAGGAACACAGGGTCACACTACCCTTGTCCAACAAGTCTACCAATCTACAAATGTCTTACAATCAAAAGGTGGTCTCCAAAAGGCTTCACAAGCTCAGCTCAAAAGTGGTACCCTCATCAAGGTAATGCATCTGCATAAAACCAAAAACCTATTTTACTGATGGCGGAGGAGGTGGAGGAGGGACGAAAATCTGTTAGTGCATTATCTGTCTATCGCCTCCGTCAATCTAGTCCGTAGCAGAAACTGAAGAAAACAAGATTTATATTGTTATATTAGTGATAGTTAATCAAAAGGGCAAGGTGGCATAATTGTAATTAATGAGAAACCTCATTAAACCCCTTGGCCTATAAATAGGAGGCTTATGCCTTTGTTTTAGAACTTTTGCCACATTAGAGCTTGGAGAGCTAGGTGCTTAGAGAGAGAAACTAGAGAGAGAAAGTGGCAAAACGTGATTCACGAGCTTGTATTCGTCACATCATAAATAGAATCACCGATTAGTGTACGTTATTGTGTGTTCGGTCACGCACGTTCACGGATTCCGCACGTCGAACGTTCGTTACGCAATCGAACGGTGTCGAAACCGATCCTACAAGTGGTATCAGACAACGGTGAAGAGTTCTACAACACATTCTACAATACTTTTACTTCCGAATCAACAGATAGAAGATCTGAATTGAAAGAATATTCAAAAGAGATTTCAGAGAATTTAAAGTTTGAGAACATGTACGGTAGTCAGCAGAAGCCACCAAAGCTAATGAAAGTTGAAGACTATAACTGGTGGAAAAACAGGTTTGAAGGTTGGGTAAAAGCTTTCGCTCCTGAAAGCTGGTTAAAATTAGTGAGTGAATATAAAGCACCAGAGAAAGAAGGAGGAGAGTTAATAGATGAGAAAGATTTTACTGAAAAAGATATAAAAAATGTTGTGGCTAAATATAGAATGATAACGTTGATCAAACAGTCAGTGAGAGAGGATATTATCTCGTTACTTGAACAAGAGAAAACCTCAAAGAGTTTGTGGGAAGCGTTAGGGAAAAAGTGTGTTGGTAGTAATGAAATTGTTAAAAACAAAAAGAAATTGTTGCGTAAAGAGTTTGATTTATTCAGTTGTATGAAAAATGAATCTGTTTGTAAAATGATCGAGATATTTGGACATCTGAAAATGGAGCTGGCTAGATATGAAATCTCATATTCTGAAGAAGGGATGGTGGATAAATTGTTTGATTCATTGCCCAATGATCAAGATTGGCAATATTTTGCTCTTATGCTGAAGAATACAATCAAGCCTGATGATTTAAAGGTGGATTTGCTGATTGAAAGGCTTGAAAGTCATGAGATGGAGATAAAAAGATCCAAAGTCAACAGTCCAGCTTATCAGCAAAATGTGGAACTTTACTACAGAGGAAATATACCGCAAGCTGGGTCTCCAAAAACAGCATTCTCTGCAGAAAGCTCAAGTTCAGTGAACAATGAAAGTCTTCACAGTGGTTTTCACAGCGGTTCTTCTTCAAACACTTCAGACCAATCTGCTTCAAAGAAACTATTCCAGTGTAATATTGCAGTTGATTTGAAGAATGGGCAGAATTTCAGCGAAGAATCGGCAAAACAACAGATGGTTTTCTTGGCATCTGTACTTGAATCGTATGAAAGCCTCGTTGCAGGGAAGATTGGCAATACTAATTTGACGAAAGAAGATTATGATCAATTAGACCCCGAAGAGATGGAACTAATGGATATAAGATGGTGCATGGCCAGTGCGGTTCGTAGAGCACAACGGTTCATGGAGATCACGGGGAGAAAGTCAATTGGTGGACCAACTACCAAACTGGGATTTGATAAATCCAAAGTGACATGCTTCAAATGCAAACAAAAAGGTCACTTCAAGCGCGAGTGCAAAAATGCGTATGCTGCTGATGATTCTGAGAACCCGTTCAACGAAGATTATTACAAGAAAGCGATTTACCATCAGAACAAGTCTGAGCCACCAAGATTGAAACAGCAGGAAGAAAAATCAAGGGCTCTTGCAGTTATATATGATGATGAAGGTTATGTTTGGAGCAAAGAGGTTCTTCCAAAAAAAGATGCAGTTGGATATGCATTTGTTGCAAATGATGATCATGATACCTGGTGGCGAAGAGATAGTGCGAGATGGGAGATTAGCAAGTTGAATGAACCATTTCAAGAAGCACAAAAAGCCAAGAGATGGAATGAAGAGTTGGAGTGTTACATGGATCCACAGGGTAATCCAGTAGTTGATCCGTCAAAAGTGGATTTTGATGCTGTAACCAATTTGTTTCCAAGTGAGCGTACTTTCAACACAAGAAGGCTTTCTGATAAAAGTTATCTGCCAGATTTGATGAACAAGTTGAAGGAGGTTTTTGAAGCAAGTCTACCGAAGGTGGTAGACATGAAGAGGAGAAAAGAAAAAGAATTGAAAAAGATGATTGAAGAAGTGAAAACTGTCGCAAAGCTTGCTGCTGAAGAGGATCAAAAAGCTGAGGAAGAACAGAAGAAGAATGAAGGAATGGTGCTGAAAGAGATTGATGAAAAGATTGAGAAGGTGAAGATTGTCAGTGATGATGGTGCCGATAACGAGAAGATACAAGAGCTGAAACAGACAGAGGCAGCTGAGCACGCCGAGGTGTCAATCACTGAGGTAAATTCTGATTCTAAAATCTTAAAATCAATTGAACAATGCAAGAAATGCATGGAAACATGTAGAGATTGTATTGATAAAGATGAACTGATGAAAACAAAAGATAATGAAATGAACAAACTTGAAAATGTTTTAAAAATGAAATGTAAAGAAAGAATTGAAACAGAAGAAAGTTTAAAATTAAAAGTTGAGAAGTTAACACAGAAATGTCATGATCTTGAAGAAGAAAATAAGATTTTGAAAGAAAAATGTGCCGCAAAATGTGTTGATTGTGTTGAGAAACAATCTAAGTTTCTAGAGTTACAAAAACAATATGATTCTTTAAAATGGTCGAGTCAGAGAGTACAAGAAGCTTATGATACTTTGAAGAGCCAAGTCAAAAGTTTTGATCAAAGACTGTCTGAAACTTTAACAACAAAAGAAATGTATGAAAGACAGTTTAAAGATAAGCAAATTGAATTGAACAAGTGTGTGGATGTAATTGCTAATCTTAAACAAGTCTTGGCTGAAAAAGAAAAGATTGTTACAAAACTTCAAAGTTATCATAACTCTTCGTACATTCTTGAACGTATTTTCAACATCACACCAGATGACAAAGATACTAATAATTGCAAAAAGGGTATTGGTTCAGAATTTCATCAGGTACCACCACCATTGAGAGACAATTATACTTTTTATGATGAAGAAAAAGTGGCAAAGGGTTTAAACATAGCTGACCAATTACCTGAAAGTATCGATGTGACTTACACCAAATCTGATGATGCTGATGATTCAGAGGTGGTAAGTAAGGTGGTTGATAGTGTTTTGAAAGATGAGTCTACAAAAGGTAAGTCTGAATCACAGGATGAAGATGAAGGAAATCTTTATGATGGATATCTGAAAGACACAAAATCCGAGAAGAATTTGAATGATGATCCAAAAGGATTGGTTTATACCATGATTGGATCGGACAAACTATTCTTAGATGTTGTTTTCCCGATTCAGAATGTGATTTTAGAGAAAATTGACAAAGTTTTCAAGATGGTTGAAATTGAGAAATCTGAAATGTCGAAGTTTGCTGGTAAAGGTTACAAAGGTTCTTATAACAAACCTGGTTCTAAGAAGAAAAAGATGAAGGCTGGTTTGGGTTATAAGAAGAAACAAAATCAAAACAAAACTGAAATGCCAAATTTTCAGACAAAAATGAGTTTTGTTCAAGGAAAAAGCTTCACAGAAGAGGAAAAACTCAAAATTGGACAACAGTCTAATGCAGAGTTTGAGGCTATGAAAAAGAAACAACAACAGGCAAAGGATGTTTCAAAGAAAGTTTGTTTTAAATGTGATAAAATTGGACATGTTGCAAGAAAGTGTCCAAATCCAAAGCCTGTTGATGTTGATGTTGAGAGTGTGAAATCAAGGTCAACCAGATTTGATTCGAAACAAACTTGGAGGTATAACACAAACAAGTTTGCTTCAAATCAAAATTGGAAATCAAACTCAAACAGGTTCAATTCAAGACAGACCTGGAATTCTCACACACCCAAATTGAGAACAACACAGAGTTGGATAACATCTGTCGATATGACAAAACCTCAAGAGTTTTGGAAACCAAGTGTTGTTCAGAAACGAAAGATTGAAAAACAGACAAATTTTTACAAAAGAGGTACTCCGAAAGGTCAAGTGTGGAATGCTAAGAAACAAGTGTCGTCGGTAAAAGATGAGAAAGTTGAGATCAAAGCTGGAAAAGTTTTAAATGACAAAGAATTTCCAAAATTGAATGAAAATTTTTGTGTTGAAATTCCTAAGGTCCAACAGACCTGGGCTAAATTGTTCAAATGATTGATTAAGTTTGAATGTGCAGGTGCTCAACGAAGCTGAAGATTGTGAGAATGATAGTTGGAGCAACCTGGCACAGGAAGAGGTTGCAGGACCCTGGTTTGGTTGAACAGGGAGTTTAGTTTGAGTGTTGTTTGTACATAAATAAACAATATTTTCAAAACCCTAAAAACTTAAAAAATTAAAAACCAAAAATATGTTATGTTTTAGTTTTTGTTAGAATAATTGTTGATTGAATACGCCGAAATCCTCACGGCTGAACAAACATGATTACATTCATCAGATTGAAAAATGGTTTTCAAACTGTAAAAATTAATGTGTTGTAAATCATGGGGGTAATTACTGCTTTTAGTATGATTCAGTGCACGAGAAGCAGAACATGGATGGCGAGACAAAGCTATCAGTATCGGGTTGTCAAATTTTTAATGATTTTGCATTTTAGGGGGAGAAAAATTGTCAGAAAATACAAAAACATTAGAAAATTTGAAAAAGCCAAAAACATGATAAAATTCAAAAATTTGAGTTTTTGCGTAAAAAGAGGAAATGATAGTACATCAGTAGACAGTTATAGTATGCTAAAGAAATGTAATGATTAAATAGCGTTAAACAGTCTCACTGATGATATGTTGATAGGTTTTTATACACTTAGTAAACTTTTTCGGGATATAAACCTAAAATTCAAACTTGCTTATTTCGTGGGGAACACTACTTGGATATATAGGTAACCCCTGAAATCTCGTTTGAAAGGTCCCATATTCTGAGATACTAGGTCTTTATACTCAGTGATATCTGGGGTATTATTCCGGGACTTCTGCTGTATGGAAGTACTGACCTAGTCCCCGAATAATACTTTCTGCAAATGCTTGAAATATAGCATCGCCCTCAGCAAGCTGATGAAACAATAAAATTGATAGTCACTGCTGTTGTAATCAAAAGATCCTCTAAAGGGGACACACCGAAAAGTCGAAGTCGTCATCTCTTTGCGTATACGGAAGTATCGACCTGAGCTCTCACGGCCCTCGCATCTAACCCCTTACAGATATCATCTGTGGTATACTCACCTGTAAGACTGAATATCTGGGATTCTGGATATGGGAGTATATTCAAGAGGTGGGACACATGAATGAGTTAAGTTCTTAAAACATTGTCACACCCCGGTTTCCACGTGTCACCGGTGGGCCCGGTGTGGGGTACAGTGACGTAGTTGGCATCGTCATAGACAATCAACACAATATAATAATGCACAGCGGAAGCAGAATAGAAACATTTCAACTTTTAAATAAAGTGTAATAATAAATATCACAGTAGTTGAAATGGATCCACAGGCGGATCAAATAAAAATAGAAATAAATAGTTCAACAGATAATTGTCGTCCGAGCTTGCGAGACTATAGTGGACGCTCTTAGGAAACAACCAGCCTATTTCCGTATAGTACCTGCACTTAACCTTTTGG
Source organism: Helianthus annuus (assembly GCF_002127325.2). Taxonomy (NCBI): domain Eukaryota; kingdom Viridiplantae; phylum Streptophyta; class Magnoliopsida; order Asterales; family Asteraceae; genus Helianthus; species Helianthus annuus. The sequence continues at coordinate 156,499,122 of NC_035442.2, forward strand.
GAAAAATACGTCAGTTTACACTGGTAAATACAAATCGACTGACTCATTTTGAAAATGATTGAAAATTGATTTAAATGCACAAGGCATAAATATTTTTATTAACTTGGGATAATTATATAATATAAACTTGTGAACGATTTACATGCACTCATATCTCTGGTGGCCCGGGATCTACTGTCCGGGCTAGAGATTTAATTGACACACCACATTAAAGAGTTATACACGACGGGTGTACGCCTACACCCCGTGCTCTGGTCGTGGCCATCTCGTAAGATAATGCCAAGGATATCCGGGACATGGTCAATAACCCCCCAAAGCCTTTAAGTAAGACAAGACTGTTTAAACGAAGTCGCACAAGCTATTCAAGACTGTACACCTGTAAGGCGCAGGACTTGTGCGCCCGATCAAGCGGTATTTTAAATACCGTACCCCAAGCCCGTATAGGGAAAATAAGTCAAAATGTATTTACCTGAGCAAGTATAAGTCACAAATGATAAGTGTTGGTAGCTTTTACCGGGCCTCCTAATCTGGAACAAAGGTTTATAATTAACCTATTAGATTCCTAACGGCCTTTTATTTAAGCCTAAGCTTTGACCGGTTAGTTTTAAGAATGATACGGTTTACGCACGATTAAGCGAAAGACCGGATAGAATGTGATTTAGACCCGACAAGTTTGAATACTTGTATAATATGGGTATACTAAATACATTCTGGATTTTGAAATAAAAATGATATTGTTTGGCCCGTTTCGGTCAATTTACGCAAACTAGTTACGTAAACCGAACCGAACGCGAAAAGGGCGTTACGGGTAGACCAATGATTCAAATGCAAGTTCCCTGAGATAATATGCTTAAAATATGATATTATATCAGTAAGTTATGTTCTATATTGCCTGGAATAATTTTAAACCCAATTTGTGCCTTAGAAGGGCATTTTGGTCATTTAAAAGATAATAAAAGGGTAAAATTAGAAATCTGAGTTTCGGGTCTGGTTCATACAGTAAATATACTTAATATAACATATTATATCAGTAGGGTATGACCCATATACCAAATTTATCATTTAAAACCAAACTATGCACCGTAGGGGTATTTTAGTAACTTCACAAGGGCTAAAAATGCCAAAACTGGAAATCTGAGTTCATAAACTTATACTTACTGTTTTTATATGAAAATATGCTAAACACATCAGTAGGTATAGGTCTTATATGTTTAAAACAAGTATAACGCTTACTATGCGCTTAAAACGCTAAATATGCGATTTAAGGGCGTTTTCGGGTTTTCAAATTAAATCTGAGATTTTTATATTTCCAGAATATTTAAAATAATTTATTCATCATATAAAATCAGTAGAAAAAGGTTTCGGGTCAAAAGGATGTGTAAAACTCATTTTATGGCTAAAACGGTCAAAACCGACATAAGCCGAAATGACTAGGCGATCTAGGATCCGTTCAGCCAAAAATTAATTAAAAATCATCAATGTGACACTCTAGGTTTTTCCGAACGAACACCTTGTAATATTTTGTGCATATATGATTATTATTAAATGAAAACGTGACTTTAGTGCATGATATGTGTTGTGTATGTGTATTATATATAAATATATAAGAGTCGAGACCACGACCCGAGACCACGACTCGCAACCACCCGGTTGCGAGTGGGCCACTCGGTCTCGAGTGGGCCTCATGAGCCGAAACCGGTTTGGGCCGAAACCCCCATATCCCACTTGATACTTAGCATATAAAATCCCACTTTCCCCCACTTCCTTCATTTTACACACACCAACACTTCTTCTAGTCTCTCTCACTAGAAAACCCTCTACAAACACCATTTTCCTTCTCCTTGATCTCGGTTCAAGCTTGGAGCAAATCGGACAAGACACTCGGTCAAGACCATCACTCGGACACTTCATCTTCTCTCATTCTCTTCTCTTTGTTTTCGGCTCCTCCTTTTCATAACCGGTTAGTGTTATCTTTTTGTGTATAAGATTTAGGCATGTTGTATGAACTAAGGAATGCTTGGTTAGTAGTTTTATGTATGATTTTTAGGATGGTTTGTGAAACTTGAACTATATGTGAAAACCCTTGTGTATGAAAGCATGATAATATGTTTACATGGCCAAAAGAATAATGATTTAGGAATGATTATGCCAACCGAACCATGTCTAAAGTTACAAAAATGCATGTTCTTGTTCTTGCATGATGATCTTGCTTGAAATATGTGTGATTTTGGTTCAAAAATGTGTGATTATGTTTGACATGAAAACCCTAAAAATGATGAACATAAGATGAACTTGTTTGAATATGGTTTGAAGGTTTTAAAAATGGCAAAGTTTGATCTATGTTTTCTAATAGGCAGTTTAGGAAAAGTGTTAGTGAAACCTTATTGGTCATTTCCGGATTTGGGTCTGAATTCTCGGTACAAATTGGACTGTCATATCTGCATCATCACGTGTACATGAAAATGACAGCATTCCGACTCGCAACTGCGCCGTTGCGACTCGCAACCAAGGCATGACAACTCGAGACCACGTAGTTGCGACTCGCAACCACTGCATGACTACTCGAAACCACACGATTGCGACTCGAGACTACGTCGGTTGCGACTCGCAACCACAGCATGATGACTCGAGACCACGGTTACGACTCGCAACCATAACGTGACAAGCCGAAACCACCTGGTTGCGACTCGAGACCAGCTGGTTGCGAGTGGGCTGTTCATTTTGGTTATTGGGCCCATATGTGTTTAACTTGGGCTATCTGTTGACTGGATTATGTGTTGCTGTTGACTGCTTAATTATTTAGGCCGGCCCAGTAACCCACTGTTTACTTATATGCTTGATACGTGTCAGTTATGTGTAAGTTTTTACGTGAATGCTTGTACACCGAACCTGACCTATACCGGTAACCATGTTAGGACGTGGTGACCAACGTGATTGACAAGTAACCTAAACCTACCGAGCAACCCAAGGTGAGTTCACAACTTAAAAGCATGCGTCCCGGTGGTTTGGGACACGAGACTAAAACAACCCTATCCCCTGGTAAAAGGGGATACCGTTTACATACCTTCCCTAGTTATTGGGAACAAAACTTACTTTTCCTTCCCTGGTATTGGGAAACCTTTTGGTTATTTACTGTTTATACGGATTGCAACTAACGGCACTAAACGAAACTCTATCACTCAAGTCCCTACTACAAATACCGATTAGTCGCCGGGATCAGGCGAACGGGTTATTAGTTGATAGCGCTATTTAGGTGTTTACCAGCCTCACACCGTGCCCTGGTTTGGGATCGGTCGTGAACTAATGTACTCAGATATCCGTCAATGATGATAGAACATTGACATCGGGGCATCCTGCGGATACGCAACGGTTACTTAGTGTTCGGTATTGGAAAAACAGTTTAGTCGCTAACTTTTGGGGTAGCTCCCCAGGGCATGTATAAACGGATAAATTAACCGGTGAAACAAGTTTTTGGTAATTAAAACTGGACAACTAGTGAACTCACTCAGCATTATTGTTGACCCCTTACTGCATGCTTTGCAGGCAACCCGTGACGAAGGAGCTTGCTGCTTGGGAACGTGTAGTGTCTGTTCACCCTTGTGTTGGGTGTTACCTTATTTTGAACTATGAACTTTGTTTAAACTGCTTTACTTATGCTTCCGCTACTTGTTAACTGTTTGAACTTAAAACCTTAAACTCTGAACTTGATATTTGCTAATCTTATGGTTAGTAAGTATTACTTTTGTTATCAACTTAATTATTCAGTATAATTGGTGGCTGGATCCTGGTCAGTCACGCCCTCGAAGCGGGTGTTATCCGCAGGTGGATTTTGGGGGTGTGACAGATTGGTATCAGAGCCATTGGTTATAGTGAACTTGGTTTTAAAAAGGAAAAAAAAAATCTTTTTGGGGAAAACCAGACTATAACCCGTGACTCGCGACGACGCTACACTCCAAGTGCAAGGCTCAACACCTTTGACCTCATAGCTCGGACCAGTGTTTACTTGTTTGCTTACTTTATGTTTCCTGTTATGCTATACGTACTAGTGTGCCTAAACTAGATAGATACACCTCTCTCTTCTATCTCATTCTCGCTACCTTACGGCATCACACTCATACTGTGTTTTCTGGTTATGAAGACAATGAGTGGACGCGGAAGAGGAAACATTAACATGACACAGGCTCAGTTCACTAACCTACTCAACACAGTGGCTGCAGCTTTCGCAGCTCACCCTATAGGTAAGCTCGTTGTTTTAGGATGTTTAGATCCTACCGCCACATCGTCTTTTCATCTCTAAACCTATACGCTTCGCTTCTCACGAACAGGTCAGCATGCACCTGCGCAACCACCCGTGTGTACATTCAAAACTTTCATGGATTGCAAGCCTCTCCCTTTCAACGGCACTGAGGGTGCCATAGGTCTTCTGCATTGGATTGAGAAAATTGAAGCTGTTTTTGCTGTTTGCGAGTGTCCCCCTGCAAATTGGGTGAAATTTGCTACTGCTACGCTTGAAGGAAGCGCGCTTTCTTGGTGGAAGGCGCAGATTCAGATGTTTGGTTTGGAAACTGCTAATGCTACGGCATGGGAGGATTTCAAGGATATGATTAAGGATGAATACTGTCACCGGGATGACATCCACAAGCTTGAGAATGAGTACTATGAGCTCAAGATGGTTGGGTCGGAAATTGAAACTTACACCAAGCTGTCTAATGACTATGCTGCTCTTTGCCCAAACATGTCTCGACCTATGTATCGAAGAATCGAACTGTACATCAAGGGTTTGGCTCCAGAAATTCGAAGCCATGTAACTTCAGCCAACCACACTACCATTCAGCCGATCGTTCGACTTGCTCACAAACTCACTGATCAGGCCGTAGAGGAGGGCAGGTTGCCCAAAAGGATCAGTGCTACTGTCGGAACTTCTAGTGACAGCAAGCGTAAGTGGGAAGGAAGTCAGGGCAAGGATGCTAACCCCACTCAGGCCCCAGCACAGCAAAGGAAAACTGAAAGCAACAAGGGCACTCAACAACAGGGTGGCTACCGGGGAAGCTACCCTAAGTGCAACAAGTGTAACAGACACCACAATGGGGCATGTAACAAGGGTCAGTGTCAGCGATGCCACAAGATGGGGCACGAAGCCAAAGATTGTAGGAGTCAGTTCCCAGCAAGACAGAATCAGCAACAACCCCAACAGCAACAGCAGCAGGGAAACGACCGAGCATGTTTTAAATGTGGGGCAACAGGGCACTTTAAGAAGGATTGCCATGAACTGAATCAGAACCGCAACAATAATCAGGGAGCTGGGAACAACAATCAAAACAACAATGCTGGGAATGGTGCTAGAGGAAGAGCTTTCGTGATTGGAGCTGGAGAAGCAAGGAATGACCCCAATGTCGTGGCGGGTAAGTTCCTACTCGATGATCGTTATGTTTCTGTGTTATTTGATTCCGGTGCCGATGCTAGTTATGTATCCCTACGTATTAGTAAGAAGCTTAAGCGTCCGCTTTCGTTACTAAGTTCTCCTCACATCGTCGAGTTAGCTAATGGTAGAAACATCGAGGCCTCACATGTTGTCAAAGGCTGCAAACTAGAGTTGTCTGGTCAGACATTTAGTGTCGATCTTTTCCCTGTTACTCTTGGAAGCTTCGACGTCGTTATTGGTATGGATTGGTTATCCAAGCATCGCGCTGAGATCCTCTGTCAAGAGAAAGCAGTTCGTATTCCTCGCCGTTCTGGCAAACCCCTCATTGTACAAGGTGGCAAAGGTGGATAAATCTCCGGCGTTATCTCGTTCTTGAAAGCCCAGAAGTGTTTACGAAAAGGGCACACCGCTATCTTAGCACTTGTTACCAACACGCAGGAAAAGGAAAAGAGGATTGAAGATTTTCCAATTGTGCGTGACTACCCTGAGGTATTTCCTGAGGAATTACCTGGACTCCCTCCCCATCGTCAGGTCGAATTCCAAATCGAGCTAGCTCCCGGAGCAGCGCCTATAGCTCGTGCGCCTTATCGTCTAGCCCCCGCGGAATTGAAGGAACTCTCTACTCAATTACAGGAACTATTGGACAAAGGATTTATCCGTCCTAGTTCGTCACCCTGGGGAGCACCAGTACTCTTTGTCAAAAAGAAAGATGGCACGTTCCGAATGTGCATCGACTATCGTGAGCTGAACAAGGTTACCATCAAGAACCGTTACCCTCTCCCGCGAATCGACGACCTATTCGATCAGCTGCAAGGATCGAGCTACTATTCCAAGATTGACCTGCGATCAGGCTACCATCAGTTAAGGGTCCGCAATGAAGACATTTCCAAAACTGCATTCAGAACTCGTTATGGTCATTATGAATTCCTCGTTATGCCCTTTGGAATGACCAACGCGCCTGCGGTATTCATGGATCTCATGAACCGAGTGTGCAAACCCTACCTCGACAAATTCGTGATCGTGTTTATAGACGACATCTTGATCTACTCGAAAAGTCAGGAAGAGCATGAACAGCACCTACGCCTTATCCTCGAACTCCTTCGCAACGAGCAACTGTATGCCAAGTTCTCGAAATGCGACTTCTGGCTTCGAGAAGTCCATTTCCTTGGGCACGTGGTTAACAAGGATGGAATCCACGTCGACCCAGCTAAGATCGACTCTATAAAGAATTGGCCTACCCCTAAGACTCCGACCGAAGTCCGCCAATTCTTGGGACTGGCGGGATACTATCGAAGATTTATCATGGGATTTTCAAAGATCGCTCAGCCTCTCACGGCTCTTACTCAGAAGGGTATGGTTTATAAGTGGGGTGAAGCTCAGGAAACCGCGTTTCAGAAACTAAAGGATAACCTCTGCAGTGCTCCTATTCTCTCGTTACCTGAAGGAACGGACGACTTTGTGGTTTACTGCGATGCGTTTATTCATGGGCTCGGTTGCGTGTTAATGCAACGCGAGAAAGTTATTGCTTACGCCTCTCGACAACTTAAGACACACGAAAGGAACTACACAACGCATGACTTGGAACTAGGGGCGGTAATATTTGCGCTTAAGATATGGAGACATTACCTGTACGGTACCAAGTGCACCATCTACACCGATCACAGGAGTCTCGAGCATATCTTTAAGCAAAAGGAATTGAACATGCGACAACGTCGGTGGGTCGAACTCTTGAATGACTACGAATGCGCCATCAAATACCATCCGGGCAAAGCCAATGTCGTGGCAGACGCCCTCAGCCGAAAGGACACCGTACCAAAGCGCGTGCGAGCACTACAACTCACCATCCAGTCTAACCTCCCTACCCAGATTCGAAATGCTCAAGTTGAAGCACTGAAGCCGGAAAACATCGGGGCTGAGTCTCTGCGAGGATCGAGACAGCAACTAGAACAGAAAGAAGATGGTGCTTACTATGTAACAGGGCGTATCTGGGTTCCACTCTATGGAGATTTACGTGAACTCGTGATGGACGAAGCCCACAAGTCCCGCTACTCAGTACATCCTGGCTCGGACAAGATGTACCACGACTTGAAGACTACGTATTGGTGGCCTGGCATGAAGGCCCACATAGCAACATACGTCAGCAAATGCTTGACTTGCGCAAGAGTCAAGACAGAATACCAGAAGCCGGCAGGCCTACTCCAGCAACCAGAAATCCCGAAATGGAAATGGGAACAAATTTCCATGGATTTTGTTATAGGGCTACCTAGGTCCCAACGCGGAAACGATACTATTTGGGTAATCGTAGATCGATTGACCAAGTCCGCGCACTTTCTGGCTATTAAGGAAACAGACAAGTTTTCTACCTTGGCGGAGATTTACTTAAAGGAAGTAGTTTCGAGGCACGGAGTGCCAACCTCAATTATTTCAGACCGAGACGCTCGATTTACCTCGGAATTGTGGCAAGCTATGCACAAATGCTTTGGCTCACGTTTGGATATGAGCACTGCTTATCACCCGCAAACGGATGGACAGTCTGAACGCACCATCCAGACTCTAGAAGACATGCTTAGAGCGTGTGTGATCGATTTTGGCAAGAACTGGGAGAAGCATCTACCGCTAGTAGAGTTCTCTTACAACAACAGCTACCACACTAGTATTCAGGCAGCACCTTTTGAGGCATTGTACGGTCGTAAATGCCGGTCACCCCTCTGCTGGGCAGAAATCGGTGATAGTCAAATCACGGGCCCAGAGATGGTGGTAGATACAACGGAAAAGATTGCCCAGATCAGACAACGCATGGCGGCAGCTCGTGACCGTCAGAAGAGCTACGCTGACAAGCGTAGGAAACCGCTAGAATTCCAGGTCGGGGACCGGGTTCTACTTAAAGTCTCACCCTGGAAGGGTGTGGTTCGTTTTGGTAAACGAGGCAAGCTGAATCCACGATATGTTGGACCATTCGAAATTACCGAGAAAATCGGTAAGGTTCCTTATAGATTGAACCTGCCTGCAGAGCTGAGTGCAGTGCACAACGTTTTTCACGTATCTAACCTGAAGAAGTGTTTGTCGGATGAAACACTTGTAATTCCTTTTAAGGAACTGACGATTGATGAACAGCTACACTTTACTGAGGAACCGATTGAGATCACGGATCGAGAGATCAAAACCCTCAAACGTAGCCAGATACCCCTTGTGCGAGTTCGTTGGAACTCACGACGCGGCCCAGAGTTTACCTGGGAGCGGGAGGACCAGATGAAGTCCAAGTATCCCCAGTTGTTTCCAAACGAAAACCCCAGCACTGAAGCTACAACCGAATTTCGGGACGAAATTCCAAACTAACGGGGGGATGATGTGACACCCCGTTGAAACACGCTAGCTTGGCAGTGGCTGCTTCAACTTTCGGGACGAAAGTTCTTAAAACTTGGGGATAATGTGACACTCTAGGTTTTTCCGAACGAACACCTTGTAATATTTTGTGCATATATGATTATTATTAAATGAAAACGTGACTTTAGTGCATGATATGTGTTGTGTATGTGTATTATATATAAATATATAAGAGTCGAGACCACGACCCGAGACCACGACTCGCAACCACCCGGTTGCGAGTGGGCCACTCGGTCTCGAGTGGGCCTCATGAGCCGAAACCGGTTTGGGCCGAAACCCCCATATCCCACTTGATACTTAGCATATAAAATCCCACTTTCCCCCACTTCCTTCATTTTACACACACCAACACTTCTTCTAGTCTCTCTCACTAGAAAACCCTCTACAAACACCATTTTCCTTCTCCTTGATCTCGGTTCAAGCTTGGAGCAAATCGGACAAGACACTCGGTCAAGACCATCACTCGGACACTTCATCTTCTCTCATTCTCTTCTCTTTGTTTTCGGCTCCTCCTTTTCATAACCGGTTAGTGTTATCTTTTTGTGTATAAGATTTAGGCATGTTGTATGAACTAAGGAATGCTTGGTTAGTAGTTTTATGTATGATTTTTAGGATGGTTTGTGAAACTTGAACTATATGTGAAAACCCTTGTGTATGAAAGCATGGTAATATGTTTACATGGCCAAAAGAATAATGATTTAGGAATGATTATGCCAACCGAACCATGTCTAAAGTTACAAAAATGCATGTTCTTGTTCTTGCATGATGATCTTGCTTGAAATATGTGTGATTTTGGTTCAAAAATGTGTGATTATGTTTGACATGAAAACCCTAAAAATGATGAACATAAGATGAACTTGTTTGAATATGGTTTGAAGGTTTTAAAAATGGCAAAGTTTGATCTATGTTTTCTAATAGGCAGTTTAGGAAAAGTGTTAGTGAAACCTTATTGGTCATTTCCGGATTTGGGTCTGAATTCTCGGTACAAATTGGACTGTCATATCTGCATCATCACGTGTACATGAAAATGACAGCATTCCGACTCGCAACTGCGCCGTTGCGACTCGCAACCAAGGCATGACAACTCGAGACCACGTAGTTGCGACTCGCAACCACTGCATGACTACTCGAAACCACACGATTGCGACTCGAGACTACGTCGGTTGCGACTCGCAACCACAGCATGATGACTCGAGACCACGGTTACGACTCGCAACCATAACGTGACAAGCCGAAACCACCTGGTTGCGACTCGAGACCAGCTGGTTGCGAGTGGGCTGTTCATTTTGGTTATTGGGCCCATATGTGTTTAACTTGGGCTATCTGTTGACTGGATTATGTGTTGCTGTTGACTGCTTAATTATTTAGGCCGGCCCAGTAACCCACTGTTTACTTATATGCTTGATACGTGTCAGTTATGTGTAAGTTTTTACGTGAATGCTTGTACACCGAACCTGACCTATACCGGTAACCATGTGAGGACGTGGTGACCAACGTGATTGACAAGTAACCTAAACCTACCGAGCAACCCAAGGTGAGTTCACAACTTAAAAGCATGCGTCCCGGTGGTTTGGGACACGAGACTAAAACAACCCTATCCCCTGGTAAAAGGGGATACCGTTTACATACCTTCCCTAGTTATTGGGAACAAAACTTACTTTTCCTTCCCTGGTATTGGGAAACCTTTTGGTTATTTACTGTTTATACGGATTGCAACTAACGGCACTAAACGAAACTCTATCACTTAAGTCCCTACTACAAATACCGATTAGTCGCCGGGATCAGGCGAACGGGTTATTAGTTGATAGCGCTATTTAGGTGTTTACCAGCCTCACACCGTGCCCTGGTTTGGGATCGGTCGTGAACTAATGTACTCAGATATCCGTCAATGATGATAGAACATTGACATCGGGGCATCCTGCGGATACGCAACGGTTACTTAGTGTTCGGTATTGGAAAAACAGTTTAGTCGCTAACTTTTGGGGTAGCTCCCCAGGGCATGTATAAACGGATAAATTAACCGGTGAAACAAGTTTTTGGTAATTAAAACTGGACAACTAGTGAACTCACTCAGCATTATTGTTGACCCCTTACTGCATGCTTTGCAGGCAACCCGTGACGAAGGAGCTTGCTGCTTGGGAACGTGTAGTGTCTGTTCACCCTTGTGTTGGGTGTTACCTTATTTTGAACTATGAACTTTGTTTAAACTGCTTTACTTATGCTTCCGCTACTTGTTAACTGTTTGAACTTAAAACCTTAAACTCTGAACTTGATATTTGCTAATCTTATGGTTAGTAAGTATTACTTTTGTTATCAACTTAATTATTCAGTATAATTGGTGGCTGGATCCTGGTCAGTCACGCCCTCGAAGCGGGTGTTATCCGCAGGTGGATTTTGGGGGTGTGACAATCAAAATTCCCAGAATATTATTTTACTTCTGTTGGTAAAAAGTTTCGTATCAAAACGTGGCCAGAAACGGGTTCTACGCGAAAAGGACCGTTTATGTAAATTTATAATGTAGTTTTACGCTAATGGCCATAACTCACAATCTGGACCACCAACTGATCCGAAATTTTCGGTGCAAGTTCATATACTAGAAATAAAGATTTCTATCCTTTCACTTTTCCAAAAATCCCGTTTTAAATCAAAAAGGGCAAAATAGTCAACTTTATGCATAAATCGGAAACATGCATTCGAATAGGCTAAGCATAGACTCAATCAAAGAAAATTCCAGAAAGTTTAACTAAAATAAAAATAGTCAAAAATACTTTCCAATACAGATCTCGAACATGCATGTACGAATCCGAATCGATAGCCTACGAAATAATCGTTTTATAAGACTTTCGGTTCCGATTCGTGTCTATACTATAGATTGTCGAGTTGATGATGATTAAAACACATTCTTATATGTATTACAAGTTATTTATGATGATCAATCAGATTGCATGTCATCTATATCATTATTCATGTCATTTTTCAAAAAAATCGCTTCTGTTGACTTTTTAGAACTAGGTTTGACTCGACATTTAGCATGCATGTAGTGGGATTCAGATAGTGCCCTTTAGAGGGTTTGTTTCCCACATAAATATCAATCTATAACAAGTTTCAATTCGAGAAATGACTGAAAGAAATCCGTTTAATCGGAAAGTCAAAGGTTATGAACACCCAGTTTGACTTTTAGCAATAAACACAACAAGAACGGATTAAAGAACGAATTGAAAGCTTACAAGAGTCCTATAGGTGTTTAGTGAACACTAGGATCGGCCTTGAGGATCAGATTAACTCTAGAAGTCTTGCCTTGAAGGTTCTTGATAGAGAGAGCTTTTGTTTACAAATGCAAGTGCCAAGAACATTGATCAAATCTGATTTAAAGTCACAATTTCGTGGGTTACTGTTGCCTAGCCATGCATGGCTTCTAATTGGTGCAAAAGGAGGCAAGAACCAGCTGTTTCCCACTCATTTTCGGACCCAATTCGACCCAAATCCGATTTTCTGCTCGCTGGCAGTCCCACGCGGCCCGCTTGGGCTTTACCAGGCGGGTCGCCTGACCCTGGTTCAGCAAAACAAGTTTCATTCTTGACAGCTTTAGTCCCTGAGCTTGCGTGCGATGTTTCGGCTACTTTTCTCGACCCGTAAACCCCCAAACTTGGTTTCTAAGAACCTTAGGACTTTTACCAACATGGTAATGCCCTCGGATAACTTTGCGCTCAACCGAAAAGCCATGAAATTCGACGTTGACGCTTTTAGTCCTTTAAGTACGGTTTTGGCCATAACTTTCTCATACGTTGACGAAACTTCATGAAATTTTTACCACATATTCTAGTGAGTATATTTTAGCTATACAAAGCTTCGGGTCTGCCAAAAGTTCACTCAGAGGTATAATTTCAACATGTTGACACTTTTGGCCCCTATAGTTTACAATACTTCACTTTTGTGCAATTTCCGCGTCGTATGATCCATGAACCATCCGTTAAAGGTTATAAACATTTTGTGGGGTTATCAAAGAGCCTATTTATCCATTGTTGACACTTTGGACCCTTACGTTCCATAGTTTTCACTGTTTGTCACTTTTAGTCCCTCTAAAGTATGTTTTCACATAACGGAACCTTATGACACGTGTCAAGACATTATTGGACGAAATTTTTCGAGGTGTTACATCCTCACCCCCTTAAAAGAAATCTCGACCCCGAGATTTATTCAAACAAATGGGGATATTTTTCTTTCATCGTGGATTCCACTTCCCACGTGTATTCGGGACCTCTACGGGCATCCCACTTGACCTTAACAATAGGCACGTGCTTCCTTCGAAGCTTCTTTACCTGTCGATCCTCAATCGACAAAGGTTTTTCAACAAACTTTAGACTTTCGTCTATGTGTATATCTGTATGCGGTATAACCAGTGAATCGTCAGCGAAACACTTCTTCAAATTACAGATGTGAAACACATTATGAATGACACTAAGCTCTTCAGGCAAGTTTAACTTGTAAGCGACTGCCCCGACACGTTCGATTATCTCGAAAGGTCCTATGTACCTCGGGCTTAGCTTGCCTTTCTTTCCAAATCGCATTACACCTTTCCAAGGTGATACCTTAAGCAACACTTTTTCACCCACATCAAAGTGAAAATCTTTGCGCTTAGGATCCGCATAACTTTTCTGCCTATCCCTGGCAGCTTTCAAACGATCACGGATCTGAACGATCTTGTCTGTCGTCTCAAAGACGATATCTGGTCCAGACAACTGGACATCTCCAACTTCTGCCCAACAAATGGGCGATCTACACTTTCTACCGTATAGGGCCTCAAAAGGCGCAGCCTTTATGCTGGAATGGTAGCTATTGTTGTAGGAGAATTCAATCAGTGGTAGGTTCTTATCCCAACTACCACCTAAGTCGATCGCACATGCGCGAAGCATGTCTTCCAAAGTTTGAATAGTACGCTCACTCTGACCATCAGTCTGAGGATGGTAAGCCGTGCTAAAATTCAAACGAGTGCCCAACGATTGTTGGAAACTTTTCCAAAAATGTGACGTATATCTAGTATCTCTGTCAGAGATAATAGATATAGGTATACCATGTAGCGCTACTATCTTATCGACGTATAATTGAGCTAACATATCTGAGCTATACGTCTCTTTGATGGGTAGAAAATGAGCTGACTTAGTCAGTCTGTCTACTATGACCCATATGGTATCATTTCCCTTTTTCGTCTTCGGCAACTTGGTGATAAAATCCATTGTCACCATTTCCCATTTCCATTTGGGAATTTCAGGTTGTTGAAGCAAACCTGACGGCTTCTGATGCTCGGCCTTGACTTGCGCACAAGTCAAGCATTTGGCCACATACTCGGCCACAGACTTTTTCAAACCAATCCACCAGTAGTTTGATTTCAAATCCTGGTACATCTTATCGGCTCCAGGATGAACGGAATATTTAGAGCTGTGGGCTTCCTGGAGGATAACATCCCGAAGTCCTCCATAGACTGGAACCCATATTCGTCCGTTTAGTCGTAGCATTCCATCCTTGTCGTGGGATAACTGCTCCTCAGTTATTCCCAACTTTTCTGCAGGATAGTTAGCTTCCAGCACAGCTTCCTTCTGTGCAGCTAACACCCTTTCATTCAAATTATTCCTTATTTCAATGCGCTTGGCATTGATTCTGATCGGTTTAACCCTTTCTTTTCTGCTTAAGGCGTCGGCAACTACATTTGCCTTACCTGGATGGTATCTTATCTCGCAGTCATAGTCATTTAAAGTTTCCATCCATCGCCTTTGACGCATGTTCAATTCCTTCTGATTGAACAGATGCTGAAGACTCTTGTGGTCTGAATATATTATGCACTTGGTGCCATACAAGTAATGTCTCCATAGCTTCAATGCAAATACAACCGCACCCAATTCCAAATCGTGGGTGGTGTAGTTCTTCTCGTGCACCTTGAGCTGTCGAGAAGCGTAGGCAATGACTTTGCCTTTCTGCATGAGTACGCAGCCCATGCCAGTATGTGATGCATCACAATACACCACAAATTCCTCTATTCCATCAGGTAATGTCAATACTGGCGCATTGCTCAGCTTCTGCTTCAGAATGTCGAAGGATTCCTGCTGCTTAGGGCCCCAATCAAACTTAATCTTCTTACGGGTCAATGAGGTTAGGGGCGCAGCAATCCTTGAGAAGTTCTCGATGAATCGCCTATAGTATCCTGCCAATCCGAGAAAACTGCGGATCTCGGTAGGAGTTTTCGGTTCCTGCCAATTCATGACTGCTTCGACTTTAGCGGGATCTACTTGGATACCACGCTCGCTTACAACATGTCCAAGGAATTGGACTTCTCGAAGCCAAAATTCAGACTTTGTAAATTTGGCATAAAGCTTCTCTTGATTCAGAAGTTTGAGAATACAACGGAGGTGTTTCTCATGGTCAGCTTGGCTCTTCGAGTAGATAAGGATGTCGTCAATAAAGACGATAACGAACTTATCTAAGTAGGGTTTGCAGACGCGATTCATGAGATCCATGAACGCGGCTGGTGCGTTAGTGAGCCCAAACGGCATCACTAGGAACTCGTAATGTCCATAACGAGTCCTAAACGCTGTCTTGTGTACGTCTTCATCTTTAACTTTCAACTGGTGATAACCTGACCTGAGGTCGATCTTTGAGAAATAGCTTGCTCCTTGCAACTGATCGAACAGATCGTCGATCCTGGGTAACGGATATCTATTCTTGATAGTGACCTTGTTAAGCTCACGATAATCGATGCACAGACGCATCGAACCGTCCTTCTTCTTAACGAACAAGATTGGCGCTCCCCAAGGAGACGAGCTAGGTCTAATAAAACCTTTGGCTAAAAGCTCATCCAACTGCGTCCTCAACTCCTTCATCTCCGTTGGTGCCAATCTGTATGGTGCTCTTGCTACAGGTGCTGCACCTGGTATAATGTCTATCCGGAACTCCACTTGTCTATCCGGTGGCAACCCGGGTAGCTCTTCAGGAAATACTTCAGGATATTCCGAGATAACAGGGATGTCCTCAATCTTCGGCCTCGGCTCATCAATGGTAACTTGTGCCATATAAATGACACATCCTTTCTGCATGCACCTGGATGCCTTGAGCATGGACACTTGCTCCGGCAATCCATGCTGGGTATCTCCTTGAATAGTAAGTGACTCACCAGACGGAGTCTTAACTATTACTTGCTTTCTATTGCACAGAATCTGGGCTTGGTTACTTGACAACCAATCCATGCCTATCACTATGTCGAATCCAGCTAGCTTAAAGGGAAGCAAGGATAACGGGAAAGAATGATTCCTAATGGATATAACACATCCATCTAGAACAGTCGAGGCGGTCTCTAAGGTTCCATCGGCTAATTCCACCTCATATTTCACACTTAAGGTTTTAACAGGAAGGTTTAGCAGTTTACAAAACTTATCATCTACAAACGACTTATCGGCTCCTGAATCAAACAAGACTCTAGCAAAAACATCATTTACAAGAAACGTACCGGTAATGACGTTATCGTCAAGGACTGCTTCCTTTGCGTCCATTCTGAAGACTCTCGCATTAGTCTTCTTCCCTTCCTCGGCCTTCTTTGCAAACTTTGGGCAGTTGGGCCGAATATGCCCTTTCTCGTTGCAACCAAAACAGGTTGCATCCTTCATCTTCTTGCAATCCACAGCTTTATGATCTGTGGACTTGCAGATTCCACATCGTTTCTCCGAAGACTGGGATTTCGTCTCCAAACGACATCTCCCAAAGTGGTGCCTCCTGCAGATCTTGCATCTGGGTTTCTCACCCGACTGATGATCACTTTTCCTAGACCCCGACCCTTTCCTGTGGTCGTTGTTCCCTCTATGTCGCTTTTCAGATCTTCGTGAGGTGTCATCCTCACGTTTCCGTTTGTTCTCCTCAGAGCTCTTCATGGCTCTCAATCTAACCACGTCTTGAGTGAGGGAGAGGGATAGATCTGCTACGGATCTAAATGTAGTAGGTCTTGAAGCTTTAACACTCGCCTTTATCTCCGGTGCCAGACCCCCAATGAATCGAGCAATCCTACGCGGCTCCGGGGTCACCAAGTAAGGCACTAAACGAGACAACGTGTTGAACGTAGTAAGATACGCTTGACAATCGAGGTTCTTCATAACTAAGGATACAAAATCCGATTCGATTCGCTCGACCTCGTGCTGCGGACAGAAGTTCTCTTTAATCAGGGCCACAAACTGTTCCCATGACAAACCGTACAGTGTGGCCTTACCGGCAGCTTGTAGGAGTGACTTCCACCATGCTAACGCATCTCCTTTGAATGACTGGGACACGTACTTCACGACGTCCCTATCAGCACACCCGCTGATATCAACCACAGTATCCATCTCATCAATCCACGTCATACAATCGACGGCTCCCTTTTCCCCAGTGAAATCTCTGGGCTTGCAAGATACAAAATACTTGTACGTACAGGACCTGCTGTACGTGTCATGTTTCAGCTTAATCTCCTGCTTTGGGACGCTGCTGTGGTTGGAGGAGTGATTATCATCCTCAGCTTTCTTCGGCTCACTCTTTTTAGAGGGTGGCTTACTATGAGCCTCAGAATGAGTCTTGGGCTTTGCGTGCGTCTCTGTTCGGGTCCTACTCCGAGTACCACTAGATTCCTTGAACTGCCGATCCATAGCCTTGGCGACAGCATTATCTATCAGTGCTTGCAATTCTGCACCGGTAACGTGAATTTTTGCATTATCTGAGTGTTCCCCAGAATGACTGTTGGTTTCCTCTGATTTGGCCATCGTAGCTTTAAGCTACAATAAAGGACAAGGTCTAATTTAGAACCTAACAGTATTATCGTCCTAGACGATTTATTAACCATGGTATCAAAAACCTTAGCAGTTAATTTAATAAATTTCATTCAGGCTCTTATTAGCAATCAAGGAATGAAAATATATATATGGGCACCATAGGCCTAGTCACAAGGACAATCACTAAATTATAAATTTAGATTTTTATAGGATTATAAATTGTATAATTAAACAAATAATCCTTTACTAGACAGAGAGTCATAAACCACAACTGTCATTATATAACATAGTTATAACCCGTAGGTATCAAGTCATTAATAGACTTGTATACAGATATAATCTGTAGATATTTCTTTACTAGGCAGGGAGTCATAGACCACAACTGCCACTATATGACATAGTCATAACCCGAAGGTATCAAGTCATTAATAGACTTGTATACAGATAAAATCTGTAGATAATTTATTTCTTGGCAGGGAGTTATAAACCACAACTGCTACTATATGACATAGTCATAACCCGAAGGTATCAAGTCATTAATAGACTTGTATACAGATAAAATCTGTAGATAATTTATTAAAAAGGGTGGCTTGTGTGATTTTACAGATCACGCTTGGCCAGGAATGTTAACATGTTCTCAGATGTTAACAGGGAGTTGAATCCTTTCAACCAGGTTTTACCATCATGGCCAGGCCTGTTAATAAGGCATTCAAGCTAGGTTATACCTTACTAAGATTCTTATAAAATGGCAAATCAAATAAAAATTGATATTTTCCATTATTTTATTAGTATTCATGCATATAAATAGAATGAGAAATTTAAATTAACCAATTCAAATCTCAAATAAAATACCAGTACATATTTGCCCTAAACGGGACTTTGAAATAACATGGATAACATGAATAACATGAATAACATGCCCGCGCCGGGGCTAAATAAGTAATATCAATAACAAAAATAAAATAAAGCAAACCCACGCAGGGGTCAACAGAACAGCATACCCACGCAGGGGTAGAATAAGATAGATATACCCACACAGGGGTAGAGTACAAGGATAGATGTCCACGCAGGGACATGAGTACATGAGACAATAATCGAAGGATTCAATGATCCCTCTTGCTCTTACCCTTGAGCAGGTCAAACACCTTCTTGAACATGCCACGGTTGTGACGGCGATCATTTTGCAACTCCCGTCGCATGCTATCAATCCCATGCAGGATCTCCTGAACCTGCGGCGGCGACATCATAGGCGCCGGTGGCGGTGGCTGGAAGTGCTGCGGCTGCGGCGGCTGGTACGGCTGCGGCTGCGGTGGCTGCTGGTAACCCGGAGGGTAACCAAAAGTAGACTGCCCAGCAGTCCAAGTGTCTCCCAATGGACCGCTAGGAGGGAGTGAGCTGTAGTTCACAGCTTGCCAGTAAGGGTCTCCTGTGTAATCATAACCCTGAGGGAATACATGCCCGAACGGGTTAAACTGAGCGGCACTAGCATAAGCCGGAATCGGCTCTCCATAGTTCTGCGGCGGCAGAGGCGGGATCGGTACAGAAGTAACCTCCGATACGGGATGCTGAGACTCCCCTGTCTCAGACTCCCCGGGAAGAGACGTGTAGCGGCTGCTACCAACATGTGGAGGGGTGCCTATGCGAATCCCTCCGCGCGTAGACATGCGCGCATTCCTCCTTGGCCTCTGAGGCGGAGGAGGTAAAACTGGCGGCGGCGGTGGTGACGGAGTGATCACGTCACGCCACAGGGCCTCAGATAGGTCCTGCTGTAGAGGCGGCTGCTGCTGGAGCTGCTGCTGCTGCGAGTGGTGCTGCGAGTGCACCGGTGAAACCTGGTGAGACTGGAGCATCGGAGAGTTGTGACTGGGGGTGAAATACCAATCATGCTGCTTAAATCTCTCCTGAAAGCTGTCCCCACCATTGTAGGGTGATCCCCTAAATGGCGACCCATCCGATATCTCAATCGGATGGTTAGGCGTACCTGATGGTGGTAGCGAGGGGTCTGTATCCTCGTCGACGTCCATCTCGTGACCACCAGGAAAGTGGTCCTCCGGTCCAAGTGGGTTATGACCCACTGGCTCATCCACAAAAGCATCAGGGTTATATAAACCCTGGTAGACTGGTGCTGGATACTGATGCGGTGACTGATGCAAGGGTATGTAGGATCCATGCGAACCATGGGGCCCATTCTCCGAGTGGGGCCCAAACGAGTGGGGTAAAGACGGTGAAGTGCTTGCGGATACCGAGTGTCTTGCAGGCTCGGCGAAAGACCTCCAAAGGTCGTTGGCGGCTGTGTTGTGCGTGGCGGATGGTGCTCGCCTATGTGAGGGCCCTGCCTCGTGGTCGTGGGTTGTAGCAAATCCTCCTCGACCTCTCATTCGTGGCGGCATAGTGATCCTGTCAAAAGTCAAACAAGTTGCACAACAAAATATATAAGACAATGCAAAATAATAATAAAAATAAATTAAACGAAATGTTGAACATTTCCTAAGTTCTTTGTCTAGACTCGAAAATCGAGGAATGTGCAATTGTGTAACTGAGATTAAACACATCAAGATAGTGTTTAATTCACTCAGCGTTGGCTCTGATACCAACCTGTCACACCCCGGTTTCCACGTGTCACCGGTGGGCCCGGTGTGGGGTACAGTGACGTAGTTGGCATCGTCATAGACAATCAACACAATATAATAATGCACAGCGGAAGCAGAATAGAAACATTTCAACTTTTAAATAAAGTGTAATAATAAATATCACAGTAGTTGAAATGGATCCACAGGCGGATCAAATAAAAATAGAAATAAATAGTTCAACAGATAATTGTCGTCCGAGCTTGCGAGACTATAGTGGACGCTCTTAGGAAACAACCAGCCTATTTCCGTATAGTACCTGCACTTAACCTTTTGGGAAAAATACGTCAGTTTACACTGGTAAATACAAATCGACTGACTCATTTTGAAAATGATTGAAAATTGATTTAAATGCACAAGGCATAAATATTTTTATTAACTTGGGATAATTATATAATATAAACTTGTGAACGATTTACATGCACTCATATCTCTGGTGGCCCGGGATCTACTGTCCGGGCTAGAGATTTAATTGACACACCACATTAAAGAGTTATACACGACGGGTGTACGCCTACACCCCGTGCTCTGGTCGTGGCCATCTCGTAAGATAATGCCAAGGATATCCGGGACATGGTCAATAACCCCCCAAAGCCTTTAAGTAAGACAAGACTGTTTAAACGAAGTCGCACAAGCTATTCAAGACTGTACACCTGTAAGGCGCAGGACTTGTGCGCCCGATCAAGCGGTATTTTAAATACCGTACCCCAAGCCCGTATAGGGAAAATAAGTCAAAATGTATTTACCTGAGCAAGTATAAGTCACAAATGATAAGTGTTGGTAGCTTTTACCGGGCCTCCTAATCTGGAACAAAGGTTTATAATTAACCTATTAGATTCCTAACGGCCTTTTATTTAAGCCTAAGCTTTGACCGGTTAGTTTTAAGAATGATACGGTTTACGCACGATTAAGCGAAAGACCGGATAGAATGTGATTTAGACCCGACAAGTTTGAATACTTGTATAATATGGGTATACTAAATACATTCTGGATTTTGAAATAAAAATGATATTGTTTGGCCCGTTTCGGTCAATTTACGCAAACTAGTTACGTAAACCGAACCGAACGCGAAAAGGGCGTTACGGGTAGACCAATGATTCAAATGCAAGTTCCCTGAGATAATATGCTTAAAATATGATATTATATCAGTAAGTTATGTTCTATATTGCCCGGAATAATTTTAAACCCAATTTGTGCCTTAGAAGGGCATTTTGGTCATTTAAAAGATAATAAAAGGGTAAAATTAGAAATCTGAGTTTCGGGTCTGGTTCATACAGTAAATATACTTAATATAACATATTATATCAGTAGGGTATGACCCATATACCAAATTTATCATTTAAAACCAAACTATGCACCGTAGGGGTATTTTAGTAACTTCACAAGGGCTAAAAATGCCAAAACTGGAAATCTGAGTTCATAAACTTATACTTACTGTTTTTATATGAAAATATGCTAAACACATCAGTAGGTATAGGTCTTATATGTTTAAAACAAGTATAACGCTTACTATGCGCTTAAAACGCTAAATATGCGATTTAAGGGCGTTTTCGGGTTTTCAAATTAAATCTGAGATTTTTATATTTCCAGAATATTTAAAATAATTTATTCATCATATAAAATCAGTAGAAAAAGGTTTCGGGTCAAAAGGATGTGTAAAACTCATTTTATGGCTAAAACGGTCAAAACCGACATAAGCCGAAATGACTAGGCGATCTAGGATCCGTTCAGCCAAAAATTAATTAAAAATCATCAAAATTCCCAGAATATTATTTTACTTCTGTTGGTAAAAAGTTTCGTATCAAAACGTGGCCAGAAACGGGTTCTACGCGAAAAGGACCGTTTATGTAAATTTATAATGTAGTTTTACGCTAATGGCCATAACTCACAATCTGGACCACCAACTGATCCGAAATTTTCGGTGCAAGTTCATATACTAGAAATAAAGATTTCTATCCTTTCACTTTTCCAAAAATCCCGTTTTAAATCAAAAAGGGCAAAATAGTCAACTTTATGCATAAATCGGAAACATGCATTCGAATAGGCTAAGCATAGACTCAATCAAAGAAAATTCCAGAAAGTTTAACTAAAATAAAAATAGTCAAAAATACTTTCCAATACAGATCTCGAACATGCATGTACGAATCCGAATCGATAGCCTACGAAATAATCGTTTTATAAGACTTTCGGTTCCGATTCGTGTCTATACTATAGATTGTCGAGTTGATGATGATTAAAACACATTCTTATATGTATTACAAGTTATTTATGATGATCAATCAGATTGCATGTCATCTATATCATTATTCATGTCATTTTTCACAAAAATCGCTTCTGTTGACTTTTTAGAACTAGGTTTGACTCGACATTTAGCATGCATGTAGTGGGATTCAGATAGTGCCCTTTAGAGGGTTTGTTTCCCACATAAATATCAATCTATAACAAGTTTCAATTCGAGAAATGACTGAAAGAAATCCGTTTAATCGGAAAGTCAAAGGTTATGAACACCCAGTTTGACTTTTAGCAATAAACACAACAAGAACGGATTAAAGAACGAATTGAAAGCTTACAAGAGTCCTATAGGTGTTTAGTGAACACTAGGATCGGCCTTGAGGATCAGATTAACTCCAGAAGTCTTGCCTTGAAGGTTCTTGATAGAGAGAGCTTTTGTTTACAAATGCAAGTGCCAAGAACATTGATCAAATCTGATTTAAAGTCACAATTTCGTGGGTTACTGTTGCCTAGCCATGCATGGCTTCTAATTGGTGCAAAAGGAGGCAAGAACCAGCTGTTTCCCACTCATTTTCGGACCCAATTCGACCCAAATCCGATTTTCTGCTCGCTGGCAGTCCCACGCGGCCCGCTTGGGCTTTACCAGGCGGGTCGCCTGACCCTGGTTCAGCAAAACAAGTTTCATTCTTGACAGCTTTAGTCCCTGAGCTTGCGTGCGATGTTTCGGCTACTTTTCTCGACCCGTAAACCCCCAAACTTGGTTTCTAAGAACCTTAGGACTTTTACCAACATGGTAATGCCCTCGGATAACTTTGCGCTCAACCGAAAAGCCATGAAATTCGACGTTGACGCTTTTAGTCCTTTAAGTACGGTTTTGGCCATAACTTTCTCATACGTTGACGAAACTTCATGAAATTTTTACCACATATTCTAGTGAGTATATTTTAGCTATACAAAGCTTCGGGTCTGCCAAAAGTTCACTCAGAGGTATAATTTCAACATGTTGACACTTTTGGCCCCTATAGTTTACAATACTTCACTTTTGTGCAATTTCCGCGTCGTATGATCCATGAACCATCCGTTAAAGGTTATAAACATTTTGTGGGGTTATCAAAGAGCCTATTTATCCATTGTTGACACTTTGGACCCTTACGTTCCATAGTTTTCACTGTTTGTCACTTTTAGTCCCTCTAAAGTATGTTTTCACATAACGGAACCTTATGACACGTGTCAAGACATTATTGGACGAAATTTTTCGAGGTGTTACAAACATCTAATTCGTATCCTGAATCAGTTGAAATTTGTATGAAAATTTAAGTGGATCAGTATATCGACAATCTAAGTGAATTGTTTAATTCTTAACGTGTAACTAAGCTCAACGGTACTTGTAACTTGTCAAAAACTGATATGATCCTCTGTCGCATACTCAAACAAAAATATTATTTGTAAATATGTTTGTACATATTTCTTACTGCTTTATATTTTCAGAAAATAAAAAAAAATTGATTTCTGCTTTAATTTCGATAAACCGATGTCTGAAATGCTGAGTTTCAAAATCTAAGTAAGCTGATTGTGTTTCTGAAAATAAAACAAGTTCATTAATTTGATACTTGAATTAAAATCAAAAATTTCAAAAACAGTTTGTGATATCTCCAAGGTCATTAGTTTGGACTTGGACGATTAACTGTGGGGGAGTTGGATTCTTTAACACTGCCAAATCTGTAAAGATTGTTGATAGGGGGAGTGATTTAGAGAGTTGAATAGTGCCAGACTACGATTTCTGGAAAATTGAATGTTCAAAACGTTGTTACTTATAAATGTCTGAGTGTTGCAGATGTTATTCCAGACTACGATCCCGAAAGCCGAGTCTAAGGGGGAGTCTGAAGACGAGCTCAACACAAACGGAAGCGTGCAAAGAGCCAGATATCGTTTCTGAAAGAGCTTGTAACCGGAAAGCCAGGTGTTGATCCCAAAAGCACGGAAGCTTAACGAAAGGGGGAGCCTGATGAAGAGAAGAGTTTACCGAAAGGGGGAGCTGAAGCTGAAAACAGATCCACGGGGATTCTGTTCAAACAAAAGAGAGTCTACGTTGATGAAGACGTGTTAAAGCTTCAAGAAGACTCAAGAGAGAGAGAAAGAAAAGTCGCTACGAGCTTGACTACGGATTGACTACGACAATATCCAAGGGGGAGTCTGTTAGTGCATTATCTGTCTATCGCCTCCGTCAATCTAGTCCGTAGCAGAAACCGAAGAAAACAAGATTTATATTGTTATATTAGTGATAGTTAATCAAAAAGGCAAGGTGGCATAATTGTAATTAATGAGAAACCTCATTAAACCTCTTGGCCTATAAATAGGAGGATTATACCTTTGTTTTAGAACTTTTGCCACATTAGAGCTTGGAGAGCTAGGTGCTTAGAGAGAGAAACTAGAGAGAGAAAGTGGCTAAACGTGATTCACGGAGCTTGTATTCGTCACATCATAAATAGAATCACCGATTAGTGTACGTTATTGTGTGTTCGGTCACGCACGTTCACGGATTCCGCACGTCGAACGTTCATTACGCAATCGAACGGTGTCGAAACCGATCCTACAAAATCAAACTGAGAACATGTGCAAGCTCCTCCTCGAGCTTGTGCACATGTCGAAGCAAATACCGGACCTGCTGCTCAATAGTGAGAAATCGAGCATCAAACTCTGGAAAACGAGTAAGAGATGCAGATGGACGTGCAAAAGGAGGTGGTGATGAATGAGGGGGAACATAAGTAGACTGACAGGGGTAAGGTAGGGGTCGCGGTGTCATCTCAAGCTCCAAAACTCTGCGACTCATAACCTCAAGTCGAAACTGAAGTGAGTAAACTATCTCATTCTGTGTATAGCCAACATAATGCGTGGGATGGTAGGGGTCTGAGGTCGGCATGGAATATGGTGGGAACCATCGGAATGGCTCATCAAGTGGTGAAGAAGTAAAAGGAGCAAACGGTGTAGACTGAGGGATGTGTGGAAAAGCTGTTGAAACATAAGGATCGTGACTAGGCTGCTGGCCTGAAGAGCCTTCCCCTGGACGGGGTGCGGGTATGTCCTGCAAGAAAACGATAGGTAAATCAACACGATGAACATCAGACTCCACAGGATGAAAAAGAGCAACATCAGCGGGTGCGGGCGCTTGTGGAGGAACAAATGGCTCAATAACAGGAGGGTCAACGGTTGCAGGAACGGGATCAGGTATGGGGGTGCAATGTCAGGTATGCCAAAAAGGATTGGGGTTATGATCAGGTAAAGGCTCAGGATCAGCGGGTGCAACAACAGGCTGATCAACAGGAACAAAATCTAGCTCAAGATCAAGCTCGGGATCATGTGGAGGAGACGGTGCAGCTGACATGGTCGTATCATCATCAGAATCAGTGGCATAGCGCTGTAATCCAACTGCCTGTAAGGCTGAAGAAGTCACAGACTCAAAGGAATCTGAGGCGGAGTGTAAACTAGAATTAGAGGATATCTCGATAACAGGAATCTCAATAGGTGGGACAGGAATGACGTCCTCAGCTAACTCTCCATCACCCTGGGCATCATCAGGGGGACCATCAACAAACAAACCAATGTTATCATCAAACAAATCATCAAAAGGCCAATCCTCAGGCTGAATGACCATGTGAGGAATAGGGGCGAGGATCGGTGCCACGACATGCTCACCATCGGGATGTCCGATGATAAGATGATCATGGACTGGAATGGGAATAAGAAAAGGATCCTCGTCTGGAATACCATTAGCAAGGGGTAGATCATCTCCAAAATCAGGCAACGCAAACGGCTGAAAGTCGTCGTCGTCGTCTGATAGCATATCTGGGCCGCTCTCCGTATCGGACGTAAAGATTTCCGGCTCTGGGGCAATCTCGTCATCAGAAACAATGGCTATAGGGTCATCGGTATCAAACAATCCAGTCTCGGATGAAGGCATAGCGTTTGTAACAGAACAATCATAACATATGCACATATATTAATCACTATCATTTAGTATGCAAGCAAGGTCAATGAAACCATGTATCCTCATCATTTCTCACAAATCCCTGTCTATCCTTCCTAGTCTCCCTGACTAGACCACCTAGTCTCCTAGACTAGACCACCTAGTCTCCCAGACTAGACCACCTAGTCTCCCAGACTAAACCACCTAGTCTCCCAGACTAAACCACAAATGTAAACCTTGAAATCGTGTTTCGTGTCTTTCCTTTGTAAAAAGTTTGTTTTCCTGGATCTGGGCGTTTTGTGTATGCAATGAAAACATATTGTAAAAATATTTTCGTGAGAGCCCTAATGATTGTAGTCTAGACTCGAGAAGGAATCCTAGTTCGCTACAATCGAAGCTCTGATACCAAACTGTCACACCCTGACTTTTGCGGAAGCGTGATTATGTGTGACTTGCTTAATATCATTGCATTCAATCATAACAAACAACTATTTGATAAAAATTAAAGATGTTCATCCATTAATATAAGTTTTAAAACATAACAATGACATTGTTTTAGAATTCACACAGACTTCGAATCTGTATTACAAAACATGCAATTTGTATTAGAGTTCCATAAGGACTCAACAAAAGACTTTATTGAAAACCAGGCTTTGAAATATGTATCCTATCCAGGATAGGGTACATACTCCAAACCATAAGACACCGGATAACATCTTTTATTCCAAACAACACTTGAAAACTTCAACGCCCACCAGATCCATACTTAGTTTCCTGAAATACATGTAGTTTGATAACATCAACAAAAGTTGAGCGAGTTCATGTGTTTAGTGTGTGAGCTCGAATAAACTTTGTAAGCATTGTAAGTATGTATGTATTCGTAAACCCTGGTATGAACGCAAAGAAGGAAAATACATCATTAATGGTTTGCAAGGCCATTAATATGTGTGATGTGATGCAGGAAGATTCAATCCTAGCAGATTTTGCCACGGCTTCAGTTTGAAGACATAGTCACCTCATGGGCCAAACCCCGGTCCACATGGGTTTAGACTCGCTACATCCAAATAGATCTATCACTTATGTCCCTTGGTCCGACAATGAGGATTAATGGTCTTAAGCGTTATACCCACCACTCACATGATTAAGCAGTACCCTTCCTTAGCTAACCATACCATGTATAAAACGTTTGTAAACAGTTTGTAACATGTACTTCACCCCCGAAGTTATAAAACTGAAAACAATTAAAAGAAAAGGGGGACATGAACTCACAGTCTTGCGTTCTTCTCAACCAACGGTAACTCAAAGCTTCTTCCGGTGTACACGATTACCTACAACGTACTACTGTTTATTAGACGAGCTGGTCGTGCCTTGACTTGGTATTAATTAGTGTCTTTGAGTTACGTTCTTTGTGTCTTTGATATTATTCCAAGTTATATAATTATTTGTTAAAATAATAAATATTTTAACTTAAATTATATTTGTTAAATTTTTGGAATAATTGTTAAAACAATAGATTTTAACTTGATACCTTTCAAGTATTTATACGTGTATATCCTTCCCAAGGATGGGTGTATTTGTGGTTGTATTCTTATACTTGTATATTCTTGCCATGTATCGGTGTCGTATTCCGGTGTGTATTTATACATACGAGAATACGTATCTCCTTGTAATTGTTAAGTATTCTTATACTTAATTTTTCCGGAATAATATATCTAGTAAAAATACATTAATATATATTTCCAAAATATATATTTTGAAGAATATTACTTAGAAAAATTATTTATAATTTTTCCTTTGGCAAAAATATTTGTATTTTCATATAAGTTCCAAAAATAATATATTTCAAGTCTAACTTGAAAGATATATATAAATCTATTTTTCTTCCAAAAATAATATATTTCAAGTTTACTTAAGAAAATACATTTTCTTTTAAAAATAATGTATCTCATGTTTGTTTGAGAAAATATATATTTCTTTCAAAAATAATATATCTTCTAAAAATTCCAAGAAAATTTATATTTTTACTTGCCAAAAATAATATATTTTCTTCTTGTCTAAAATATGATAAATAATTGTAAAAATCATATTTTTGGTTCTTGATGTCCAAAATAATAATTACCAAAATATACTTGGGAATATATTTTCTGGAATATTTTGTAAGTTATATTCCTGTGTTCGGTTTCACCAATATTTTGAGTATAATTTATGTATTCATATTCTTGGGATTTTGGTAATATTTTGGATTGTAATTTTTGGTATTTTGATGAGTTATATTATTTCAAGTCCTAAAATAATATAACTAATACACATAATATACAATTAATCACACACATGGTGCCTTCTAAATATATATTTCCTAAATACATATTTAGTTACTTTTATTTATAAAAACCAACCTCCAATATTTGTAATTTTTGTAACAAAAATTATGGCAAACTTTATGTGAAAAATCCATGGTTTGAAATACTCTTGTAAATATTTGTTTAGAAATATTTTTCTAAGTGTTTAATTTTTAGAAAATTTTGCCATAGTTTCCCCCAAAAATGGAGGTTTCCATACCTTGAAGGTATATCATTTTCTTTTGTAGAATCAACACAATCAATCCACAATCAACAATAAACAACCTACACTTACCAATTTTTCCAAAAACAAGCATAAACTACCACTTCATGAACTGGAAAATTTATAAAAAATTGTAGTAACTTACTAGTGTTTTTAGTAAGTCTTGTTAACCTTTAAAGTGTGGTTGGTTCTTTAAAAACTTCATTTTTAATGAAGATAGATCTTTACAACTTATGATCACAATTTCTAAAAATGTTTCTTCATTGAACTTTCTTGTTACATAAGTGTTTCTACACTTTATTAACCACCAAAAATAAGGTTTATTTATTTAGAATCCAAGATTAAGAAAAACTTGAATTTTTTAACTTGGTTTTTTGGAAAATTATACTTGAAATATTTAGATTTACAAGATTCACAACTTACTTTAGTCATCATTGTCACACCCCCAAAATCCACCCGCGGATAACACCCGCTTCGAGGGCGTGACTGACCAGGATCCAGCCACCAATTATACTAAGCATTGGTTAATATTAAAGTAATACTTACTAACCATGAGATTAGCAAATATCAAGTTCGGAGTTTAAGGTTTCAAGTTTAAAATAGTAACAAGTAGCGGAAGCATAATTAAATAGTTTTAAACAGTGTTCATAAGGTAAGCATAATAAATGCCCAACACACGGGCAGACGACCACTACACATCCCAAGTAGCTGCTCCAGTCACTGGCCACCTGCAAAGCATGCAGTAAAGGGGTCAACAATAATGCTGAGTGAGTTCACTAGTTGTCCAGTTTTAATTACCAAAAACTCGTTTCACCAGTTAATTTATCCGTTTATACATGCCATGGGGAGCTACCCCAAAAGTTAGCGACTAAACTGTTTTTCCAATACCGAACACTAGGTAACCGTTTGCGTTTCCGCAGGATGCCCCGATGTCAATGTTCTATCATCATTGACGGATGCCTGAGTACATTAGTTCACGACCGATCCCATACCATGGCACGGTGTGAGGCTGGTAAAACCTAAATAGCGCTATCAACTAATAACCCGTTCGCCTGGCACCGGCGACTAATCGGTATTATGTAGTAGGGACTTGAGTGATAGAGTTGCGTTTAGTGCCGTTGATTGCATTCCGTATAAACAGTAATTAACTAAAAAGGTTTCCCAATACAAGGGAAGATAAAGTAAGTTTGTTCCCAATAACTAGGGAAGGAATGTAGACGGTATCCCCCTTACAAGGGGATACGGTTGTTTTAGTCTCGTGTCCCAAACCACCGGGACGCATGCTTTTAAGTTGTGAACTCACCTTGGGTTGCTCGGTAAGATACGTTACTTGGTTAAGCTCGTTGGTTACCACGTCCTAGCATGGTTACCAAGTATGGGTCAAGTCGGGTACAAGTAAACACGTATAGCATGCACGTATACAAACAGTTAACAGGCAGAAATACAAATAGTAACATATATACATACAGTAGCAGATCAAAATGAAGTCCAGTCAATAGGAGGCCCAACAGTTGAAGCCCAAAACAACAAGACAAACAGTCAAGGCCCAATAACATAAATCAGCCCAGTCGAAACTAAGGTGATTGCGACTCGCAACCGAGGTTGCGACTCGTAACTGCGGTCTCGGTCCGTCACGTTTTGGTTACGACTCGTAGCCGGAGATTGTGACTTAGCAGGTGTGGTTGCGACTCGCAATCAGGTTTGATGCGTGCTGATTGCGACTCGCAACTGGGAGGTTTCGACTGGTCATGTGTGGTTTCGAGTAGCAACCAAAGGTTGCGACTCGCAACCGTGATAACGTGCATGGCAATCCCTTCTAGAACCTGCAGTGTACGACCCAATGGAATTGCTATTTCATGAAATCAGTGTTCTAAGCCACTAAACATGTCTGTTGGTCGGTTTGTGCACAAATTTGGATCAAAATCAGCATATTTGAAAATGTTTTGTAACATTCAAACTGTTCTTCATATATTCATCAGCCATATTCAAATTTCATTCATAAACAAACCCAAAATCTTGTTTAAAACTCCTACTTATTTTTCGGACAAAATCACAAACAAGATTAAACCCAAACATGCATTTTAACAGCCACAATCATGAACATTAACTAACAATCAAGCATAAATCTTTTAACATCATCGGATAGCAAAACCCATCAACTTAAACAATATAACACTTCCTATCATGGTCCGAAACATTTAACCAAAACCATAACAAACCACAAACCGGATATCATAACAACAAACATCATAAACATTCACAACAAACATCATCAAGTAGCCACCTTCCTTAGCTTATTTATGAACATACAAGCCTACTATTCCTACTAAAACCTCTAATCACATCAACAAGTATAAAACCATAGCAATCATCAACAATCATGAACATAAAACACTAACCGGTTACTCGGGGTTGAGAGAAAAGGGGTGTTCGGGTGGTCTCTTGGTTCGGCCGATCTTCCTTGTTGATAGCTCACTTGATCCGAGAGATGTGAAGGAATGGGGAGATGATTTTGGTTGCTAGAAATTTAGGGTTTTAGGGTTTAGTGAAGAAGATGAGAGGAGAGTGTGAGAAGAGAGTGTGTAAAATGGTTAAGGGAGGTGGGGTTGGGTTTATATAGGATCTCGAGTTGGGCTATGGGGTTCCGGGTTGGGTTTTTCGGCTACAAGGCCTTAACCGGCCCAAGTGCTATTGTTCACCCGAGACCGGGCATGGTCTCGAGTCGAGTCGAGGTTTCGGTTTACATATATAACACTTATATATATATATATATACATACACATAAGTAAATCGGCATATAACACAAAATAACAAATAGTTTTTCATACGTTTTTACTGTTAGTCGATTACGTACACGCTTGTTACATCGAAAGGTTATCCGGAAAGATCCGAGGTGTCACATTATCCCCAAGTTTTAGGAACTTTCGTCCCGAAAGTTAAGGCAGCCACTGTCAAGCTAGTGTAAGTGAAAGCGTCTCAACGGGGTGTCACATCATCCCCCCGTTAGTTTGGAATTTCGTCCCGAAATTCGTTCGTAGCTTCAGTGCTGGGGTTTTCGTTAGGGAACAACTGGGGATACTTGTGCTTCATCTGGTCTTCCCGCTCCCAGGTATACTCTGGGCCACGTCGCGAGTTCCAACGAACTCGTACAAGAGGTATCTGGCTACGTTTGAGGATTTTGATCTCTCGATCCGTGATCTCAATCGGTTCCTCAGTAAAGTGTAGCTGTTCGTCAATCGTCAGTTCCTTAAAAGGAATCACAAGTGTTTCATCCGACAAACACTTCTTCAGGTTGGATACGTGAAAAACGTTGTGTACCGCACTCAGTTCCTCAGGCAGGTTCAATCTATAAGCAACCTTACCGATCTTCTCGGTAATTTCGAATGGTCCGATATATCGCGGATTAAGCTTGCCCCGTTTACCAAAGCGGACCACACCCTTCCAGGGTGAGATTTTAAGTAGAACCCGGTCTCCGACCTGGAATTCCAATGGTTTCCTACGCTTATCAGCGTAGCTCTTCTGACGGTCACGAGCTGCCGCCATGCGTTGTCTGATCTGGGCAATCTTTTCCGTTGTATCTACCACCATCTCTGGGCCCGTGATTTGACTATCACCGATTTCTGCCCAGCAGAGAGGTGACCGGCATTTACGACCGTACAATGCCTCAAAAGGTGCTGCCTGAATACTGGTGTGGTAGCTGTCGTTGTATGAGAACTCTACTAACGGTAGATGCTTCTCCCAGTTCTTGCCAAAATCGATCACACACGCTCTAAGCATGTCTTCTAGAGTCTGGATGGTGCGTTCAGACTGTCCATCCGTTTGCGGGTGATAAGCAGTGCTCATATCCAAACGTGAGCCAAAGCATTTGTGCATAGCTTGCCACAATTCCGAAGTAAATCGAGCGTCTCGGTCTGAAATAATCGAGGTTGGCACTCCGTGCCTCGAAACTACTTCCTTTAAGTAAATCTCCGCCAGGGTAGAAAACTTGTCTGTTTCCTTAATAGCCAGAAAGTGCGCGGACTTGGTCAATCGATCTACGATTACCCAAATAGTATCATTTCCGCGTTGAGACCTAGGTAGCCCTGTAACAAAGTCCATGGAAATTTGTTCCCATTTCCATTTCGGGATTTCTGGTTGTTGGAGTAGACCTGCTGGCTTCTGGTATTCTGTCTTGACTCTCGCGCAAGTCAAACATTTGCTGACGTATGTTGCTATGTGGGCCTTCATACCAGGCCACCAATATGTAGTTTTCAAGTCGTGATACATCTTGTCCGAACCAGGATGCACAGAGTAACGGGATTTGTGGGCTTCATCCATCACGAGTTCACGTAAATCTCCGTAGAGTGGAACCCAGATACGCCCTGTTACATAGTAAGCACCATCTTCTTTCTGTTCTAATTGCTGTCTCGATCCTCGCAGAGCCTCAGCCCTGATGTTTTCCGGCTTCAATGCTTCAACTTGAGCATTCCGAATCTGGGTAGGGAGGTTAGACTGGATGGTAAGTTGCAGTGCTCGCACGCGCTTTGGTATAGTGTCCTTTCGGCTGAGGGCGTCTGCCACGACATTGGCTTTGCCCGGATGGTATTTGATGGCGCATTCGTAGTCATTCAAGAGTTCGACCCATCGACGCTGTCGCATGTTCAATTCCTTTTGCCTAAAGATATGCTCGAGACTCCTGTGATCGGTGTAAATAGTGCACCTGGTACCGTACAGGTAATGTCTCCATATCTTAAGAGCAAAGATCACTGCTCCCAGTTCTAAGTCATGCGTCGTGTAGTTCTTTTCATGCGTCTTGAGTTGTCGTGAGGCGTAGGCAATAACTTTCTCACGTTGCATTAACACGCAACCGAGTCCATGAATAGACGCATCGCAGTAAACCACAAAGTCGTCAGTACCTTCAGGTAGCGAGAGAATAGGAGCGCTACAGAGGTTATCCTTAAGCCTCCGAAAAGCAGATTCCTGTGCTTCATTCCACTTGTAGGCGACGCCTTTCTGAGTAAGAGTCGTGAGGGGTTGTGCAATCTTTGAGAATCCCTGAATGAATCTGCGGTAGTAGCCTGCCAAACCCAAAAATTGGCGAACTTCAGTGGGAGTCTTAGGTGTAGGCCAGTTCTTTATCGATTCGATCTTAGCGGGGTCGACGTGAATTCCGTTCTTATTAACTACATGGCCGAGGAAATGGACTTCTCGAAGCCAGAAGTCACATTTAGAGAATTTGGCGTACAGTTGCTCGTTGCGAAGGAGTTCCAGAATAAGGCGTAGGTGCTGTTCATGCTCTTCATGACTTTTCGAATAAATCAAGATGTCGTCGATAAACACAATCACGAATTTGTCGAGGTAAGGCTTACATACGCGGTTCATAAGATCCATGAACACTGCCGGCGCGTTGGTCATTCCAAAAGGCATGACGAGGAACTCGTAATGACCATAACGAGTCCTGAATGCAGTCTTGGAAATATCTTCATTACGAACTCTCAGCTGATGATAGCCTGATCGCAGGTCAATCTTTGAATAGTAGCTCGATCCTTGCAACTGATCGAATAGGTCGTCGATACGCGGGAGGGGGTAACGATTCTTAATGGTAACCTTGTTCAACTCACGGTAGTCGATGCACATTCGGAATGTGCCATCTTTCTTTTTGACAAAGAGTACTGGTGCTCCCCAGGGTGATGAACTAGGTCGGATAAATCCTTTATCTAATAGCTCTTGTAGTTGCGTCGAGAGTTCCTTCAGTTCTGCAGGGGCTAGACGGTACGGTGCACGAGCTATGGGTGCTGCTCCGGGAGCTAGCTCGATTTGGAATTCGACCTGACGGTGAGGAGGGAGTCCAGGTAGTTCCTCAGGAAATACCTCGGGATAATCGCGTACCACAGGAAAATCTTCAATCCTCTTTTCCTTTTCGTGGGTGTTGGTGACAAGTGCTAGGATAGCGGTGTGTCCCTTTTGTAAACACTTCTGGGCTTTTAGAAGCGAGATAATGCCTGTGACCTCTCCACCTTTGTTGCCTTTGACGATGAGGGGTTGACCAGAACGACGAGGTATACGAACTGCTTTCTCTTGACAGAGGATCTCAGCGCGATGTTTGGATAACCAATCCATACCAATGACGACGTCGAAGCTTCCAAGTTTGACAGGGAAAAGATCGATACTAAACGTATGGCCAGACAACTCTAGGGTGCAGTCGCGGATCATGTGAGTGGCCTCGATGTTCTTACCATTAGCTATCTCGACGATGTGCTTAGAACTTAATAATGCGGGCGAGTGCTTAAGTTTCTTACTAATGCGAAGGGATACATAACTGGCGTCGGCACCGGAATCAAATAATACAGAAACATAACGATCATCAAGTAGGAACTTACCCGCCACGACGTTGGGATCGTTCCTTGCCTCTCCAGCACCAATCACGAAAGCTCTGCCCCTTGCATTCCCAGCATTGTTGTTTTGCTCATTGTTCCCAGCTCCCTGATTGTTGTTGCGATTCTGATTCAGTTCAGGGCAATCCTTTCGTATGTGCCCTGTTGCCCCGCATTTAAAACATGCTCTGTTGTTTCCCTGCTGCTGCTGCTGTTGGGGTTGTTGCTGATTCTGCCTTGCCGGGAACTGACTTCTACAATCCTTTGCTTCGTGTCCCATCTTGTGGCATCGCTGACACTGACCCTTGTTGCATGCCCCATTGTGGTGCCTGTTACACTTGTTGCACTTAGGGTAGTTTCCCCGGTAGCCACCCTGTTGCTGAGTGCCTTTGTTGTTGTCAGTTTTCCTTTGCTGAGCTGGGGCTTGAGTAGGGTTAGCATCCTTGCCCTGATTTCCATCCCACTTTCGTTTGCCATCACTAGAACTTCCTTCCGCAGTACTGATCCTTCTGGGAAACCTGCCCTCTTCCACAGCCTGATCAGTAAGTTTGTGAGCAAGTCGAACGATCGGCTGAATGGTAGTGTGGTTGGCTGAAGTTACATGGCTTCGGATTTCTGGAGCCAGACCCTTGATGTACAGTTCGATCCTTCGATACATAGGTCGAGACATGTTTGGACAAAGAGCAGCATAGTCGTTGGACAGCTTGGTGTAGGTCTCAATCTCTGACCCAACCATCTTGAGTTCATAGTACTCATTCTCCAGCTTGTGGATGTCATCCCTGTGACAGTACTCTTCCTTGATCATATCCTTGAAATCTTCCCACGCAGTAGCGTTAGCAGTCTCCAAACCAAGCATTTGAATTTGCGCCTTCCACCATGAAAGTGCGCTTCCCTCAAGAGTACCAGTAGCAAACTTCACCCAATTAGCAGGGGGACATTCGCAGACAGCGAAGACAGCTTCGACCTTCTCGATCCAGTGTAGGAGTCCTATGGCACCCTCAGTGCCACTGAACGGAAGAGGCTTGCAATCCATGAAGGTCTTGAAGGTACAAACACGTGGTTGCACAGGTGCAGGCTGACCTGTTGTGAGGAGTGAAGCGAAATAGGTTTAGGGGCGAAAAGACGATGTGGCGGTAGGATCTAAACATCCTAAAACAACGAGTTTACCTATAGGGTGAGCTGCGAAAGCTGCAGCCACAGTGTTGAGCAGGTTAGTGAACTGAGCCTGAGTCATGTTGACGTTTCCTCGTCCGCGTCCACTCATTGTCTTCATAACCAGAAAACATAGTATGAGCGTGATGTCGTAACATAGCGAGAATAAGATAGGAGAGAGAAGATGTATCTATCTAGTCAGGCAAACTAGTACGTATAGTAAAGCAGAAATCATAAGACAATTAAGCAAGTAACTATGGGTCCGAGCTATGAGGTCAGATAAGTCGAGCCTTGTACTTGGAGTGTAGTGTCGTCACGAGTCACGGGTTATAGTCTGGTTTTTCTCAAAAAAGATTTTTCCCCTTTTTAAAACCAAATTCACTATAACCAATGGCTCTAATACCAATCTGTCACACCCCCAAAATCCACCCGCGGATAACACCCGCTTCGAGGGCGTGACTGACCAGGATCCAGCCACCAATTATACTAAGCATTGGTTAATATTAAAGTAATACTTACTAACCATGAGATTAGCAAATATCAAGTTCGGAGTTTAAGGTTTCAAGTTTAAAATAGTAACAAGTAGCGGAAGCATAATTAAATAGTTTTAAACAGTGTTCATAAGGTAAGCATAATAAATGCCCAACACACGGGCAGACGACCACTACACATCCCAAGTAGCTGCTCCAGTCACTGGCCACCTGCAAAGCATGCAGTAAAGGGGTCAACAATAATGCTGAGTGAGTTCACTAGTTGTCCAGTTTTAATTACCAAAAACTCGTTTCACCAGTTAATTTATCCGTTTATACATGCCATGGGGAGCTACCCCAAAAGTTAGCGACTAAACTGTTTTTCCAATACCGAACACTAGGTAACCGTTTGCGTTTCCGCAGGATGCCCCGATGTCAATGTTCTATCATCATTGACGGATGCCTGAGTACATTAGTTCACGACCGATCCCATACCATGGCACGGTGTGAGGCTGGTAAAACCTAAATAGCGCTATCAACTAATAACCCGTTCGCCTGGCACCGGCGACTAATCGGTATTATGTAGTAGGGACTTGAGTGATAGAGTTGCGTTTAGTGCCGTTGATTGCATTCCGTATAAACAGTAATTAACTAAAAAGGTTTCCCAATACAAGGGAAGATAAAGTAAGTTTGTTCCCAATAACTAGGGAAGGAATGTAGACGGTATCCCCCTTACAAGGGGATACGGTTGTTTTAGTCTCGTGTCCCAAACCACCGGGACGCATGCTTTTAAGTTGTGAACTCACCTTGGGTTGCTCGGTAAGATACGTTACTTGGTTAAGCTCGTTGGTTACCACGTCCTAGCATGGTTACCAAGTATGGGTCAAGTCGGGTACAAGTAAACACGTATAGCATGCACGTATACAAACAGTTAACAGGCAGAAATACAAACAGTAACATATATACATACAGTAGCAGATCAAAATGAAGTCCAGTCAATAGGAGGCCCAACAGTTGAAGCCCAAAACAACAAGACAAACAGTCAAGGCCCAATAACATAAATCAGCCCAGTCGAAACTAAGGTGATTGCGACTCGCAACCGAGGTTGCGACTCGTAACTGCGGTCTCGGTCCGTCACGTTTTGGTTACGACTCGTAGCCGGAGATTGTGACTTAGCAGGTGTGGTTGCGACTCGCAATCAGGTTTGATGCGTGCTGATTGCGACTCGCAACTGGGAGGTTTCGACTGGTCATGTGTGGTTTCGAGTAGCAACCAAAGGTTGCGACTCGCAACCGTGATAACGTGCATGGCAATCCCTTCTAGAACCTGCAGTGTACGACCCAATGGAATTGCTATTTCATGAAATCAGTGTTCTAAGCCACTAAACATGTCTGTTGGTCGGTTTGTGCACAAATTTGGATCAAAATCAGCATATTTGAAAATGTTTTGTAACATTCAAACTGTTCTTCATATATTCATCAGCCATATTCAAATTTCATTCATAAACAAACCCAAAATCCTGTTTAAAACTCCTACTTATTTTTCGGACAAAATCACAAACAAGATTAAACCCAAACATGCATTTTAACAGCCACAATCATGAACATTAACTAACAATCAAGCATAAATCTTTTAACATCATCGGATAGCAAAACCCATCAACTTAAACAATATAACACTTCCTATCATGGTCCGAAACATTTAACCAAAACCATAACAAACCACAAACCGGATATCATAACAACAAACATCATAAACATTCACAACAAACATCATCAAGTAGCCACCTTCCTTAGCTTATTTATGAACATACAAGCCTACTATTCCTACTAAAACCTCTAATCACATCAACAAGTATAAAACCATAGCAATCATCAACAATCATGAACATAAAACACTAACCGGTTACTCGGGGTTGAGAGAAAAGGGGTGTTCGGGTGGTCTCTTGGTTCGGCCGATCTTCCTTGTTGATAGCTCACTTGATCCGAGAGATGTGAAGGAATGGGGAGATGATTTTGGTTGCTAGAAATTTAGGGTTTTAGGGTTTAGTGAAGAAGATGAGAGGAGAGTGTGAGAAGAGAGTGTGTAAAATGGTTAAGGGAGGTGGGGTTGGGTTTATATAGGATCTCGAGTTGGGCTATGGGGTTCCGGGTTGGGTTTTTCGGCTACAAGGCCTTAACCGGCCCAAGTGCTATTGTTCACCCGAGACCGGGCATGGTCTCGAGTCGAGTCGAGGTTTCGGTTTACATATATAACACTTATATATATATATACATACACATAAGTAAATCGGCATATAACACAAAATAACAAATAGTTTTTCATACGTTTTTACTGTTAGTCGATTACGTACACGCTTGTTACATCGAAAGGTTATCCGGAAAGATCCGAGGTGTCACAATCATTTTACAAGAACACAACATATTGTTTCAAGTTCATGTTTCTCATGACGATGATCTATAATCCTACAACATTTTCATCCTCTCATCTTGCTAGATTATGTTTTTAACCATGATCTAGCAAGATCATATGATGATCTACATCATTTTCATAGGCAAACAATGATCAACAAGTAGATTAACACATAAACAACATAGTTTCTTCATGATTTAAGCTTATGTTAAAGTTTCATTCTTTTGATTCTTAGTGTTCTTCAAGTTAATCATCATATATCATCTTTTAACCACTTGAAATAGATGTAAAATGGAGTGTATGATGTTCTTACCACTAGCTCAAGGCTGGGGATGATGAAGAGAAGAAAACAAGTGGTTAAAAGCAAATGAAGGAGGTCCTTGAACTTCAGAAAGCTCCTAGCTCCTTTATGCAACCTCTAACACACTTGTATATGCTTGGAATGGATGAGACTTGATTGAATGAAGGTGATGATGATGGTTATGGTTTCGGCCTAAGGTATGCAAAGGAGTGGGAGAAAGAAGTGTGTGAAGTGGTGTGTGAAAGACATGAGGGTTATGCTTAATGGTCATACTTATAATTCATCTTACTCAATTCTCCAATGGTATATGTGTCTAGCATGAAGAAACATGATCCAATAGAATATTCAAATAAAATCTTCATGTGGGCCATATGTTGGCCGATTACATAGGTGGGGGGGGGGTAGTAGACTAGGTTTTAACCATAAAGTTAGTAAATAGTTGAAATCCAAGTATCTAGTTAGGTGATTAGTTATCAGGTATTTATATGATGTGTTATGGTGTTCGGAGACCATAACTAGCTTGGTAATGTTAAAACAGTGCTTCTAGTGAAAATTTGGTGTTTCGGGTAGTGTCCGGTTGTTCGGTTGGTTACCGGTTCGTTAAGGTACTAAACTTCACAGTTTGGTGTGCTTTATGTTACCTTTTGTGACACTTTTGATTCCCGAAACTTAGGAAAGTATTCAGGACCATTTAACCATATTTCTACATAATATTAATGTGTCTAAATGCTGAATTTGCTGATTTTTGCTGAATTCAGCCCTTTAAATGAGTTTTAGGCACTTTCCTGCACTTAAACTATCACTAGGAAGGCAGTTTTGTGATCCTTACTTTCCTACACACTACACTAGTGTAACTCTTGGTTTCTGGCTCATTCTGCGTCTCAATACAATGACTGTCTATCTACTGAACTCCGTCAGCATTTTTCTGATTGGTCTGATAATTGTGATGTCGGTGCATCATTCGAATCAACAAACTTTATATGCAGTAATGATATGTCATTTGCAATATTTGATGCACAAGTATGTATATGGTAATAATCAGAAAGCAATTGAAGTAATTAATTGTAATGCAGCACAGTCATTAAGCACTAATCATGGATTAATAGTTGTACGGACACCTGGAAATTTGACAGTTGTCACATTCTCCCCTGTTAAGAAAATTCCGTCCTCGAAACCACATTCACTCCTTAGGCTTACATTATACGTTCATGGATATGAATAATACCAAAGTGCTTAACCACAAAACCGAATCAAAACTTATTCGAATCAGGTGAATCCAAGGACATATTACAACAATGAGAACCCAGTAGTAAGAAAAGGTGTGTGTTTCAGTAGTTGATGTCAAAGATAC
Organism: Helianthus annuus; assembly: GCF_002127325.2. Lineage (NCBI taxonomy): Eukaryota > Viridiplantae > Streptophyta > Magnoliopsida > Asterales > Asteraceae > Helianthus > Helianthus annuus. The sequence goes on from NC_035442.2 coordinate 156,540,132, forward strand.
GAGACGTATAGATGTATGACCTAGTGTAGCTTAGTTAACAAGGGTTCAATAAAAGGGGAGTTTCGACCGATAGAATTCCAAGGGATCGTTCACAATATGCAAATGAGTTCTAGAACAATAACATCCGCTAGATGAACTCAGAATCAGCAAGCTCAAAGGTAATTGTAATGTGAAAGTGATCCGTCAACTTTCGAACAAATAAATGAATAAAATTTTTGTGTTGACATAATTGAGTTGCGATAATATACCGAAATGAAATACAATCGAATTCGGTGTATCATTGTCTTAATTCGTAGTTGCATTAAGAGTGTTTAAAAGACAAGTTAAGCAAAAGTATGTGTAGTTGCGTGTGAAACGGTTGACCACGATTAGCACAAGCTACAAGTTTGTACCGACACCACAAGGTGTCGTAATGACATAATTCAATAATAGTGGTGACCGAACAAGTTCACCGTGTTTGAGATCAAATGAAAGTGTAATGAAGCAAACCTGAAACTTTGATTCAAACGACATCGCCAGATTTTTCAATTGAATATAGAACACCAAAGAACTACTGTTTTTTGATTGTAGATGGTAAAGCAATAAATACTGCAAGGCATTTGATCGATAATGAAAGAACCATTAGGAGGTACCCTGAAATGTAAAATGAATTTATGTACCATTGTCTTAACACACGATTGTGTTAAGACTGCTTTAATCATATGATAAAACAAAACGGATTTTAGAGCAAGTCAATAAATAACCAATTAAATTCGTGTATGAGATGCGTAAACGAGATTAGCGCAAGCTTCAAATTATCAAGACACCACCACAAGGTGTCAAAATCAACGAACTATTTAATGGAGTCGCAGCCCAAACAAATCTACTACGACTCGGAACAAAAGGAGCATTTGCGAAGATGAAATTGAATATGATGTTCTCAATACATCATATGGTTTCCTAAATTGAATATACGAAATGGACAAGTTCAAGCAATTGAACTTGATTTCAGTGCAATTTCACAATAAACGTATGTATTGACAAGGGAATTTCGGCATGGTTACAAAGATAAACCATGTATGCTACTTGAAAGAAAAGAAATTCCAATAAGGTGTGTTGGCCTGATAACAAATGAATTGATACTTACAATAATGTAGAATATTCGAGTCACAAGGCAATAATCGGATATAGTGAAATAATATTTGTAACTTCGATGAAAACGATCATTAGAAGGGAAGCCACACGCGTAACAAACTATTGCATGTGTAACATATGAAATGATCAAATACCGAAACAAATCAGTGTTCGTTCTAATGAAGGGAATTGTCATGACGCAACTACTATTAAGAGGAGTAGAGATGTAAAAATCTACCCACTGGATACAAAAGTGGAAATTTAATACAAGAATTTTCGAGTACTTCACCTGTTCGGTTAACTAAAATAGCATATACGACAGAATAATGGTGTTTGCTCAAGTTAATGGACATGGTTTCTAAGTGGTAACCTTTAATGAGTTTTGTCCTATGATGAGGATACGTCCTTGGTCGGACCGAATACTTGGTAAGCGTAAGGTCGGACCGTAAGCACAAGGGGCTGGTCGGACCTAGTGCCCCCGGTCGGAACGACCAACCAATGGGATCCTTCTTAACTAACTAAGGGCCCACAACTTTAACTACTTGACAGCGACTGGTCCGACCGTAACTAACTCCCCACGTCAGCATACTCAAAAAGTATAAATACCCCGCTAAGACCTCCATCAAAGGGTAATGACTTCTTTCTCTCTCTAAAAACTCTCCTCTCTCTCACTGACTATCCCCTCCTCCATAAATACTTATTCTCACGCCCGAGCGTGGTCACAGAGAGGCCCTCCTCCCTGTGACGAGGCTAACGGTGTGTTTTCTTTCTTGTGATCTTGTAGTTCTTCATCAAGGTCATCTGAAGCTCTGTTCAATCCAGCTCGGACCAACTTGTACTTGAGTCTTCATCCTATGTTCCCGAAGGTCCTAAGTACAAGCCTCCTAGATTCTCAAAGTTTGTATCCTGTGCGTAATTGTTCCGTGTACCGTGTATAAAACACAATATTAGTATATGTTTAAAACAAATTGCTAACTCACTGTTCTTCGGTATGCTTTCTTCCTGAATTCACAGCTGGCGATAATCTGATCAAAGATCGATCTTGGAATAGTAGTTAGGTCCTTGCAGTCGGTTGAATAAATCATTAATCCTCGGCAAAGGACACCGATTCTTGATGGTTAACTTGTTCAGCTCTCGGTAGTCAATGCACATACGAAAACTACCGTCCTTCTTCTTGACGAACAGAACTGGAGTTCCCCAAGGTGAGAATCTTGGTCTAATGAATCCCTTGTCCAGTAACTCCTGAAGCTGCATCGACAACTCTTGCACCTCGGAAGGCGCTAGTCGGTAAGGTGCCTTAGCTACAGGCGCGGCGCCTGGAACCAAGTCAATGTGGAATTCGACTTGTCGTTGAGGAGGTAGTCCTGGCAAGTCTTCGAGGAAGACTTCAGGACATTCCTTTACCACAGGGATATCTTCGAGCTTTGGTTCTACGGCTTCCCTGTCCACGACATGAGCCAAGAAGGCAATACATCCTTCACACAAAAAATTTTGTGCCTTCAAACAACTAATGATCCGTAGAGGTGTATCATGCTTCTCCCCATGAATCACGATCGTCTCTTCCTTCACCATCGGGATGCGGATAGTCTTCTCATGGCTAACAATCCCCACACGATTACTCGACAACCAATCCATCCCAACTATGATGTCAAAGTTTCCCAACTCGATTGGCAGAAGATCTATCGAGAACTCACGCTCTCCAAGTTCTATCACACAGTTTCTAATCACTTCGTTCACTTCCACTAGCTTCCCATTAGCTAGTTCTATTGAGTACGGGATATCTAACTTACTGGCTACTAAGCCAGGTATATTCTTAAACTCTAGAGGTACGAAACTAGAGTCGTTATCAGTATCAAATAGCACAAGTGCATAATGTTAACTAATAGGGGACGTACCGATAACCATGTTCGGGTCCTGGCGTGCTTCCCTAGCTCTGAGGTTGGACACTCTTCCATGTGCCTGTTCGTTGTTAAGGCAGTACTTCCTGAAATGCCCCACGTCACCGCAGTTAAAACATCCTGGACCACGTCCTTGATCATCACCATTTCCGCCTTGATAGTTGTTGTTGTCGTCGTTTCCTCCACGATTTCCGCTTCCATCTTGGCTTCCAATTCCACGTTCAGTATCCTGCCTACACATCTCCTTGACATGCCCCACTTTGCCACAGTTAGCACATTTTACATATCTACATCGCCCGATATGATGACATAGACAATTGTCGCACTTAGGTAGGATACCCATGTACTCTTTTCCCTTTTTGGCATTATTGTTGTTATTCGCCTGAGTACCCTCTTGGAAATTAGTGAGCTTCCTTTTGTTCTTCCCAGATGACTCCGCTTGAGTCTCCTTCTTCTCATCAGGGGTTGTAAATTTTTCTAGTCTAATCGCTTCTTTTGTGAGCGCCACACTTAAGTCAAACGCATCGAAAATTGTTGGAGGCTTTAATGCTGTCATCAAGCTCAGAATCTGAGGCGCCAATCCCCATATGAATCGTTCCATCATTTTAAACTCTGGTTCCACCAGATATGGAACAACTCGTGACAAATCATGAAGTCTCTGTAGGTATTCCACCACCTTTGGATCTTCCATCTTCAGGTTCTAGAATTCAATTTCCAGCTTCTGGATCTCCATTTGAGAACAATACTCCTTACGCATCAATTCTTTCAACTCATCCCATGTCAGAGCATATGCATCGGCCTCGCCCATTGTCTGAATCTGAAGGTTCCATCGTGACAGAGCCTCATCTTCAAATAATCCAGAGACGTATGTGACTTGTTGCTCTGGAGTACATCCGCTCATTCGCATAACAGAATCTGTATTCTTGACCCATTTCACAAACACCACGGCACCTCCAGTGCTGTCGAAGTTCAGAGGCTTGCAGTCCAAAAACTGCTTATAGGTACAGCCTGTACCCAAGTAACATCATCACAGAAAGCATTAGCAAAGCACACTCGGAAATGTCCAAACGTATTGTAATGTGTCTTAGGTGACTTAAACATTACCGTTAGGTGGGCTATTCCCTGAGGTACTTCCGTTGTGTCTGTAGCGAAGAACCTCGGGTCGAGCTATGGCCCGTGAGATGTTCGCTCGTAATTATGCCTCGGTCAGCCGAATGATCCCTTGAGGAGTTATCTTTTAAGAAAGAGTTCGGATTGGTCAGGTCTTATTTGTTCAAGAAATGTATATAGTTTCCTAGAGGTCATATGTACATACACATAATAAATCATCATATGAAACAATCAAGCAACAACACAATCTTAACATACACAAGTCATTCACAACGTAACTAATGAGAACATGACGATTGAGCTTTCATTGATCATTGACCACAAAGTATTGTTACATGCTTCACAAAGCGTATCATATCAAAAGGAACACAGGGTCACACTACCCTTGTCCAACAAGTCTACCAATCTACAAAAGTCTTACAATCAAAAGGTGGTCTCCAAAAGGCTTCACAAGCTCAGCTCAAAAGTGGTACCCTCATCAAGGCAATGCATCTCTATAAAACCAAAAACCTACTGTACTGATGGCGGAGGAGGAGGAGGGAGGAAAATCAAACTGAGAACATGTGCGAGCTCCTCCTCGAGCTTGTGCACATATCGAAGCAAATACCGGACCTGCTGCTCAATAGTGAGAAATCGAGCATCAAAATCTGGAAAAAGAGTAAGAGGTGCTGGCGGACGTGCAAAAGGAGGCGGTGATGAATGAGGGGGAACAGAAGTAGACTGACAGGGCACGGTAGGGGTCGCGGTGTCGTCTCAAGCTCCAAAACTCTGCGACTCATAACCTCAAGTCGAAACTGAAGTGAGTAAAGTGTCTCATTCTATGTATAGCCAACATAATACGTGGGATGGTGTCTGAGGTCGGCATGGAATACGGTGGGAACCATCGGAATGGCTCATCAAGTGGTGAAGAGGTAAAAGGAGCAAATGGTGTAGACTGAGGGATGTGTGGAAAAGCTGTTGAAACATAAGGATCGTGACTAGGCTGCTGGCCTGAAGAGCCTTCCCCTGGACAGGGTGCGGGTATGTCCTGCAAGAAAACGATAGGTAAATCAACACGATGAACATCAGACTCCACATGATGAAAAATAGCAACATCAGCAGGTGCGGGCGCAGGTGGAGGAACAAATGGCTCAATAACAGGAGGGTCAACGGGTGCAGGAACGGGATCAGGTATGAGGGGTGTAATGTCAGGTATGCCAAAAAGGAATGGGGTCATGATCAGGTAAAGGCTCAGGATCAGTGGGTGCAACATCAGGCTGATCAACAGGAACAAAATATAGCTCAAGATCAAGCTCGGGATCATGTGGAGGAAACAGTGCAGCTGACATGGTCGTATCATCATCAGAATCAGTGGCATAGCGCTTTAATCCAACTGCCTGTAAGGCTGAAGAAGTCATAGACTCAAAGGAATCTGAGGCGGAGTGTAAACTAGAATCAGAGGATATCTCGATAACAGGAATCTCAATAGGTGGGACAGCAATGACGTCCTCACCTAACTCTCCATCACCCTGGGCATCATCAGGGGGACCATCAACAAACAAACCAATGTCATCATCAAACAAATCATCAAAAGGCCAATCCTCAGGCGGAATGACCATTTGAGGAATAGGGGCGAGGATCGGTGCCATGACATACTCACCATCAGGATGTCCGGTGATAAGATGATCATGGACTGGAATGGGAATAAGAAAAGGATCCTCGTCTGGAATACCATCAGCAAGCGGTAGATCATCTCCAAAATCAGGCAACGCAAACGGCTGAAAGTTGTCGTCGTCGTCTGATAGCATATCTGGGCCGTTCTCCGTATCGGACGTAAAGATTTCCGGCTCTGGGGCAATCTTGTCATCAGAAACAATGGCCATAGGGTCATTGGTATCAAACAATCCACTCTCGGATGAAGGCATAGCGTCTGTAACAGAACAATCATAACATATGCACATATATTAATCACTATCATTTAGTATGCAAGCAAGGTCAATGAAACCATGTAATCATGTATCCTCATCATTTCTCACAAATCCTTGTCTATCCTTCCTAGTCTCCCTGACTAAACCACCTAGTCTCCTAGACTAGACCACCTAGTCTCCTAGACTAGACCACCTAGTCTCCCAGACTAGACCACCTAGTCTCCCAGACTAAACCACAAATGTAAACCTTGAAATCGTGTTTCATGTCTTTCCTTTGTAAAAAGTTTGTTTTCCTGGATCTGGGCGTTTTGTGTATGCAATGAAAACATATTGTAAAAATATTTTCGTGAGAGCCCTAATGATTGTAGTCTAGACTCGAGAAGGAATCCTAGTTCTCTACAACCCGAAGCTCTGATACCAAACTGTCACACCCTGACTTTTGCGGAAGCGTGATTATGTGTGACTTGCTTAATATCATTGCATTCAATCATAACAAACAACTATTTGATTAAAACTAAAGATGTTCATCCATTAATATAAGTTTTAGAACATAACAACGACATTGTTTTAGAATTCACACAGACTTTGAATCTGTATTACAAAACATGCAATTTGTTTTAGTGTTCCATAAGGACTCAACAAAAGACTTTAATGAAAACCAGGCTTTGAAATATGTATCCTATCCAGGATAGGGTACATACTCCAAACCATACGACACCGGATGACATCTTTTATTCTAAACAACACTTGAAAACTTCAACGCCCGCCAGATCCATACTTAGTTTCCTGAAATACATGTAGTTTGAAAGCATCAACAAAAGTTGAGCGAGTTCATGTGTTTAGTGTGTGAGCTCGAATAAACTTTGTAAGCATTGTAAGTATGTATGTATTCGCAAACCCTAGTATGAAAGCAAACAAGGAAAGCACATCATTAATGGTTTGTAAGGCCATTAATATGTGTGATGTGATGCAGGAAGACTCAATCCTAGCAGATTTTGGCACGGCTTTAGTTTGAAGACATAGTCACCTCATGGGCCAAACCCCGGTCCACATGGGTGTGGGCTCGCTACACCCAAATAGATCTATCACTCATGTCCCTTGGTCCTACAATGAGGATTAATGGTCTTAAGCGTTATACCCACCACTCACATGATCAAGCAGTACCCTTCCTTAGCTAACCAAACCATGTATAAAACGTTTGCAACATGTACTTCACCCCCGAAGTTATAAAACTGAAAACAGTTAAAAGAAAAGGGGGACATGAACTCACAGTCTTGCGTTCTTCTCAACCAACGGTAACTCAAAGCTTCTTCCGGTGTACACAATTACCTACAACGTAACTCTGTTTATTAGACGAGCGGGTCGTGCCTTGCCTTGGTATTAATTAGTGTCTTTGAGTTATGTTCTTTGTGTCTTTGATATTATTCCAAGTTATATAATTATTTGTTAAAATAATAAATATTTTAACTTAAATTATATTTGTTAAATTTTTAGAATAATTGTTAAAGAATAGATTTTAGCTTGATACCTTTCAAGTATTTATAGGTGTATATCCTTCCCAAGGATGGGTGTGTTTGTATTCTTATACTTGTATATTCTTGCCATGTATCAGTGTCGTATTTCAGTGTGTATTTATATATACGAGAATACGTATCTCCTTGTAATTGTTAAGTATTCTTATACTTAATTTTTCCGGAATAATATCTCTAGTAAAAATACATTAATATATATTTCCAAAATATATATTATGAGGAATATTACTTAGAAAAATTATTTATAATTTTTCCTTTGGCAAAAATATTTGTATTTTCATATAAGTTCCAAAAATAATATATTTCAAGTTTAACTTGGAAAATATATATAAATCCATTTTTCTTCCAAATATAATATATTTCAAGTTTACTTAAGAAAATACATTTTCTTTCAAAAATAATGTATCTCATATTTGTTTGAGAAAATATATATTTCTTTCAAAAATAATATATCTTCTAAAAATTCCAAGAAAATGTATATTTTTACTTGCCAAAAATAATGTATTTTCTTTTTGTAAAAAATATGATAAATAATTGTAAAAATCATATTTTTGGTTCTTGATGTCCAAAATAATAATTACCGAAATATACTTGGGAATATATTTTCCAGAATTTTTGTAAGTTATATTCCTGTGTTCGGTTTCACCAATATTTTGAGTATAATTTATGTATTCACATTCTTGGGATTTTGGTAATATTTTGGATTGTAATTTTTGGTATTTTGATGAGTTATATTATTTCAAGTCCTAAAATAATATAACTAATACACATAATATACAATTAATCATACACATGGTGCCTTCTAAATATATATTTTCTAAATACATATTTAGTCACTTTTATTTATAAAAACCAACCTCCAATATTTGTAATTTTTGTAACAAAAATTATGGCAAACTTTATGTGAAAAAATCCATGGTTTGAAATACTCTTGTAAATATTTGTTAGAAATATTTTTCTAAGTGTTTAATTTTTAGAAAATTTTGCCATAGTTTCCCCTAAAAATAGAGGTTTTCATACCTTGAAGGTATATCATTTTCTTTTGTAGAATCAGCACAATCAATCCACAATCAACAATAAACAACCCACACTTGCCAATTTTGCCAAAAACAAGCATAAACTACCACTTCATAAACTTGAAAATTTATAAAAATTTGTAGTAACTTACTAGTGTTTTTAGTAAGTCTTGTTACTCTTTAAAGTGTGGTTGGTTCTTTAAAAACTTCATTTTTAATGAAGATAGATCTTTACAACTTATGATCACAATTTCTAAAAATGTTTCTTCATTGAACTTTCTTGTTACATAAGTGTTTCTACACTTTATTAACCACCAAAAATAAGGTTTATTTATTTAGAATCCAAGATTAAGCAAAACTTCTATTTTTTAACTTGGTTTTTTGGAAAATTATACTTGAAATATTTAGATTTACAAGATTCACAACTTACTTTAGTCATCATTTTACAAGAACACAACATATTGTTTCAAGTTCATGTTTCTCATGAGGATGATCTATAATCCTACAACATTTTCATCTTCTCATCTTGCTAGATTATGTTTTTAACCATGATCTAGCAAGATCATATGATGATCTACATCATTTTCATAGGCAAACAATGATCAACAAGTAGATTAACACATAAACAACATAGTTTCTTCATGATTTAAGCTTATGTTAAAGTTTCATTCTTTTGATTCTTAGTGTTCTTCAAGTTAATCATCATATATCATCTTTTAACCACTTGAAATAGATGTAAAATGGAGTGTATGATGTTCTTACCACTAGCTCAAGGCTGGGGATGATCAAGAGAAGAAAATAAGTGGATAAAAGCAAATGAAGGAGGTCCTTGAACTTCCGAAAGCTCCTAGCTCCTTTATGCAACCTCTAACACACTTGTATATGCTTGGAATGGATGAGCCTTGATTGAATGAAGGTGATGATGATGGTTATGGTTTCGGCTGAAGGTAAGCAAAGGAGAGGGAGAAATAAGTGTGTGAAGTGTTGTGTGAAAGATATGAGGGTTATGCTTAATGGTCATACTTATAATTCATCTTACTCAATTCTCCAATGGTATATGTGTCTAGCATGAAGAAACATGGTCCAATAGAATATTCAATTAAAATCTTCATGTGGGCCATATGTTGGCCGATTACATAGGTGTGTGGGGGGGGGGGGGGGTAGTAGACTAAGTTTTAACCATAAAGTTAGTTAGTAGTTGAAATCCAAGTATCTAGTTAGGTGATTAGTCATTAGGTATTTATATGATGTGTTATGATGTTCGGGGACCATAACTAGCTTGGTAATGTTAAAACAGTGCTTCTAGTGAAAATTTGGTGTTTCGGGTAGTGTCCGGTTGTTCGGTTGGTTACCGGTTCGTTAAGGTACTAAACTTCACAGTTTGGTGTGCTTTATGTTACCTTTTGTGACACTTTTGATTCCCGACACTTAGGAAAGTATTCAGGATCATTTAACCATATTTCTACATAATATTAATGTGTCTAAATGCTGAATTTGCTGATTTTTGCTGAATTCAGCCCTTTAAATGAGTTTTAGGCACTTTCCTGCACTTAAACTATCACTAGGAAGGCAGTTTTGAGATCCTTACTTTCCTACACACTATACTAGTGTAACTCTTGGTTTCTGGCTCATTCTGCGTCTCAATACAATGACTGTCTAGCTACTGAACTCCGTCAGCATTTTTCTGATTGGTCTGATAATTGTGCTGTCGGTGCATCATTTGAATCAACAAAGTTTATATGTAGTAATGATATGTCATTTGCAATATTTGATGCACAAGTATGTATATGGTAATAATCAGAAAGCAATTCAAGTAATTAATTGTAATGCAGCACAGTCATTAAGCACTAATCATGGATTAATAGTTGTACGGATACCTGGAAATTTGACAGTTGTCACAACCTCAAACAAACGATATACTCTTTTGAAACCTAAAGCATGTTTATTAATCCGAGGTTTGGTTTTTGAAAACAAAGGTTAAATGTTTGTTCACTTTTGGTCAATCAGATGTTTGTTTTTCCTTTTGTAATGTCTGTTTTTGAAACCGAGGTTAGGATTTCAAACAGTAGTATGAGAAACATATGTTTGAAACCTCTGTTTGGTTATAAACAGAGTCTTAAGAAACAGTAATTTGGCGTAACAGAGATTACCCTTTACAAACAGTGGTTGACTTTAGTCAAACAGAGTTTTAGATACCTTAAACAGAGTTTTAATATTAATCAAATGAAAAACTAAACTAAAAATTACAATATCTATACACCTATTTATACTTTATATTAAAATATATTATGCATGGTTTTCTAAGAAACGACCCGTGTTTGCACACGAGTCTTACCGCTAGTACTATATAATAAAAGAAACCATATGTGAGACACTTGTCATCATATTAGGCTAAGTCTTATAGATAATTATTATTTTAGTTTAATCTCTCCTAATTAATTATAGATAACCATCCTACTAAATATTATTTAGTTTAATATCTTATGGATAATTATTATTTAGTTTTAATCTCTTCTAATTAATTATAGATAATCTCTTACTAAATATTATTTTGTCTAATCTCTTCTACTTAACCGTAGATAATTATCTTTTAGTTTAAATTTAATGTATACTTCTCATTTATAATATTATTTATTTGATTTTCTAAATCATATGACAAAAACCTACTTTTTATTTGTAATATATAAATTTACTCTTATTCTTTTTGATGATGTAATTATCTCTAATAAACTTTAAACTTTTACCATATTATATATAATGATAGACATAAAATTGAAAAACATTTTGGACGGTGTCAATAACTTAAGAGATAATATAATTATATGTATAATATGCACTTTTTAATAAAATAATACCAAACAAAATTATAAATCTAAAATCATTGATTTTACTAATAATAACAAAGTCTTATTTTTTTAAATAATTATAAAAATATATAACTTAAAACACATGAAATTATAACACAGTTAACTTATTTGTCATCATACAACCTCCCAACTATTCAGTCACATTTTTTTTCTATCTTATATTATTTAAATGTCGAATAAAATACTTCTATTTTTCTAATAAAGTATTATCCTTAAATTTAAATTGTTAATTTAAGATATTTTTAAATAACCAAATTATTTATCTCCAAAACCAAACTTTGTATCAATATATTATTTATTTTTATTTTCATTATTAAAAAAATTATTATATCGATTTTATTACATAATTTTTAAACAAATTGTATATAACTTTCAATATTACTTTATATATAAAATTAGATTTATGACGGGTTTATTTAAATATAATTTATATTTTATCACTCAAATGGCTGCTTATTTGCTTCTTGAATAACATGTTTGACCACTGTATATTCTTTTCAATAATAATCTCTGCAATCACAATATCTATCGCGTACCAATATATTCATTAGTTTTTTAAATATAATTTTTCTTATTATTTGCTATATAAAATTATATTTATTCAAGTCGTGTAATACACGATGGTTTTTTAAGATATAACTTTTTTTTATTATTTGGTAAACAATATTACATTTATTTAACCCGTGTAATACACGTGGTTTTAAAGATATAAGTTTTTTTTAATTATTTGGTATATAAAATTACATTTATTTAACCCGTACAATATAGTTCTTATAGATATAACTTTTTTTATTTAATATATAAAATTAAATTTATTCAACCCGTGCAATAAATGAGGTTTTTAAAGATATATTGTTTTATTATTTAGTATATAAAATTAATTTATTCAACCCGTGTAACATACGGGGTTATAACCTAGTAACTATATATTTCATTTCATTTTTAATTGATTGATCAACAACCCAGTGTGTATTTATTTAACAAAGCTTTTACTAAGTGTGTATTAGTTTAATTAAAACAAATTAGATAAAGTAAAAAAATAAAAAAAGGGTAATGTGTAATTGTTTGATTGATTAAAAAAGGGTTAATTACACCCCTATCGGAATGGTGTTTGGGTGCTCAAGTGGCCTTGAACAATATTATACTAAAACTAGGTTAGAACCCCGTGTATTACACGGGTTGAATAAATATAATTTTATATATTACGTAATAAAATAGTTACATCTTTTAAAAACTCGTGTATTGCACGATTTGAAAAAACACATGTCTTACACGAATAATGTAATCCGTTAACACATTTAGTCATCAAGATGTGTTTTCTAACAAAACGAATTTTGAGTTACTATTTACTTATTCTAACATCTCACTTTATTTTTTATTAGGTTATAGAGTTGTGTATTACATGTTTTATAACATTTTACTTTGTTTTTTATTTATTATTAGGTTAGAAACTTACGTATTACCTGATGTTGGATAATCAGCAGAAAAAAAAAGAAGTATTTTAGTAAAAAATATTAGAGTTAAATGCCATTTTAGTCCATGTGGTTTGGGCCATTTTGCTAGTTTAGTTCAAATGTTTCATTTTTCGCCTGTGGATCCAAAAAGCATTCACCGTTGTCATTTTAGTCCACTGTGTTAACTTCATCCATTTTTTATGTGAATGAGAAGGGCAATTCGGTCATTTTATATGGCTGAATTGCCCGTCTAGTTAACATAATTACATATAAAATGACCGAATTGTATTTCTTATTAACAGAAAAAATAGATGAAGTTAACCCAGTGGACAAAAATGGCAACGGTGAAAGCTTTTTGAACCCACAGACGAAAAATGAAACCTTTGGACTAAACTGCCAAAATGGCCAAAACCACAGGGACTAAAATGACATTTAACTCAAAATATTAAATATACAAAAGATAAGTTGGATATAATAATTAATATATTATTATCATTTATCTTTGTCTTTAGCATTAAAATCTCTTTTACAAATTTTAAATTTAATAACTAAATACAATCCAAATTCATGCATTCTAATTTATTTTGACATTTAGCTGTCAATTTCTAAACCCAAAACCTATCCCACATAATTGAGAGTTTTTTTCCAACTACAACTAAATACAATCCAAATTCATGCATTCTAATTTATTGTGACAACTGGCACAAAACCGGTAATTTCCGTACAGTTTAATTATTATTTAATATCTATAATTATGTGCTTAAATGTCAACATTGTCTGATTACATGCCATACATGTGAATTCATGCACGTTTTATACTTCAAATATTGCTTTATGCATTACTTTTAGCGTTGCGTCAGAAAGACTAGTAAACTCACCGGTAAGATACGCTGTGTCAGCAATTCTGCAAAAAGCAGTTAGATAATAAAATTAGGGCATAGGAATAGGTCCAACATCTAAAATACATTAGAACCCAACTGTGAATACAAGGGTTAACATATAAACTTTCTGTAAGCTAAACTATGCACTAAAAAGCACCCGAAACGCACTTTAAATGAAGAATTCGGCATAAATCAGCACTAATTCAGCTATAACCAGCTTTTTAACACATTCATATCATGTAGAATTTATGTTTTATTGTCTAGTATAACTTACAAAGTGTCGGGAATTGAAACTGACACAAAAGGTGCTTCATACCTAGTGAAACTGCGCAATTCAGCACTTTAACGAACCGAACAACCGGACAATAACCGGGATATCAAAATTTGACTAGAAGTAATGTTTTTATGATATTAAACTAGTATTGGTGCTAGAACACCTTAAAAATCATAAAAAGACCTAAACACACTTAAACTAAGTTAAACCCCCTCGTTTGCACTTTAAACCCCCAACTTCCCAAAAATTACACTTTACCCCCCCCCCTTTTCACCATGGCCGGCCCCTAAGGGCCCATATACTCTTGATTATTTTGTTTAACTTTGTTCCCTAGTTTGTGTGCAAGAGATCCCATAAAAGATTATATGTTGGAACTTTTTTTTATAAAGACCATTAGAATCTCACATTGTTCATCATTCCTTAAAAACATCATCTCCTTCCTTTCTTCACCCCTTGCTCTCGGCTCATATACACCACCCACACACCACCATTTTCAAGCTCCAACTTCGCAATCCAAGGTCACTAGGAGGTGTAAGAAGCTCATCTTCTTCATTCTTGTGCCACTTCCCTAGCCATTAGAGCTAGTAGTAAGCTTCTTGATCACTAAAATAAGTCATGTTTATGTTATGTACAAGTTTCACCATCTAAACAACTTAACTTTTAATGATAAAAATGAAAGGATCTAACATATTCATGAAGAAAATAAGTGGTTACATAAATTTTTGGTGTACGTAATGAAGTTGTTGATGTTATATTTTGTGTTTATGTTTAGATCAAGTATGTTAAAGCTTGGATTTAACAAGTTTAAGCATGGATCTTGATGGATCTATGGTTAAACTTGAAGATGAACATATAAAGCATTATGTGAACTTGAAATATGAATTTTTATGCATAATCTTGTAATTTTGAAGTAATAAAGTGTGTGTGGAACTAATTTTTGAAACTAAAACTCATGGAAAGTTTGTTAAAAAGTTAACATAAGGCTTGTTTATGAAAGATCTAAATTTATTAAGCATGGATCTTGAAAGATCCATGGTAAAACATGATGTTAAAAATAATGATCTTTCTAATGGACATAAAAGTGGTTTTTAGAACATGATTTACAAACTTTAAGACCATTAAACTCATGGATGATTGAGGTAGTGGATTAAAGTTTCACATAAGTTTGTTTAAAATACAAAAGAACACTTATTTTTGGAAAGATCATAATATGATAAGTGTAGATCTAGAAGACTACACATTTTTAACAATAATCAAGTTCACCATGATATTTCATATGGAAAAATTAGTATATGTTGTTGGTGATTATTGTTGGAAAATTGTTTTGGTGTTAAAAGAAAATAAACACATGTTTTGAAACATGGTAAACCTCCATTTTTAGGGGAAACTATGTCAAAATTTTTATAAAATTTTGACACTTAGAAAAATATAAGTTTTGGTGAAACTTATTCCCTAAAAATTCACCCAAAAATATTTACCAAGGTTTCCCTAATTTTTGTGTAAAATTACAAGTCAAGAAATGGTGATTTCTTCAAGTTAAAATTAAATATTAAGTATGTATATTTTTAGGGAAAATATATATATTTAGTGATCACCAAAGTTTGTGCTAAGTGTATATTATGTGTATTATATATGTTAGTGTATTAGGAACTTGAAAATACACTAAATACTCCCAATGAGTATGAATGCAAAAATACACATACAAATACATGAGAATACATAAGTATACAAGTATGCAAAAATCCCTCACAAGGAAATACTTGGACAAATACAAGAAAATATATTTATGAAAATATATTTCTTAACATATTTTTGAATTTGGACACTATGGACTTAAATATGTATTTTTTAACAAAAATATATAACCATTACCAAGTAATGGAATTTATATAAAAATCAGGTGAATAACGAGAATGATTATATATATATTTTATACCATGAATATATATAGATATACATATATTTCATACAAGTCTTAAAAATATATTATTTTTAAGAAATATAATTCCGGAAAATAATAAAAATCAAAGTATTGATTTTTGGTGAAAAATACAAAATACAAAAGTATTTACATAAAATACAAGTATACTTTCCTAAGAATAATTGTACAATAATAATATGGAGAATATTCTTTCACAAAATACTTATAGTTATATTTGGGAAAATAATATAAGTAACATACATTAAAAGTTAAAAATATAAATTATTTTTAACAACTTATTACCTGGAAAAGTCAACGAAAATGAATATATATTTGTGAAGTGAAATATATATTTACAAATAAACAATATATACTCAAAGTGCAAAGACATGACAAACGGGCAAGACCCGACAAACATGGGCACAACCCTCATAAAGAATGAATGTACAAGAACATATACATAAACAAAAGATGGTGACTTGTACTGGTGTGATACAAGTCTAGCGACTAACATTAATAGAACACGTATAGGTCACGACGTTACAAAACCAACCGGTGAAGTTTGCGGCGCAGGATACGCAAAGTTGTGAGTTCATGTCCCCACTTTTAAACTTTTACTTGTTTTCTTGTTGGGATCTAAGGCCTGTCTGTGATTGTGTTGGTTTGCATAAAACGACTAAGTGCAGCGGAAATGAGTAGCAAACTTTGTAAACACAAACAAAGGAAAGTGTAGATTGATAAACAATTGCTTTTCATTGAGTCAAAAGATTTACATAAAAGCAAAAGATTACAATGCAGGCTTTACAATCTAAACTCCCCCTCAGCCTCATACACCAGAGTTGGTTGCACAAGATGAAAGGATGAATTGAGGAGAAAAACTCACTCAAAACGATCAAGTGTAATAGTACAGAGTACTGTCATACTTATAGGCAAACCAAACTACTGATATGCTTCAGCTGACGTCACCATGATAGTGACATCCAACGACCTAACAAACTATAAATACTGTTCTATACAAACTACTGTTATGTAACATCTGATAATCACTAAAGTACAAAACATAAGGAAACTACTGCTTCACGTTCCACTGTTGTAGCCTTAGCACAGATGTTGAGTCTTTAGTGCTTTCTTCAAAGGTGATCAGTCTTTGAGAGGGCTGTGCTTGAATCTTCAGCAGTACTTAGGATACAGCAGTAGATAGAGCAACAGAGTTTGTCTTCAGCAGTTGTTAGATAATCATCAGAGTTTGGTTTATCAGTTGTTGTAGTTGAGCAGCACTTAACATCCATCAGCTGTTAGATAACCACTGTCAAGGGGAGAGATTAGAGTAAACTGCTGCTTATTGATGGTCCACTGATGAGATCCGGTTTTGGCTTTACATTATCTGTTCCTCTGTTAGGGTTCAATCCCAACAATCTCCCCCTGGAACAGATAATGCCAAAACCCTTCCTTATTCAGGACCTTTATTACTCATCAAGAGTGCCTTAGCTTGTTCTTTGAATTCAGCTTCAAATTCTTTGGCACTCTGGTCATCTTCATCCCTGCACAGTGAAAGCTCAAGGAGATCCTGCAAATCTTGAACACTAAGGCCTAGTGCTTCTTTCCTTGATATATGCTTTACCTCACCATTGGCTCTGACCAGGGTCAATACGTGGGTCTTTTGATCAGACATCCACTTTAGTATTTTAAAGCCTAATGGGTTTCTTGGGAGAGATTTATCTTCTGATGAGTTGAGGGATAATGGCCTTGAAAACACATGCAAACTCTCAGACATTCTTTTGAAAGCTTCTTCTATGACTTTGTTTGCTGCAGCTATGTCTTCTGCAGTTTCTTGTCCAGTAAGCTCTTGTTTTTCATTGTCTATCATGCCTGTTGCAGTGTTTGAGGATGCATGGCTGTTTAATAACTTCACAAAAAGGCTTTGAAGCTTTGATGAGCTATCTTCTTTCAGCCCCATTTTCATGATGGTGTCTTTGAAGAACTCTGCTTCTTTTTCCTTGACCTCTTCTTCAGTCAGCTGTTTGCCTTCATCTTGTTTTGACCCAAGTGTAGGACTGTCTGCTGATTTTAGCATTGTCTTGAGGTTTTCAATTTGTTGTTCCATCTCCATCATTTATTCTTTCTTCTTCCTTTTCTTCAGCCTCTCATAGGCTTCATCAGTTTGCTGCCTAGACCATTTTGATATGGCTTCAGCAGTGTCTACTTTAGCATCCACTAACTCCTTCTTCTTTCCTTTATATTCAGCAGTGAGATCAGCAATGAGTCTTTTGTACTTACTCCAGTTTGGAGCAGTTTTCTTCTTTGAAGGATCATTTTTGATTCTTTGGATCCTTTCAGCCTCATGCTTCAAAGCTACTAAAGGCCATTCTTTAAACTGGGATTCTTCAGCAGGATAGAACTTTTCTTTCATGATGAAGGCTAGAAGCTGTTCTCTCAATATCTTCTTTTGATCTACCTTTTCTTTGTCTAGCTCTTGTGCAAATTCTTCCATCTGCTTAACCTTTGCAAGGTAGAACTCCAGTCTATTAGCAATGCCTACTTCGCTTAGTCTTTCCTTTTCACTGTCAACCTTAGCTTTAACTTTAGCTTGCCTAGCCTTTAACTTGAGATAACCAGTTATATCTTCTGGAGCTATGTAGCCAATGAGTGAGGAGAATTTTCTTTTTGAAGGATCTGTTTCTGTATAAAACTGCCTCATCTCATTTTTGATGGCATCAAGCTCTAGTGGATATTTTTCAGCATTTGGATCATGTATCCCTTCATCTGCAGTAATAGGCTTTCTTTTTCTGCTAAAGAGCCTTGGTTGAGATATAGGAAAGGATAGAGCAGTGGTGGATGGTTGACTAACAACTGTTGAAACAACTGGTGTCTCAACTGCTGCTGTCATTACAACTGCTGATGTATCAGCAGATGTCTTCTGCTTTTGAGCAGGGAATGAAGGATGTGATGGTGGTGATGGTGGTGGTGACTCATCATCAGGAATGAAAACCCTTCTCCTTTTTAATGGAGGGGAGGCTGATGTTGTTTTGGGTGGATCAGTGGTTTGTGACCGTGACTGACTGACAATAGTTGAAACAACTGGTGTTTCAACCACTGTTGTCATTACAACAGATGTTATAACATCTGCTGTCTTCTGCTTTATGGCAGGAGGCAGTGGTTTGTGATAGACTAACAATTGTTGAAACAACTGGTGTTCCAACCACTGTTGTCTTTACAGCAGAAGTTATAACAACTGCTGTCTTCTGCCTTTTGACAGGAGGTGATTGTGATTTTGGTGGTGATGGAGGTAAAGCATTGGATGTAGTGTGTGTTGAAGTGGTGTGTGTTGAAGTGGGAACAGATGTTGAAACTACTGAAGTACCAACAGCAGCTGATACAACAGGAATTACAACAGCTGTTTTAGGTGGTGGTTTTTGAGCAGACTTTGAACGTCTGACCGGAATGGATTTGGGTAGCCTTACTTTTCTAGTAGGCTTCTTCTTTTCATCAATGAGATTTTCATCATCTCTTGACCCTGAAGTACCCTGATCCGGATAATCCACCCTGGCTTTCTTTTTGGCCTCTCTATCCCTTTTTACACATGCAAGTGCTTCTGCAAGTGCATTTGTGGTCACGTCAATTTTCTTACTCCCATCTGGCAAAGGAGTCTGTTTGGTCATGTTGGAATTTTCTGGTGCGAGGTAGAGACCATCTGTTATTCCTTTCCTTCTCCATTCCTGAATTTTCTCCCCCTTTTTGGCATTATCTTCGGGGAGTTGATCAATGAAGAATACTGGTGGAGGAGCAGTGCCAGTGGAGTGCAAGATCTGAGTTTTGAGAGCCTTTAGATCAGCCTGAGTGTCTTTGTACCTAGACTCCATAGCATTTCTCAATTGTTGAACATGTTTTTCATGTTGCTGATCTGCTATTTGTGCTTGATGATGGAGAAAAGGTTGAAATAGATTCCAGAGCTCATTTGTAGCAGGTGCCTGTTGTAGAGCAGGTGCTTGAGGTGGAACAGCGGTGGATTGTACCTTTTGTACTTGTAACAACTGTTGTAGCATTTCTTTGAGTTCTACAACAGAGTTATCAAGTTTTTCAACATGAGCCGTCAATTTCTGGTACTTTAAACCATCACCCAATTTAATGGGATCATCTGATTTCCCACTAACAGTGGTTTTATCAGTGGTAGAAGTAGGGAGTTTACTCCAAACCTTAACCATTGATGCCCCTTTTTCTTGGTACTGGGGTCTTCTTCCTTCAACACTTGACAACCTTTTGATGTTGCCAGTAGGATAAATAAATCCACTGGTGGTTGACAGAGGTGCTATAAAAGGAATTGCCTCCAAGGAAGTCTTATTGATGTAACCGCTGTCCAACTGTAAACCTGTAGGTTCAACAGTTGTAGTGGCTGCTTCACTTGGATTACCACAAAGAGTTACTTGTAACTCAATGGGTGTAACCTCCTCAGGTTGTGTTGGTGGGTTAGCAAAGAATGATACAGCAGGCTCAGTCATTTGTGGAGGTGTATTCTCATTGACAGGTGATTGAGAAGGACTGAGTAATGCCTGGTTCAAATCAATTGCATCCAACAGTAATTGTGTTTTTGGTGGAATTGAGGATGTGATGGTAGGTGTAGGAAGCATATTTACTCTGGGCATTGAGCTGTGGATGATGGAAACGAGTGTATCCAGAGCATCATAATGTGGTGGCCCTTTGTGTACAACCTGTTCTTTTTGTGAAGAAGCAGGAGGAGTTATGGTTATGGGTTGAGATATTTGTACCAACTGCTGTGAGGAAGAAGCAGCTGTGGTTTCTTGTGACATTTGTGTTGTCACAGGCATTAACTCTGGTATCTCATCCTCCAGAGTTGCCATTTTGATTGGTTTGGGGGGGTTTTTGATTTTTCTTTTTGTAAAGCTTTTTGGGTTTTGTAGGTGTGGGTTTCAAAACAGTTGGTCTGCTGCTTTGATCACCTAGAGCAGTAGGCTCAGCAGCAGATACCTGAGGAGCAGTGGTTGCTGCTAAATTCTGCTCAGGTACCCCTGCTTGTGTTTTGCAAGGTGCTAACATTCGTGAAAAAGTTTCAGATGTTAGGCAGTTTATTGTAGTTATTTCACCTTGGTTTATTAAAGCTAAATCATCCTTACTGAATTTCTTTTGAAAATAATAGCTTAAAAACCTTGGGAATAGTAAGAATGATTTGCTTTCCACATTATTAACCAAATCTTTAAAGATTTTCCGAGAATAATTATAATTTTCTTCTTGAAGAATTGCATATCCCAGATTTTGAATCTTTATAGGGATCTCGTTAAAAGAAGTGGTTTTGTTTGAAACACATAGGAGGAGGGTATGGAATAAAAATCTTGGTGCAGGAGGAAAATAACCTTTTTCTAAGGTTAGTTTCTTCATCATTGTGGCTTCATACTCTCTTTCAATGAAATCAATGTGCAACTCGTTTTTAGTGAAGGAAGTTTTACCTGCCTGGTCATCGAGTTGGAAGACTTCGGAGATGGATTGTGGTGTAATGTGGATAGCTTTACCTTTTATGGAGGATTGGATTGCAGTTGCAATGTCTCCTTGTTTTTCAAGGGTTGCATTCTTCCAAAATTCCCTTTGGGTCGCCAAGTAGATGGGTGCGTCGGCGGTGAGCAAAGTTTTGTACTTTGATTTTGCCATGATGGTGATAATGGAATCGAAAACATCTGTGGTTCCTGGTTTTCTGAGAAGACCCAGGAGATTGTGATATTTTTTGAATGGAATTTCAGTGGTAGTTGCCTTTTGAGAGGCTGTTTTCGATGATTTTGATGTCGGTTTTGCAGAGAGCTTCGATTTTGTCATTTTGAAAAGAAACGATCGAAGAAATTTGTGAGAAATGAGAAGAAAAACTGCTTTGAGAAGAGAATTTTTAAGAATTCAATTCGACAGTAAAACCCTGTTTTGATGGTGAGTGGGGATGTTATAGGAAAGAGAATGAATGCTGACGTGGCAGCCGTTACAAAAGGTCTGACTGCTATGTACTGCCCACGTGACAACCACTGGTGAAAATGAAGGACAATACTTTTGGTGAAAGCAACTGATGAAAACAGTGGAAAGGGGGCAGTGGATGATTTTCACTATCAATGGATAGCATATTAGTGGATAAGACACTGCTTTTGAACAACAGTGGTTATCAAGGAATGAGAGAACAGAGGTTGTCTTTCAGCAGTGGGCAGACTTTTTGAAGTAGAGCAGACTTTTGAACAATCAGTGGTTATGGCAGACTTTTAAGGATTTTAATGAAATTTTCATTTTTAAGCTATTTTTAAGGATGGATTTTTGATTTTCTGAAAACATTTTGTTGCTTTTATTCACAGAAAAACAAGATGTTGCTTGTTATTCCATGTTTAGCATCCCAATCCTAGAGACCAAGCTTTCAAAAGTGGCTGTATCAAGTGCTTTTGTGAGCACATCTGCCAGCTGGTCTTTAGTTGGGACATGATGCAGAGAAATCAAACCTTTTTCATAGCAATCCCTCACAAAGTGATGTCTGATGTCGATGTGTTTGGATGAATGAAATACTGGATTCTGGTCAAACATTGTTTGGTTCATCAGTGGATGAGCTTTAACAGCTGTTTTGTACATCTGCTGCTCTGATGATGGAAATGATTTTAGTATCACGTCCAACATCTGTTGATGGTGAATGTGATTTTCCTGCAGAATCAAATTCTTGACAAACACATTTTAAATGCAAGTTTATCAAAATTAATCATAACAGCAGGGTTTACAGGGATTTTAATGCAGATAATTCACTTGTTTCAGCATTCAAGGTTTTACCACACGTTTATTACTAGTTTTGAAGCTTTTATAGATTCCTGACAGTGGTTTAGTGCCCCAGATGATAGAAACCTTTTTACTATGACTACTCATTCTGTGTCATAATATTTGAATTAGAACATGAGTATCCAAATATTTTAAGGTCTGTTAGCAAACAATCTTTGGTCAGTGTTAAAACAAACTTGAGTCTGATATGACCTTGACACTTGCATCAT
Organism: Helianthus annuus; assembly: GCF_002127325.2. Lineage (NCBI taxonomy): Eukaryota > Viridiplantae > Streptophyta > Magnoliopsida > Asterales > Asteraceae > Helianthus > Helianthus annuus. The sequence continues at coordinate 156,563,115 of NC_035442.2, forward strand.
TTCCTTTTGTTCTATTTTCAGGATAGTATCACCAAAAAAATAAGGGTTCTACATCCTGACAGGAGTTTGAACTTTTGCTATCAAAAACAAGTAAAAGCATAAAATATATCATTCTTAAAAAAATAAAGAATAATAAATCCTGTTTTATTTGAAGAAAACTTTACAGAAAAAAAATTTCTGATAATAGAATCAATTCGACTGAGGTCAAGATCATCTCATTCTCAAGCTTAGGACAATGGTCAGTGGTTTGAACCAAAATCCTGTAACCACTGTTTAGTACCATTTCCTTGTCAGTTGATTGTTACCATGAGGAGCCCGTTCACAAAGGTTTTGAAGGTTCTTTGTGAACCTTATTACCATGTGGATAATTCCTGAAAAATTTGGCCTATTCCTCTTTATTGAAAAATATCTAGAAATACTTTTGTTACCTGAACTTCCCTGATACAGTGATTTATCATGGATGATTGATGACATATGTTTGACCAAAAATGCAGATCTATTTTTGGTTTTCCTTTTGTAGGATAAACCTGTGGACTCTTAAGTGTTTTAGATTTATACTCTTCTTCCCTTTTATTTCAAAAAGTTTTTGAGATAAACACACTTTTGAGTTTTTGTAAATTTTTCTTCTTTCCCTTTTTACCCTTTCCATAGAAGAGTATTGAAACTTTTACTGGAAGGTTTTCAAGGAAAGAATACTCAATCCAAAATCATTTTCAGCAATGTTTTGAGAGATTCGTACATTTTTGCACTTGCTTATGCCAAATTCCACATTACGCATGATATGGATATTTTGACTACTGATTTTCTTAATGCATTCTTAACATAGTTGATTTTTGGTCCTTTTAGAGGATTTTCAACCTGTTTTTCAATACATAAGATCTAAATAGCTAAAGTTTTAATTTCCCTCTTTTTACGCTTAACAAAAACACTTATGTTATCATTTGAACATAGATTTTCGTTGACATGAGGTAAAACACCTTAGCAGCAGTCATGATAAAACATCACAACCTTCATAACAACAATTGAAATCAATTTTGTAAAATAGAGAGATTATACCATAGTTATCAGACATATTTTCAGATCTGAGCACTATAGGTGTTCTATGTATGATATCACTTGTTATGTGAAGTTTGTGTGTCATATGACATCTTGGTTGTTTTACAGAGTATCTGATCCATCATTTTGAACATGATTTCTCGTTGCTCTGTTTTTTCAACTAGATACAATCAACCTTAGTATCAATGAATTGTGAGCTGAACTGTTATGTCAAATTGATTGTTAGATCGAATTTGACTGTCCAAGCTCTGATACCAATTGTTGGGATCTAAGGCCTGTCTGTGATTGTGTTGGTTTGCATAAAACGACTAAGTGCAGCGGAAATGAGTAGCAAACTTTGTAAACACAAACAAAGGAAAGTGTAGATTGATAAACAATTGATTTTCATTGAGTCAAAAGATTTACATAAAAGCAAAAGATTACAGTGCAAGCTTTACAATCTAAACTCCCCCTCAGCCTGATACACCAGAGTTGGTTGCACAAGATGAAAGGATGAATTGAGGAGAAAACTCACTCAAAATGATCAAGTGTAACAGTACAGAGTACTGTCATACTTATAGGCAAACCAAACTACTGATATGCTTCAGCTGACGTCACCATGATAGTGACATCTAACGACCTAACAAACTATAAATACTGTTCTATACAAACTACTGTTATGTAACATCTGATAATCACTAAAGTACAAAACATAAGGAAAATACTGCTTCACGTTCCACTGTTGTAGCCTTAGCACAGATGTTGAGTCTTCAGTGCTTTCTTCAAAGGTGATCAGTCTTTGAGAGGGCAGTGCTTGAATCTTCAGCAGTACTTAGGATACAGCAGTAGATAGAGCAACAGAGTTTGTGTTCAGCAGTTGTTAGATAATCATCAGAGTTTGGTTTATCAATTGTTGTAGTTGAGCAGCACTTAACATCCATCAGCTGTTAGATAACCACTGTCAAGGGGAGAGATTAGAGTAAACTGCTGCTTATTGATGGTCCACTGATGAGATCCGGTTTTGGCTTTACATTATCTGTTCCTCTGTTAGGGTTCAATCCCAACATTTCTAAACTTGGGGAAAATACATGTGTTATGGTATGTTGAATACAAAAACTAAGGAATGATACTTTAGATCATGTCACGAATAGGGTGCCATAAGCACCATTAATCAGTTACATACCAAGACCGCGGAACAAAAGGTTAGATCTAATGGGTTTCAGGCAACCACACTCTTGGCCACTCTTTTACCAAGCAGTGCTTTTGTTAGTCGTGAATCGACAGTCGTGAATCGACAAGTAAAAATGCCTATGGTTTGGATGCTTCCTATGTCGTGTCACATGTTAATGGCCTTGCAAACCATTAGCGATCTCGATTTCCTTACATTTACAGAAGTACATATTTCTGTACAATTACATACCATGTTTTCTACAACGAATGCTTAAATGTTTATACAAATCTGCATGAATTCACACCAACATTATGTTGACGATTTTCCAAACTCACATGTATTTCAGGAAACAAGTTGGATCTTGGGCGCTAGAGTTGTTTTCAAGACGTAAATTTCAAGTTTAGATGTCATCCACTTTTGTTTTGTATCATAACTTGAGGGCTTTGGTTGAAACTTAAATGACTTGTGTTAGCAACATTTCAATCTTATGAATGGATGAACATCTTGTTTTAATCATATAGTTGTTTATTATAATTGAATGCAATGATATCGAGCAAGTCACACATCATACGCTTCCGCAAAAGTCAGGGTGCGATAGTTTAGTATCAGAGCTTCGATTCTAGTGAACTAGGATTCCTTCTCGAGTCTAGACTACAATCATTAGGACTCTCTCATGAAAACATTTTTACAAAAGGTTTTTCATTGCATTTACAAAAAGCGCCAAGATCCATGAATCCAACATTTTTCAAAGGAAAGAACAAACGAGGGTTATACGTGACATGTAGCATTTATTTGCTTGTATATACTAAGTAACGTTATTATATATTAATATATATGCATATATGTATACGAAATAATTTTTGACGGGAACGAGATACCTTCGACTTCGAATCCTATTATTGTTCTTGACTTGCGCAATGAGATTATCGACCTCGCGTACACTGCGGAGCTTATGGTTGACTACCAAATGAGGCCTCGAGCTTGATTCTGTTGAAAATGGTTGTTCTTCCCCTTGAATGCAAAGGTGCCTGACTACGGCAGTGACGACGAGGCGGAGGAGGCAACCTTGGACAACGATCTTATGAGTGAGACGAGACCCCGGTGGCTTTTACGAAGCGTGATTGGCGACTCTCTTGTCCAGACAAGGAAGATGAGGTACTCATCTTGAAGGTGCCCCTTCAACTACTAATGCTAGGAACTCTCTTTGTTCCTATTCCGTCTAAGCATTGTGCCATTTCGCGCATAACGACAACGGACGTTGGCGCATGGACCATCATAAAGGTCCTTCCATGTCGAAGGTGTGAAGACAATAGTTTTCCCCTATCTGACTAATCAACTGCTTCAAACGAGAGAAAATTAGGGTGACCATGCAAGACAATTTATTGTTAAGGGGGCCCACGTAACAACGACTTGTTGTGTATGGAAATCCTGGTGAACTCTGCGGGTCAAGCTAATGATCACTACACATTCGAAAATCCTAAGTTGTTCAAATCTCCTTCTAGTAGAACACCAATCGAGATAGTTACTATAACACTCTACAAGTGGGAACCATGCATTTCCCTACTTCGTGCCTAACATCCCTACCTGTAGTACGAATCATTGAGAACCGTTATCCAAGCAAGTGAAGATGGTAAACACTCAGGAAAGATTTTCCTCAACACTTTAGGATGCTTGTGTTTAAATTTGTACTAAGCCTACGACACCCCAACCTTATCCATTATAGTTGCGATGATAGACCCCAACATTTGACATCCGTTTTACCCCAAGGAGATAGCATGGCGCGAACTGTAGTGTAACCCATTTACTGCACTCTGTTCGTCATTCATGAAGACCGTACCAACCATACTGGGACTCTTGGAGCCCAAGCAAAATCGATGTAAAAGTCACACAGTTCAGTGTGACAAAGGGGTCCTTCCTACGTCAGACAGTCAATGTCCATGAAGCATAAAACACATGTTATAAGGACAAAAGCAACCGCTCGATTCTCCTCTTCTTAACTGATTTCCACTCCATATGGGCACATGGATGAAACAGGCAGGAAGCTTCTTCCCGTCATTCACCTCATAAGCACCCCGTCACCCACTACCCATATTACAACACCGACGCACCCATCAGTACTTCCACCCTCTCTATCCCGTGGTGCACCCCATCGTTTGGGTAGTGCATTCACACCATGGAAACCACTTTACGGTTGCTTCAAGGCACAATTCGGTCCCGAGGAAGAAGTCATGCACCCTCGCGACCTTATCTCTGCGTTTTCACTATCACTTTCTCCTATACGTGGTAGTAATGCACAACCCCCCTCATCTCCTGTGAAGCATACCCTTTTATGTAAAACTAAAGACTATGGAAGAGTCAGAGACTTGATGAATAAACAAGGAACAAGGTGAAGGGAAGACTTCACCGTATTTTTATAGCCTTGGATGACTTGCATCAATCGGAGTAAGGTGACTCCGAGGAGGTTTGCTACGCAAGACTAATTGCAACAAATTGATATGGTGTATGTAAAAGTCGATGTACCCTTAGCAAGATTTTGATGTGACTCATTTTACCTCGCTACAATGATGAGATGATTACGGTGGGAAGATTTGCATAAGATCATTAGGAATTACCCTACCTTTATACTTATGGTGCATGACGAATAAGCTTTGCTTTCACACAAAGACAACAACATTTATTCCAAAATAAATGTTTATCTCGTCAATGTGTTTTATACATGAGAAGCACATGGAACCACAACAAAGGAAATGTTGGCCGAGTCTAATCAGAACCTTTACCTGCAACAAGAGCTGAGCCTGAAGCTCTGTGGAGCCAACAAGTTGCTAAAGCAATCATCCAATACAAAGCAAACAACACTGAAAACAACGGCGAAATAAGAGGAAGTATACACATCCCAAGCAAAGCTCTAAAACAAACAACAAACATAAGGAAACCGCTGCGACTAGGAAAGTCAAGGCATTCGTTGTCACGACTAAGATAGGTGATAAAAACTACTAAGGAGAACTACCAAAGTGTGATAGATGTGGTTATTATCACACAGGTCCGTGCAAGACTCGTAGGTGTGAAATTGGGGCAAGACCGGGCATAGCAAGGAGGCATGCTGGTCTGGTATGAGACATGTGAATGGAATTTAGGACAGTAATAGCAATGGCAAAGGCCAAGAGTTGCTACGGATGTGGCGACAAAGGACACTATCGGAAGGACTGTCCGAAGAAAAGTTCAAGCTCTTGGGAGCATTTTCATGAAGGGAATACGCAAGGCACACTAGGACCCGAACGTAGTTATGAGTATGTTTCTTATAAACCGACATATTGCATCTGTTCTATTTGATACCGGCGCCGACGTCGGTATTTAGTCTATGGAACTTAAGGATATAGTTGGCTTAGGAACAAGTAAGCTAGACTCCCCACATGCTATAGAGTTGGCAAATGGGGAAATCGGTCGAAATGGATAAAGTTATTAAGGGTTGTATACTTGGACTTGGGGAAACGGAAATTCTTTATCAACCTTCTACCAGTTGGTTTAGGTATTTTGATATGGTAGTCGTCATGGATAGGATATCTAAGAATAAGGCTGAAGTTGTTTGTTAGGAGAAAATTATTCGCATCCCTCTTGCGAATGATGAAACTCTCATTGTGCATGGAGAGAAACGAGACACGCCTCTGCGAATCATCAATTGTATGAAGGGGCAGAAGTGCTTAAGGAAAGGATATGTTGCATTCCTGGCGCACGTAGTAGATAAGAAGGCTAAGGAGCCGAAACTCGAAGAAATTCCTGTGGTGAAGGAATTTCATGATGTTTTTCCCGAAGATCTGCCAGGACTACCTCCGCAAAGACAAGTCGAATTCCATATTGACTTGGTTCCAGGCGCCGCTCCTGTAGCCAACGCACCCTATCGACTCGCACCATCCGAGATGCAAGAATTATCTACACAACTCTAGGAGTTGTTGGATAAAAGATTCATAAGGCCGAGCTTCTCGCCTTGGGGAGCTCCGGTTTTGTTCGTAAAGAAGAAGGATGGAACACTGCGGATGTGATTATAGAGACCTGAATAAGCTCACTGTCAAGAATCGGTATCCTCTACCGAGGATTGACGACTTATTCGATCAGTTGCAAGGATCGAGCTACTACTTAAAGATCAAACTTCGATCTGGCTATCATCAGTTAAGGATCCAAGAAGAGAGCATAGCAAAGACTGCATTCAGGATGCGTTATGGGCATTACGAATGCCTTGTGATGCTATTTAGATTGACGAATGTGCCAGCAGTGTTTATGGATCTGATGAATCATGTTTGCAAACCATATCTCGATAAATTCGTGATTGTATTTATCGATGATATTCTAATTTATTCCCGAACGAAAGAAGAGCATGAACAACACCTCAGGACCATTCTAGAACTGCTAAAGAGAGAGAAGCTTTATGCAAAGTTCTCAAAGTACGAATTTTGGATTCGCGAAGTACAGTTCCTTGGTCATGTTGTGAACGAGAAGGGTATTCATGTAGACCCAGCCAAGATAGAAGCGATAAAGAATTGGGAAGCCCCCAAAACACCAATTGAAGTTCGATAATTTTTGGGATTAGCAGGCTACTACCGCTGATTTATCGAGAATTTCTCCAAGATAGCCCAACCGCTGACTTCCCTTACGCAGAAGGACAAGAAGTACGACTGGAGTGATAAGCAGCAAGAAGCCTTCCAACTTCTCAAAAGCAAGCTATGCGATGCACCAATACTATCTTTACCCGAAGGCACTGAAGACTTCGTGGTATACTGTGACGCTTCGCGTCAAGGATTGGGTTGCGTGCTCATGCAACGCCAAAAGGTCATCGCTTATGCCTCAAGGCAGTTGAAAGTTCATGAGAAGAATTACACCACTCACGACCTTGAGCTAGGCGCGGTGGTATTCGCCTTGAAGATCTGGCGACATTATTTATATGGTGCTCGATGTACTATCTTCACTGATCACAAAAGCTTGCAGCACATATTTGACCAGAAGGAACTAAACATGAGTCAGCGACGATGGGTCGAGCTGCTAACCGATTATGACTGTGAGATTAAGTACCATCCCGGAAAGGCAAACGTAGTAGCGGACGCGTTAAGTCAAAAGGAAAGGGTTAAGACCCTAAGGGTTCGAACATTGGAAATGACTATTCGAACGAATCTTACTGCACGCGTTCATGACGCACAACAAGAAGCCCTTAAGAGGGAAAATCGTAGAGCCGAATATCTCCGAGGTATGGAGAAGAAGTTGGTGCCAAACGAAGAGGGAACCTTATACTTTATGGGGTGCATTTGGGTTCCGCTCTATGGCGGTATTCGAGAAGTCATCTTTGATGAAGCTCACAAGTCGAGATATTCTGTAACATCTGAAATTTATTATTTGTAATTAAAGTAATATAGTAAACAAGTTATTAATATTTTTTTATGGTGTAATTTAGTTAAATTGATAAAACAATTGTGGTCATCTAAAGAAAAAAAATGCATTAAATTATTTTGATGTAACTCTTTAGAAAAATGTGAGATGTACGTTTCCTTCCTAATAAAATAATTAGACGTGTTTAATGGCTTAAAAAAAGACATATAATAGCAATGACTATGACTTTCACATAAAATTGATTTCAAGCCCTATAACTGTTCGATTCAAAGGAATTTCATAACTAAAATATGATTGCTATCTACTAACAAATGGGCTAAGGATTGGGCTGCGCTATTCGGCCGTCACTTTTGTAAAACCCTCGCGACCTCTCAATCTATCTATCCTCTTCAATCGCTTCCTGATCCCTCAGTTCCGCCATGCCACTCCGCCGTGACCACTACGCCACACTAATGCGCAGCCATCAAGCTGCTATCACTCGAGTCCTTTGATCTACGAACCTGAAACAAGATTAAGTTGTGAACCGCCACCGCATACCGCCGATGCACCACTGACCAGAGTTTTCGTTGCTGGCATCTTCGTTCATTGGAGTGGATATAGCTGGCAACACTAATCGTCTCCGCGAAAGTAATCCGTTTGCTCCGCTCTTCGGTGGTGGTAAGATTTGACATTCTTAATTGTCGTTTGATTTAAGTTTCGGACTGATTTGTTTCCGGCGACTAAGAACCGTATTAGCTAAACCGTTTTGAAACCGTAGGTGGTTTTAGTTCTTTTTTTTTCCACACTTTGTTCGGCTAAAAGCGTACATATCAGATGTAGTATTTGAATAAACAAAGATCATATATATTAGCTATTTAGTGCCTACATGATTGTTAAGTAAATAAAATTATGGCAGTAGGTAACTAAACATATTTTGTTATTTACTGTACTGTATATGTAAAAGTTGATTAATATGTAAATATGTGTATATATGAGACGAAGTGATAAGTTAAACTCATAAAAGGTTCTACCTATTATATAGTGATATGTGATATAAAAGTTAAATGGGTTATGGGTGTTACTAAAGACATAATGGCATATGTTTTATCGGTTTTATAAGACTAATTTTTATACCCTTAGTTTTAGAGTACAAGTTAAATACTATTATTATTTATAAGTAGATTTTATAAATGATAGTATGGGTCTTTTGGTTTCTAAATTATTTAAAAAAAAATATATAATAATAATTTTGGATGAAGCGAGTGAAGCTGAATACTAATGAAAATTGGTCATCTTTTCGCAAAGATTTTGACAAGCAATATGTTATGGTTGAGAAATCTCGGTCGCCGGAATTAGTAATCAGTCAAAGAATTGGACATTGTAATCTAATTTAAGATGACTAAATGTAGGTTCCTATGTTCGTTAAGGACTTCTTTTATTATTATTTTGCTTTGCTTGGCTAAATTAAGGTACGGATTCGTGACCCTTTACATCGTAGTGTAACTTTATTTAATACTCCTTGGTACGGATTCTGTTTTTCTTTCATCATAGTATACTGTTATTTTCCGCTACTCGTTGATACGGATTCTTTGGTCTTCTATCACAATATTTTCTATGTCCGTTACTTCATTAGTACGGATTTTTGTCTCTGCCTTGAGGTGTTATTTTCATGATTTGATACTTATATTCGTTTGATATGTGATACCTTATAGGAGTCGGTTTGTATTTCTTTGTTTGTTGGTTTATTTGTCTGTTGTAGCATGCCATACCTCAGACTTGTATCATGGTCGCATGTTCCTGTTGGTATTATTTTCAGTTTCCTGTGAACTATTTATAAGGCCTTAGTATTTGTACTCTGTCACCCAAGCATGTCTGGCTTGTCGTTTGGGCGTCAACGGCATGGCACTTATCGTGACGGTGCGTAATCAAAGTTCACGGCGTCTCTAGCTTGTGCTTGTGTAGCACCTTGGCCACTAGAGGCGTATAGATCGATCTTAGCTCTGAGTCTGAGTTTGTTTGTCTGGAGATGGAATAATGGGTGAACGCCACACTCACCATCTCATAGGTGCACGGACTAGCTAGCTGTGTACCAGTCTGTTCTGTTTATGGCTTTGGGTGCTTCCATGTTACACGACTTAGTTTGTTGATATATCTGTCGTGTAAGTTAGTATATGTTTCTGTATATGAATATGTTCAGTATCTGTCCTCTGTCCTGATATGTTTGATATGTTTTGTACGCATCTGATTATGCCTCCGATCATGTATGGGGTTATGCTTCCGATTATGTTCAGTGTCTGTTCTGATATATGTACGCATATGGTTATGTTTATTGGGTTAAGTATGCTTCTGACTATGTTCAGTGTCCGATTCTGTTATGTATTAGTTATGTTTGTTTTGACTCAGTATCTGTACTGGTTTGTATCAGTTTCGTCTCAGTATCAGTCTTGATTAAGATTTAGATCCGGTGTTATACGTTTAGTTGTATCCGTCAGTACATGTATTCAGTATTTGATTCAATGTCTGTTCTATTCTTGCCGTTTGATCTGTCTTTATTTCGTGTCGATTCTCTCAATCGGCTTAAGTAATTTCATTATAAAAATAGTTATAAAATAGTTATTTGATTAAATAATAAACTTATGAATATTGATTAATTAAAGATATGAAGTTGAATCTAAACGTGTATTTAAAGATAATAGTTCGACAATTCTTTTCTTTTATAGATCACGGGATTTAAATGGTATTTATGGCTTAGCTATTTGTTTTATTTCTATTTCCCATGTCGTTTTACGGAATGGTCGAAAGTGTTTCATTCGGAAATCCAGATTATTTAAATTATTCTATTTTTTTTTTATAATATAGCTTTTCAAAGTTAGAAAATTAGTTCTTTTTGTCCAATGATGATTTGCTATGAATATGATAACCTATTTTTTTTTTATTTGTTCAAACATTTCATTTACAATGATAGGTTAGAAATTTTTATTGTTGTGTGAATACTAGATTATTTAAATGATGTTTTAAAATAAGTTCGTTTATACAAGCTAAATTGTTCTAGTTATCATGGTCAGCGATGTATCAATCTCTACAACGGTTTTGTGTTTGGTTAGGTATCAGTTATGTGGATGGCTGACTTTTGTTTCCGTGTCAGTTTCCGTTACAATTTCAGATCGGTTCGTGTATCAGTTTTTGCATCAGTCATGTGCCTCCATTTATTTTCAGTGACCGTTTCAGTTCAGTCTCAGTTCTGTTCTGTTGTGTTTTGCTTCTGTTGATATGACTTTACTTGTACTGTTGATTTCTCCGTTACTGAGCAACTTTTGGCTCAGCCGTATTTTTCTTTTTGTGTTCGTCTTATTTGTTTTACAGGTAATCTGGGATAACATGGGATTTCTGTGAGGAGCGTTAGGAAGTTGCTGACCAAGATTCTTTATTTCAGTAACGTAATAAAATGTAATTAAGATCTTTTATTTAATGTAATGGATTGGTTTTTAGTTTTGATATCTGTGAGAGTGACACGTCAGCCCTATTCGGGTCGGGGTGTTACAATTATGGTATCAGAGCTAAGGCTCTTTCCTGTAGAAAACTTAAACCTTAAAAACTAAACCTGTGAGTTAGTGGGTAGACGTTGGGTTAGGATTTCAACTTTCGTCAACCTTTATACTCTTGAGTTCGTCTTCTTTGGGTCTTTTGCTGAAGGCATTCCTTTGTCGATCTCTACTAAATTTGCTTATGATCATGTTCGGTATCTGAATCTGTTTTAGTATCAGTTGTAT